>NC_067489.1:19847057-20447057 GCF_947179515.1 Apodemus sylvaticus
AAATATGTCTCCAAGAAGATAACCAGCACCATAAATATATATGTATATACACTGATATACATATAGGCATACAAGTATACTATGTATGTATGTATGTATGTATGTATACTATGTATGTATGTATATATATATACTGATATACATATATGCATACATGTATACTATGTATGTATACACTGATATACATATATGCATACATGTATACTATGTATGTATGTGTGTATGTATGCATATACACTGATATACATATATGCATACATGTATACCATGTATGTATGTATGTATGTATGTATGCATGTATATATGTATATCACTCCTCCGCCATCCCAAGGTTCAAAGATCTTTGGGAAAAAGCAGACAGACAGAGTGTAAGAGCCAGAGGTCGCAGATGACTGCAAGAAACCAGTGTTTTCTGAATAGAGTGGGGAAGTTGCACATACGAATTATCAGTAGCTATGGCTGCATGCACAAGACTTGAGCAAGCTGAGGTCAGGCCAAATCTCAGCAGGCAGAGGGATGTTAGGCATGAAATCCTGTCCCTAGTGGAGGAGCTGTAGCCACTGCAGCAGCTGGGAGGAGAGTCAGTTTTCTCCGAGAGTGTTGCCCCTAGTATGTCAGCCACAGTCCAGTGGAAGACCTCACATCCAAGAATATTTGGGATGTACAAACTAGTCTTGATGGATTTCAATTAAAAAATGTAGATATAGAAAGACATATTAAAATTGAAAATTATCATGAAAATAATACAGATAAAATGGTAGACATAAAAAAGCATTACTAAATTAATTAAAAGGGGAATTACAAACATTTTCTGATAAAATTGAAGATTTACATGAGAAATATTTTATTTGTCTATATCTTTTTATTGGGGAGTTGAGTCCATTGTTGTTAAGAGATATTAAGGAATAATGATTGTTGCTTCCTGTTATTTTTGATGTTATTTTTATGTTTGTGTGGGTATCTTCTTTTAGGTTTGTTGGAAGAAGATAACTTTCTTGCTTTTCTAGGGTATAGTTTCCCTCCTTGTGTACAGCATTCTTGGCAATAACCAATCTAAGAAAACAAAATGTTAGGTGGACCATCAAAATGTTTGTGACTTTATTAGAATAGTTGTTAAACCAAAATATGGAAGAAGGTTAGTTGGAGGCTTCCAGAACCAGATAGAGGAAGGGAAACTATTAGAACTAGAAAGAAGTTAGACCATAAACATAAGACCATTTGTTTAAAATTTATACTGAGTACTAAAAGAAGTCTAAATATGGCCACCCTGCACTTTCCTAGAGACTGCTTTAGGAACTGGACTTAAGGCAGAACAAGAGGCATTTAGATCATTAACTTTAAATTTCATGATTGAAAAATCCAAGTCTGCAGGCCACCTTCCCTAGGTTTTATCCTAGGAAAACAAAACAATGAAATTCTAACTTGTAGAAACTAAATTCACATTCTCTCTCTCTTTCTCTCTCTCTCTCTCTCTCTCTCTCTCTCTCTCTCTCGCTCTCTCTCTCTCTCTCCCCATAAATTCTGCTTTAGCAGACAAAATTGGGCCTTTGAAGTCTTTCTCTTCAAAAACAAAATCCACACAGTCAGATGATCAGCAGCAGTGACCACACTGCACAGTAAGGTCATTACTCTCAAGCCATGATGTCGACAGGAGAGATGTTTTGAGCTTTAACAAGTATATATTTTCTTCTTTTCACTCAGGAGTTGGAAAAGGCGATGGAAGTGACCTAGAAGTACAAATTGTAATGTGGCAGGAGACCGTTTTTTCCTGTTTCAATTCCAAGAATTGTATGGTAAGAGAAAACATATGAGCTGAAACTTGTGCAATTTCAGGTTTGTTTTTGTTTGTGTGCAGATAGATATGTATAGGGTGTATGTGTGGGTGTATGTGTGGGTGTGGGTGTGGGTACAAGCACGTGTGCACACGGAATCCAGAGGTCAAAGGTGGGTGCTTCTTCAAAGGCTGTCCGACTTAATTTTGGGGACTGAGTCTTTTGCTGCTCTTGGCACTTGCTAGCTAGTAAGACCAGGGATCCTTCTGCCTCCCCATCCCAGATGCTAGGATTACAGGAACTAAGCACCATACCCAATATAGGTGCTAAGAATACAAACTTAGGTCCTCCTGCTTACTTAGGTACTTGGTCAATCAAGAAATTTTCCCAGCCCTGGTATTTAATTGAAAATGCAAAAAAAAAAAAATAGCACGTTCATTGCCAAGCCATGGAGAGATGGTTGTGCTCTCCAGTATAGTTGGTGATGCAAACCAGAGCTCATTTCCTCTCGCTGTTCAGAATGAGTTTTGCAAGGCATTTTCTTTAAATGCTGGCTCAGTCTTTTTTGTCTTTCACTTTCACATAATGATAGAGTACATTCTACATGATCTATCACGGTTTTAAGTTTAAGTCATATTCACATTTATGTCAGCTTTGGCCTTTTATTTTTTAAGATTTATTTATTGTTGTATCTAAGTACACTGTCGCTGTCTTCAGACACACCAGAAGAGGGCATCAGATCCCATCACAGATGGTTGTGAGTCACCAAGTGGTTGCTGGAATCTGAACTCAGGACCTTTGGATCTCCAGCCCCAGCTTTGGCCTTTTTATCTTGTTTCTAGTTACTTAAAAAAAAAATCACCTAGGAGCTTCTAGCGATATACATTCCTAGGTTGTTCTCTCAGAGTACGAGTCAGGAAATAGGGAATGAGGCCCAGACACTGTACATTTAGCTTTGTCTTTAATGAACCAGAAAGAAACTTCTTTCCCTCAAGCAATGGGAGCCGGGAAGTAATGTTCAGATAACAAGTTGAAAAATGTCTAGGTTGATGATAGGCCTTTGAAGCAACAGTGTGGAGATTTGAATGAGGACAAGCCCATAGGCCCATATTCCACCCAGCTGGTGGAACTGTTTGGGAAGGATTAGGAGATGTGGTCTTGTTGAAGGAGGTGTGTCACTGCAAGTGGTTTCAAGGTTTCAAAAGCCCACACTAGGCCCAGTCTTGCTCTCTCTACCTCCTACCTTATGATTAGGATGGAGATTCCCAGCTACTGCTCCCGTGCCATGTTCCCCCACATACTGATTATAGACCAACTTTTTGAAACTATAAGCAAACCCCATGTTAAATGTTTTTCTCTGTGAGTCGCCTTGGCCATGGTGTCCCTTCTCAGCAACAGTGACCAAGACAAACAGGAAAAACAGTTCCTCTGTGGACCTAGAAAAGTAACCTTACAGAATTCCACCTCAGGGTCTTGTTTTATCATTAACACTACTGCCCTGTCACACACAGGTCTTCTTTGTTATTGGCACCCACTCATAGCTGATTCTGGATGCTCAGTTCTTTGCAAACACTGGGTTCTTTGTTGGGCTTAGCATCCCCTTTCTTTAAATTGCAATTTGTTCTTTTATTGACTTTATGGGCATTTGTGAGCACTCGCTGTGTGGTTGCTGCAAAGTCTGTAATGTGAGCATCCTTCATCCCGGTGATTAAAAGGCATCTGCCAAGCGAGCCTTTCTCTGCTTCCAAGTATGGGACCAGTGTTTGCCTACTCAGATATGAAAGTATGATATTGTCCTTGAATCTTTTCTGCCGTCCCTAAATTAACAATTCTTCTTGGTTATGCCTTTGAAATTTCTTCTTTACACCTCCTTTACACACACACACACACACACACACACAATTGGGTGCCTGTGAATTTGGTACTTATTAATATTTTCTTGGCCAGTTGTTCTCTTCATCAGAATGACGTAATCTTTATATCTTTTGAGTAATATTAGGTAAAGTCTGTTTTGTCAGGGTTAGAACAGCAGCTCTAGCCTGATTTTCTTGTTATATTTTTTTCTAACTTTTCACTCTAAGTTGGTGTGTGTCTTTTCACTCTAAGTTGGTGTGTGTCTTTTCACTCTAAGTTGGTGTGTGTCTTTTCACTCTAAGTTGGTGTGTGTCTTTGAAGATAAATGGGGTTTCCTGTAAACCACTGGAAGATAGATTTTGCTTTTTCATTCAACCAGCTTGTGTCTTTTGATTAAGAAGTTCAGGGCATTTATATTTAAGGCTACTGTTGAAAAAAGTGCTCATCGTATTTTTGCACATTGTATTGTTGTCTCTATTTTGTGCTCCATTGACTATAAATTCATTTGTTCCTTTCTTTACCCTCCCTTTTCAGGTGTACCTCTGTTTCTGAATGTACCTCCTTTTAAATTAATTTTTAATTTAATTAAAATACTTTCTTATATTGAAAATAGGGTTTTTTTTTATACAATATACTTGGATTACAGTTTCCCCTCCCCCCAGCTACTACAAGATTCTCCCTACCTCCTCTCCCATCCAGGTCCACACTCTTTCTGTCTCTTCTTAGAAAATTAATAGTCATCTAAGGAATAATAGTGAAATAAGATAATCAGACACAAATAAACCAGAATAGAACAAACAAACAGAAGGAAAGGAGCCAAAGAAAAGGCATGAAAAACACACAGACACAGAGACACACACATTCATACGCACAGGAATCCCCTAAAAATGCCAAACCAGAAGCCATGATACGTAAGCAAAGGATGAGCGAGTTTAAAAACAAATACATAAATAAATGCCCTGATGCAACATTGTGAGATAAAGAACTCCAAAGATGCCATGGAGTTCATTTTGTGTTGGCCATCTGGGCATTAGCCGCTGGGCATGGAGCCTGGCTTTAAGAGTGGTTTGTATTCCTGGTGAGATTCCCTGGAGAAAACTAATTTTTCATTTGCAAGTGTTTTTTAATAGGAGGTAGCTTCTGGGTTAAGGGTGTGGCCTTAGATCCACCTTTAGCTTCTAGGTTAAGGGTGTGGGCTTAGATCCACCTTTCCTCTCAGCGGGGACCCCATCTGCTGCAGAACCATGCAGGCCCTGTGCATACTGCAGAGTCTCTGTGAGTACAAGCGTGTCTTGGTCCTGCTGTGTTTACAGGACCTTTTTCCCCTTGTGTCCTTCACCCCCTCTGACTCTGATGGTCTTTCTGCCTTCAATACTGCATTGTTCTCTGAGCCCTGAGGGAAGGGATTTGGTGACTGCATCCCATTTAGGACTGAGTGTTGCAAGGTCTCTCTCATTGACCATCCATGGGTCTCTGTATTTCTTCTCATCTACTTCAGGAGGAAGCGTCTCTGATGGTGGTGGACCAAGGCACTGGCCTGATTCCCTGGCAGGCATTTTCTTTACCCTCTTAAATGCTTATTCCTTCCCTCAGTCTGAAGTATTCCTTATTGGGCTAGCTTGTTGGATATGAATTCTTGCCTGTTTATATCATGGAAAGTTGTTTCTCCAAGTGGCTGATAATTATGGCTGATAATTTTGTTGGGTATAGTAATCTGTATTGACAGCGGGGTTCTCTTTATTTATTACTTTTCAAAATTTGAGATTATAATATAATTACATTTCTCCCTTCTCTTTCCTCTCTTCAAACCCTCCCATTTGTCCCTCTTTGCTCTCACTCAAATTTATAACCTCTTTTTCTCATTAATTGTTATTGCACGTACATGCATATATTTATACGCATGTATGTTTCTAAATATAACTGGCTCCATCTGTATAATGTTACTTGTTTGCATGTTTTCAGGGCTGGCCATCTGCTGTTGTAACCAGTAGTGTGCTCTTCCCTGGAGAAGACACCTCTCCCACTCTCAGCTTTCCTCCGTTGCCTAGACCTCTCTGAGTACGGTGTAGGCCTCGGGGGCTTTCCCTGTCCACTTTGGCATGTCTATTAGTGTCCTCCTTGTTCAGCTCATGTTTCGCCAATCATATTGGTGAGATTTTTAAGGGTATAGCTTCCGACATTACTAGGAGACACAGCATCACAGCAAACTTCTTGGTCTTTTGACTCCTACAATCTTTCTGCTCCCTCTTCTACAATGTCCCCCAACTTTACCAGCACTGAGTAGTTACGTAGGACTAGGTATGCTTTCCCTTTTGTTGAATGAGGCTTAAGTCCAATTAAAGAACTGTCGGTTACTGCCAAGGCATGTGTGCCACTGTACCCTTAGGGTCATTGGGCCATGCTGATAATTTATGTGGATCATAAGCATCAAAGATGGGTAGTACTGAGGTCACCTCCCTCCTTTGGAAGTTTACATGGCACCTCTGGTGGCATTTGTGTCCTTGTAGAGCTTGATGTAGGTTGCTCCAGGATCTTCTGGACTTTTGAAGTTTCCATTGACAATTCAGCTGTCATTTTGATGGTTTTCCTTTATACGTGATTTGTGGTTTTTCCTCTTACAGTTTCCAATACCCTTTCTTGTTTCTGTAAATTATAATTTAACTACAATATGGACACTAAGCTTATTTTCTGGTCTTGTGTATTAGGTGGTTCGTGTGTTTCTTGTAATGATCTTGTTGAAAACCTGGTCTATGTCACCAGAAATTCTTCTCCTCCTATGCCTATAATTAAATAATATCAATTAAATAATATATAAAAGACCTTTGGTCTTTTCATGGAGAGCTAAAGTTCCCCACATTCCTTTGTGTTTTTAATTTCTTCATAGTCTTTGCTTGAGTGATTTAACTCTTCTACTCTGTGCTCAAGTCTTGACATTCTGTCTTCTGTTTGTTCCATTATGCTGGAATGTCTTTCCCCTGAGTTTTCTAACTGTGTTATTGAGTTTTTCAATTACATCTTCATTTCACCTTGGGTTTTCTTCAGTATTTCTATCTTTTTACTGTATACTTTAGATTCCTGACTTTTCTTTGTCATTTCATTTCAGCCATGTTTGTATTTTCTTGGACTTCTCTTAGTTTACATTTATTGGTATATTTTGTGACTTTCTTAAACTCCCTGGGTTTCTTGATCATAATCATGGTTATGTCTAATTCTGCATCCCAGGTTCATTGGGGTCATTCTCGTTGGGGAACATTTCTTTTGTATTTGTTGTATTTTTGCAAAATGACTAGGGCCTGTGGATTTCTTTCTTTGGTTTTATATCAAATACATTTAGTAGAAGCTTGATTTTCTTGCTATTGCCTAAGCATCGTTGATTTTAGATCAGCTATGAAGAGTTAGTAGGTCAATAGTAGTTACTCTATGTTTTGTTTTAAGATTTTTGTTTTGTGTGTATGGGTTGTTTGCATATATAAATATGTGTATGTGTGTATATATATAGTGCACCATATACATGCAGTGCCCAGAAAAAACAAAATAAGGTATCAGATTCCTACTGAAGTTACAAATAATTGTCAGCCACCATGCAGGTGCTGAGAACCTAATCCAAGTTCTCTGAAAGAATGGCTAGTACTCGCAACTGCTGGGCCATCTCTTCAACCACTTAGTGTGGATTTTTGACTAGAAGGATGACCACAAAAACATATTAACGGGACTCCTGGCTGAGTCTGTGTGGATGGGTGTGCAAGCTAAGCTACATTACTCAAGCTGTGCAAAAAAGTGTGAAGTTGGTGCAGGTGAGTTGTAATCTGAGTTACTCACCAAGTTAGGCTGGTGCACAGGCTAGGACAGCAAGATTAGGTCTGGGGTTTGGGGATGGCATAGGTAGGTGATGTTCTGTGGCAACTTACCAGGCTAGGTCAGCCCACAGAAAGCTAGGCCTGAGTGTTGGGTACAATGTATGTGATTGAGGTTGTAAGGAACTCACCAGAGTGGATAAGCAAGAGACAAAGGCTGCACAGCCAGCGCTAGGCATGGGTTTGGATACAGCATGCATAGTGTGTTTATTTTAAAAAAGGTTTCAACATGGGAAAGGCAGATGATGTCTATTCAACCGTAATGCTTTCTTAGTTAAGCTGTTTTATATTTGCTATTGTGCCTTTCCACAAGGTTCCATCACAGCCTTCAAGAGACAGAGAGTTCATTTAAATAACTAAGTTACAATTTCACAGAAAGATTAACATCTTGTATACATGAGATAACTGGGCTGTGACATCAAGAATACTTGATAACTTAGGGAGTAAGAGTGGATGTCACCCTTGTACTTGCTAGCTGGGCATATACTTCTGATTGTTATATGTTTGTCCGCAGATATTTCATGACCCTGAAACAGACAGAGTGATAATTAATGTACTCAACTGCCCGGCGCTGTACGACGATGTTAAAGTGAAATTTCTCTCTCCAGTGAGTAATCAAGATGCACCTTGCTTTTGTATAGTCCTTTCCTTTTGCTTTAGTTTTTTGAGGCAGAGTTCTGTAGTGCAGGTTGGGCTCGAAGCTTATCATGTAGCCCAAGCTAGCCTCAAACATGTGATTCTTCTGCCTCTGCCTCCCAAGTGCTGGGATTACAGGTCTGTGACACAAAACATGACTCTTTCTAGTCTAGTCTTTTGAATGATTTTGATTTGGGATTTCCTTTGCCACAATTCCCAATAAAGAAAATGACAAACATTAGCCCATGGCCAGGAAACCAGACGAAAGTAATAAATCAAAATTGTAACTTTTTTCCTAAAACAACATGCATGATATTTTTATTTTTTGTGAAGTCTATATAATAAACACATATTAATTTTCAAATAAGATGAAAACAACTTGATTTTAAAAAAAACAAAAGTACTCTAGAGTGGTAATTACATTTTTGTCTTGTATCTGTAAACTCTTGCAGCCACTAGGAAGGAGGTCAGGCATATGTTTCTCATCCCAACACTCAGGAAACAGAGCAGGTGAATCTCTGTGAGTTTGAGTCCAGCCTGGTCTACATTGTGAGTTCCAAACCACCTGGGCTACGTAGTGAGACTGTCTCCCCAAAACCCAAAATAACAAACAAACAAAGGACCATATTGTTGCCAACAATTTATAACATACTTAAAAAAGATTTTAAATTTACCTTTGAATTGATAAACAATATAATAGTTTTATTAATCTAAATCTTGACTTATGAAAAATAGGAATGTCTTCTATTGTCATTACTCAGAACATCTTAAGCATGTAATAATATATATAGACATATATATAATTACATACTTATATATGTATATACATAATTGTAATTACGTAATTATACATACAATTATATACATAATTGTAATTATGTGTATACATAAGTATACAATTTATACATATAGACATATTCACATATAAGTATGTAATTTATGCAGTTATAAATGTTATGTCTGGGCATTTACTGCATGTAGCAAACTTTAAAAATGAAACTTAGTAGTTTCACTTTTTATAAAACTCGTAATCTGAATTATAAACATCTATATTAGTGGGTTTAAAATGTCTCTTGCCTTCTTCATCCTCTGCCTATTCTCTGTTAGCCACTATATATAATTATGAATATGTTGAGGCAGCTGACTTGAGTAGTTCTCATACAGGCTAGCTGCCAGTGAACAATGGAGCCTCCCCGCACTGTCATTCAAACAGCAATCTCTAATAAAACAGTAACGGAAGTGCCATTGGTGAGATCACTGACAGCAGCAGCCTGAGGCCCCTGTAAAGATCAGCAAACCCAAACCAGGACTCATGGCTCTGGGGCAGAATGGAATTTTGGGACTGGTGAATGTGAACCAGAACTGGTGTTAGTGATGATACTGGAATACATACTTTAGGAGTAGGGATTAGAAGAAAGAAAAGCATCAGGAAACAAAGCATGAGTCATGTCACCTCAGTGGTCATCTCTGGGGGGCCCTTGAGGATACTGTGAAAAGGTTGTTTGGAACGTAAATGAGAAAACAGGGGGATTCCTGGGGGACCATCTGACAGGTTCATAATGGATAAGATCACAGCAGTACCAGAAGTTATCAATAGTGCAGAAAGGGACAGTCAGGAGGAATGATTCCCTTCTGAATGTCATTACACTCAGGCCGTAAGCCTGGTTCATCGCTACTTTAACATCAAGTATCTACATAGAGGAGCAGAATCTCTGTCAGCGACCTGCATGCCAAATGTATACTGTTAGAAGCTTTCCTCCCAGCTGGTCAGAGGCTTCGAGCAGGATGATGGGGTTCCTTCCCCCTCTCACGGCCTCGTATGTTCCCCATCTTTCTGGCCCCGTAAGGAGGCCCAGCCACCTTGGTCATATACAGCCTCAGCAATCTCCAAAGCTATACATCCCCAAAATACAGGATTTTTTTTTAAATCATCATCTTTGTTGATAATTATTTAGGAAAGCTTCCCCGTGCTGAAATCAGTAAGAAATTTTTTTCCCTTTAGCTTGGTCCTGAGACTTCTCTCTGGGAAGTAGCTATAAATGTTAGCCTTGTGCTAACAGAACTTCTGGTGGAGTGTTTGTATATACTTACAGGTCTTTCACAAACTATTTCCTTGTCCTGGTAGACAGCCTAATGCTATGTCTGACCAATGACAAGGTGTTCCTCTCACAAGAAACCTGTTTACATTGGCAGAAATCCTACAGCTTTTATATGCCTTGTCTAGTTTATTCCGTGGCCACTTTAAACAAATGAATAAATGAGTAAAATAGAGATAGCCACTTTCACTGGGTGGTGCTTGCACACGCCTTTAGTCCCAGCACTTAGGTGGATCTCTGAATTTAATATCAGCCTGGTCTTCAGAATGAGTTCCAGGACAGCCAGGGGTACATAGAGAAACCCTGTCTTGAAAAACAAACATACAAAAAGGAGGAACATTTGATTCAGGTATGCTAGGTCGGTAAGGTGGAGGTGACCACAGAACACACAAGGTGATATCAGAAGCAGCTTTTTATTACCTAAGGATCCCAGAAAGAAGAGAGTAGTGTAGTCATGGAAAAGAAGAAGAGAGCCAACTGAAAGCAATAGAGATCTGAGGACCAGAGCCTTACCGAGGTCCAGTATGCAGCACAGGGCAGTCTATCAGATGGCTATAAAGCAAGCAGATTTGAGTTCCATAGAGTCACACAGATGGTAACTTGCTCACACAAACACATACACACACACACACACACACACACACACACACACACACACGAGAGTGGGGGGAGAGGACGAGGGAGAGGGGAGGGAACCAGTGTCTAACTAATACTTTGAAAACACATTGGCTAGAGGTAAAATTGCTATTCCCAGCATGACTTACTGAGGAAGCACGCGTTACTCTCCTCAGTGCTGCAGGCTGTGCATTCCCACCAGCCACATATGAGAGGCTCCAGTTCTCTGCACCTTCACTGGCAATGTTTTCTGTTATTTTAAATAATGCTATGTGTCTGACACCAGTGTGTTTGAAGATCTCATTGACTCTGTGACTGAGAGTCTTCCTGTGCTCGTTGGACATCTCAGGACAAATATCTGTTCAAATCCCTTGAGGTTTTATTGAGCTATCTTTTGTCATTGAATTATAAAGGTTCTTTATTCTGACCATCAGAAATGTCTGTTCCAGTCACTTGAGTTGTCATGGGATATATTTTGCCATTGAACAGTAGAAGGGCTTTATAGAAGACCTTCATCAGACCATGAATTGTGGATGTTTCTTCGAATTCTATGGCTTATGATTCACTACAATGGTAATGCCCCTTTTCCACCTTAATTTTGAGATTATAATTACATCATGTCTCCCTTCCCTTTCCTCCCTTCAAACACTTCTATATAGGCCTCCCTGCTTTTTCAAATTCATGGGCTCTTTCTTCATTAATTAATGTTACACACTGTACTGGCTGGTTTTGTGTGTCAACTTGACACAGGCTGGAGTTATTATAGAGACAGGAACCTCCGTTGAAGAAGTGCCTCCCTAAGATCCAGTTGTAAGGCATTTTCTCAATTAGTGATCAAGGGGGGAGAGCCCCTTGTGGGTGGTGCCATCCCTGGGCTGCTAGTACTGGGTTCTATAGGAGAGCAAGCTGAGCAAGCCAGGGGAAGTAAGCCAGTAAGTAACATCCCTCCATGGCCTCTGCATCAGCTGCTGCTTCCTGCCCTGCTTGAGTTCCAGCCCTGACTTCCTTTGGTGATGAACAGCAATGCAGAAGTGTAAGCTGAATAAACCCTTTCCTCCCCAACTTGCTTCTTGCTCATGATGTTTGTGCAGGAATAGAAACCCTGACTAAGACAAATTGGTACCAGCATAGTGGGGTATTCCTGTGACAACCTAACCATGTTTTGGAGAGGACTGTGGAAGGACTTTGGAACTTTGGGCTAGAAGATCCATTTGGTATTAAGAGGTCTGTGGAATATTGTGTAGGAGCTTGGAAGATAATGTTGAGAACAGTGCAAACAATGGAGGCCTGGCTTGTGAAATATCAGATTTAATCAGGGAAGATTAAAGACTCTTATCAGGGCCGATGCTGTTTTGATTGTGAAGATTCTGTGGTTTTGGTTAGCTGGAGCTGAAGAATCAGCTGTGCTTAACAAGATACCAGAACTACTAAAGCAAAAACTTTGCATTACTGGGACTATTGATGCTGGTTGGCTGGAACTAAGAAATTAGTGGTGATTAAGAGGCCAGCATCATTGAAGTAGAATCTTCTGGAAAGTGTTTTCTGAAAGTACAAAGAAGCTGTATTCCAGAGAGAGCCAATGTTGTACCTCATGCTGCAGTGGACTTGGTATTGTGTAAGAGTCACCCAGGTGGTACTGATTTTGTAGGCCTGAAGGGGTCATGAAGAGCAGCTGAGGCTCAGCACTGTGAGAGGTTGCAGAAGGCCATTGGTGAAGGTACAGTCTCAGTTGCAGTTGATGGCCCAGGACTGAAGGGGTCATACAAAGGATTTGAGGCCTGGCACCATAAAGAGGGCCTGTAAGAGACTATTGGTGAAGCCTAGTTGCAGAGGAAGATAGCAGTGTACTGTAGATGTCAGTACCCTGGGATGGCCACCAAGAACAGCAGCAGTAGTGGAGTACAGGCAGCTGGAGCCTAGAAGACAAGGTGTGTGCTACAAAGGGCAGAGCTGGAGAAGTGACCCAAGTCCTTGGAGGAACCTGGAAGATCGTGAGCAGATCCAAGACATTGGACAGTGAGAGTATGATTTTGATTTTAATTGTGACTGTGTCCTGATAATTTTCCTTCTTCAAGTAAGAAAGTATTTTAGAGGAGCCCACAGTTAAGAGATGTTAAATTAAAAAAAAACCTTTGAATTTCAAAAGAGATTGGAGTTTTTAAAGGGATTGAAATGTTAATATGTAAGAATTTGTAAGGACTCTGGTACTTTTAAAGTTAAGATTTAAATCTTGTGGATGAATAAGAAAGTAAGGGTTGAGACTTAATAGTGATGTGTTTGTGTAGCAAGTTGACAAGGGGTCAATTGTACTGGATGGTTTTGTGTGTCAACTTGATACAAGCTGGAGTCATCACAGAGAAAGAAGCCTCCCTTGAGGAAATGCCTCCACGAGATCCAGCTGTAAGGCATTTTCTCAATTAGTGATCAAGTGTGGGAGGGCCTATTATGGGTGGTGCCATTCCTAGGCTGGTAGTCCTGAGTTCTACAAGAAAAAAAAAAGATAAACACTAAAGTATAAACAAAAAAGAAAGCAAGCTGAGCAAGTCAGAGGAAGCAAGCCAGTAAGAAACATCCCTCCATGGCCTCTGGAAGTCAGGACTTCCTTTGGTGATAAACAGCAATGTGGAAGTGTAAGCTCAATAAACCCTTTCCTCCCCAAGTTGCTTCTTGGTCATGATGTTTGTGCAGGAATAGAAACCCTGACTAAGACACATGCATATATGTATATTTATATACATATAAATTCCTAATTCTAACCTGCTTGGTCTACATGATGTTAGTTGTATTCATGTCTTCAGGGCTGACCATTTGGTATTAGGTAACCGATTAGTCCAGTCTTCCCTCCCAATCTCCACCTTCCTTGCCTGCCTATGGGTCCCTGTGTAGGGTTAAGGCTGCCTTTTCTTCCCCTCGCCCATGCTGGCAGTCTTTTGTCCTTGGTAAGCTCATGTTGTTTAGGCAGCCATGTTGGTGGGGGCTTATGGGGTAGCTCCTGACAGTACTAGGAAAAGCAATCTTAAAGGAAACGCCAGCTCTCCATAACCTTTTACCCCCCTCTTCTGCCATATTCTCTGAGCCTTAGATGGGGTGGTTGCTTGTAGATGTTATCTACTGGAACTGGGATCTACAACTCTGAATTCTGATCGGTGTAGTTTTCCATAATCGTCTCTTGTGTGTTGCAAAAAGAAATTTCTCCCCTGAGAGGTGGGGACTGTACTTATCTGTGGGTCTAAGGATGAACATTTAGAATGTAGGTAGGGATGGTGCTGGTTTAGTAAAGTAGCAGATGTAGGTTCACCTCTAAGATCCATGACTTCACTGGCACTGCTTAGTTGGCTAGGCTTCCAGTGCCTGTTGTGATTTCTCTACCTGAGTGGGTCGAAATCCTATTAGAAAACTGATGGTTACCAGCTATACATGCCACTCCCTGATCCTTAGTGTTTTCTTGCCCCTCTTGTTGCTTTTGTGGTTTATCGGCTTGGCAGTAAGTAGCACCTTATTTCTTCTTATTACTATAGCTCTGTAATCTACCTAAAATGTTGATTGCTTTCCTCCTTAAGAGGCTTTGATAATGCTTTCTGGTAGGATGAATGCTAGTTCTCATCAGGGATTCAGATCAGTCTCAGCTCCAGTGGCGTCTGTGTCTGCATGGTATAGCCAGTAGGGACTTAACCTTCCACCTCCTTTGCTTTACAGAAACTTTATAATTTTATGAGGTCCCATTTGTCAGTTCTTGATCTTAGAGCATAAGCTATTGGTGTTCTCTTCAGGAACTTTCTCCCTGTACCGATGTCCTCAAGGGTCTTCCCCGGTTTCTTTTCTATTAGCTTCAGAGTGTCTGGCTTTATGTGGAGGTCCTTGATCCATTTGGAGTTGAGCTTAGTACAAGTAGACAAGGATGGATCAATTCGCATTCTTCTGCATGCTGACCTCCAGTTGAACCAGCACCATTTGTTGAAAAGGCTATCTTTTTTCCATTGGATGTTTCCGTAAAGCAAAGGACACCATCAAAAGGACAAATCTGCAACCAACAAATGGGAAAAGATCTTCACCAACCCTACATCAGATAGAGGGCTGATATCCAATATATACAAAGAACTCAAGAAGTTAGACCCCAGAAAACCAAATAACCCTATTAAAAATGGGGTACAGAGTTAAACAAAGAATTCTCACCTGAAGAACTTCAGATGGTGGAGAAACATCTTAAAAAATGCTCAACTTCACTAGACACCAGGGAAATGCAAATCAAAACAACCCTGAGATTTCACCTTACACCAGTCAGAATGGCTAAGATTAAAAATTCAAGAGACAGCAGGTGTTGGCGAGGATGTGGAGAAAGAGGAACACTCTTCCACTGCTGGTGGAGTTGCAAATTAGTACAACCACTCTGGAAATCAGTCTGGCGGTTCCTCAGAAAACTGGACATGTCACTTCCGAAAGATCCTGCTATACCACTCCTGAGCATATATCCAGAGGATTTCCCGGCGTGTAATAAGGACATATGCTCCACTATGTTCATAGCAGCACTATTTATAATAGCCAGAAGCTGGAAAGAACCCAGGTATCCCTCAACAGAAGAATGGATGCAAAAAATGTGGTATATATACACAATGGAGTACTATTCAGCCATTAGAAACAATGAATTCATGAAATTCTTAGGCAAATGGATGGAACTGGAGAACATCATACTAAGTGAGGTAACCCAGTCTCAAAAGATCAATCATGGTATGCACTCACTAATAAGTGGATATTAGACTGGAAAACTAGAATACCCAAAACATAATCCACACATCAAATGAGGTACAAGAAGAAGGGAGGAGTGGCCCCTTGTTCTGGAAAGACTCAGTGAAGCAGTATAGGGCAAAACCAGAACAGGGAAGTGGGAAGGGGTGGGTGGGAGAATAGGGGGAGGGAAGGGGGCTTATCGGGGAGTGGGGGACCAGAAAAGGGGAAATAATTTGAAATGTAAATAAAAAATATATCGAATAAAATTTAATAAATGAATGAATGAATAAATAAATAAATAAATAAATAAATAAATAAATAAACAAACAAACCTTCCACCTCCTGAGTAGCAACAATGGGCATGGCGCTGGCCTGCAATGCTTTAGGAGTCTCTTGAACAACTCAAAAGAGGGGCTTCTCGTTTCTGGCATTATGGGTTTGGGTAAATGATTTTTGGCCCTTGGAGTGAACACTGTCAGCCAAAAATGGGAAATTTTTATTTAACCATATATGTATTTTATACACAGAATTATGTGTGTTATATGATTTTACAGGTTGATAATTAATAGTATGATTGCTTATGACTTTTTCAGAAATACCTCTTTTACCCTCCTCTCTCCTAATTCTGTATTTATCTCCCTTCACTGGCCTGGTTAGAACCCTCCTTCTTTCCCATTTCCCTTTAGATCACTTATACCCTGATATCCCTTCCTGTGCCTCCCAACATCTCCACCCAGATAATGATCCGTTCACTTTCCTGGTTTCTATAGTTACTCCAGGATATATATTCACAGTTGAAGATTTCACAAGGGATCTCAGATAAAGGAGAACTTGTGATGTTTCTCTTTCTGGGTCTGGGTTAACTCATTCAACATGATCTTTACTAGTTCCAGCCATTTCCCTGCCAAGTTCGTGATTTCAGTTTCTAATGGTTGAATAGTATTCCATGGTGAATACGGGCCACGTTTTCATTGTCCATTTATCGGTGAAAGGACATTTAAGATGTCTCCATTTCCTACCCACTGTAAAGACAGCATCAATGACCCTGGCTCAGCAGAGTAACTGTCGTGTGATGTATACTGTAGTATGATGGGGAGTCCCTTGAGCACAGGCCAAGGAGTGCGGGACCTGGGTCCTATGGTAGATTTGTTTTTAGTTTTTGGTAATCCTCCACACCGATTTCCATAGTTCCTATACCAGTTTGCAATTCCACAAACAGTGAATGAAAGTTCCTTTTCTCCATATCCCATCTTGCTGATCTTTCCCAGTTGTTTTGATTTGTATTTCCCTAATTGCTAGGGATGATAAACATTTTGGGGGACATTTCTTATCCATTCCCTCTCTTTTGAGAACACTGTTCATGTCCAGGTCCATTTTTCAAATCATCATCATCAGTTGTTGAGTTCTTTATATATTCTGGATATTAATTCCCAACAGATGTAGCTGGCAACAATTCTCTTGTGTTCTGTGGGCCTCCTTTTCACCTGCTTGTTTCTTTAGCTGTGTGGCAGCTTTCGGTTTTATGAAGTCCCACTTGTCAGTTGTTTGCCTTGATTCCTGGGCCAACAGTCCTGTTCAGAGACTCCTTTCCTCTGCCTCCTGTGGGGACTGTCCATGCTGTCTTCTAGCACATTCAGTGTTTCGTGTGTAAGTCTTCATTCCATTCAGCATTTGTTTTTGTGCCAGATGAGAGACACAATTCTAAGTGCATTCTTCTGTATGCAGACATCCAGTTTTCCCAGCACCAGTTGTAGAAAATGCTTTTTCTACAAATGCATCTCCACCCAGATAAAGATCCGTTGATCTTGACATCTCTGTCAAATATTAAATGGCTCAAGTTCTATGTACTCGTGTGTGAGTCTTTGATGTTGTTCCATTTGCCTACGTGTCTGTACATTTCTTTCATTTTTTATTGCTTATTTTATTTATTGATATCTCAAATGTTATCCCCCTTCCCAGTTTCCCCTCCACAAACCCCCTATCTCCTCCCCCTCCCTCTGCCTCTATGTGGGTGCTCCCCCACCCACCTACCCACTCCTGACTCAGTGCCCTAGCATTCCCCTACCCTGGGTCATCGAGCCTCCACAGGACCAAGGGGCTCCCTTCCCAGTGATGCCAGATAAGGTCATCCTCTGCTACATATCCAGCTGGAGCCATGGGTCCCTCCATGTGTACTCTTTGGTTGGTTGGTGGTTTAGTCCCTGGGAGCTTTGGAGGTCTGGTTGGTTGATATTGTTGTTCTTCCTGTGGGGTTGCAAATGCCTTTAGCTCCTTCCGTCCTGGCCCTAACTCCTCCATGGGGTCCCTGTGCTCAGTCCAGTGTTTAATGTTTGGCTGTGTGCATCCTCATCTGTATTGGTCAAGCTCTGGCAAAGCCCTTCAGGGGACAGCTACACCAGGCTCCTGTCAGCAAGCACTTCTTGGCATCAGCAATAGTGTCTGGGTTTGGTATCTGCAGATGGGATGGATCCCTAGGTGCAGCAGTCTCTGAATGGCCTTTTCTTCAGTCTCTGCTCCACTTTTAATCCCTGCATTTCCTTTTGACAGGAGAAATTCTGGATTAATATTTTGAGGTGGGTGGGTGTCACCATCCCTCAACTGGGGGCCATGCCTGTACATTGGATATTAATCATCTCTACAGGTTCTATCTCCCATTGTTGGGTATTTTGGCTAATGTCCTCCAGTTGGGTCCTGACAACCTCTTGGGCCCCTGAAATCTGGGACTTTCTAGTGGATACCCCAGTCCCCCCCCAATGGTTACTCTCCTCATTTCAAATTCCTGACCCTCTATACTTCTCCCCCATCTCCTCCCATATCTGCACTAGCCCCTCTTTTTCCTCCCCCTTCTCTCTCCCTCCCAGATCCCTCTCTCCCTCTACTTCCCTGGATTATTTTCTTCCCCCTTCTGGGTAGGACTGTAGCATCCACGCCTTGGTGTGGTCTTCCTCCTTCTTGGGTTTCATATGGTCTGTGAGTTGTATCATGGATATTCCGAGCTTCTTTTTGGTTAATATCCACTTATCAGTGAGTACACACCATGTGTGTTTTTTTGTGACTGGGTTAACTCACTCAGGGTGGTATTTTCAAATTCCATCCATTTGCCTGCAAATTTCATGAAGACATTGTTTTTAATAGCTAAGTATTGTATAAATGTACCAAATTTTCTGTATTCATCCCTCTGTTGAGGGACATCTGGGTTCTTTCCAGCATGTGGCTATTATAAATAAGGCTGATATGAACATAGTAGAGCATGTGTCCTTATTACATGTTGGAGTATCTTCTGGGTATATGCCCAGGAATGGTATAGCTGGGTCCTCAGGTAAACCTATTTCCAATTTTCTGAAGCCACCAAACTGATTTCCAGGGTAATTGTACCATCTTGCAATCCCGCCAGCAATGGAGGAGTGTTCTTTCTCCACATCCTCACCAGCATCTGCTATCACCTGAGTTTTTGATCTTAGCCATTCTGACTGGTTTAAGGTGGAATCTCAGGGTACTTTTGATTTACATTTTCCTGATGACTAAGGATGTTGAACATTTCTTTAAGTACTTCTCAGCCATATGAGATTCCTCAGCTGAGAATTCTTTGTTTATCTCTGTACCCCATTTTTAATAGGGTTATTTGGTTCTCTGGAGTCTAACTTCTTGAGTTCTTTGTATATTTTGGATGTAGCCCTCTATAGGATGTAGGGTTGGTAAAAATCTTTTCCCAATCTGTGGGTTGCCATTTTGTCCTATTGACAGTGTCCTTCACTATATAGAAGCTTGAAATTTTTTTTACTGTATTTTTTTTATTTTCTATATTCTTTGTTTACATCCCAAAAGAATGTTCCTCTTTCTCCACATCCTCACCAACACCTGCTGTCTCCTGAGTTTTTAATCTTAGCCATTCTGACTGGTATGAGGTGAAATCTCAGGGTTGTTTTGATTTGCATTTCCCTAATGACTAATGATGCTGAACATTTTTTAAGGTGAGAAGCTTGCAATTTTTATGAGGTCCCATTTCTCAATTCTCAATCTTAGAGCATAAGCTGTTGGTGGTGTTCTGTTCAGGAAATTTTCCCCTGTGACAATGTGTTTGAAAGGTTCTTTCCACCTTCTCTTCTATTAGATTCATTGTATCTGGTTTTATGTGAAGGTCCTTGATCCACATGGACTTGAGCTTTGTACAAGGGGATAAGAATGGATCAATTTGCATTCTTCTACATGCAGACTGCCAGTTGAATCAGCGCCATTTATTGAAAATGCTTTTTTCCACTTGATGGTTTTGGCTCCCTTGTCAAAGATCAAGTGTCCAAAGGTGTGTGGGTTTATTTCAGTGTCTTCAATTCTATCCCATTGATCTACCTGCCTGTCTCTGTACCAACACCATGAGGTTTTTATCACTATTGCTCTGTAATACAACTTGAAGTCAGGAAAAGTGATTCCCCCAGAAGTTCTTTTATTGTTGAGGATGGTTTTTGTTCTCCTAGGTTTTTTGTTATCCCAGAAAAATTTGAGAATTGCTCTATCTTTGTGAAGAATTGAGTTGGAATTTTGATGGGGACTGCATTGAATCTATAAATTCCTTTTGGTAAGATGGCCATTTTCACTATGTTAATCCCGCCAATTCTGAGCATGGGATCTCTTTCCATCTTCTGAGGTCTTCTTCAAATTCTTTCTTCAGAAACTTGAAGCTCTTGTCCTACAGACCTTTCACTTACTTGGTTAGCATCACACCAAGATATTTCATATTATTTGTGATTATTGTAAAGGATGTCATTTCCCTAAGTTCTTTTTCAGCCCATTTATCCTTCAGAAGAAAGCTACTGATTTGTTTGAGTTAATTTTGTATCCAGCCACTTTGCTGAAGTTATTATCAGCTGTAGGAGTTCTCTTGTGGTTTATTGTTGGAGTCATTTATGTATATTGTCAATCATCTACAAATAGTGATATATTGACTTCCTTTGTTTCCAATTTGTATCCCTTTGATCTCCTTTTGTTGCCTAATTGCTCTGACTAGAATTTCAAGCACTATATTGAATAGATAGGGGGAGAGTAGACAGCTTTGTCTTGTCCCTAATTTTAGTGGGATTGTGTCAAGTTTCTCTTCATTTAGTTTGATGCTGGTTATTGGCTTGCTGTACATAGATTTTATTATATTGAGGTATGGACCTTGAATTCCTGATCTCTCCCATACTTTTAGCATGAAGGTGTGTTGTATTCTGTCAAAGGCTTTTTCAGCATCTAGTGAGATGATCATGTAGTTTTTTTTTTCTGTGCGTCTGTTTTTATAGTAGATTATGTTGATGGATTTCTGTATGTTAAACCATCCCTGCATCCCCAGGATGAAGCCTACTTGATCATGGTGAATGATCTTTTTGATGTGTTTTTGGACTTGGTTTGCAAGAATTTTGTTGAGTATTTTTGCATCAATATTCATGAGGGAAATTGGTCTGAAGTTCTCTTTCTTTGTTGGGTCTTTGTGTGGTTTAGGTATCAGTGTAACTGTAGCTTCATAGACCATATTGGGTAGTGTTCTTTCTGTTTCTATTTTATGAAATAGTTTGAGAAGTATTGGTATTAGATCTTCTTTGAAGGTCTGATAGAATTCTGCACTAAAACCATCTGGTCCTGGGGATGTTTTGGTTGGGAGACTTTTTTTTTTCTACAGGTTTTTTTTTTTATTCGATATAATTTATTTACATTTCAAATGATTTCCCCTTTTCTAGCCCCCCACTCCCCGAAAGTCCCGTAAGCCCCCTTCTCTTCCCTTGTCCTCCCACCCACCCCTTCCCACTTCCCTGTTCTGGTTTTGCCGAATACTGCTTCACTGAGTCTTTCCAGAACCAGGGGCCACTCCTCCTTTCTTCTTGTACCTCATTTGATGTGTGGATTATGTTTTGGGTATTCCAGTTTTCTAGGTTAATATCCACTTATTAGTGAGTGCATACCATGATTCACCTTTTGAGTCTGGGTTACCTCACTTAGTATGATGTTCTCTAGCTCCATCCATTTGCCTAAGAATTTCATGAATTCATTATTTCTAATGGCTGAATAGTACTCCATTGTGTAGATATACCACATTTTTTGCATCCACTCTTCTGTTGAGGGATACCTGGGTTCTTTCCAGCATCTGGCAATTATAAATAGGGCTGCTATGAACATAGTAGAGCATGTATCCTTATTACATGGTGGGGAATCCTCTGGGTATATGCTGGTTGGGAGACTTTTAATGACTGCTTCTATTTCCTTAGGGGTTATGAGACTGTTTAGATGGCTTATATAGTGGATCCTGATTTAATTTTGGCACCTGGTATCTGTCTAGAAAACCATCCATTTCATCTAGATTTTCCTTTTTGTTGAGTATAAGCTTTTGTAGTAGGATTTGATAATTTTGTTTTAATTTCTTCATTTTCTGTTGTTATGTCTCCATTTTCATTTCTGATTTTGTTAATTTGGATACTGTGCCTTCTGGTTAGTCTGGCTAAGGGTTTATTTATCTTGTTGATTTTCTCAAAGAAACAGCTCTTGGTTTTGTTGATTCTTTCCATAGTTCACTTTGTTTCTACTTGGTTGATTTCAGCCCTGAGTTTGATTATTTCCTGCCATCTACTCCTCTTGGGTGTATTTGCTTCTTTTTGTTTTAGAGCTTTCAGATGCGCTGTTAAGCTGCTAATGTATGGTCTCTTCAATTTCTTTATGGAAGCACTCAGAGCTATGTGTTTTCCTCTTAGCACTGCTTTCATTGTATCCCATAGGTTTGTGTATGTTGTGCCTTCATTTTCATTAAATTCTACAAAGTCTTTAATTTCTTTCTTTATTTCCTCCCTGACCAAGTTATCATGGAGTAGATAGTTGTTCAGCTTCCATGTGTACGTGGTCTTTGTTCTTTTTGTTGTTGTTGAAGACCAGCCTTAGTCTTTGGTGATCTGATAGAATGCATGGGATTGATTCAAACTTCTTGTATTGGTTGAGGCTTGTTTTGTGTCCAATTATATGGTCAGTTTTGGAGAAGGTGCTGAGAAGTGCTGAGAAGGTATATTCTTTTGTTTTAGGATGAAATATTCTGTAGATGTCTGTTAAGTCCATTTGGTTCATAACTTATGTTAGTTACACTGTGTCTCTCTTTAGTTTCTGTTTCTATGGTCTGTCCTTTGGTGAGAGTGGGGTATTGAGGTCTCCCACTATTATTATATGAGTTGTGTGTTGTGAGCTTTAGTAAAGTTTCTTTTATGAATGTGGGTACCCTTGCATTTGAGGTATAGATGATCAGAATTGAGAGTTCATCTTGGTGCACCTTTCCTTTGAGCATGACATATTCTTCCCCATCTTTTTTGATAATTTTTGGTTGAAACTCAATTTTATTCAATATTAGAATGCTTACTACAGCTTGTTTCTTGGGACCATTTGCTTGGAAAAGTTTTTTTTCAGCCTTTTTTTTTTCATAAATTTTTTTTATTCGATATAATTTATTTACATTTCAAATGATTTCCCCTTTTCTAGCCCCCCCACTCCCCGATAGTCCCTTCTCTTCCCCTGTCCTCCCTCCCACCCCTTCCCACTTTCCCGTTCTGGTTTTGCCGAATACTGTTTCACTGAGTCTTTCCAGAACCAGGGGCCACTCCTCCTTTCTTCTTGTATCTCATTTGATGTGTGTATTATGTTTTGGGTATTCCAGTTTTCTAGGTTAATAACCACTTATTAGTGAGTGCATACCATGATTCACCTTTTGAGTCTGGGTTACCTCACTTAGTATGATGTTCTCTAGCTCCATCCATTTGCCTAAGAATTTCATGAATTCATTGTTTCTAATGGCTGAATAGTACTCCATTGTGTAGATATACCACATTTTTTGCATCCACTCTTCTGTTGAGGGATACCTGGGTTCTTTCCAGCATCTGGCAATTATATATAGGGCTGCTATGAACATAGTAGAACATGTATCCTTATTACATGGGGAATCCTCTGGATATATGCCCAGGAGTGGTATAGCAGGATCTTCTGGAAGTGAGGTGCCCAGTTTTCGGAGGAACCGCCAGACTGATTTCCAGAATGGTTGTACCAATTTGCAACCCCACCAGCAGTGGAGGAGTGTTCCTCTTTCTCCACACCCTCTCCAACACCTGCTGTCTCCTGAATTTTTAATCTTAGCCATTCTGACTGGTGTAAGATGAAATCTTAGGGTTGTTTTGATTTGCATTTCCCTAATGACTAATGAAGTTGAGCATTTTTTAAGATGCTTCTCTGCCATCCGAAGTTCTTCAGGTGAGAATTCTTTGTTTAACTCTGTACCCCATTTTTTTTAATAGGGTTGTTCGGTTTTCTGGAGTCTAACTTCTTGAGTTCTTTATATATATTGGATATTAGCCCTCTATCTGATGTAGGATTGGTGAAGATCTTTTCCCAATTTGTTGGTTGCCGATCTGTCCTCTTGATGGTGTCCTTTGCCTTACAGAAACTCTGTAACCTTATGAGGTCCCATTTGTCAATTCTTGCTCTTAGAGCATACGCTATTGGTGTTCTGTTCAGAAACTTTCTCCCTGTACCGATGTCCTCAAGGGTCTTCCCCAGTTTCTTTTCTATTAGCTTCAGAGTGTCTGGCTTTATGTGGAGGCCCTTGATCCATTTGGATTTGAGCTTAGTACAAGGAGACAAGGATGGATCAATTCGCATTCTTCTGCATGCTGACCTCCAGTTGAACCAGCACCATTTGTTGAAAAGGCTATCTTTTTTCCATTGGATGTTTTCAGCCTCTTTGTCGAGGATCAAGTGGCCATAGGTGTGTGGGTTCATTTCTGGATCTTCAATCCTGTTCCATTGATCCTCCTGCCTGTCACTGTACCAATACCATGCAGTTTTTAACACTATTGCTCTGTAGTATTTTTTTTTCAGCCTTTTACTTTGAGGTAGTGTCTGTCTTTATCACTGAGGTGTGTTTCCTATATGCAGCAAAATGCTGGGTCCTGGTTTACATATCCAGTCTGTTAGTCTATGTCTTCTTATTGGGGAATTGAGTCCACTGATGTTAAGAGATATTAGGGAATAGTGATTGTTGCTTCCTGTTATTTTTGCTGTTAGAAGTGGAATTATGGTGCTAGTGAGGATGTGGAGAAAGAGGAACACTCCTCCACTGCTGGTGGTGTTGCAAGTTGGTATTACCACTCTGGAAATCAGTCTGGTGGTTCCTCAGAAAACTAGGAATGATACTTCTAGAGGACCCTGCTCTACCACTCCTGGGCATATATCCAGAGGATTCCCCAGCATATAATAAGGATACATGCTCCACTATGTTCATAGCAGCCCTATTTATAATAGCCAGAAACTGGAAAGAACCCAGATGTCCCTCAGTGGAGGAATGGATACAGAAAATGTGGTGTATATATACACAATGGAGTACTATTCAGACATTAGAAACAATGACTTCATGAAATTCTTAGAGAAATGGATGGAACTGGAGAACATCATCCTAAGTGAGGTAACCCAGTCTCATAAGAACACACATGGTATGCACTCACTGATAAGCAGATATTAGCCAATGTTGGGGAATTGAGTCCACTGATGTTAAAAGATATTAGGGAACAGTGATTGTTGCTTCCTGTTATTTTTGCTGTTAGAAGTAGAATTATGGCCAGGCGGTGGTGGCGTACGCCTGTAATCCCAGCACTCTGGGAGGCAGAGGCAGGTTGATTTCTGAGTTTGAGGCCAGCCTGGTCTACAGAGTGAGTTCCAGGACAGCCAGGGCTACACAGAGAAACCCTGTCTCGAAGAAAAAAAAGAAGTAGAATTGTGGTGCTAGTGAGGATGTGGAGAAAGAGGAACACTCCTCCACTGTTGGTGGGGTTGGAAACTTGGAATACCCAAGACACAATTCACATATCAAATAATGCCCAAGAAGGAGGAAGGAGTTGCCCCTGGTCCTGGAAAAGCTCAGTGCAGCAGTGTAGGGGAATACCAGGACAGGAGTGTGGGAAGGGGTGGATTGGGGAACAGGGGAGAGGGAAGAGGGTTTATGGGACTTTCAAGGAGGGGGGGGATCCAGGAAAGGGAAAATCACTTGAAATGTAAATAAAGAATATATGGAATTAGAAAAAAGAAAAAAGAACATGAAAAAAATTTTTAAAAGTTCTGACATTTAGGAAAATATTTAAAAAAAAAAAAAAAGAAGTGGAATTGTCCTTCTCTAGAAGACATCACCCTAGAGTGTAGGGAAAATTTTTCTAGAGTGTAGTTTCCCTCCTTGTGTTGGAGTTTTCCTTTTATTATCCTCTGAAGGGCAGGGTTGGCAGAAAGATATGTTTAAATTTGGTTTTTATGTGTTATCTTGGTTTCTCCCTCTATGCTAATTGAGATTTTTGCTGGGTATTGTAGCCTGGGCTGGCATTTGTGTTCTCTTAGGATCTGTATGACATCTTTCCAAGATCTTCTGACTTTTAGAGCCTCTGTTGAGAAGTCTGACATAATTCTGATTGTCTCCCTTTATATGTTGTTTAAGCTTTTTCCCTTACCACTTTCAATATTCTTTGTTCTGTGCATTTGGTGTTTTAATTATTATATGATGGGAGGAATTTCTTTTCTGATCCCATCTGGTTTGGTGTTCTGTAGGCTTCTTGTATGTTTATGGGCATCTCTTTCTTTAGGTTAGGGAAGTTTTCTTCTATAATTTTGTTGAAGATGTTTCCTAATCCTTTGAGTTGGGAATTTTCACTCTCTTCTCTATTATTCTTAGGTTCAGTCTTTTCATTGTGTCCTGGATTTCTTTAATATTTTGAGTTAGGATCTTTTTGTTTTTTGTACTTTCTTTGACTGTTGTGTCAATGTCTACTATAGTATCTTCTACACCAGGGATTCTCGATTCTATCTCTTGTATTCTGTTGGTGATGTTTGCATCTATGACTCCTGATCTCTTTCCTAGGTTTTCCATCTCCAGGGTTGTCTCCCTTTTTTATTTCTTTTTGTTTCTATTTCCATTTTCAGATCCTGGCTGGTTTTGTTCAATTCCTTCACCTGTTTGTGTTTTCCTGTATTTATTTAAGTGATTTGTGTGTTTCCTCTTTAAGGGTTCCTACCTGTTTACCTGTGTTCTCCTGTATTTCTTTAAGGGAGTTATTTATGTCCTTAAAGTCCTCTATCATCATTGTAAGATGTGATTTTTTAAATCAGAATCTTGCTTTTCTGGTGTGTTGGAGTATCCAGGGCTTGCTGTGGTAGGAGAACTGGATTCTAATGATGCCAAGTACCCTTGGTTTCTGTTGTTTATGTTCTTGCACTTTCCTCTTGCCATCTGGTTATCTCTGGTATTAGCTGGTCTTGCTGTCTCTGACTGTGACTTGTCCCTCCTGCAAGTCTGTGATCTTAGATGTGTCAGCACTCCTGGGAGACCAGTTTTCTCTGGGCAGAATTTGGGTACAGAGAGCTGTGACTCAGGGTCAGCTCTGGGGCACAGATGGAAACCAAAAGGATCCTGTACCCCTGTACCTTTTTTTAAAAAAAAAATTGTTATTTCAACAGCTGGGTAATATATCTAAGATCTGAAATGGTAATCTCTCCAGCATTGTTATCTCCCCTCAGAATGGTTCTGGCTATCCAAAGTCTTTGTGACTCCTTATGAAGATGGGAATTAGGAGGCAGCTAAGAGCAGGAGCAATAACCTATATTGTTTGGGGAGTCTCTGGGTCTCCCTGACCAATAATCTGAAATGAAACAGTTTCTCACACCTGGTCCTGGGATTTTTTTTATTTTTATTTTTATTTCTTTTAGTCTATTACTCTGGGGTAGAACACTATCAGTATAACTTCATTTAAACTATATACTAATGTATATTATATATATTATATACATACAATATACATACACATGTATATATTATATATGATATATATACATTAATAATATATGTATATATACACCCTTATATATGTATACATATATGTAAATTTAGGCTAAAAATTATAAGGACTACTTATGGCCTTTCAAACACTGTCATTTTAATGCATGAAAGTTATATTTTAATGAAATTCAATTTACCTATTTTCTTTTACTTTATTGCACCATATTTGAGATTTATATTTTAATTGAAAATGCTGGCTTAATAACACATTTGTAACACATAAATACCTTTCCTTAACATTTTGAACATCAAGAGAAAGCAAGGTTCTCTTGAAGCCTCGTGTCTTGAGTGTATCATTACAATCTATACAGTGCTGCGAATTTAATAGATGTAGTTGCTCAATATATACTAACAGGAAAGAGATTTTAAACTCATCAGACTTAGCAGTTCTGTGTATCAATTTTATGATAAAACTAACCTTTTTCTTTAACCATGTCTTTTAGAATCTTCCTAAATACTATGATGAGTGCCCCTTTTTCTTTTGGTTTCATACATCTTTTATTCGAAATAACAGGTAAGATACATTGTAATCCAACAAACAGCTTACCCTGCCATGTATTAGGACGAGGCTTATGCCAGCTGTCCTCTAAGTTCAACTTATAGAATCATCACTTCAATGCCTTAGTCATCTTAATATGGGTTTAAAAATCTTTTGAGTTTATTTTCATTTATTAATATGAAATATACATACAACATGCTATACATTTACCTTTTGTATTTCCTTTTGTCTTCCCCCCACCATGGAACTCAGTCCCAGTAGAGGCTCTGCCACCACTCAGCTCCCCTCACTTGAGAAACTATGTAACTTGGTAAAGGTTATTTTATAAACACTGCTACTTTTAAACCTCAGTGGTGTGTTAATCACAAGCACTGAGCCCTTGGACTATAAGTTAAAGTGTCCTACACTCAGATCTTGGTATAATAGTAAATTTCTTCCAAGACAATTTAATATGCATCTGCTCAATGCCCTGAGTTTGACAAGGCCTCGAGGAAGAAGTGTTGACTAACTGGCACCCACCCACCAAATTCCATGTGTGACCCAGAGGTGTCCACATCCTGGAAACTGATTGATGCACCTAACATCTGGGACAGGAGTTAGAAAGCATAGGTATTAGTGAAGTCACCTAAAATCATTCCTGTGATACTTTTCCTCGTAAATGTGATTCAAAAATTATTTATTAGAAATTGAACTGGAAATCTTTATTAAAACTAATTGGATTTTAATATTATCCCAAAAATGTGGTAATGAAAAAGGGGGAGGAAGAGACAGATACATTGACAGGTAGGCAGACAGAGAGAGAATGAGAATCCACTATGTCCTAACCTTCTCTTTAAGCTGACCAAGACCAGTACCAGTCAAGTCTTATAAGACTCCAGCAGTGAACCAGTGGCCCACAAATTTGCACTGCATACACATTTAGATGCATAAAAGTGACTCTGGATCTAGTGGAGAGTTTTACCATTTATTTCTGAATGTAATAAACTTTGACTCTGCAGTCTTTGAAAGCCAACTGGTACTTTGTTGCTATTTCTTAAGAGTGGTTTTTGCTAAAGGATAGTTGTGTTCTTTATGGTCAATGTTAATATAAAAGAAGCAAAGTTGGATCATTTTTAACGCTCACTTTTATATAAGATTCTAAATGTTTTGTAACATTTAATTTGCATATGAGTATGAGGTTTACGTAGTCATAGCCAGGAGGTGGCTGTTTAGCCAAAACACCAACTTTTCTACTTAGAGGAGAAGCAGTATTTTATTACTGGGTTTTATTATCCATCTCTGGAGTATTTCTCACTTATAGAAATATCATCAATAAGATAATAAAAAAAATCAATGTTAAAGTATTTTGTATCTTGAAGAATTGCAAGAAGCCAACCAACACACAGGGGAGGGACCAAGGCTCTGATGAGTAGCGTGGCCGTTTCTGACTTGCCAAAATGGGTAATCGATTGCATGCCTTTCTGTTAGCCCTAAAACAAAGTGTAATGGGTTTCTCCCATCACTCCCTATTTTTAGGCTTTATCTACGAAGAAATGAATTGGATAATACCCATAAATCAAAAACATGGAAAATTTATGGTCCGAACTTTGCAGTAGAGGTATATTTTGATGACACAAACTCCACATGTATGTACTAGCTGTTGAATAAGTGCCACTCCCCTTCTTGGATAGAATCATGTTCTTCCAGATCCATGCTACATAGTTATGTCTTCTAACCTATGTTTTTGATGGAATGTCTGTATCTTATATATGTGTGTGTATGTGTATATGTATGTACATATGTTTCTGGGAAATATATTAAATGTATACAGGAAAATTATGTCAACTTGTTTTATTTTCTTTGAAGGCATATACAATGTGGTCTTTCTCTTTCTGAGAGAGGGTTGCACTATGTAGCCTAGACATGAACTCACAAAAATTCACCTGCCTGAGTCCTGGGATTATAGGCATGTACCACCACACCTGGCTGTCTTTGTACTGTTTGGAACATACCGTACATGGGAGTATTAAGTATCATTTTGAAGAACTTTGAAATAACAGATCTTTTCTGTCAAAATAATTGAGCTATATAAAAATATGTGTTCCCACAAAACACATGCACTTACATGTTCCTGAACAAGTATTTATTCTGTTTAATACTTGTGATTTGCTTCTACCTGGTTCACAGTGTGCTCAGATGTATCTGATTGGCAACAATGCCAAAGATTTTGCTTTGTTTTGCTATTTATTCTACCTGCATACTTGTGCCTGTATGTGCTGGTACATGGGTGTGCACACGCCATGGTGCATATATAGCCAGCAGGGGATGCCTGTGGGAGACTGTTCTCTCCTTCCATCAGACGGGCTCTGAGATCGAACTCGGATCCTTGGGTTCAGCAACAAGTGCCTTTACCCACTGAGCCATCTCCCTAGCCAAGCAAAACCGATGTTTTAAATCCAGAGAAGGAGAAAGCAAACAAACAAAAAACCCTAGGCTCTCACTGCCAGCTCACTTTCCCTCTTCTCCCGCCATGCACAGCAGCTTATGTGATAAACGCCCTTTTGTGCACACAGAGGAAGGGTGACAACACAAGTAAGCATGAACAGCGAAATCCTCGGTGACTCCCACTTGGCTGAAACAGAAGGGGAAGCTGAGCGACCTGCCCGTGGCAAAGCTCACTGCTCCTGCTCTCCTGATCTGAGCAGCTGAGCCACACGGGATGCATTTTCTGTTGGGTATCAAGTGCTGCTTCATTCTGAGTCCCCGTGTGGACATAGTATCTCAAAGCCATCATGGTCCTCAGGAAAAAAAAATGCCATTTTTGGCTTCACTGAAAAAAACTTGGATTTTCCTTTTTTAGTAAGGATGTCAACAATTCGGACCAAGGTGGATTCATCTGGAAATGAATGGTAGCAATTAGTAAGTCTCTCTGCTGTCACATCAGACACCATCTAAGAAATGTCAATAGATGAGTCCATTGCTATGCAAAGACCAGAGAGTGGACTCTCCATAAAGCAGTGACTGAACAATATAATGCTACAGGGCCACGTAGACGCTGCCCTCATTGGCAGAAATAATACTATGCAGGGCGTGGCTGTGTAATGCCTGAAACACCCTGCATTCTGTGGAAATAGAATAGTTCGTGAAAATAAGAGGGGTTTGGGGCAGATCACTGCAGTCAACAACTCTGCATAGTCAGTACCCGTTAGTTACACTCGGACACTGGGTTAGCAGCTCTGAAGTCTAGAAGGTGAAACTGCGGATTTTGTTTTGAAGGGGAAAAACAATAAGGGCTGTGGTTGCCTTAGCTGTGACCAAAGCTCTGCATTTCCCTGCAAATGGGAAAGCAGCCATCTGAGAGAGCTGGCAGGGGTATTTGTTATTGTTGTTCTGTTTTGTTTTGGCCACCTCTTTCTTTCTCTCCTCTAAACATCCCCAAAGTTCCTGGTCCTGTTGTCCCCAGGTCTGGTACTTCTCCAAGGAAAAACACTTTCCACGTTGTTACTTTCTCCCATAATCTAGTTATGGAAACATGCACTGAGGCAGGACAGGCTGCATACCACGTCCTGTAATTTGCAAGCAGTGAGATCCACAGGCAGATTCCATGACAGGTTAGCCTTGTAGCTTGTCACACTGGTAACAAGGACAGAAGAAAACGTCAATTTGTAAAAAGTGCTTTTAGCCCAGAGACAACAGTACACCTCCTAATCCCAGCAGTCAGAAGGCAGAGGCAGGCAGATCTCATATGGGTTCGAAGCCAGCCTGGTCTACATAGTGAGTTGAAGTCAGCCAGGGCTACACAGATAGACCCTGTCTCAAAAAATAAACCAACAAACAAAAGCATTCTTTGAAGAGGTTAATGTTGAAGTTTCTCTCTCTCCCTTCCAGAGTCATCAAAATCTCTTGACAATTAAAGGTTTCCATGTCATTACAGTTTTGTTCACATTAAGAAACTTGTTTAGGCCTTTTGCTGTTTAGCTGTCCTAGACACCCAAGTGATTAATTCTTAGCTCAAACTGAGAAACTCATCTCACAATATAGCTGAGTGATGCTATGCTACTTGTCCTAGATAGAATTTACCAGCCTGGCATGGAATTATCCCTATTACAAAGCATCCGGAGCAGTAGAGTTTGGGGCATGGTGTACACACTTCCAATCAGCATTTGGAAGGTGGAGGAGAGAAGAAGGCTGCTTTCAGTTCAAGGCCATTCTGTGCTTCATAGTGAATGACAGGCCAGTCTGAGCTACAGGGTGAGACCCAGTCTCAAAGACCCATCAAGAAAACCAATCATTGTCGGGTGGTGGTGGCACACGCTTGTAATCCCAGCACTCTGGGAGGCAGAGACAGGCAGATTTCTGAGTTAGAGGCCAGCCTGGTCTACAGAGTGAGTTCCAGGACAGCCAGGGCTACACAGAGAAACCCTGTCTCGAAAAAACCAAATCCAAAAAAACAAAAACAAAAACAAAAAAAAAAACAAAAACAAAAAAAAGACAATGATCTTCCTAAACTTAATAGCAAGTGCTTTACTTATTTCTAAAAAGTAGATACAGCAAGGGGTTGGACAGGGTGGGGGCTGGGCAGGGTGGGGACAGAGCAGGAGAGCTCACTTAGTAAAGTGCCTGCTGAACAATCATGAGGACCTAAGTTCAGATCTTAGCACCTGCACAAAAGCTGGGCACAGCACTCATCTATAACCCCAGCACTTGGGGACCAAAGGCACATAGATCTCAAGGCTTCACTGGTTTGCCAGTCTGCTCCAGCTCCAGACCCAGTGAGAATCCCTGTCTCAAAAAAGCCTAAGGCAGGCTTCAATAGGCAGTTGTCCAGTTTCCAGCACCAGGCAAGGTGTCCCTCTTGCTGAGTAGGCATTGCGTCCAATTAAAGAGCTGTCGACTACCACCAGTGTGTGCTCCACCCCTGCTCTGGGAAGGTTACCATGCTACACTGAAGTCACTCACCTTGGAGGAAAGCCTACGATTACTAAGCCAGCATGATCTAACTACAGTCTAAGCATTTATCTCTATACACAGGTAAGTGTGGTCCTCACTGATCACCAAGGAAAACTTCTCTTTGCAACACACAGAGACCATGACAGACAACCATAACAGATCACATTTCAGAGTTGTAGAACCCAGTCTCAACAGATACATCTACAACACAGCTCCTGCTTTTCTGCAGCTTAGATTTCGTTGCAGAACAGGGGGTGGGAACACGGTAAGAACCAGAGGATCACTAAGCTTTCTGTGAGATTGTGTCTCTCCTAGAGATGTCATAATAGCTGCACCCATGAAGCCTCAGTAACGTGGCTGCCTAAACAAGATCGGAACAAGATAACACCAATAGATATGATATCAAAATAAGAAAGCTCACCAGGCCTCATTCCCAAAGAACTACAGGCAACTCAGGAGTGCTGGGAGCAGCAGGAGCCTTCTCAGAGATGAACACACCAAGAGGTTATCTGACACCAAATGGTCAGCTCTGAAAACATACAAGTAACATTATAGAACCTGAGCAGGAGCAAGATATGTATATGCTGTATATGTATACATGTGTGTATGTGTATATGTTTGCATGTATATATATATATATATGTGTGTGTGTGTGTGTGCATGTATGCATGTGTATATATGTGCATGTATGTGTGTATGTGTACATATGTGTATTGTGTATGTGTATGTATATGTGTTGTGTATGTGTGTGCATGTCTATGTGTGCATATGTATATGTGTATGTGTATATGTATGTATGTATGTGTATGTATATGTATGTGTGCATGTACATGTATGTATTACAACAAAGAGAAAGAATTTGAATGAGAGTAAGGTGGGAGTACGTGGTTGGAAAAGAGGAAAGGGAAAGGGGAAAATATATAATAATCTCAAAAAATTCTAAAAAATTACTTGAAAATATAAGGTGAAGATTGAGAAGAAAACAGGCAACCTCTGGCTGCCACACTATCACACATGGGTGAGTGTACACACACGCACACACAATAAATAAATGAATAAATACAAGCTTAGTCACCCGTTCTTTTGCTATATGTACAGACACTATGACCATAGCAACGCTCAGAAATGAAAGCATTTAATCTAGAGCTCCCTTCCAGTTTCAGAGAGTTAGTCCACTGTCACAGAAGGGAGCACTCAGGCAAACTCTGGGGCTGAGCTTTACAATCTGAGGCAGCAGGCAGAGATGGCCTGGAATGGGCTTTGAGAACCTCAAAGGCCACCCACAGTGACTCGCTTCTCCAGTAAGCCACGCCTACGAATCCTTCTAATCCTATCAAATGGTTCCATTCCCTAGCATCTAAATATCCAAATATGAAACAATGGTCCCATTCTCGTTCAAATCACCACACGAGTACAAGCAGAGCACAATTTTAATGGGCTGTGGAGTACAGAAGTAATGCTTTTCTGTCAACTTCCCTGCAATAAAATTATTTTACACCAGCAATCTAGCTGCCAGAAAGAACACCCGCTCCAATGCAAGCACCACCTTAAAGTAGTATTACCCATAACTCTTAATATTGGTCCTTAATATAAATAAAAGTATTTAAATGAAACTCATTGTAGACTCACATTAGGCTTATCTAATAATAACAGAGCACTCATTTCTTTAAATATCTCAAAGTTCTAGTTTTGTCTCAAGTACAATTGTACCCAAACATGAGACCACAAATCAAACGAACAGAATGATAATTTAAAAAAAAAAATTCTCCTTAGGCCTCTATTTTTCAGTTCCCCTTTTTCTGTGGGGAAGACCATGACTGACAGACTGAGGCAACAGGCTACCAACGAGGCTAATGATCACTGGACCGACCCCATGCACCAAAGAGGGGAAGCTGGGCCTTGGCCAGTCCTCTTCCTGCAGGAAGCCAATCCTATGTCTGCTTCAATCCAGAGCTGTTCAGAGGACGCAGCACTCAGTAGCCATTGGCCACACAGGAACAGAGGGCACAGGAGTACAAAGACAGTTTTCTCAGGAATGCGAACAGGTATCCCTCCCTTTTTGGAAATACTTTGCTTTCCTGACCCTTGTACTCCTGGCACGGCGGCAAGATCGACCTACTTCCTTCCGCTTTATAGGCAGAGTAGGACCAGCTCCTACCGCCAACCCCCTGGTATTGGAGCAGTAGACAATGTGCCTGATCTCTGTGGCGATAAGACCCCACAGCCAAAGACTTATCCATCCCATGTGTCTGGGGGTAAGAAGAAATGTGGGTCGAGTTTTTTTGGTTGCTATATATATGCTACCTAGTTTAATAAAAATATTTTTATTATGTCACAATGCTTTCCAAAGTTACATATCATCTACAGTCATTGAAATTCATAAACTCGCAGCTCCAAATCTAGAAGCAAATTGAGGAGTAGTGGACCCGAAAGTGAACTTCAGGAAGGGTGCCTAATTAATGAGCTCCTCTGAATTTTCCCGTTAGTAGAACCCAGTGGTCAAAGCAGGGAGCCCAGACTTCCTCTCTGCTTCCTGAAAGGACTTCTGATTGGTGGAGACAGAGGAACAGTGGGCTCAGAGTGGCCTCAGATCCAATACCAAAAGAGCACCCTGGATTCCTGCTGAGACCAGGTAAGAACCTCTGTTGGTTTCCACAAGAGCATGGCAGGGCAGCCTGTCTGGAGCAGCACAGCAGGAGGAAGCTCAGAGAGAGAAGGGAGCCGGTGAGTCCTCTGCTGCCCTCCAGAGGTCTAACTCTCCGGCCACACCTCCCAGGGCCAGAGTGCAGAATGAGAAGCCCACCTAGAAGATGAGCTGCACTGTAAGGACGAACATCCTGAGAAGGACCCAGGATGTCCACCCTGAAACTCCACCAAGAACGTAGAAGCCGCACAACTATGCGTGTAAGTGTATCTAAAAATATAGAGGGATATTTTAGCTTTATTATACCACAAAAGGTTAAAAATGTTAGCCTCTTAGTGCATGGGCTCAACGGCTTCTAGCAGCAGCCCTCTACCTAGGATCATTAATAAGCAATCATTTACAACCACCTATATAAGAATTGGTCACCATTTGTAATTAGACACAGAACGAAGTTTTGTTTCCCTGTGGTGACAGGACCATCTACATTGCATGTGTACCACTCACTTCCACGGACGCTGTCCTGAGAGGAACACCGTCTGCACAAGGCCGGTGTGTAAAACCAGTGCCTGAGGCCACTGGGTTCCCTGTGCACGAGGCCACCATTTCCCCCGTGCACTCTACCAAGGGCAAGAACAGTGACTTCTCTGTTTTGGTTCAATAACAGGGATTATTCCGTGCAGAATGGAGGACCATCCACAAAATCCAAGACTTGGAACAGAAGAAGGGAAGACAACGACAAAGTCCCAACAAAGTACATAATCCCGCATTGTTCGTGTGCTCCCCGAAGCCCTGAGTTAACCAGTCACTAAGCATCTGCCGTGGATCCAGGTGCGCCAGGACACTTCACCACGCTTCCAACTGGTTCATCATCAACTTCCTGCTGTACTCGTAGGCCAAAAACAGCGCCCCGTTGGCGGGGAACGCGCGGATCATGGTGGGTTTCAGTCCAGAATACAAGGCTGTTATTCCTGGAAGGCAAAGGAGCGATCAAAAGATTGTGACAGCATTCCGTGGGGGCGCACTGGCACAGAAGAGACTGTGCCCACAAATTCAGACAACAGCACGAGCTAGAGGAACTACAGAAACAGGCTAAGCAGCAAGACCCCGACAAAGCTGGTTGATGCTCGGATAACAAACCGATGTCTATGCCTTCAGGACTCCTGCAGTACACACAAAGCAGGGCGAAGGCCTATCATGGCCAGGTGGCGGCCACCGAGGAGCCAGGGGACCAGCAAGAGAACCCAAGTGTGTTTCCAGTATAAGCCTGCTCAGCGTGGTCATGAGGGAGACTGAACTCGGGTGTGCCAGGCAAAACTGGAGAGGACACTGGGGAGTAGTGGCGATATGCAAGATTCCTGCATTCGATTTGGGACATCAGCTTAAGCATGTCTCTGTGCCTCTGTCACTGTGTTCTCTCTCTCTTTAAACCCAATGCACGGGTTCTTAATCCAAGGTATTTTTTGTTTTGTTCTTCAGATAATGACATTTTTGACCATATACCTCATCTACGTCTCCTTTTAAATTATCTCATTTCTAAGATTACAATATAATTATACCTTTAGATTACAATATAATTATATCATTTACCTCTTCTCTTTCTTCTGTTCAAACCTTCCCATAACCCTCGTTTTAAGATGTCTAAATGGTGGATGCCAGAAAGACAGACAAGTCTTTGGTGGCACAACGTTGATGTCAGATAAACATGACTTTAAAAGTCTGCACCCTCCTGTATAACTCTAAAAACTGATAGCAAATCACGTTAAAAACTGCTCAGATCATTTCTCATCCCAAAAGTCTTTTTTTTTTTTTTTAATCTTTTTGGTTTTTTGAGACGGGGTTTCTCTGCGTAGCCATGGCGGTCCTGGAACTCACTCTCTACAAGACTAGGCTGACCTCAAACTCGGAAATCCGCCTGCCTCTGCCTCCCAAGTGCTGGGATTAAAGGCGTGCGCCACCACCGCCCAGCATCCCAGAAGTCTTATTGCTAAAGATGCTGTATTACCTTCCTTCCAGGGAAATAAGAATACAGTATACTCAGCATGTTCTTCTAAAGCCTTAGTGATCTGGTTAGGGCCTTGCATGTTTAGATTATGAGGTAAATGAAGTGATGCTACCCGATTCAAAGCATTCATCCCTCTAGACAAAGTCTCTATCTTAAAAATTCCCCCAAGGTATTTAGAACACAAAGAATCCTACCAGACATATAACCTAGAAGTTAGAACTTCAAACCTTTCTGAGGATAATGAAAGTAAAAGCTAAAGGTTTGGAGGTAGAAGGCGCACACATGATCACAATCCTAGGAAAAAGGCAGGAGGCAGGAAGGCAAGAGCAGGCCACGGGGCAGACTAACCCCGGGTCACCATGAACACACTCACCTTCGTTCTTTACGATACTCAGGAAGGTTCTGACAAGTCCTGTCTGCTTTCCGGTCATAGAAAGAACTTGAATTCTAGACTTGATACAGTCCACCGGATATACAGCAAGCCACAGGCAAATCCCACCAAATCCACCACTCAGCATCAACGGGACAGGACCTAGAGAGGGAGAGCAGCCGGTGGTCCTCTGTTTTAGGTGGCATTTCCAGAAGCACATATAACACTTAATAGGAGCACATCTTGAAAAATGTTGTGTCTCAGAAGCTGGAGTCTCCCAGGGCCCCATGAAGGCCAGCTGGTCACTCAGGTATTGTGCCCTCACCCCAATCTTGTGCTCCTGTTGGGGTTGGCCCACCTACAACCCGACAGGTCTCACATCACAGGGACAGAGAACCAAGCCATTAAAATACAGTCACGTCTTCCTCAAGTTTAATTCCCAATAGCCCCAAATCTTTCTCTGCTGTGACTAAAACGAAAACAAAACTTTGTGCTGCTCCCTAAACACAATTTTTAGCAGGTTTTTAAAATGTACTGCACTGAGCAGGGGCAGCTGGGGATGTCTCTCTCCGTGACACTGATGAGCACTGACCAGTTTCCTCCCTCACGTGTCGGCCTTACCCTCAGAGTTAAGGCTTTCAAAGTAGAGATACAACTTCGGGTGAAGATTTAACAGTAAGTATACAGTTTAACAGCAGAAATGGACTTAGGTCCATTTCTGTCCAGCCAGTGTATCAAACACTAGCCTCACAAATGGTAGATGCCTCTTTTGTTGTTTTGGGAGGTTGTTTTTTTGTTTAGTCTTGAATGTCCTTTTTTTCCTCAGGTCAGGCTGGTTGTGTCTCCCCCAGGGAAGTCTGACAATTTCTGAAGCTGTTGTTTGCTTGCTTTGATTTCTCCTTGGAAAGAAGTTGCCACTTGTAGTAGAGAAACAACCAAGAATGTTGCTGAACATCTTGCATTCAAGGGCCATCCACCACAACGGCTTGGGAAATCCTGTCAATTAGATGCCTAACTGTGTAAGGAACACTGAGATCTCTCAGTAAGTGTTTATTTAAGGGATGGTGAATTTTTTTTAAAAGTCTTAGAAACAAACTTATTTGTGATTTGATGTCAGAGACAGGACGTGGTAGACAATCTTACTGAGATGTAATTGCAATGACCTTTCAAAGATTAACCAATCTTTAAAAATAAGTTTTTAAAATGCACTATGAGATTTTTGGTAGCTGATTTTCTCCCTCAGGAAAATAATACCTCTTTATTTCTTCCTCTAAAATTAACCCAGAGAAGTTACTCCCACTGAGAAGGGAAAGGGAAGCCCATAACAATATTAATGCCAGAGAAGAGATTTGGGACACAAGACTTTAAGGCTCATGTTTGGAAGTCTCCCTCAGGAGATGGTGGGAGCCAACACCTCCTGCCAGTTTACTTTGGGGCATCTGGAAACTCCACAGAAAGGCCATGCGGAACACACAACCTATGGAAGCCGGCAATCCCAGGAGGCAGAGTCTACTACCCAGTGTCGTCAGGGTGAATACACTTACCCAGTTCATCTTTTGATCTCCCTGATGCGAAAAATGATCTGCTCAGTTCGTAGCCACCGAAAAAGAAGAAGTAGCCTGGTACTTCTCGAAGTAAAGTGCTGGAGAGTCCATGGTAGAAGCCCAAGGGGCCGTCCTTCCTAAAGATTTCCTTCACGACTGACCAAACTGTACTGGGGAAGACAACGCAGGAGGCACGGTCAGAGCAGGCAGAAAAATGTGGGCGCACGCAATGAGATTTCTGTAGCGAGGATGACTTATGGGCCAACTTTGCTGTAACTGGTGGGTGCTTTCCTGTGATCTGCCTTCTCTTCAAAAGACACCGGTTAGACTTCCTGGTACTTCTGTTCAACAAACCCGCTGCTCCCTTTCTCAGGCCTAACCAGGCCTGCCAACTGGGTGTACATTTCTCTAAGTCACACTGACTGAGGTGTAAAAGGATTACTACCTGTTTTTTCAACAGCAAGTAATAAGGAATTAGAATAAAGAGTCATCCAAATCTGGCAGTAGATGAACCATACACTATCTGCCCAGTGTCTTCCTAATGCCCTGGACGCCCATCTCCTCAAGCATTCTTGTGTACTAGTTATTCATAACAAAATATCTGACAAGATGCAAACTTAAGGGAGAAAGGGTTTAACTGTGGCTCACAGTTCAGAGGGGCACAGTCCACGATGGGGCAAAGTAGTGGCAGCAAGACCTGGGGCAGCTGGCCACACAGTGTCTGCAGTCAGAAAGCCAGAGCCAGTGACCACCGGCGCCCAGTGCACTTTGTGCTTCCATGCAGTCTAGGGCACAGGTGCAGGTAAGGGTCCCACCTACTCTTTAGGTGGGTCTTCCCACCTCAGGTGACTGAAAAAAGATAATCTCTCACAGGTGTGCCCTTACGTCCTAGGTAACTCTAGATTCTGTCAAGTTGACACTCAACAGCGACCATCACACTATGTGTGTGGGGGTAGGGGTATATATATATATCAAGTCCTAGAGTGACAAAGGTCATAAGGACCACCCCCTTCGATGACCTCTGTTCCCTCAGCCATGCCCCTATCCCACCTGTGAATATGCTAAGTGAATCCAACTCACTACCGAGCCTCTGCAAGTCTCCAAGCCAGTGGGGTGGTGGTGTTGAAGTTCTACGTCTTACTCTAGGCACTGGCTACAAAGGCTCATCCATCCCATGGCTGTTTCTAGAAGTGCAAGTCTGTAAGCTGTGTGTACTCACGGCACCGTAGGGAGGAGGCTGTAGCTCAGAAATGACCTTTTAAAGCACTGCATGGAGACTCCCTGCCTGTGACTAGCACGAGGGAACGGAGGACAGTGGCCAATTTGTGGACCGCTTCCCAGAAGATGTACAGACCTGCGGGGGCAGCGACACCCTTCACCCGATCTCCAACCAGATGTGTCAAGATGACTAGACTAGGTTTGTGACGGATATCAGTAACAGACAGTTCTTCTATCCTAGACACGCCGTGTAGCGTATCTATCTATCCTCATGGTAACGGGCAGCTGCTTTCAAGTCTAGGCTGAGCAGTGCCCTGACCACAGAGAGCAGCTCTACTTACAAGGTTTTGGTGAAAATCTTCAGAACCTGAACCCTTAGCAAATACAGGTGGAGGTGGGAAGGGTGGGGGTTGGCACTGGATTGTGGTGAACATTCATGTGGAATTTGAGGAAGCATATTAAATACTCACCTCAGAGTCTCCAGCCACACCTATCTTTTCTCTCAGATCCAGTTTAAAGCTATCTCCAAATAAGGTCATGCCTTATGCACCCAGGAGGACAAAAGGGGAGTGGGGGGCGGGGATTCAGCTCCTTGGTGTCTTCATTTCTGAACTATTAAGTAACTGGTAGGCAGTAGGTCCAAACACAATAAACAGTCGTTTCAGAAAAGTATCCCCAGCCACCGCATTTCAGAATGGAGAAAGCTGTTTCTACACTTGCCCGTTACTTTATAAGATAAATCCATGGTACACAGAAATGGACTGCTTAACACCTAGGAAGGAACAGTGCTTACTTCTGGCTGGCCGCTATCTTTCCTGAGGACTCCATTTCATACATGGTCTGTAGCCGGCACTTCACAAGCTCTGTGGGGCAGAGAACCAGCGCGGCAAAGGCAGAGGCAAAGGAGCCCGCAGCTGCATTCTGCAGGTCACTGAAAGGACAGAGAAGGAAGGTTACCATCTGCTTACCCATCCCTCCAGCACACCAGAGAGAGCACGGGGATGCAAGAGGAAACGTACTTGCGCTGACCCGTCTAAGAATTCCGAGACCCTGAGGCAGACAGCAGCATTCCGGCTCTATATGAAGAATGGCACTTAGAGGTGACATGTCCACAAAGTGGCATGCTAGGCATCAAACCCAGGTCTATCTGACTGCCACATCCGGGCTAAAGTCCCATCCCCAATTCCTATGTTGAGGACTAGTATTTAAAGTAAGGTTCCTTTTTTGGTGGTGGTGGAGGGGAGTTCATGTCAGGGTTTCTTGGTCTAGCCTTAGCTGTCCTAGAACTCAAAAAAACCAGGCCACCTGCTTCTGTCTCCTGAGTACTGGCATTAAAGGCACGCGCCACCAACACCCAGCAAAGCAAGGATTCTTTTTTTTTTTTTTTTTTTTGGTTGGTTGGGGTTTTTTTTTTTTTTTTTTTTTGGATTTTTGGATTTGTTTTTTTTTTTTTTTTTTTTTTTTTTCCGAGACAGGGTTTCTCTATATAGCCCTGGCTGTCCTGGAACTCACTCTGTAGACCAGGCTATCCTTGAACTCAGAAATCCACTTGCCTCTGCCTCCCAGAGTGCTGGGATTTTAGGCGTGCACCACCACCGCCTGGCTAAAGCAGGGATTCTTAAGAGGCAATTAGGAAGAGCTGAGTTCCTGGGGATGAGGCCCTCATCGTGAGATCAGTGGCCTAGAAGCTTGCTGTCTCTGCCCAGTGAGAGCACAATGACAAGCCATGACTGAAGCAGGAACTGAACCTGCTGGCTCGGACTTTGCGGCCTCCAGCATTTCTGTTTAAGCTTCCTAATGGGTAGTGTTTTGTTTAGCAGCCCAAACTAAGGCACATAAAGAAAAAATGGGGAGAGAGAAGAAAAGTACCTACAGCCCTACCATACCAAATATATTCTACGAAGACCTCGGTTTATTTATGACAATGTTCCTTTTGGCCTAAACCCAACCTCGAATAACCAGACACGTCACATAACCAACCACAGATAAAAAGCATCTAGGTTTCCTGTGATCACAAAGATTTCCCAACTCAGTTATGACCTCTGATAGGATTTGCATATGCTACCCAACAGTTTCTGTGATGGGACCTTTAAGAGGCGGGGCCTGCCCATGGAAACGCCCAAACACGACAGGCCATTGCCAGTGTTCTTGGTTCCTCTCCACAACCTGGCGGAGGCTAAAGACAACACTCACTATGTCATCAAACAGAGACGTGCCCCAAAGAAGCTTCAGCTCTAATGACTGGCATTCATGGTACTAGAAGGTACTTTGCATAGTACTAGAGGAGAAACTCAGTCATCAATATCTCCCAGCTACAAACCCTGAGACCTACCACAGTGAGCCGCCGGTAAGACAGACCAGTGCAATAGTGGCACAACTGTTAAGGAAATAACCAGCTGTAGGGAAATCCTGCTGCTAAGGTGGAAATTAACATTACCTAACAGTCCTGAGCTCCATACAAAAAGGCAGACTCCCTTTGTGGGCAGGGCTTCCTCTTCTCTGGGGGATCCCAGCCCCCACATTACCTACCTGAGGAATGTCACACAGTCCTGCACCTGAGATTCCTGGAATGCCTCCCCACGCTAATGATGCACACATGGCATCGAATGACATCTCGGTATCTTAGCTTTCAGATAATGACCTTTACCCTGGATATTCTCACCTCTACTGGTTTAGGGGGAAGCCTACATTGTAATACACCAATGCCCCGTGACATACTGCTATCCTCATAGACCAGTACTCACTCGGCCCTCATCCAAGATGCTTTTTGAAGTAGATAGACAATGTGCAGAAAGTGAGAGACTTTAGAGCACTTAATCCTAAGCGGGATGTCGCCATCAAAGCCCTCCCCTCAAGGGAGCTCTGTGGAAGAGGAGTAGGAAAGCCTGTAAGAGCCAAGGAAACCGTGTCTTGCAGACGCAGGAGAACTGATGGATTTATGAGCTCAGAGACTATGGCAGCATGCATGAGACGTGCACGGGTTCAAGCCAGATGAGGTCCCAGCACCGAGAAAGGGGTGGTGGGCACAAGCTCCCTGCCTGCTATCACCAAGGAGCCACCGCCATCTGACACCAAGCGGCAAAGGAAGAATCCTCCAGAGGCGCGTCCCTGGGTGTACTCACCCTCCTTCCCTGGCCTAGTTGGGCAACACAGAGAACTAAGTGGGGTTTCCATAGGCGTTTTGCTTTGTTTGGGCATTTTGTTGTTTTGTTTGTTTGCCTCACTGGTCTTTTGCTTGTTTGACTTTCACTTTCATGTGTGTGTGTGTGTGTGTAGGGGGACTGTGTTTGTTTTACTTGTTTTGTTTTAGATCGAGGCGTGAGGAAGAGAAGATGAATATAAAACTGGGTGGGTAGAGGGGTAAGGAGGACCGGAGAAGAATTGGGAGGGTGGAAAAACATGATCAAAATATCCTGTATGAGGAATTTTTCAATTAAAAAGAGGTGGGCTTACATATAATAAGTGAAAAAAATCTTTAAAAAAAAAAAAGGAGGGGTGGGGCCTTTGGCACTGCCATCCTTAGAGGGGACTAATGGAGTTCTCACAGAACTGCAGTTAGTCCCCACGAGAGCAGCACTCCCTGGTGACCTGGTGATCTGTCCTCATGTTCCCACCATGACTCCATTTGCACTGCTGTCACACAGCAGAAGACACCCTTGAAGGACCAAGCTCTTGTTCTCCTATACGACTGGGGGCTAAGCAAGCTTTTCTTGCTTCCAACATTGCCCTTGATTTCCCGGGAGTGTCACCTCTCTGAGTCAAGACGGGACCTGTTGTCCACATACTGAGCTGGTCTAACACTCCAGGCCTCAGGAGGGCAGGCTCGCCACAGTGGTGTCAGAAGCTGGGTGGACTTCCTTTTGACCTTCGAGAACTAAGCCAAGAACTAAGAGGAGCCAAGCAGGCGTACAGACGGACAGACGGATGTCCTCGCAGAGAGGCTTCTGTGACATGCAGCATGCGTCTCGTGCTACTCAGTTCTCTCTTTCCACAGCACTCCTAAAAGCTAAGGCCTCAAACGGTCTTTTGGCCAGCCTACAGACCATATTTGGCCTTCCTCAGGGACTCTCAACCTGCTGACAGGCAACTCTCAATTAGGGTCATTACCTAGAATGTGCCAAGTTTGCTAGAAAAAAGGGATCAGTCAATAAACATGGAGGTCAATTCGCCCTCAGGGGCTGGGATCGTTCCAGAATCCGAATGAACACAGCACATCTTGCGAGTGTGCGGGGAGAGGCCACGTCAGCGTTCCTATGGACTTTGGCTTTCTCATAAATACTTTCTTCTTCCAGTGCACAAAACAAGGTGCACAGACCTTCGGCTCTGCGCGTAGGATGCATCTGCACAACTGGAAAGCGCACACAGAGGGGGTGTGGTTTCCAAAGAGTCTGCTGCAGACGTTTCTGTCTCTTTGGATAGTTTTCTGTTGTGTTGGTCCGTTTATTTTGATTTCCACTTTCATGGTTTTGCGAGTATGTGTGCTTCTCGGTTTATTTGTTTTAAAGAGGAAAAAGAACATAAAGTTGGTAGGGAGAATCTGGGAGGGTGGGGAAGGATAAAATATGATCAAAATATATTTACTTTTTTTTTTTTGGTTTTTTTGATTTGGTTTTTTTGAGACAGGGTTTTTCTGTATAGCCCTGGCTGTCCTGGAACTCACTCTGTAGACGAGGCTGGCCTGGGACTCAGAAATCCGCCTGCCTCTGCCTCCCAGAGTGCTGGGATCACAGGCATGCGCCACCACTGCCCGGCTGATCAAAATATATTATATGAATTTTTTTTTCAAAAAAAAGGGGGGAGAAAGAGAGAGAGAGAGAAAGAGAGGGAGAGAGAGAAAGAGAGGGAGAGAGAGAGAGAAAGAGAATTTGTCCCGTTTGTCATCCAATGAACAAGAATCATGACCTAAATGTCTCTGCTGTGCAAGATCTCACTCAACCAGGTCAAAGCACATGCCACATTAGGTTCAAATCAGGACACACCAATGTTTGGGATGCGGCTGCAGAAATCCACAGCAAACACTTGCTAACACCGTCTCCCTTTGCTGCTCTTGATAAATGTTCCCTCCAGATCTGACCAGTATCCTTGCTGGTCTAACAGAGGACAGGGCAGAAGGGGAACAGCGGACTCAGATGACCCTGTCCTCGATCCAGCAACTGTGACAGAGACGCCGGCACTTCCCCACGGTCACAGTAAGGGCCGTGAAGACACAGCCAGCCTGCGTGCCAACATACAGCAGACCACAGGCTATATTCTCCCAGCAGGTAGAAATCAAAACTGCTCCCAAGAGCAAAAAGGAAAGACTCTAAGCTCAGATAAGACTCTGACCTTAGAACGCTGTGTCAGCACAAGTTAACCATGCTGACCGCCTTACTGAAGAACTTGTAGGGCTAAAAAGCTGTGTGTGGGGGGGGGGGGTTCACATGACATACAGATACTCAAAGATCCATGCGTGCAGCACAGTAGGTGCTTTCCAATCCTTTCTCAGTGACACCACCTCTTGCTTCTGGAAAGAGGGTGTGGAGAAGCACAACTCTAAATGTCCTACTGTGCACCACCAGGAAAGCGCTAAGCGAGTACAGTAAATCACACCTGCCGCCCTCACCCCCTCGTACACTAACACATACCTGCCCCCCTCCCGTGTGGGAGGCTGAGGCAGGAAGATGGCAAATTTCAGGCTACACTGTGGGACCAGGTCTCAAATAAAACACAAAGACATAGCAATGTGCTCAAACACATTGGTTAGTCTCTGTCCACAGGCAGAAAAACAGGGAAAGTGAGGAGGGACACACGGGCTGGGTCCCCAAGAGACTCCCCCCATCAGCATCTCTGTCCTACAGCCAAAGACGGTTACTTTGTCCAGAAAAGTCCCCTACCAGAACCTTACCGAGGTACCCGCTGCCTCTGTGGCTCCTCTCCCCCACTGTCCTTCCCTAAAGAAGCTGAGATGAACCCAGACGCCCCGAAGGATGATGTCTCTGCTTCAGCTGGACAACGCCAGTAGCCTACCGCTTTGCTTCTGATCTCCCCTGAGGGATGCTAATCTCGCAGCTCTCTGCTTCTGTCTCCTTTGACTCTGCATGCTGTTCTCTCTTAGCTGGAGGGCTAGAGGATTACAGTTCAGCCCTTCTCTTCCCTAATCGGTCTCCTTGGGCTATCTTATCCAGTCCTCAGTTTTTAAATACAAGCTCTCTCCATCGTGATCAAATTCATGCCTATAAAACGGTACATCTGCATCTTGGAGATATCTCCAGAGCACATGTCTATGTACAAGGAATCTACTTTAGTTGTGTGCAACCTATCACTGCAATAAAGCTTCCAATTCCGGGCTGGAGAGATGGCTCAGTGGTTAAGAGCACTGACTGCTCTTCCAGAGGTCCTGAGTTCAATCCCCAGCAACCACATGGTGGCTCACAACTGTTTGCAATGGGATCTGATGCCCTCTTTTGGTGTGACTGAAGATAGTGACGGTATACTCATATAAATAACAAATATAAAAAAAACGGTTCCAATTCCTACTGACAAAGCAAACAAGCCTGCCCTATGCAAGGAGGAATGTGTGTGCGTGCATACGTGTACATGCCTGTATGTGTGTGTGTGAGAGAGTGTGTATGTGTGTGTGTGTACATGCGTACGTGTACATGCCTGTGTGTGTGTGTAGGTGTGTGTACGTGCGTCCGTGTACATGCCTGTGTGTATGTGTGTGCATGCGTGCGCACGTGTACATGCCTCTGTGTGTGTGTGTGTGTGCGTGCGCGCATGCACGCGTGCATGTGTACATGCCTATGTGTGTATGTGTGTGTTTATGTGTGTGTGCGCGCGTGCCTACGTGTACATGCCTGTGTGTGTATGTGTGTGTGTTTGTGTGTGTGTGTGTGTGTGTGTGTGTAGGTGTGCATCTGTTGTTTGAAAGAAGATCTCTCACTGGGACCCAGGCCCTATCTATATCTCTAACTCTGCCTTCCTTCCTGCACTGGGATTATAAGCATACACCACCTCCAGATTATGATGCAGGTAGTAGGGTTCTACTGTGTGGTGGTTTAAATATGCTTGGCCCAGGGAGTAGTACTATTAGGAAGTTTAGCCTTGTTAGAGTCAGCGTGGCCTTGTTGGAGGAAGTGTGTCACTGTGGGGGTGGCTTTGAGACACTCCTCCTAGGCATCTGGGAGACAGTCTTCTCCTGGTTCCCTTTAGAACAAGATGTAAAACTCCTAGCTACTTCTCCAATCCCATGCCTGCCTGGACGCTGCCCTGCTTCCCACCATGATGATAACAGACTGAACCTCTGAACCTGTAAGCCAGCCCCAGTTAAATGTTGTCCTTATAAGAGTTGTTTGGTCATGGTGTCTCTTCACAGCAGTGAAACCCTGTCTAAGACACCTTGCAAGCACTTTAGAAAATTAAGCTTTCCTGGCCCTTCCCCCCAATTTAATGATAAATCATTCCAAATAAATCAGCCTTTGGAGGAGGGTGACTAAGCACCTCAGCGGCGTAGGAGTCCTGTTTGGTCTGGAATGATGGGTACTGCAGGGAAGATCAGGCTGACGCACAGGGAAGGGCCAGCCAAAGGAAGCTGGGCCCACCTGTAGCTTCCTAAATTCCACGTTGCTTGTCTGCCATCATCGGGGTAACCTCTTTCAGTGCTCTCTGAGGATGAAAGGGAACCTAAAGCTTAAGTCCTGTATTCTACACCTTTAGCCCAACACTTGTGTTCACATGAAAAGCATCTTCCCAAAGGGGCCAAAGAACACAGTGGACTCTTAACACGATCCACTCGGCCTACTCTGGTTTGTGCTAGGACAGTATAGGACATCAGAATGATTTTAAGAAGGAACCCTCTCTCCTGTAAATGCCACTAAAGTCAAGCGTCCGCTTATTTTAAGAACGAGTCCAGTATCCGACTCACCTCAGTTTTGCCTGCCGGTCCAATCCAACCACTTTTCGGACCACCTGCTGGCAGAAGCCGTAACACATGAAGAGCACCGAGTTCTCTGCGATGTTGGCTATCAGCGCGGGGCTGGTCCCCTTGTAGAAGCCACGGAAGCCCACCTGGGAGTAGGTCTTCAGGCAGCAGTCGGTGAGGCCCCGGTAGAGGTCTGGAAACGTCTGCATCTTCACCTTCATCGTGTCGAAGGGCTGCCCAGTCAGTACACATGCCGTGCCCCCTAGAGGTGGGACATGAGTCTTTAGGATGGTCCCCAGCCGTGGGCAGGAAGGAGAGCAGCTTCCTGTCCACGGTTAACCAGTACTTTAGTTCCTAATGACTGACTGCCTTTCCTCCAAATCCTCTAGCCAAGCTCAGTAAACAACTTCTAGCAGGTGCCCATGCTGGCCAGCACCAGAGTCCCACCCTAAAGAAAGTCATGCTTACTAAGAGAGATGTTTTAGTTCAACACACCAAGCCCTGTACAAAGCCTATATTTAGGGATCCGCCACGGTGGTGCTGGAGAGTAGTGGAGAAAGTTGGGCTGGAACCTGGTTTGACTGAGCTGTCCCAGACAGGAGATACACCTCTGAGTCTCTCTGTTCTTCCTCTGTGCCATCTCAGTGTTAACACAAGGTGAGCACACACCTGACACACCAGGGGTTACTAAACAACAGCTACTAAAGACATGAGTGAGAAGTAATGCAGAAGGGACAGTGGTATCGGGGTAGAGACAAGCACTTCCTCTTGTTTAGTGCCCTACCTATTAGAAAAACATCAGAGCCAAGGCCAGACAAGGCAAACAAGAGCCTGCTAATTAATCTCTTGAGGGCAAAACATGTGACCCTGAAAGAAAGCGCTTTAATTTTAACTCTATCAATTAATGATTTGTACGTACTTAGGAACAGACTACAATTACCTTTGCTTAGTATAAATGGACTGACGTCTGCCGCCTACTTCTTTTTGAAACAGCGTAAGAATATCAAATGTCCTAAGTCTGAATTGCATTAGATTACTTCAGAGAGAATTCTGAACACAAGGATTACAGCAAAGTGTGATTACCCCACAGTATCTGTAGACCCTGGACTAGGACCAAAGTTTTGGGACATGATGCTGGTTAATATTTACCTCCCTCCCGAAGCCTAGAAGGCGCTACACTTCAGACGCCCCTGATTAGGTCGGAAAACATTGAGGCTATGTGGTGAGGCCACTAAAACACCATCAAAATGAAAGGCTTACACAAAATAACGTGACTGTAAAACTCTGATACTATAGTTATTCCACCTGTGTGGTGGGAGGCAGAGATGGCGGGCACCAGGGAAGATTAAGTTACTTACTGTTGGGCAAGGCAATACCTCCAAGGACTCTGACCTGGCCTATTAATCAAAATGACACTGGGAAATAATCCACTAAGCTGTTTCAGCAGAGTAGGTGGTGTATGCCTGTAATATCAGTACCCAGGAGGTAGAAACAGAGGAACTGAAAGTTCCAGGCTAGCCTGGGCTACTCAGTGAGAATAGAGCAACAACAAATTAAGATGCTTTTACTACGATCAGAACTGCTCTCTCCTACCTACTGCTGGTTATGCGGTCCCAAATATAACAAAATAATTAAAAAATAATAATAATAATAATTTAATTATCCCGAAAGTCCACGTGACTTGTAAGACTCTCAGAGTACACATTTTTGATACAGCGAATAAAGCCTGCAGCTGAGCACACTGACATCTCAGTGAGGAGTTCGCACAGTCTGACCACACAGAGGTATAGCAGTTACTCTGACACATTTGCTGCCTGTGTGTGACGGTTCTGCATGCATCCTATGAATACAGTGAAGCAGCCTCATCCCTCATGAGAGTGGAGCTGAATCCCAGAAGTGTGCATCACAGGACTCCGTGTGGTGCCGAGGCCAGACTCAGTCAGCCAGCACAGAGCCACGCCGATCCTCAGGCTTATACATCAGTAACGCAAGAGCACTGGAGGTCTGTCCCCTCGCACAGAAGTCGTATTTCTGATCATTCTCTTCTCCTTGAAGACAGATGGAAGGGCGTCTGTCTCCTTTAGGGGATACCACACCGGCTAGCTCCCTGCACTCACTCTTTGGGAGAAGGTGTGGAGACCAGATCGTGCCATTTATCTAAAAGTCACCATGGGAGATAATTCTGATTGTCGTCTTCATTGCCTTTTAGAGAAGCATCTAAAAGACTAATAAAGCAGACCTCTGGGTATGACTGAATTTCCAGAGAGCGCTAAGACACACTCTGAAGTACCACAACTGGGGTCCAGGTAAAATAGACACATTAGGAGGGAAGAAAAAGGGCAAGAACAGAGCAGAACCAGGTCTCTGGGTGCACGTGCACACTCACGCTCGCACTCTCTCTATCCCCCTGTATGTATGCAGGCATGCATGTATGTATGTGTATGTGTATAGATATATATATGATATATATATGGATATGGATATATATATGGATATGGATATATTCGTGTGCTGTATGTGTGTGTACATGTGTATGGATATGTGTATGTGCTTTCTGTATCTATGTTTGTATATATGTATGTTTGCATATACATATGTTTGTATGCATATATGTAAGTATATTTGTATGTGTACATGTGTATAAATATATGTGTGATCCTGTATATGTATGTGTATATGTATGTGTACAAGTGCATAGATATATGTGAGCTTTTTGTATGTATGTATGCATGCACGTATCTATGTGTATAGATATATGTGATTACTGTATGTCTATTTGTGTGTATGTATCTACATGTACATATGTATAGATATGTGTACATGCATAAATATGTATGCATGCTTATAATTATGTAAGTTTGTATGCATTAAATTTGTGAAGTTTCTATATGTACATGTATGCAGATATATGTATGAGTTCTGTATATATGTTTATGTTTATGTTTGTATATATGTATGTATGCATGTTTCTATGTGTACATGTGTATAGATATATATGTGTGTGCTTTCTGGCTTCCACCTCCTCCCACCAGGATGAAGTGAAACCTCTCAAACTGTGAGTCAAAAATGAGCCCTCCTCCCTTCAATGGATTTCTTTAGCTGTTTTATCAGAGCAACAAGAGTCTGTCCAGCGGGGTCGTCACAGACTGTCAGTTTTCAGTACACAAGCAGTAAAGCACGCAGCGCTGAGGTCAGTTATCGGGGAAGGGATAGCTTACAGCCAGACAAGCAGGGGAGCCCCAAACCCCCAAGTCAGCAGAGCAACATACAAACTAACATATGTACATATATACATATATATATACATATATACAGAGAGAGAGAGAGAGAGAGAGAGAGAGAGAGAGAGACTTAAAAGACCTGGCTGTGCTCTGTTCTTGTCATTTTGACACTGAGAAGATAAAACTTCGAGGCTGTAAATTTCCTCCTTTCCAACCAGTGTACCAGCTAACGAGACACACTACAAGCACTGCCAGAGATTGTGTCTTCCCTCTGATGTGAGGGAGATACTAAACCAACTCAAAACATCACCCAAACTTCCAAAATTCAGCTTTTGTAATCCACACAGCCTTGCTTTAGTAACTAACCAATGCCCTAACCCTAATTCCCCCTCATCCTAGCTGCCCAGGACTCCTTTTGTGGACCATCTCCCACAGCAAGTGCAGGTCAGACCAAAGACAATTCTGGACACTTGAATAGAAATCAGCAGCTGGTAGGGATACTGGTTTGGTGGGAACGGCTTTGCTTAAAGCCAAAAGGAGACAGAATATATTTATATTTACATTTACCTCCCATTGCTAGCCTTGACCACAACTGACTCTGTGCTTACAGATAAATGTCTTGCCCCAGAGAGGGGGAGGAGGGAGGAGGGTCATGGAACACCTAGGTTCTCTCTCTGCATAAGTGGGAAAGTGGGAAAATCCCAAACCCTAGGAATTTGCCAGTCCAGAGAATCAGAGTAGCAAAGAGTCCAAACTACCTCCTACCTCAGAGAAGGCTGCTGCCCTACTAGGCACACTATCACAAAGAGACAACAACATGGAGCCAAGAACCGGGAGTTTTTCTACATATATAGTGAACATCGCTACAGTGCCATAGTGCTCTAAGGCTCCCCTATCAACCAAACTTCGGGACCCTTAAAAGTGAGATTACTGCTTCCTGACTGAATTCTGGGTACCTAACAATAGAATTTGGAGTCTTTTGTCACTAATGAGCACCTCTTTTGACCAGCCCCCGCAACAAAGCCACTACCCCTGCCAAGAAACTTTTGCTGAGAAATCACAAAACCCAGCGTCTCTGGGTCTCAGCCTTTCATTTCCAAGGCCAAGGGCAGACCCTAAACCACAGGCAGCAGAACCAATTTAATGTCACTTTATAGACAGCTCATCATCATTTAAAAAAGAAAAACGCCAGCCAGGTGGTGGTGGCGCACACCTGTAATCCCAGCACACTGGGAGGCAGAGGCAGGTGGATTTCTGAGTTCGAGGCCAGCCTGGTCTACACAGTGAGCTCCAGGACAGCCAGGGCTATACAGAGAAACCCTATCTCAAAAAAAAAAAAAAAAAAACAAAAAAAAAACAAAAAAAAAAAAAGAAAAAGAAAAAGAAAAAGAAAAAAAAGAAAAAAGCCCAGTAATTGTCTTCTATAAAAGGCTCCCGACAATATCATTACAATTTACATAAAAACTATACCCTGTTAATGCCACTCAAATATCTCAATGTGCAGTCGGGAAGAGGCAAGCTTCTTAAAAATTATCATCATCATAAAGCCTTGTTCACAGACTGCCTTAGGAGCACAGAATGCTGGCATCTGAGAATCTCTTGAGACTACACACCTTCTTCTCACTGCAGAAGCGACCTGTTCGTAGCCACGAGCTCGCCAGACCTATTGGCTGAGCTTGGGTGTTTGCAGCCAGCAGCAGGTACACCATAAGGACCATGGGGTCCACAGGCTCGCCCTGTCCTCCCTTCTACAGAGTAGGGGGACGGACTGAAGACCCACAGTGGTTAGTACCACAGTGGAGTACAGACTCGCCACAGGCCTGCCCATCAGACTGAACACTCCTTGTCTCTAACCTGGAGAGGTGCCCTTGCCCGGGGATCCTTATCAGCCTTCCTCTAGAGCCAACTTCAGCTGACCTTTGGTTCATGGATGGGGGTGGAAAAGTTGGGGGAGGACGGAGACAGGGAATTGTCATCTGTACAAGGATTGTTTTTTTACAAGTGGACAAAGGACAGAGCGAAGAATGGCGGTCCCCTGACCCATTTGATCTGTTGATCCAAGAGGTCACACTGCATAAAAGATCATCACGCAGCATGGTGCTATGGCCTCCCCCATTTACACGAATTCATACAGGGGGTGGGGGTTGGGCAGATCAAAGGTTCACTTGGGAAACACCCATCCCAGGTGCCTTTGCCTTTGAAGTGACACAGAACTCTGGAAACAAAATGGCAGCTCTTTTTGCCCCAGGCTAAGCTTCTTCCTATGCCTGCACATTAAATGCCCAAGTCTTTCTACAGGGGCCTCCGTCACCAGCCCTGGCTCCAGTCCACCCTCTAGGCTCAGGCTCCGAGGGTCAGCCTCGACTGCACATTCATCTTCCTGTCCGCACCAGGAGACACCTTGGTGTATCAGCCTCATTGCTAAAGGGGGCCTTCCTGTCCTTCTTAGCATCAATAAGAACGGCGATGGGGAAACTGGATAAGCAGCTCAGCCCACTGCACATCTAGAGGGACCAACTTTGGTTCCCAGCACCCACGTGGGTGGCCCACAATTACCCACAACTCCAGCTCCAGGGGGTCTGATACCCCCTATCAACCACTTCAGGAACCTGCACACATGTGCCAGGTACTCACACAGACACACAAACACATACATGTGAATAAAAACAAAAATAAATCTTAACAGAAAAAAAAAAGTAGCTGGCATTTTGTACTGCAAAATATCTAAAGACCGCCGGGGCGGTGGTGGCGCACGCCTATAATCCCAGCACTCTGGAAGGCAGAGGCAGGTGGATTTCTGAGTTCTAGGCCAGCCTGGTCTACAGAGTGAGTTCCAGGACAGCCAGGGCTACAGAGAAACCCTGTCTCAAAAAAACCAAACCCAAACAAACAAACAAACAAAATATCTGAAGACCATCCAGTTTGAGGTACCGCTGCCACCTGAGTATCCTAGCACGTGACGGATGGTAGCCAAGCGAGCTCATGCTGGAACTGAGATGTTTTCTAGCAATCCTAAGGATATTTCCATCCTTCACTCGAACGGGTAAAGCTTTGATATAATTAAACACGACTGGACCGCTCTTGCTGACGTGCTCTGTACCAAATCACATTTCTATTAAATTGATTCATTCTGAAGTTAGAGCACATTACCTGTGGGGTAACAGAGATTGTATTTTAAGCCACTCTGAGGAAGTACTTCAGGGATATGGGAAGAAGAACCCCCTCTCCCCCATTACCTGCAGCCCCAGCCGTAAGGTCAATGGCCGCTTGGATGGCTGGATTGGACTTCATGGCGTTACTGGTTTCTGTGGAAGGCAATTCTCTGGAGGGAAGGATGCGTACCACATATCCCTGGGAAGAGGCGAAAATCCAGTTAGCCCAGCCTCTGCAGTTAGCCCATCCGGTAAGCCTGCTACGTTCCTGAGCCTTAACTTCCAGGAAGTGGGAACACGAGTCCCTAAGGAGGCTTGACGGATCAACACAGCCAAGTGATCCACTCCCCCCAAAAAACCTTCCCCAGATATCAGTACTATTGACCCTACTGCACTTCAAACAATCTTTATGAAAACCTCGACAACACACACCAAATAAGGAACCAATCACAATGGCCCAGACCACAACAGACTACAGAGTCTCAGAGGCCTGTGGTGAAGAGAGTCCAGTCTACCAAACTCAGTCTTAAGTTCTGACAGCAGCCTGTGCCTAGGAGCTCCACTGAGTCACACAGCTCCTAAGCCAGAGGTCTCCATTACAAAGTGGCTTGTAAAATTACCATACACACGCGGTCCTAAGTGCCCTGGCCCTATCCTTGTCACCTCCACTCCATCACATCTCAGCAGTAAATGTGTAGATTTACCTAAGGTCTTGCTACAGTTCAGATTCCCAGAACTCAAGCAGGACTAGACGGCCTCGTAGCCTACACTCCCAAGAAGGCTGGTCGTGTGAACCACCCACGCTTTGGTGCCACATCTGGACTTCTGAGTTCCAATTTTGCTTGATCAGAATCCCAGGGGTATATCCTAAAGAGTCAAACCACTGCTCTTCTCTTACTGCAAGACTTGAAATGTTTGGTTTTTTTAAAGGCTAGGGTTTGGGGAAACAAAGTCTTCCTCTACCTTCAGACAATGAAAAAAAAAAAAAAAAACCTTTTTGAGAAGTGAACTTAATATTAACTAGAAAGGAGGATGCCTTAACATACAAGTTCCAAGTTACCAATCATTCAACCTATTCTGTATGTTCTCAAAATACAGAATTAATTTTCACATAAGAGAGGACAATTTCACTCCTCATCAAAAGGCTGAGGAGGCTGGTGTGTTTGACCAGGGTTCTTTCAAATACCAAAACCATCCAAAAAAGTCCAGAAAATAACGGCAAGAAAAAAAAAAAAAGTCAAATAACAGCAGAAAAAAAATATCAATGACCAGATTCCAAGAACTGTCTTTTCTTTTAAAACTAGCAACTTGGTAGTTACAGAAACTCCCCTGCCTACATTTTTGAAGGGAAAGTAAGAGACAAACCACCTGGGGAGCATCCGAAGTGGTCTCGGGCGAACTTCAATGAGTTCATGTTTCCACTTGAGCGATTCTTTACTAACTTCGGAGGCATAGAAAAGCGTATCTAATTAGGCAGTCACTATAAATTCAACCCCTTCACATAAGCCAAATGTAAACATTTCAAATCCTTGAGAAATAATATATATGCAGAATTAATCTTTAATCCCCCCCCCCCAGGAGCCAACGCAACAGTAAATTTGCTGTGAATCTGACGCTCCTAGAAATGTTAGAAAGGCTATACCTATGAAGTCTCATCAACTTAGGGACAAGACCTACATGAGGATGAAAGCAATAGACACACTAACATGGATGATGAAATCTTGGGGGGAGGGGGGTCTCAACCTTTGACAAAGAACCACAGACAAGAAAGGAATGCTGGACGTGGGCATAGTCTTCCCCAGAGAACAGTCCCCCAGTTGATTATCCCTCATATACAAAAAAAAGAGGCCATGAGTTTGAAACGGGGGTAAGGGGGGGGGGGGTGTTACACCGAAGGGGTTAGAAGTAGAAAAGGGAAGGGAAGAAATGATGTTAATTATAATTTTTAAAACAGATTTTTATATATAAATGCTTTCCCGTGCTGGGGATTAAACCTGACTTCCTGCAGACCAGGAAAGCATGTAGCCCCCTTCTGAGGGGTATCTGTCAAATTACAGAAGACAGAAACGCTACTTACAGATGAACCCAGAAAGTATGCACAACAACCTGAGTATCACCTGTGGCTTGGAGAAAACGCAGGACCTGCACAAACCAGACCGGTCCGCGCGGATTTAAATTGACTTAGGACCATTTGGAGTAGAACTCCCCCCACCCTCGAATCCTTGCAGCGTCTCACCCTCTTCCTTTAAACTACCCAGTAGTCCCAGAAACAACGCCAACACTACTACTGGCTCCTAAGGAGAAATAACTTCCCCCGGCGGCCAAAGCAGGTGAGGCTGCTAAAGAAGACTTGTCTGGGGCTGCAGCTGGGCGGCAGAAGGCCGCTTGGCACCACCCTCGATCGAACCCCTTGGGCCGATCCCCGGGCACCGGGGAGCCAACTACTGCTGCAGCTGCGGAGCGCCTCGCCCGGCCTGACCCGGATTCGGCTCCGCGCGGCGCGCGCGCACTGGCCACCGCGCCCGTCCGCCCGCTCGACCCTCCGCGCCTCCCGGGATCCCGCGGCGAGCCCGGTGCGCGCGCCCGGAGCCGCAGCACGTGTGCCGCAGGGCGGGGACTGTCAGCCGCGTCCCCAGCCCGGCCGCCCGCTCCCGCCTGCTCCGGCAGCCTCACCGCCGCGCCTGGCTGTGTCCGGCTCGCCCTCCGCCGCCCGCGCTCTGCTGGCAGCCGCGGCCCCCCCCCCCCCCCCGGACAATTTTTAAGGTCGCTAGTGGGTCCGGCCCTCGGGCCCTCCCTCCTGAGACCCCTCCACCAGCCCTCCCTCCGGAGGCCACGCCCTCCTAAGGGCCCTCCCTCCCGAAGCCCCTCCCCTACCGGCCCTCCCCCACGCGAGGCCCCCTCCGCCCCTCCTCCCGAAGCCCTGGCCAAGGAAACGGAAATCTGCTCTCCAAGCTGACTGCCAGGCTGGCAACCTCCAGGAGGACTCACCTTGAGCTCTCCCGGCGTTATCCAGCCCGGGAGGCTGTGGCTTTAGCAGTAAATGAAAAGTCTAGAATGGTAGTCGTGAAATATAAATTCCCTTATGGGCATCTTTTTACATCATCTATTTGTCTACAGGCAAGGTCTCACATAGCCCAGGCTTAACTTGCTAAGTGGCTGAGGATGGTCATGAACTTCCAGATCTTCCTACCTCCACTTCCAACTGCAGGGATTACAGGTGTGTTCCACCAGCCTTGAGTTTGGGAGGTAGCTACATCCCTAGCCCATCAGGTTTTACTTGTTTGCCTGATTGTCTATTTTGTATCGCTTTAGGTCTGATTCTTTCTCCCCCCCCCCCTCGACCCCACCCAAGGAAATCCATTCCCAGGAACATTATGGAAAAGACACCCATGTAAACTGCCGCTACAGGTTTTGTGGTTACTCAGAAGCTCAAAGCGGGCGCTAGAGTGAGGGCACAGGGGTAAAGAACCCTTGCTGATTATCATCTTGACTCAGCCTAGAATCAGGAGAGGGATTGATTGCCTAAATCCAGTTGCTCTGAGGATAGTCTGTAGCGGTAATGTCTTGATCAGTAATTGATGTTGGAGAACCCAGCCCACTATGAGTGGCATCATTCCTTTGGGAGGCAGTCCTGGTCCTGGATTGAAAAAAAAAAAAAAGTATCGGAAGCATCCGGCCAGGGATCAACCAAGAAAGTGAGTCGGTAATCTGTATTCCCACATGGCTCCTGCCTTGGCCTCCTTGTCTTCAGTCAATCTGGAAGTGAACGCCAAATAAACCTTTTCCTCCCTCAAGTTGCTGTTTATGCAACAGTGTTTCATTGCAGCAACAGAATGAAACTAGAATTCTGCTCCACTAGAGGACTGGAATTCAGTTCTTAAACCACATCTGGTAGCTCTCAAGTCCAGCGCTGGTGTATCCAACTCCCCCTTCTGGTGTCTGTAAGCATCTGCAGGTACCTGCAGAGGTATACACATACACACACACACACACACACACACACACACAAATAAATAAATAAATAATAATAAAATAAATACTTTAAAAGTACCATAAAATCAAAAGGAGCTGTGAATACTTAAGAAAACTGGTTCGCAGGAATGATAAAATCATCTTTAACTCTAGCCCTATTCAATTGGAAGATTCTCAGGGTCATGTGACACCTAGCCACCAGCTCCCCACTCTACTTCAGCCTACCCATGATCCTGTTCATTTTTTTAAAGATCCCTTTAATTCTGAATTGATATGTATGTATGAAAACATGGCTGCTGGTGCCTGCGGAGGCTTCAAGGGAAAGTCGTAGTGTTACAGGTCCTCCTTGTGTGCTGGGTCCTCACAGAGAATAGTGAATGTTCTTAACTGCTGACCCACCTCTCTGTCCTCTCGAAAACAGCATGTTACAGGCAAAGAACACTGCTCTCATTGAATAACAACGTGCATTTCAGGGCCAACTTCCAAAAGAGCAAACAGTCACACACCGGCCTCTCTACTCAAGGTAGTGGTCACTTCCCTTGGGATTATGTAAGAGATCATTGTGGCTGGCCTGTAATGATAGCATGTTTGACGCAGGTGAGAGGACAGACAGACTGACCACAGGAATCAGACCTTTGTCAGTGTACCAGAATTTCACAATGTGCAGGTCAATGGCGTCACGAGGCAGGCAGGGTGGGGGGGGGGAGGAATAACACAGTGTGGAAACTGAAGTTGCAAGCAAATCACTAACACAGAACATCTTGGATTCACACGTGCACTTGGTAAAGGAGGAGAAAGAAAACAATGCTCTAATTACACAATGCCAATACCCACTACGTATTCTTGACTACTGAGAGAACTTTAGCTGAAAACCCCCCTCAAGTCTTGTTTGGAGTCAGTACAACCAATATTTGACACTGAGGAAAAACAAACATAGATTTGGATTTCTGTAAAACTATGTGAAAGAAAATGGGGAATTTGCATTGGTGAAATAGTGGTTATAACAATGTTCGAAGGGGGACAGTTTCTTTCACGTGTGTCTTTTCTTTGGAAAAATTTATGACATTCTCAAAAATGAGGGAAGGAAAGTCAGATCCCATGTGTATTTTATGAACCTTAAATGTATATTTTTAAAGGATAAAATACAATGACAAAATAATTGTGGATGCATCAACAGTAGGAAACAGTATGCAATAACTGGGGGGGGGGAACCTCTGCTCTCATATATTTTTAGAACAAATTTGGCTTTAGGTAACATAAACAATCTGTGTATGAAAAGATATCTAGAAGTAGGAAAGGCCCAGGTCAGCCATGTCTGGGTCAGAGTTTCCAGATTGCCTTTTCCCTGGTGATTCTAAGACAGCTGGTACTCCCACATTGCAAGTAGCATTATCCATGTAAGAAGGGGCCATTCTCAGACACCGTCTTTTCATCAGAGGGAAACATATCTCTCCTCTCCGACAGCTCACTGTCAGACTTCACGATGTGTTCCATTGGCCCAGAACTGGGATTCATGTCCTCTTTCAACAACAATGATAATGTTTACAATAATAACGAATGGTGGACAGAATAGAATTACTCACAACTCACGTAGAACAGGGCCCAGCAAACTCCTGAAAAGGACTGGCTAGCAAACGTCGGAGACTTTTCAGGACAGGCTGTCTGTACCGTGTGCTTGCAGCCCTGCCAGCACAGCACCTAGCACACCGCAGATAAGCAAGCACAGCTGTGTGCTGGCAGGACGCAACCTTTGCATGTGGAAATCCCATCCCATATGCGTTAGATTGCTTCTGTGTGTGTGGTGTGTGTGTGTGTGTGTGTGTGTGTGTGTGTGTGTAGTGAATGTGTGTGTGTGTGGTGTGTGTGTGTGGTGTGTGGTGTGTGTGTAGTGAATGTGTGGTGTGTGTGTGTGTGTGTGGTGTGTGTGTGTGTGGTGTGTGGTGTGAGTGTATGGTGTATGTGTGTGAGTGTGTGGTGTGTGTGTATGTGGTGTGTGTGGAGTGTGTGTGGTGTGTGTGTGTGGTGTGTGGTGTGAGTATGTGTAGTGTGTGTGGTGTGTGTGTGTGTGTGTGTGGTGTGTGTGTGTATGTGGAGTGAGTGTATGTGGTGTGTCTGTAGAATGTGTGTGCTGTGTGTGTGTGTGTGTATGTGTGTGTGTGTGTGAGGTGTATGGTGTGAGTGTGTGGTGCGTGTGTGTGTGTGTGTGTGTGTGTGTGTGTGTGTGTGTATGGTGTGTGTGTATGTGGTATGAGTGTATGTGTATATATACCAAAAGCCAATGTGGTTGCATTTACAAGTCAGAGTCCATGTCAAAGTTTGCATCAACTCGGCAAAAGCTATGATATCATATAATTTTTACTTCCCACGTTATGTTATTTTTCAAGTTCTTCAACTATTTAAAGCCAGATTTAAAAAAGAAAGCATTTAGAACAGCTAATAGAACAGATTTGGCTAGCAGGCCTGTCTGTCAAGCAGGTTTAGAGTAGGGGTGCTTTGTTCCCTTAGGAGGGCCCCACTTTTCACTAAGATAAAAGCTTCTTAAAAAGAGAAGAGACAGCAAGGCTTCCAGAAGTTTTCTAGCAGCAATCTCCTTTACTCAAAAAGACTTTACGTGACCCAGGTATTTAGGGAGGTAAAACATATGTACAAATCAAACATTTACTTATAATAAGCCATAACTTTGTTTTAAAATAATTCTTTGGTGTGCATAGAATTTTAGTATTTATAAAAGACAGGCACATGTTTACATAAGAATGAGATGCACGTGCATATTTATTATTACATAAGGAATTAAGTCGTAGCTAAATACTTGATACTGAGGAGCACAGAGCATTGCTGACTTACTTGACTCCTCTTGGGGAGCGTCTTCAGATGCTCCCACCGTTTGTCCAGGGTGTTTCCTTTGCTCCCCTGCTCTGTCTGGTATTTCTCGGATGTGGCACTCAGGTACCAACCAGTATGCAGCCATGCCTTCTGCTCCAGCTGCACAAGCAACTCGTGTGAAAGAATTCCAGCATCTCATCCAGCTGGCTCTGGGTTTTTGGTCATTTGGAAGAGGACATCTCTGAATTCCAAGGAGCCCTGATTATCGATGGCCAGATCCCCCATGTTTACCGAGTCACTGCAAAGGCCTTTGGCAGCGGGAGTCACACTTACAGGGGGCTTTCTAGTGCTATTCCACATGGTGATGATGAAGATGTGGAGGCTGCCGTTGAACTGACTCGTCATCTGCAGACACCTTCTGAAAGTTGGTGTGTCTCCTGTGAGTGTGGCAGCAACGTGGTCCTGAGTCCTGCCTGAGTCCCAGAACCATATGCCTGTATAATAGTAAGAGGGGAAAGCTAGCTGAATAAGTAGAAACAAGCAGCCTTCTTGGATAGATTTGCTCTTCTATTCTGTTGTCTACAGATGGAGTGTGACCATGTGTGTCACTTTCCTGCCTCTGTGACTTCCCCACAAAATGGACTGCAGCCTGAAATTGTAAGCCAAATAAACCCCTTCCTCCCTTAAGTTGCCTTTGCTCACGGTGCTTGTCTTAGTTTCATTCTGTTATTATGATAAAATAGCATCGGCTTAGAGGGCTCATTAGCACAGATCAGTGGTTTCAGTTCATGGACTTTGGGCTCAGTCCTTTGGAGGCCTGTGGTGGGACGGTCATCGCGGTGGGGTGGGACGGTCATCGCGGTGGGGTAGGATGGGACAGTCATCGCGGTGGGGTGGGACGGTCATCGAGGTGGGGTGGGGTGTAGAGGGAAGCTTCTCACCTCATGGTGGCCCGGAGAGCAACGAGAGCAAACATTCCCTCACCGAGGTCAAAGCCCCAGTGGACAGCAAAGACAGAGGACCTGCACCCACATGGTGGCTCACAACAGTTCATAATTCCAGTTCCAGAGGAACCAGTGCCCTCTTCTGACATCTGCAGGCACCAGGAATGCACTTTGCATGGACATACACAAAAGCAAAACCTTCATATACACGCCATAAAACAAATTAATCTTTTTTTTGGGGGGGGGGAGGTTCGAGACAGGGTTTCTCTTTATAGCCCTGGCTGTCCTGGAACTCACTCTGGAGACCAGGCTGGCCTTGAACTCAACTCAGAAATCCTCCTGCCTCTGTCTCTCAAGTGCTGGGATTAAAGGCGTGTGCCACCACTGCCCGGCCCAAATTAATCTATTTTTAAGCACACACTCCAATGCCCTAACTTCCCCCCTTTAAGCCCAACCTCCCAAAAGGTCCACCGTGTCACAATAAGCTATTTTCTTGGAACAAAGCCTTCAACATGTGTGCCTACGAAAGACATTCAGGATGCAAATCATAGCCAATCTGGTAACACATACCTTGTAATCCCAGGGTGCCAATATAATCCTACCTTCACGACCAGCTTCAACTCCAAAGTGAGACTTTATGTCAAAAAATAAGAAACAAAACAACACCCTTACAGATCGCATCCCAAGAGGGTGAGGGATGCAATATCAGGTGTCAGAGGAATCCCACAGCAGGATATGTTATATAAGAAATATGGCCCCTTTCAATTGGTGTATTCCTTGGAGCTCTTAACTATCAACAGTAAATAACTCTATTTGCTGAGGCTTAAGAAGGTCTTTGATTAAAGGAACACTTTAACTTTTCTGATGGCTTTGATAGATGGAAGCTTAGGACTCCATGAACATTTTCCTTAAACGAGCCCCCCCCCCCATCCCACCACAAGCTGGTCTGCCCCAGAAGCCCCTGCCGTAGCTCTGTAGAGCTCTGTACGTTAGTCTGTGCCACTGTGTTTTTGTTCTTCCAAAGCTGGGCATGATCCTCACCACGTTTGCATGATAAATCATCCCATGCCATCATTTCCCAAGGACAGGGTTTTTGGTTTTTTTTTTTTTTTAAAGATTTATTATTATATGTAAGTACACTGTAGGTGTCCTCAGACACACCAGAAGAGGGCATCAGGTCTCATCACGAATGGGTGTGAGCCACCATGTAGTTGCTGGGATTTGAACTCAGGACCTTCACAAGAACAGTCAGTGCTTTTAACCGTTGAGCCATCTCTCCAGCCCCCAAAGATTTTGAGGACAGGTTTTGAGGGGCAGCTATGACACCACAGTCTTGGTCTCTACCTTAGCCATCTCTACACAGAAGCAAGCAAGTTTGGGTTTTGCTTTCTCCCTTCCACATGCAGGACTCACTTTAGTGTTAAGAAAGGCCCCCGAGACAGAGAGGGAGTTTAAACCATGCTGAGCAGCTATTGGTAAACTCTAAACTGGTCAGAGAAATGGACAAGGGGAAAGGCAGGGATCTGCGTACCATCAGGGTACCTGGGTTGACTCCTGGAGCTTGGTTTGAGCTTGTCTCTTCAGTGTGGTTTGGCTGGAGGCCACAGGAGGGAGCTCAGGATCCTGACTGACTTAGATTGTTGAGTAGTAGCCACCTGCTCAACTCTCGTGACCTTGTGACTCCAACAAGGGCCGCTTGTGACTGAACCTATTCCATGTCTTGCTTGAGGCTTTCACCATTTCCGTCAGAATGAGTCATGACAATCAATGTGATAGATTACACCAGGATTTACAGAGCTCTCTGTCTGTCCGTCTGTCTGTCTGTCTGTCTCTCTTCTCCATGCCTACTCCCCCTCAGCCTGCTTTGTACCTGGTACACCTACATTCGATGATTCTCTAACAGGTGTGTCCAATCTGAGACCAACAGGCTACATGCATCCCAGGATAGCTCAGGATGTGATCCAAAAAAAAATTGTCAGTGACAACATCATGTCACAGTGCCAAAATGCTGGACACACCTACAAGTCTCCTTGCTTTAAAAAAAAATAAAAGTACTTAATTACTACTCATTGAGCCCCCATACATACCTATGACGATGCTTTTACTTAAATTTAACACCAGGACTACTTGGAATATGTTAATAAGCACTGTTTGAGGAACAGAGTTAGCAGTAATCTTTGTCACAGTAAAATATTGATAGACAAGCCGAGTGTATTAGCACACACTGGAGACACAAGTACGGGGGTGATGGGGCAGGAGGGCCTGCCCTTCTTATCAGCACTTTGACAAAAACAAAACAAAACACCGCACATATCTTTTACACTACAAGATCAGTCATCCAAAATAAAAGTTACAAGAAAATGTATAAATTCTCAAAAGAAGAATATCCATACAATCACAGTTAAAAAGTTAAATTTTTTTACTTATAATAGGTCCCATTGGATTAGAACGGGTTGTGAGAGTGTCGTAGCAATCTATTGTCTCCTTTGGATTTCCCTAGCCATTGTTTACCATCACAGATCAGGCCACCAGACCCATCCATTCAGTCAGGAAATTGCAATTCACCCCGAGCTGCCAAGGGTTAGCAGCCATCAGATTGGGCTTTTGTTTGTACCTTCACTACTACTCAGGAGGTGTGACACAATCAACCACTGTTGACTGTCACTCTGCAGTCCCAAATCTACAGCGCTTAAATCTTTTCCTTTTCTCATGTATTTTGATTACAATAGCGGAGACACAAAGACTACCTATGTCTTTTGTAGGAAATCCCCTCTGTGAAGACAAGAAAAGCCTGAGCTTTCACAACGCCCAGGCAGGTTGAATATATTAGCTATTTAATGTATGGTTTAAAATTGTATTTCCTATTTAATAGCAAAAAACCCGTAGGAGCCTGTTAAGTGTGTTTCCCAGTTCTCTAGAGGAACAAAACTGATATATGTAATGTATTAGAATGGCTTACAGGCTGTGGTCTGGCCAGCCATGGCTGCTTTCTGACAGAAAGGCTAAGGATCTGGCAGTCAGTCATCCATGAGGCTAGATGTCTCAGCAGTTTCAGTCTGGCGCCGGAGTCAAAGGAAAGTCCCAGAGAGCTGCTGCTCTTCAGTCCTCGTTAGAATTTTGAAGAAGTAGGTTGTCTCTGGGTGTGCGCAGAAGCCTGTACATCACATGCAATGCGTGCAGATTCTATGAATGCCAGAAGAGGTCATTGAATTCCCAGGAACTGCAGTTACAAAAGGTTGTGAGTTCAGGGAATCAAACCTGGGTCCTCTGAAGAGCAGTACTCTCAACCACTAAGCCCCTGACAACCTCTTTTATAACATCATACATCCCCTGGCCGTCAATTCTACTTTATAGTTTCTGTAGCACTAAGCATGTTAGGTATGTTCATTTCCTCATTTGTTTGTTGGTATGACCACTTCACTGCTACCTGCAGTCGTAAGCTAACGAGAGCAAGAACTTTATGCTTTTCACTGACAATCTCTTTGTGGTAGCTCTAAACAATGTGTGACAGCTTAATCTCCACATAGCGAATGAATTTTAAAGTCCAGACTCTCTATTGTATTCATCACACCTAGTCACAACCGGAGCTGAGCAGCAGCAGCTTGTAGCTTTGGTTTGTGGCTTGGGGGCAGGACACACACAGAACCATTTCATCATCTCCATAAAGTCTATGAAATGTAATTGATCAAGAGCAGTAGCTGGTACACTGTGGCAGTCAGAGAACGTCTGTAGAAGGAAGTTTTCCATCGACTCTAATCACGGGAAATGGTGGCACCAAGAGACACACTCCATTGTGGGAAAGCACTCCAATTTCCCCTGGTAATCTGCAGCAATCATTCCTTCTAACACTGTTTTTCCTTTCTTTGACTGTTGGCTTAAAGCAGTGGTTCTAAACCTGTGGGTCATGATGGAAGTCACATATAATATAGCCTGCATATCAGATATTTATATTATGATTCATAATTAGTAAAATTAGTTATGAAATAGCAATTGAATTATTTTATAGTTGGGGATGATCACAGCACAAGGAATGGTATTAAAGGGTCTCATCATTAGGAAAGTTGAAGACCACTGGTTTAAGGGCATCAGAAGCCCCCAAGTGGCTGGGGGATGTCTGAGCTTCCAGGCCAATGGGATGTTTCTTGAAACATTTAATATTTCCAAAGGTGTCATTTTAATAGGTAGTAAGCTGTTTAGAGGACTCAAATTCATATGCAATATATATCTATCAGGCCTTACTATATGACTGCAATATTTGTATTTGAATCTTCATATGTATTTTATTTGGGCATGCCAAAATAAGTTTAACACATAATAAAAATGAATTTTATTTTTAGTATTTGGGGGGTGGGTCGAGACTTCAAGACAGGGTTTCTCTGTGTAGCCCTGGCTGTCCTGGTCTACAGAGTCCTGGTCACTCTGAAGACCAGGTTGGCCTTGAACTCAAAAATATGCCTGCCTCTGCCTCCCAAGTGTCAGGATTAAAGGCGCCGCCACTGCCCAGCTAAAAATGAATTTTAAAAAGTAACCAAAGTGGCCACAGTTTTCTTTAAAAAAATCTTTTGGGCACAAAAAGTATGGAAACAACCAAAAATATTGAAGATAATTATCGTAGACCCATGACATAATTACATGAAATTAAGTGTACCCAGTTGAGAAAAAAACAAAAGACAGGAAGTTTCTTTCTTTAGGGTGTAAGGAATGCTGAGTAACACAAAGGGTTAAAAGGCAACATTTGCCATATAGACTCACAGAGGTTATATGTTTTCTCTGTCCATCTGTCTGTCTGTCTGTCCCTTTCTCTCTAAATGGCTGAGTGGGGAGTGATTTGTCCTTTTTTTTTATAAAAACATGTTTGTTTGTTTGTTTGTTTGTTTGTTTATTAATGTCCCAGACTGTTTTCTAACAAGTAATTTGGGCGTCATAATTTACACCAAGTCAGGTCTGGCCACCCTTCCATAATGAGACTATTAAAAGAACCAAATTAAAAGTAGAAAGAAAGAAAAGATGTATTTAATGTGCTCACATTGGGAAGGGAGAACAGAGATCCAGAAAATGTCTCAAGTCCACCTTTAGGGTCCTGAAGTAAATCAAAGTCTAAACAGAAGGACATGCACATCCCAGCAGTCCTCAGGCTGTGGGCACACTCACCATTAACTGAGTTTTAGCTTCCCCCATAAGGTGGTTTGATAAGATGTTAGCGCTGTCTGAAATCCCTTTCCAGAAGACAAGTTACTCCTCTAGCTAGTGCATTTTCTGTCTCCCATCATGAGATTCCAAAGGAAAACCCATTCTTAGGTTCCATTATTTCAACAGTTTGAGAGACATAAATGTCACAAATATCATTTTATCTGCCAGACCCCAGTGACATGGGAGGATCGGGTTTTATAAAGATGTTTTCCTCAGAAAATCCCTGAGAAAATAACACTAAATGGTTTGGACTCAATGCGTCCATGCAGGTACTCAGTTTCCATTCAGAGATCCATCCAGTGCCATAATTGCCCATGTTAAAAACAAACAAAAACCCTGAATGCTCATCTTAAATGGAATAAGAGATATTTTATTCTGGAGCCACTTTGATAGACAGATCTTGATTAACCCAAATTTCACATTCAAACATGGAAGCAGTTTCATTACACTTTTGCGGTTTTACAGAACGAGGTAAATTATAAATCAAGACAAGGTTAAAATACATTGGTGGGTATATCAGAGAAGTAGGTACCGCAAGATGGGGAAGCTTTTCTATAGGTGTATAGGCCTAAGATTCAAAAGGTTAGTTCCAACACAGAGGTGGCAAGGAATGGGTGTCAGGGTTGAGGTGGTGCTAGAACCAGCCCAAAATAAGGTAATTAAATTAATTTCTGGACCTGCAACATTCCAATCTCTCCAGAGAACTGCGGTTCTAATCAGCCGACCAATCTCTACAACCACAGCATCTTTCCAGTTCTCATCCACAGTCCCCATAAAAGGCTCCAGCAACAATCACGACCCCTTAGTATTTTCCCTCATGTGCACCCATCAATATTGACAGCAAGTTCATCGTTAATTTGCACTATCGCTTGACACGAATAAAGTTATCTTGCTTATTCTGCCAATCCGTGGGATTGCTTACTTTGAATTCATCAGAAAAGAGGTGAGAACTTGGAAACGCCTAGCTCAGACCTTGACCAGGAGTAACTGTAAGAGGGATAACCTCTGCGGACCTGTCCTTCGCCACTCACGGAAGGGCAGGACAGGGAGTTCTGTCAGTTCTCTATTGCTCCAATCAGTTGTTTATCCTGTTCACTTTCTTCGATCGGCATCTTTATGGAACCTTGATATCGACTCCACCCAATGAGAAAACCGCTGGATCAAGCCAGCCAAAGATCTCGGAACATAATAATCTGTCTCTGTTTCCTGCGGGAATCCTAAAGGAGAGGAACGGTGCAGGCGGAAAACATCCCGGGGGACAATTTTGGCAGAGGGACGAACTAGTTCAGTTGTGCCCTTCTTTGAGACTGTGCTTCCGGTTGTGCTCTTGCTTGAGTTTGTTTTTACACGATGCTCCACCGAATTCCGGCATTTGTGCGTCCTCGCCCTTTCTCGGGCCTCCCTTTGTCCTGTGGAAACCTGGAAGTCGTGGTGGCTGAGCTACCTGCGGCTCGGTCCGGAGCTGTCAGGTAAGGCAATTCAGAGCTGTTGGCGCCGCCCGTCTTCCAGGGCTCCCTTCCCCGCTCCTTGACATGCAGCGGTACTTTTTCCAGCCTGGGGTTGATACTGTAGCCGTAGGCTCTTACAAGCAGTTGTTTTAAGTGTGGCCAAAAAGAAATCATAAAAGACAAGGCAGCTTGTCCGATGACATGAGTGTGGCAAACAGTCTGCCTTGTCTCTTGTCCTGTGGTCTTTCTGCTGCACGCCTACCCCTCATCTCGCTTGGTGTTATTTCTCTTTGTGCAAACTCCAAAAGAGAGGTCGTTTTCTTTCACTTTCTATGCTTCCCAAGAATTTTTGATGGCCTCGTTAATGTGTCCCTCCTTTATTCCTTACTGCATTACTTAAAGTGTACTTATGTTACTTACTCATGTTGAGCTCCTAATAAAACAATCATGCCATTCCGGACAGTAGTATACTTCCATCAAGGAGGTAATTCAAGTATAGTGAAGATAGCATAGGTAAGCACAGAGTTCATTCTCTCAACAAATAACTATAGGAGAGCAAATAGAGACATCTCAAAGTTGTAAGAGGTTCATGATATTCTTCTGGGCTCTCCTGTTCTCAGCATCAGCTTCAGTGTTGAAGCAAGATAGCAGTAGAGATGAAAAGACTCCGTGAAGGAGTCTGCACAAAACAGAGTAAACCGAATGTGACATGATAAAGTAATAGAGTGACCAAAAGGAGCAACTGTTTCTGTTGATTGCCTAGAGAATTGACAGAAGTCTTAGTCAGGGTTTCTATTCCTGCACAAACATCATGACCAAGGAGCAAGTTGGGGAGGAAAGGGTTTATTAAGCTTACAGCTCCACATTGCTGTTCATCACCAAAGGAAGTCAAGACTGGAACTCAAGCAGGTCAGGAAGCAGGAGCTGATGCAGAGGCCATGGAGGGATGTTACTTACTGGCTTGCTTCCCCTGGCTTGCTCAGCTTGCTTTCTTATAGCGCCCAGGACTACCAGCCCAGGGATGGCACCACTAACAAGGGCTCTCCCACCCTTGATCACTAATTGAGAAAATACCTTACAGCTGGATCTCATGGAGGCATTTCCTCAACTGAAACTCTTCTCTGATAACTCCAGCCTGTGTCAAGTTGACACACAAAACCAGCCAATGCAATGTTTCAGAAAGATTCTAAAATATCTCAGCATTTTAAAGATGCAAAATGAATTTTTATTGTAGGAGCCTACACTGTGAAGGGTAAAAAATGTGAAGTTAGTCTCTGAGGAAAGCCATGTGGTAGTTTTAGTTTGATGTTAGGGATTTGAATTTAGGGTTTTATGCTTGCTAGACAAATAATCTGCTACTCACACAAGCTTAGGGGAAGCTCATGAGATATTCTCAAAAGAAAAGAAGCTCATATGAGCATTTAGGAAAATAGTTTTATTATTTTATGTTAGGGAGCATTTGTGGTTTTCCTGTAATACAGGTTATTTTTCATAGTGTCACAGCACTCCTGAAAGGCGACATTGTACTAAAGGTTATATGTGTGACTTACTTTACTGATTTTCATGTGTCAATGTACCTTCAACATCAACTTTCAGAAATAAAATAATAACTGTTTCCAAAATTGAATTGTACCATATTGATATCATGAGAGTTCTGTGAATTAGTCATGACAATACTTCCCTTTGTAACTTATTTTTCACTCTGAAGTAACCTCAGGCATGTTCATAAGCAAATTATATAGTTTCAAAGTTTGGGGGAAATTTTTGCATTAGAGTGCAAACCTGGGGCTGCTACTTACTAACTGACAATCTGATACATATTAATAACAAAGTATTAATAATGTATTATAATAATGCATTATTAATAATATGTAATTCAGAAAACAAATTGCAGCTGAATTACCTTGGGTTTTAGTTAAAATGCAAATTTCCTAGCTCCATTCCAGATGTGAAAACTGGAAACTTCATGAATTAACTTCCTACACACTGCAGCAGTTCAGAAGTCCTAAATCCTTTGGAGCAGTACTTCTGTTTTTTGTAAAATGAGAATGTATTTTTGTAAAATCGTAAGGATTAAGTAACATAGTTACTCAAAAGAAGTCTTCTAACTAGTGGTGCCAGCATCACTTGGGAACTTGTTTAAAATGTAAAATTTTTAGTTCCTTCTTGAAGGTACTAAGTCAGAATTACGTTGTGGGACCAAAGAATCTATGTTTTACATGTAGGATAGATAATTTCTGTGTGTTTTAAAGACTCAGAAACAGTACCGTAGCCATTAACGTCTTAAAGGTAGAAACTATTTACTGGGCCTACTATGACTGCTCACCACACCACATGGTAAACCAACTGAGTCATAGGACAGGGTGTTGGAAGCAACTGTAGTTGAAAAGCCAGGTAATGAAGATGGTGGGTAAAAGTATTTTTTATTCGCTGAGGTAATTGTCATCTTGGATGCTTACTGCCTCCATGTGCTGACCTAAGCCTAGTCCTGGAAGCTTCTGGCCACTGTACAGTCTTATCTAGGCCTAGAATGGAGTTGATTTTATTTGATTTTTATGCGTCCTAGGCATAAGACAACTTTGGTCACCAAAGATTCTCAAAGAGTCTCAATCTTCACCAAAGGTTCTCAAAGAGACTTTGGACTTTTAAACAGTGCAGAAACCTTAGTAAAAGACTTACGGACTTTGATTTAAAAATTGGACTAAATATACTTTGCATTATGATATGGCCATGAGCCTGTAGGGGCGGGGGAGTGGAATATAGTAGTTTAGAATGAGAATCTCCCTCAGAGGCCCAAATATTTGAAGACTTGGTCCCCAGTCAGCTGCACTGTTTGGGGAGGCAGTACGTCACTGGGGGTGGGCTTTGGGAGTTAAAGGTCTACGCCACTTGCAGTTTAGTCTCTCTGCCTTGTCCTGCACTTGAGGCTGTCACTGCTCAGCCTCCTGGGCCTGCGGCATGCTGCCTCTTCTGTGACATGTCTTTGTCTGATGGCTGTTCTCCCTCTGGAGTCTTCAGTCCAAATCACTTCCGTCTTCCATTTAGTGCTTTTAGTCATTGTATTTTGTCTTAGCCACAGGAAAGTCACATCACCCAGCAGGGTCACTCCTGTGGTTTTCAGTTTCTTTATCTGTAAGAGGAGGATAATGCTGATCTTTGAAGTTGATGTGGGTGTGAAAAATTGCACATGAGTTTTGTCCAGGCGAGGTCCAGAGTATGTGCTAACACAAGATGAATGGCTTCCGCATGGTTGTTAATAATAGTGGGAAACAAAAGGAAATGGAGAGGGATTCCGTGAAATCCTTTCACATGGAGAAGCAGGTTTTTCTGTTACTACTTTATTATTTTTGAATTATATTTTTCTGCTCTTCCTTAATGTGTCAATTCAGGACAGAAAATAATATCCAAAGACATTTTTGCACTAGCAGATGGATCTGCAGCAAGAAAGATGACCAGTCTGTTCCAGCCAAGGAAATTTCCCAGAAGGCAGCAGAGAGCCAAGGCAGGGGGAAGGAGACTCTGAAGAAAGACCTGCTGGACGTTCTTAAGGACATGAAAGTTGAACTGAACACAGTAAACGTGAAAACAACAAAGCCACACGGCAGAAAACTTCCTGCCAGCCTGGAGACGACCGTTGGCAGGCTCCAGAAGGCTCAGGGAGATCCTCCCAAGAAGAGGTAGGTTGGTCCCAGTTGGAATGTTCTCTGAGACTAATGTATGGTGTTCCAATACGCCTTTTCCTCTAGTAAACAATCTATTAAATTATGGTACTCAAGAGACACTGAGAATATGAAGCAGCAGAAGTAGAGGGTCTCTAAAGTTCCTTTAAGGGTGTGTGTGTGTGTGTGTGTGTTATATTTAAGGGACAAGACAGTATTTGTAGTCCAGCATGGTGGCATCTATTCCTCTACTCTCAGCACTTGGGAACCAGAAACAGAGTATTGTGAATTCCAGGCCAGTCAGGTTACATAGGGGACCTTATCTCAGAAAAACAATAACAAAAAATCAAAAATACACATACATATATAAGTCCTTTTCATGGGCTACATTTTGGCATACATATCTGTAACCCCAAACTCAGGCTGAAGCTTGGGGTACACAGGGAAGAGTCTCAAAGACAGCAACAGGTAAGAGGGAAAGGCTTTAAGAAAACCTAGATGTATTTGATTTGTTCTTGTAAATGTGCAATTGAAATAATTTAAATGACTGAAATGAGAGAAACCATTTGAAAGGTTCAGTAAGGTCATTTTAATGTGATATTTTTATTGAATCTTTGAGAATTTCATTTGTGAGCACAATGTATTTGTCTCCTGAACCTCTCCCTAACTCCTCCTAGATCCATCCTTATCTCCCCATGCCCTCCTAAACTCACGCCCTATTTTATAATAACCCGTGGAGTCCAGTTTATGTGGTCCGTACACTCTCGGGAGTGAGGCACTCCACTGGAGCCTGGCCAGCGTACCAAGGGCGACACCCTTCCTCCGGCAGCCGGCAGTAGCTTCTCACAGGCTCAGGAGCCCTTGGTGCTGGGATGCTGGCTGCTTCTGTGTGCAGGTGCCCATAGCTGCTGTGAGGTGAGGAGGGCAGTGTCCTGTCCTGTCCCAAGGATGCCGTTTGACTCTGTCCGGTCCTTCCCAACCTCTGCTCTTCGCAGTCGTTTCACCCGCCCTCCAGTGGCCCCTGCACTTTCTTAGCAGAGGGTGGTGGTAGAGACGGCCACTTTGTGGCTGCCCACTCTACAGAGGCTTTCTCTGCATATTGACCAATTGTCTTTGTGCTAACCTCCTTCCATTCATAAAGAAACTCTCTAATGAGGTTTGGAAGCTGTATTAGTCTATGGCTATAAAGATGTACATTTAGACAGCAGTTTGTTATTGTGTCCCTTTAGCAAAATAATAATACTAAGGTCAACCTTGGGACCTATAAGCTGTCAGCTGTGGGTCCTTGGCTAGATTTACAGCACCAGGAAGAGGCCTTAAATCCTATCAGAAGACAATTGGTTACATCACTGTCGCATCTATGATGCGACAGGTTCACAGACTTCACAGACTACTGATTATCCCCTCAGTACCCTACGTAGCCCCTTCCACTACTGTGAGTCATCAGGGAGGGGACCTCCTAGTCAGTATTACTTGGTTTCCTGATGTCCTGAGACCCAGCTGTGTAGCCATAAGGTCGACCCATCCAGTTCTGTTGAGCACCCGAGAGCAGGGGCACGGCCATATTGTTTTGAGGTTCACCAGGAGACTCCTGCAATAAGGTATTTCTAAAATTGTTTTCCAGTCAGATATGAAGAAGACAATTACGAAATGTAGATTGCTTTATAAGCCCTTTAAGGGTTTTGCTCTACTTTTCTACTTAGTTTTTTAATTTTTATTTTACTGTGTGTGTATATAAGAATGCAAGGTATGCTATGCCTTCCCAAGAACGTGGAGGACAGGGGAAAATTGGCTTTGGAGTCGGTTCTTTACTTCCGCTGTGTTTCTGAGGTAGGGTCTTCCTTATTTCTGCCTCTGTGCTAGTTATTGGCCTTCGAGCTTTTGGCCAATACTCCTGTCCCCTCTCACTGGCCCTAGGAATGCTGGGATTGCTGATATACGTAGTCACATCCAGCCTTTTCATAGGTTCAGGAAACCAAATTCACGTCATCCGGTCAGAACATCAAGAACTTTTACCTCCTGAACCATCTCCCTGGACTCTACTTTTCTGCATTGTTTTTGGGTTTTTTTTGTTTTTTGTTTTTTTGGGGGGTTTTTTTTGTATTTGGTTTTTTTGAGACAGGGTTTCTCTGTGTAGCCCTGGCTGTCCTGGAACTCACTCTGTAGACCGGGCTGGCCTTGAACAGAAATTCACCTGCCTCTGCCTCCCAGAGTGCTGGGATTACAGGCGTGCGCCACCACCACCCGGCTTTCTGCATTAAAAAACAATAAATTATAATTATTTTGATTTTAGTAATTTTGGGGGACTTTTTGAAAAAATGTCGCATGTAGCCCACACTGGCCTCAAACTTACTTCGTAACAGAAGTTTGATCTCCTGCCTCTTCCTCCTGCATGATGGGCATGTGCAGTGTACTTTACTACCTTCTACTCTAAGGGCCTGGAGTTAGAATAGAAGGATTGGACTATGTAACATCAATGTGCTGTGTTAAAGATACACCTGGGAACCTTCTGAACCTGGTCCCAGAGGAGGCTATGGGCAAGCGTGGAGAATGGGGTGCACTTATTCTGAGTTTGAAGAAAAGCTTCTTATAATAATTTTATTTACCTGCTGGCACTTTACTTTTTATTTTGAGAGAGCAGCTCACTCTCTCATAGTTACCCAGGCTAGCCTTGCAATCACTTTGTAGCCCAAACACAGCAAGCACTGTCTCGGCTTCCTGAGTAATCTGCACTGAGATAGAGGCCTACACCTGAGCAGGTGTCCCTCCCTCCTTTCTCCCATGTCTGTCTCAGAATCCAGGGTCTGCACGTTTGACTTAGTCTTAGTATTTGCCTCGGGATGCTCTGTAACAGTTGCTCCATACATGACTGGACTTCCCTCCCTCCCTCTATATTCAGAGCTCACTAATATGGCTATGATGGCTGCATTACAGATTGCCCTGAAACACACTCATAAAATAACCATTTTCATACTCACAGAGTGTGGGCCAGCAGAGAAGACTCGTTTCGGCGGCATGATGTCTGAGGCTGTGGAAGTCTCTGAAGCCATCTGAAGTTCACTTTGCCCTCAGACTCACTCATAGGTTGATGTTGGCTATCAGCTCAGACCTTAGCTGATGCTAGAAGCAGAAATATCTACGTGAGCTGATTGGTTGTTTTAGCATTTTTACCGACTGGAGGCTGGGGCCAGGGACTCAAGAGAATTTAAGCAGAGGGAAGGTTTTGTTTTTTTTAATGATCTAGCATTGAAGTTAGGTTGACTGATGCATGCCATCCATTCACATTGATGTATATGTATTTGCTTTCTTTATAAAATCACAGAAACTGCTTTAAAAAAAAAAAACAAAAAAACAAAAAAACAAAACCTGGGGCTAGAGAGATGGCTCAGCAGTTAAGAGCACTGACTGCTCTTCCTGAGGTCCTGAGTTCAAATCCCAGCAACCACATGGTGGCTCACAACCATCTGTAAAGGTATCTGATGCCCTCTTCTGGTGTGTCTGAAGACAACTACAGTGTACTCATATAAATAAAATAAATCTAAAAAAAAAAACAAACCCTGCTCGGCCCTTTACCTGAGGGCCCAGCTCAGGCTTACAGCAAGTGCTTTCTCCCACTCAGACAGTGGCCTGGTCCACACCCAGAGTTTACTCGTGTTCTGGGGATGGAACTCGGTTCTCAGAGGTGTGGCAAGCACTTACTTCACTGACAGAAGGGTGTCCATAACTCTCAGTTCTTTGTCCTGAGACAGGCTCTCCCTCTGTGGCCTGGGCTAGCCCTGAACTTGTGGTGCTCTTACCTTAGCTTCTGAGTACAGAGATTATAGTGTGAAACACCGTGCCTGGCCGCCCATGGGTGTGTGTCAGCAGGTATGCATGAACTCAGTTTCTAGATTACCAGTGTCTAAACAAGATGTTTTTATATGTGAGGTGTGTATAATGGATATATGTAATTCTAGTAGGCCTGTGGCTGAGGTTGAGGATTGTAAGTTATAGGCCAGCCTACTGAGACCCTGTTCAAAACAAAAAACAAACAACAAAACCACCAAGAAAATAGTGTTGACTATTTGAAAACTCTTGCTTTTGTCAGAAACTGAATGCTTTCTGAATGGGTTTTCCTCCCCATCTCTTTTCTCTACACTGGTGATGTGCTAACCAAGTCTGCTTTTCCTTCATTTCGTTTTCCTTTTTAGAAACGAGTTCCTGAGTCCTGAGTTGGTGGCAGCGGCGTCAGCTGTGGCAGACTCTCTACCTTTCGACAAGCAGACGACCAAGTCAGAGCTGCTCAGGCAGCTGCAGCAGCACGAGGAGGAGTCGAGGGCTCAGAAGGATAGAGAGAAGCGCAGGATCAGGTCAGTGGGTCAGTGGGGCAGCAGTGCGGCTCAGGGCCATTTCACTGGGCAGGCCAATGGCACACATTTGGTTTACACATAAATCCCCCTCACGGGCCAACGAGATAGCACCGAAGGAAAAGGTGCTTCCTGCCAGGCCTGGTGACCTCATCCCTCCACGCCCTCAGGACTGAGGGAGAGATCTAACCCCACGAGCTGTCTGCCGACCTACACACACACACACACACACACACACACACTCCCTCCCTCCCTCCCTCCCTCCCTCCCTCCCTCCCTCCCTCCCTCATAACGATACAATGTAAAACATCTGCCCCACACCAGCAAGTACCTTTAACTGCTCCTGTTTGAGTGAACCGAATGGCTTAGCTTTTCTTTTAGGAAGTTGCAGAGATTTTTACCCCGAGAGAAAAATGACAAAAGCAGTGGTGTTATTTAAAAAGGAAATTAAAGTAAGTAATTGAGTGTCTTAGTCAGGGTTTCTATTCCTACACAAACATCATGACCAAGAAGCAAGTTGGGGAGGAAAGGATTTATTGAGCTTACACTTCTACATTGCTGTTCATCACCAAAGGAAGTCAGGCCTGGAACTCAAGCAGGTCAGGAAGCAGGAGCTGATGCAGAGGCCATGGAGGGATGTTCGTTACTGGCTTCCTTCCCCTGGCTTGCTCAGCCTGCTCTCTTATAGAACCCAAGACTATAACCACCCACAAGGGGCCCTCCCCACTTGATCACTAATTGAGAAAATGCCCCACAGCTGGATCTCATGGAGGCATTTCCTCAAGGGAGGCTCTGTTTTCTGTGATAACTCCAGCTTGTGTCAAGTTGACACACAAAACCAATCAGTACATTAAGTAAGCTGGTTTCTCTGAGAAAATTAGTTTTTCTCAATCAAACAGTCTGCCAGGTTTGCTCACAGTATGCTGTCTCCTTTTTGTTAGGTTTGAACTGAGCTTTTCATCATCCTCTTCCTTTAAGAAACGATTTTAGATGTTTGTGTTGAAGTGTACATATCTGTGCCGTGTGTGTGTGTGTGTGTGTGTGTGTGTGTGTGTGTGTGTGCGCACGCGCGCTCGCGCGCAGGAACCTGCAGAGTCAGGAGAAGGTATTGTACCTCTCCTGTACTCTGGAGCTAGAGTTGTAGAGGTTTGAGTTGCCATGTGGGTGCTGGGAACTGAAGAGCCCAGGTCTCCTTTGAAAGCAGCAAGTATTCCGAACTGCTGAGCCATTTCTCCAGCCCCACGCTGGGACCTTTTCATCTGTTAATGTCTGCCCCGTTGTGCTGCTGGCTGCCCGGAAGCCTTGGGGAGTGGCGAGCTTCACTCTGGAGGACGGTCTGAGTCTCCTGTTCCCTGGGGAGCACTCCGAGGATCAAAAGAGTAGACTACCCAGACTGTCACATGATGCATTCTGTAGGACAGCACATAGGGCTCATTTTCAACTTTATTGTAACCGGCAGTGTAAGTCTAGGTACAAGTATACTGGTTTGTTCTTTCCTGTCAGTATCTATGGATAGTAATAATTTTTGTAACTGACATTTTCATCTTTCAAATAAAAATTTCTTAAGAGTATTTTTTAAAAACTTGGAGACACGCACCTTACTGCCCTTGTCATCTAAGCTGTGAGCGTGTGGCTTTATTTACTCATAAGTAAGCCGTATGCTCTCCGTGCGCTCCAGTGCAGCCAATCCCTCATGTCCTGACCTTGTTATTCCAGCTTCACTCACATCATATCAAATATGAAAGTCGCCAGATCTGCTTCCGAGAGAGGTAGTAGGAGACCACAGCACCAGATTCAGTTTGACGAAGGAATGGACAGTTCTTTTGACCAGGAGAAGACAACCGATTTTAAAAGAAGGTATTCGGGCTTTGTAATCTACCGGGTTTTGTCTGTGTAGATTTTTTTTTAATTCTCATTGTAATCTTAATTTATTCTGCATATTATTACTGATAGATCCATGATCACTGTGGATACCTAGTTATGGTTTCTATTGCTGTGATAAAGTACCATGACCAAAAGCAACTTGGGGAGGTAAGGATTTATTTCATCTTACACTTCCAAGTTACAGAATCACTGAGAGAAGTCAGGGCAAGAAGTGAAGCAGACACCATGGAGGAACGCTGCTTCCTGGCTTGGTCACCCTGCCTTGCTCAGTTTGCTCTGTTACTCAGCTCAGGACCACTTGTCCAGGGCAGCACAGCCACAGTGAACTGGGCCCTCCACAAAATGCACCGAGCTTTGCCCACTGGCCAGTCTGGCTAGGGCATTTTCTCAATTAAGGTTCCTCTTCCAAAATGGCTGTAGCTTGGATAGTGTTGACTAAAACTAGCCAGCACAGGTATCTTCTCTGAAATGCTACCTGAAACTTATCACTTAATAAGTTATCTTATAGGTATGCATATTAGTGCATGTGGGGGTCCCTGCAGGCAGTCATCTGCAAAGGGGTAAAAAGGAAAACCTGGTACAGAGTAAGCCTGGAGCAGACTTTGGGGACTGACGCCAGGCAGCTCACTGTTACATATGGAGAACACAGGACACTTTGGGAAAAGGTCTCCAGGCAACAGTCAGTCTAATTCCAGGTGCACAATAAAGTTTAAGGTGTGACTACATAGAAACTCGGTTCCAAAGTACATGTGATCACAAAGGTGTGTTCTGTAGCTACAAGTCCTGGAATCTAGTGTGGTCTCTGACTGATAGTAGAAGTCAGCAGGCCATAAAGTACTTGTGACATCGGCCCTAAGGATGGGTAATGGTCTGGGGAGGACAGAGTCTGGGATAAGCATTCTGGGGAATTTGGGTGAGCTCTTCCTCTATAGCAAAAGGTAGGTGGTGTCAACCTCTACAAATAGTAAACAGGTCATTAACAAAATCTACTCTCGACTTTCCATATGAAATGCGGGTATTTGATTTCATCTCCTGCACTGAGGAGACACCCCTGTGTGACTAACATCCCTGGGTCTCTTGGTGTTTCTCTGTGAGTGTGAGGCCCTTCGTGCCCACAGCAGATGCAGTTTGCAGTATTGGATGTACAGGCATGCCCAGGCTGAACTGGAGCTTATTGTGCCCTTTCCTGGAGAGGGATTTTCTAGGTTTAACAGTGCCACATTTATCAATACCATGAGCCAGACTGAGTTTCAACTCTTTTCCCACACTGGATAATGATCCTTTCGTTGAGAATAAGTTGTGCTATCCAAATTTTGAACAAATGAGTTTTTAAGAAGCATTATCTTTTCGTTCTGGAGGTCTATAACACTGAGCATCTATATGCCCTTTGCATGCATGGTTATGGTTCCTTTTCTTCATACCTTAAGAAAAATAATTGGGTAAAAAGGCCAGGAATGGCGGCTTGCACCTGTAATTCAACACAGAGGAGGCTGAAGCAGGAGGATCACAGTGAGTTTCAGGCCACTCTGAATTTTACAGTGAGTTCCAATTCAGCCAAGGCTATTGTGAGACCATCCCAAAAATAATAAGACCAGCCCAGTGGTGCATACCTGTAATCCCAGAACTTGGGCAGTGTAAGCAATTGGCTCTTGAGTTGACCTAGCCTGGTCTATCTAGTAAAACTCTATCTGGCCGGAAGGGGGTGACACATGCCTGTAATACCAGCACTTGGGAGGCAGAGGCAGGCGGATTTCTGAGTTCGAGGCCTGCCTGGTCTACAGAGTGAGTTCCAGGACACCCAGAACTACACAGAGAAACCCTGTCTCGAAAAAACAAAATCAAACAAAAACAAAAAAAGAAAACCCAACTCTGTCTAAGAAAACACAAAATGAACTTAGGTTTTAATGATCATAAAAGTCCCCATATTGCCTTAAAGTGGTAAATTGTAGTTCTTTGAATATGCTAATAAGACAACTTATCCAAAGAGTTTATTTGGGCTTATAGTGCCATCATAACAGGGCAGAGGCATGGCAGCCGGGGCAGGAAGCTGAGGGGTCACAAGTTGAATGGCAAAGCCCCAAACTGTGAGAAGGAACTGAAAGTGGGGGCAAGCCATTGGTGCTCGGAGCCAGCCCCCAGTGACATGCGTCCTCTAGGAAGGCTGCACCACGTTCCCAAACAGCGCCACCAGCTGGGCATCAAGCGATAAAATACAGCAGCCGTGGGGACCATTCCCATTCAGGCCGCCACGGGTGCTGTGGCTCAGCAAACACAGACCTAAAAGAGCAGCACAAGAGAAACCTTTAAAAAGTAAGAGAGGGGCAGAGGACGGTGTGCTAGAGGGTGACAGGGAGGACAGAGAGAGGTTACAGAGGGAGCCAGGTTCTCCCTAATGGGACTGAACAGGAGTTAAGCTGCAGGTTGATTGCTTCATGAAGTACAGCCTCTTATCTGTGTCTTCTTCTAGCATTAGAATGCATAGGTAAACTTTTCACTGTTTTCTGTCCCCAGTAACAAGTGTTTGCTCTACCAGCTTGTTTTTGCATATTTTTATAACCTTCTACAACACTGAGTTTTCTATAACTTTCAGTTGAGTATTTTGAAAATTAAACTTAGCTGGTTTGTTGTGTTATGAAGCAAAAAATCAAGGGCATATTTCTTCTTCCGAGTCCTGAAATCATGGCAGTGCAGCTTAAAATGCCTGATGTGGTCAGCATGATTCTCTGTGATTGATTGTCTCCTGCACATTTTTGCCTTAAGCAGTCTTTGTTAACATTTTACAAATATAACATACTAAGATGTGTTTTTTTTTAAATGTTTTTATCTTAGGAAATCTTTATTCAAGGGGAAAAGACTTTCGATTTTTGATGCTAAGGCGTTTGCCGGTGAAGCACCTGAACCAGGTTTGTAAAGTCGAGAACAACCCTTCTCCAAGTGGAGAAGCATTCTGTCTTTCAGAAAAGGCCCTGGTGTCTTGGTAGTGTAACAGTTGGGTATTTGCAATTTTATATTTCTTCCTGTCATTGTCCTGGATCTTGCTTACGAATAAAGCTGCTGCTTTGGGTAATGCTCCCCCCATCTGTGGGACCCTGGGGGATCAGTGCTGCCAGGCGAACTGTGGACAAACTGACTGCTGCTCTTGGTTAGGACTCTTCACCCACCCGACATTTTCAGTGCAGCACACTGCTGTAGCATAGGTCACTACCGGTGGCGGCTGCTTTTGAGCAGCTTACTACCCAGAGTAGGAGAGAACTCACATGTATTTGTGAGGTTAAATACTCTCTTTTCCTTCTGGGTCATTGGCTGCTTGTCAGTCTTTTAAAAGGCTAACTCTTCACTTTATTGATTCTTAATATTGTTTTTTTTTTTGTTCATTTCTGAACTATTAATATTAGCTCTGATTTTGATTATCTCTTCCCATCTATTTTTTGGGATGTTGTTGGTTTTCCAGTGCCTTTGGGTGCATCATTAAGTTGTTAGAGACCTCAAAACTTTTTATGTAAGTACTTAGTTCTCTATTTCTCTGGACTGGCTTCAGTGTGTCCTGTGTTTTCACTACCATTCACCTCTAGGAGTTTTTTGATTTCCTTTTTGATGTCTTCCATGACCCGGCTCTGGATGTGTAGCCCGTGGTTTAGTCTCCATCTGTTTACATGATTTCTGCAGTTAAACAGCTTTACCCTGTGGTGGTCAGCAGGGTGAAGGGTGGCATTTCACTTGTTCCATATTTTTTGAGATTGGTGTCCTAATATATATTAGGACACAAACACACTGTACTTTGAAGAAGTTGCTTCTGAGAATTCTTCAGTCTGTGGGTGGAATGCTCTCTAGATATCTGTAGGTCCATCTGACATATGATGCTGAACTCCAGAGTGTCTGGATGATCACTCTGTTGGTGAGAGTAGGGTATTGAAACTGCACGCCGCCTCTGTGCCAGCGCCACTCTGTGGTTGTAGATCTAACTCACGGTCTTTCTGCTAATCATCATCATCATCATCACCACCCATACTTTTATATTCGTTGCAGTTTTAGCTCTTGGTAGCTTTTCTTTATAAACGAAATCTGAATATCAAGGTCAGAAAATGTGTATCAATATACAGTTGATCATAACATTTTAAAATTAATTTTCACTGCATTTCTATCCACTTTGTGTTTCTGTCTGTCTGTGCAAGTGTGGGTTTGGGTGTGGAGGTCAGGGAGACCTTTAGGAGGTTGCTCCTTCTACCGTGTAGACGCTGGGGTTCACACTTGTGTAGTGAGGCTTGGTGGCCAGTGCCTTGACCCACTGAGCTAGTAATTACTTTTTAAAGAAATAATTTAAAGAAATAAAGAAATTCTCCTTCACTTTTTTCTTTTAATGCCGTAGAAGCACCGCCTTCTCTTTGGGAGATAGAATTTGCTAAGCAACTGGCCAAGGTAAACGAGCAGCCCTTTGCCAATGGATTTGAGGAGATGATACAGTGGACCAAGGAGGGCAAGCTGTGGGAGTTCCCAGTCAACAATGAAGCAGGTGAGCGTGACGTCAGCAGCTCGCAACAGTCACTGCTGGAGGTTCTGTGGGAGAGGGGAGAGAGGTGCTCAGATCTCAGAACACTGTGATGTCTGAGAAGAAATCTAGCATGTTACTTTACATTGTTTTAAAGATGGCTAGAATTTAGTTCAACTCTATTTATTTGATAGTAAAAAAAAAAAAAAAGGAGTAAAATCTTCGGGCTTGGGGCTGCGGTTCAGTCAGGAGAGTGTCTGTCTAGTACACGTGAAGTCCCCACGGTGCCCAGTCACGGCTCGCCTCCACACACACTCTCCACAGCAGCCTGGAGGCACTCCCTCAGTCCTCACACCGCGTCTGGAAACTGACGCTCACAGTCACACTTTTTGTTAAACTGCTGGCCAAGCTCCGTCTCTGTCATCTCACAGTTTGTGCTTCAACTGTGCCGTGATGCAGCATCGATGTCAGCTTTACGGTCAGGCTTCACAGTCTCAGTTATGCTACCTTTTTATTTTATTCCCCAGGTTTGGATGATGACGGTTCAGAATTCCATGAGCATATATTTTTGGATAAGTACCTGGAGGATTTCCCCAAGCAAGGACCAATTCGCCTGTTCATGGAGCTGGTGACCTGCGGCCTTTCCAAAAACCCATATCTGAGTGTTAAACAGAAGGCCGAGCACATAGAGTGGTTTAGAAATTACTTTAATGAAAAGAGAGATATTCTCAAAGAAAATAACATAACGTTCACCTAACATCAAGGAGAAAACATTTTATTTAAACTGTTGAAGATGTATATCATATAGCTAAATAGAAATTCTATCAAAATTCCCCTGTGTTGATCATTGGACCTGACATGACTAACATGACTGTGAAATTACTTTTAACCCGAAGTGCATTCTTATTCTCTATCTGAGAATTAGTGATATGTCTAAGACAGTGCTGAGTTTTTCATTAGTGACTAAGCTGCTTTGAGGTATGATTGTTAGTGGTAAGGCCAACTAACGTCAAAACCCTGTGAATTAGTTTATCTTAACTATAACAAAATACCAGGCTCAGGCTAATGTTATAAAGGAAAAAAAAAAGCTTATTTAACACAGTGTAATGCAAACTTTGGTAAGGCTTCATCACAAATGCAAAAGCGTGCACAGGAGGACAGCGTTCACAGCTGTGAACATGGCTCCCTCCCACACTGCTTCCGGACCCTCCTACCTTCACGCCCGTCCCCTCACTGAGTCCAAATAGCGCTGGCTACAGGCGGATGCAAGACCCACGTGTTAAGGACTCCATGCCTCCCACAATCGGGACCAACCCAGAATGCAGGAAGCAGACAGCTGATTCTTTAGCCCCAGCTGACCAGAACCACGGATTCCTAACTCCGATGGCCTGGTAGTGTGTTTGCTTCCCTCTGGAACCTCACAGGGCAGGCCTCCATCCTCTGCCCTGCTCTCAACAGTCTCATCTCCCAAGCTCCCACACAACAGCTCACTGAGCTCTCCACACCAAGGACTTGTGTAACCCAAAGTTCCTAAGCCCTTCCACGGTCCTCCCCAAACCAACACGGTCAGGTCAGTCACAGCAACGCTCCACTCCTGACACCCTTGTCTTAGGGTTTCTGTGATCAAACACCATGGCCAAAGCAACTGTGGCAGGCAAGGGCTTGTCTGGCTTACACTTCCGTATCACAGTTCATCACTGAAGCCGGGACAGGAGCCGTGGAGGAGTGCTGCTGACTTGAGCTCCGGGGCTTGCTCAGCCTGCTTTTTCAGAGAACTCGGGACCACCAGCCTAGGGACGGCCCCGCCCACGAAGGGCTGGACCCGTCCCATCAATCACTAATTGAGAAACCGCCCCCCAGGCTTGTGTGCAGCCACTCTTGAGGAGGCCTTTTCCTAGTTGAGGTTCCCTCCTCTCAGATGACTTGAGCTTGTGTCAAGGTGACATAGAACCAGCCGGCACAGATGGGATTTGTGCTTTCCTCCTGAGACAGTGCAGCTTCTGCAACAGACAGAGAGCCCAAAGGTAATCGGACAAGCCTCCTTTTCCTTAGGCCTCTGGCTCCTCCCACTCCAGCTCCTCCCACCCCTGCTCCAGCCCACGATTACTCTTTATCTTCCTCTTAAACTTCTGCCTTCTCTTTTAAATGTTTCACAGAGCTCTTCCTGGATGTAATCGTTGTCATCACGAGGTCTCCATTAGGGCAAAGGCTGACCTAGGGAGGTCCCTAGCTGGGCCCAGTCTGCAGTCATCTAACTCAGTGTCTAATTAATTGCTTTCAAAAAGCTTCTCCAGGAGCTCATGGCCATAATCACACAATCCACTGTAGACAGTCAAGTTAAAATATCCCTCTTCCGGCTCAGCAGTTAAGAGCACTGACTGCTCTTCCAGAGGTCCTGAGTTCAATTCCCAGCAACCACATGGTGGCTCATAGCCATCTGTAATGGGATCCGATGCCCTCTTCTGGTGTGTCTGAAGACAGCTACAATGTACTCACATAAGATAAATAAATAATTTTTAAAAGACTATTTTCTTTAAAAAAACAAAACAAAACAAAAAAACAGGCTTATGCTGTTTGTAGTAGCCTTAGAGACCACTGAAGATGGGCTCCTTTCTCACAGATTTTGAACCCCACCTCCTGATTCTATGGTAACACTAGAATGAGAAGTGCATTTCATTGTTTCATATATATACATGAAAATACATATATATAGTTTTTCAAGACAGACTTCTTCTAAGACTACAGGGACTGGAACATGACAGCCATGCGAGGAGGCATGTCTGTGTCATCACACAGAAGTGCTCAGACATGGCTAGCATGTGAACAGGGTAGCTTGTGCCACCACATCGCAGTGCTTGGGCGTGACCTGTTTGTGAGGAGGTAAGCTCATGCCATGAGCTTAGGCCATGACACACATGCTAATAGACAAGCAGAGCCCACCATGTGGTGTTCACACACCTGCCACGGAACACGTGCAAACGGGTGTGCTCACTCTGCCGTTGGTTGACAGCAAATTCAAGCCTGCCAACAGGTGATGCGGAGGCACAAAGCAGAGGCCCTGGGACACCATGGGCATGCAAACAAGTATGGCCACACACCTTGTGGCTGTCCTTCAACGAGGCAGGTGTTCAAACAGGCATGCCTTCACTGCCAAGTGATGATGCAGGGGCATGGCAGATGGGCTTTGAGGTTGTATTGAGACACAGCAAGTGTAAGAGCAGGCATGTGAGCAGGGGTGTGTGTGTGTGTGTGTGTGTGTGGCGTGTGAGCAGGCGTGTGTGTGTGTGTGTGTGTGTGTGTGTGTGTGTGTGTGTATGTGTGTTTGTGTGTGTGTGTGGCGTGTGAGCAGGCGTGTGTGTGTGTGTGTGTGTGTGTGTGTGTGTGTGTGGCGTGTGAGCAGGCGTGCTGCACCACCCTTCAGCAGCACTGGGCTGTGGCAGGTGTAAGAACACCTATGCATGAGTTCTCTAGTCACCAGAGGAAACCTCCAGTGCCAGTAATGAATTGCGTTTAAGTGAGTTGTTGGACAAAATAGCCCCAATGGAAACCTTCAAACAATCGCGAGTCTGTTGCCAAAGCTAATTTCCCCCCTACAAACTAATGTCCCCGTTGCCGAAGACAACATCTACATAACTCACTGAACACAGAGAAGTCAGGCTGACGCCCATCTAGATCCTTCACCCCCACTGACTAGTGTGCATGGTTCTGGAAGTGACCCTGCATGCTACCAAAGGAGTCAGGGAAACACCAACCCCGCTACAAAGCCTTCCATATGCACAATGACAACCTGCCTGCAAGACGAGCGCGTGCAGTCAGGGCGCAGTGCTTACAGTACTAACCAACCAATCTTTAATGGGATCAACGCCCACCCCGTGAGACAGAACCCAATGCAACGACTGGAGACTAGGTAGCCCAGGGAACTGGGTTAAAACCAAATCATGCTTTAAAAAACTAGCAATGAATGACTCAATAACATTATGCTACGCTCATAGGTCAGTGCCTTACTCAGCCACCATCGGAGAAGTTTCCTCCTGCAGCAGGTGGGAACAAACACGGAGACACACAGCCAGACAGTGTGCAGAGTGAGAGACCTTGGGACACTCAACCCTAAATGGGACGTCTCCATCAAATCCCTCCTCCCGGGGTTCAGGAAACTCTGTGGAAGCAGAAGTAGAAAGAGTGTAACATCCAGAGAGAAGGAGGACATCGGACAATAAGAACTTCCAGCCACAAAAGGACAGACAGATGTGCCTATGAACTCACAGGGACTGAGGCAGAATGCTCGGCTTCTGCGCAGGTCTAAACCAGACAGTATACACAGCTTCTGCGCAGGTCTATTTTTTATTTATTTATTTATTTATTTATTTATTTATTTATTTTGGGTTTTTTTGAGACAGGGTTTCTCTGTGTAGCCCTGGCTGTCCTGGAACTCATTCTGTAGACCAGGCTGGCCTCGGACTCAGGAATCCGCCTGCCTCTGCCTCCCAAGTGCTGGGATTAAAGGCGTACGCCACCACCGCCCGGCTTCCTGTGCAGGCAGGTCTAAGGCAGACAGGTCTAAGGCAGACAGTATACCAGCACTGAGAGGGGAGGCAGACACGTGCTCCCATCCCTGACCCAGAAGCTCCCTCCAGCTGATAACCACCCTCAAAGGAAAACTTCGTTTTCTCCAAGGGAGTCTCACTGGACATATGAACCACTCTTAAGCGGAGGCCACACGCCCAGCAGTAGATGGCCAACATAAAACGAATGGATTGTGTGTGTGCGTGTGTGCACATGCGTGTGCGCGCGTGCGCGCGCGTGTGTGTGTGTGTGTGTGTGTGTGTGTGTGTGTATGTTGTAATGCTTTGGGCTTTTTTACAGGTCTTTTGCTTCTGTATTATGGTTTCTGATAATGTGTTTTATATTTTTCTGTGTGTGAATGTGTTTGTCTCAGGGTCTGTATGTGTTTCTCGTGCTTTTACTTTTTTTCTGTTTTTTTTTTTGTCCTGGTGATTTGATTATATATATATATATATAGTTAGTTAGTTAGTTAGTTAGTTAGTTAGTTAGTTAGATAGATAGATAGATAGATAGCCATTTTTTTTTCTACTGTGGATTTGGGTCATTGAGGAAACAGGGAGACTCTGGGAGGAGTTGGGGTCTGGGAAACAATATTCTATTTCCAATTTAAAAAATAATAATGAGTAAAATCCTTTTTTTTACTCCACAAGGGAGGAGCCAAGCAGGGCACAGTTGAAGAAGAAGAAGAAAAAAAATAAGTTTTCATGTTCATTGTGATTAGCAAGCTTACTAGAGAAAAATTTGATTACACAAGAATAAGAAAACGTGAGAAAGTGTCCTGGCCTGGCACAGCAGAGCTAACGCTGCTCTATCGGCCTCTCTCTAAGAACCTCTTTTCTGAAGAGTGTAACATCTGCTCTTCTCCTGTGAGCAGGCACCACTGCCAACATCTGTCTAGCTGTTACCTGTCTGCTAAAGGCAGAGCTAACTGTCATAACTAGAAATGTGTCTGTTTCAGGCTCACACACCTGCTGTGTCCCAGGACGGCACTTGGCCACCTGGGCATGCTTGTTCACATGTCCTGACTGAGCGGCCCCTTGGGGACCTGGGCATGCCTTTTCACACACATGCCTTGGCCCAGCACTGGAACATGGTGGCCCGGGCACACCTGTCTGCATACTTGCTGCATCCCAGCGTGGTCACACCAGTGGACACACCAGTTTGGAGGCCTTCTTTGTCCCTGGGATGCCATGTGGTAGACTGGTGTGGCCTCATGTTTACAGGAACGCTGTGCATTTTGACATGCCCATTGGCACACATGCTATTTCCCAGAGCTGCCACACGGTGGCACTGTTCCAGCACCTCCGCATGGCAGAGTAGACAGCGTGTTCACAAGCCTGCTGTGTTCCAGCGCTACCTACCATTTGGTGCCCTGGACATGCCTGTTCTGAGCTTGATTAACTGGGGGGTGAGGAGGTGGAAGGATTATGGCCACAGACATGCCTTATCCAAGCACCACGTCATGGCGGCCCAGGCACACATATTCATCTGCTTACCGTGCCCCAGTACCACCATGTGGTGGCTTCAGCAAGCTTGTTTTACACATGTGCCAGGTCACACCACCATCATGCCACATCCTGGGAATGACAGTTACATGCTCAGGGTTATAAAATGTTTGCAGTGTCCCAGGGCCACCACATGGCAGCCTGGACATGCCTGTTCACATATGTGCCAAATCCCAGCACTACCACAATGCAGCCTGGTTTCACCTGTGTGCGTGCAGCTGTGTTCAGGCACTGCCAAGCAGTGGCCTGGGTGTGCCCGCTTGTATGCATACCATGTACCAGCAATGCCAGTGGCTGCCTGGGCACACAAGTTTGCATGATTTCTGCGTCCTAGCGCCAGAATACCTACCTATTCACACATCTGCTATGTCCCAGGGCTGCCAAGTTATGGTCTGCACACACTTCTTTGCATGCCTACCATGTCCCAGGACCTCCATGTGGCAGACTTGGCACACCTTCTCACATGGCTGCCTGGGCATACCTGTTCATATGTATGTCACGTTACAGCACTGCCTGAGCATGCCTGTTCATATGTATGTCACGTTCCAGCACTGCCTGAGCATGCCTGTTCACATGTATGTCACGTTCCAGCACTGCCTGAGCATGCCTGTTCATATGTATGTCACATTCCAGCACTGCCTGAGCATGCCTGTTCACATGCCTGCTACATTCCAATGCCAACACGTAACAGCCTGTGCTCGCTCTCCTGTCTGTACATATATTGTGTCCCGGAGCCTCAAACCACCAACCTGAGCACACCTGTTAGCACAGCTACTGTGTTGGTGCTGCCAGCCAGCAGCCAGGACTCCTCTGCTTTCACATCTGCCGTGTCCCAGTACCGTCATGGAGAGGCTTGGGCACAGACATTTGCACACCTACCATACCCCAGGGCTGCCACATGGTGGCCTAAACTCTCTCAGATCCCAGGGCAGCCCTGCAGCAGACTTGCCAGAGCCATTTACGCTCCTGCCATGGCCAAGATTTGCCACGTGGTGGCGGAGTATTGCTGGTGTGCCTGCAAGACTGTCCCAGCACCAACGTTTAGCAGCCTGGGCATGCCTTTTATGATTTGCCTGGTAACATCTGTTCACACCTGTCGCCGTGCCTGCTATGTTCCAGTGTCACCGTCTGAGCATACTTGTCTGCACACTTGCCAGGTCCGACCACCACCCTGTGGCGGCCTGGGCATGCCTGTTTGCAAGCTTTCCATGTCTGGGCAGTGATACATGTATGTCTACATGCGTGCCATGTCCCAGGACCTTCAAGCAGTGGCCTGGCCACACAGTTCACAGTTCTGCTGTGTCCCATAGCCACCATGCAGTGGCCTGAGCTCCCCTAGTCTTTCTTACATGTGTGGTGTCCCAGTGGTGCCCACGGCAGCCTGGTTCCATCTCTTTGGACCCAATCTGTGTTCCACTGACCCCAGGGGACAAGTTTGGTCATGCCTGTTTGCCATTTCCCAGAGATGCTATGTGGTGACCTGGGCATGTCTGCTCACACGTCCTCCATGTCCCAACACCACCACATGGCATCCTGGGCCTTGGTATGATGGGCTTTGTGAAAAAGAGGGAGACTGGACCTGGTGTGAGCTTTGACACCTCAAAGTCCACCCCCAACCATAAGAAACACCTCCTCCAACAAGGCCATACCTCCTAATGGTTCCAAACATGTTCACTACTCACTTGAGTAGTGAACTCCAGACCAAATACTCAAATATGAGCTTATGGGAAGCCTTTTCATTTAAATCACCACACCTAACTATGACAGGTCTATAAATGTGTGTGTGTGTGTGCACTTGCACACTTGTGGGCACGTGTGTGAATCTACACATATAATCCTAATTACAACAGAGCTAGGAAAGATGTATTTGAGAAAAACTACTACACACAGCTTTCTAATTATGACAGGGATAGGAAATACATGCGTGTGCATCTGCATGTACAGGATTACCTATGATGGAGTGAGGAAATACATGGGTGTGAATCTCCACATAAGCACATGCCTATACTAGAGCTTGGGAATATATGTGCTTGAATCTGCTACTCCTGTCCTGTGTGTGACAAGGTTGTTCCCGGAGAGGTACAACACACCCCTCTACTCACCCAATGGGAATAGATTGGGAGCCCATGACAGACCAAAATACAGATACCATCAAATTCCAGCTTTGTATTTGGGTCGTTTCCAGGAATATGGGTGAGGGGTTACTTACGGTAGCAGAAGTGACTCAAAGACTGATACATCACCAAAGCCCACCCCAGCATGCATGACATCACCAAAGCTAAGCAGCTCGCATGGTTTGGTCTTACCAAGTTCTCTATGTATGCTCCATAATCCATTATACCCCCACATCAGAGGAATGGATGTGTGCAAAAGATGTGGACACACACACACACACACATACACACACACACACACACACACACACACAAACACGATGTTGAAACAAGTGGGCACAGAGAGCTAACATCTGACTGTGGCTTTGTGTGGTGATTCAAGTCAGTAAGACCAGAAAAACAAAATGCCCACCTTGCGAGACTCCTGTAAAAGATAAACTAAGACGAACGTTCCTCATTCTCTTTCAATGCCATAAGTTTGCCGTGCTCTTCAGATGGGTAAATGACATCAATAATTAGCCCCTTCTCTTTCATTTGGAGTTATCTCAAAATCACCACCACAGTCCGCAGCAGAACCATCCTCATCGCCGGGGACACATACTCTGAGGGATTATAGGAAACACTTGTGCTCTGGTGCACACTGATCAAAGTTTGTCACCAAACACTGGTCATCTTTTCTCAACGTTCGTGTAAGTGGATCCGTTCAGTTCACAGTCTTTCAGCTCTAGAGTTTCACTTAGCACGATTATTTTAAAAGTCGCCAATTGTCTGCATGTGCTAGTACCTTATTTGTTCACTACTTTCTGTAGTTGTGTTGTATCCCATTGTATGGGCACACCACGGTTACTTATTCTCTGGCTGATTGGCATTTGGAATATTCCCAGTTTTAAATTATTAGGAAGGGAGGAGGGAGGGAGAGAGACGGGTGAAATATCAAAAGATCAACTTTCGGAGCCAGACAGGGATGGTTTGAAGCCTGACTCTGCTTATCTGTTTCTCATCTTCCAGGATAAGCAAGTGTGGTTTTATGTGTTAGTTCTTTTTTGTTGTTTGTTTTTTAAATGAGGATACTACTGCACAGGGTAATTGGGAAGATTAAATTCTATGACATCACCAAGCACACAGCGAGTGTCGACTCTCCTGACTCTTCACCACTTCCTGTGGAGAAACTTTCAGCCCATGGTGTGCTCTGTAGACCAGATGTCTACCAATAATTTCCAATGCGTATCACTGAGGGCTGCTTGCAAGATAAGGACGATAGTTCATATGTGTCATCTACTTCTACCAGTGTTTTAGTCATGTTCAATTGTGTGCTAAATAATGCTTTAAGAGTTGTTGACCTTTTAAAGCTCTCAAATATTTAAGTTCCTCTTTACCTTTGACGGAGATATTAAGTAATAGAAAAAGAACTTTGAGTCTGAAACCTGATTAACAATGGAAAGTTGCCATTAGCTGACATCTAGAAGTTTCTGTATTAGCAGGCTCATGAGTTGCAGAAGTAGAGCTTCTGAGATTTTTTTTCCCCCATACAGCAGACATCTATACAAAGGACAGCAGCTGGCATGGGCCCTGAGCTACAGATCTCAAAGACCAGTCCTGTCAATCATCCCTTTGCGGGAGTCAAAGGAAAAAAAGATATGGAGACATGCCGCAGCTTGGATACATTGTCTGTCAGATAACTGGATGAGCACATGGGAAAACAAGGGGGCTTAGGAAGGTCACCTCATGACCAATGAGGACAGGGGTTTCTCAGCCAGGAACTGAGACGACAGGAGTCTTATGATTGCCCTGCCTCTTTCTGCACAAATCCCTTTCTGGGCTTGCTTTCTTTATCTTAATGAGTGGGGTTAAACATGGCTGCTTCAGCTCTGGCATCCTATAATTTTGTAATACTGATTAATCCATGGATGTTGGGAACTGGAAACTTGACTACCTGGTCAAATTTCTGCTGCTCACCAGCAGAAATGAGGATTGGGAAAGGCATTGAAGGGAGAGGATAATAACACAAGAAAAAGTGGGGGAAAGAAGGAAGGAAGGAGGAAAAAGAAAGTAATCCAAGTGAATACTGCTACCTATGCCTGAGAGGAGACGCAGGGAATTTCCACACCAGTAATGTCTGCTTATGTTAAACAAGATGCTTGACTGTGCTATGGAAAATAATGGTGAGACCAGTGAGAATCAAGCAAAATTAGTAGTTTATTAAGTATAAAAATAGAGATAGTACGCAGTTCAAATTCAAGTACAGGTATATAGAAGGGAGGAAACTGAGACCCTTGTGTGTCTTCATAAGACACATGCATAATATATACACTTATGTATACATACATACATACACACATAAAGATATATGTGAATATAGAATTCAATTGATTGTATGACTTTCTAAGTTACATTTCTCAAATGATATACTTTACAACAAAATATAAAGATAACTTTTAAAAATTAAGTACAAAGATCTGGAGAGCTGGCTCAGTGGTCAAAAGCACTGACTGCTCTTCCAGAGGTCCTGAGTTCAATTCCCAGCAACCACATGGAGGCTCACAAACATCTGTAATGGGATCTGATGCCCTCTTCTGGTGTGTCTGAAAACAGCTACAGTGAACTCATTTACATAAAATAAATAAATAATTCTTTTTTAAAAATTAAGTACAAAAAATTAAAAAGTAAAAAAACTGTTTATTTTTTCTTACATTAAAGAATTTCCTCTCAGACTACATGCTTGAACTAGGACACAGGTTCTGCATACCACCCCGGCCTCCTCTGTTCACCTGGCTTTAGTCCACTAAAGGCATTTCCAACCTCTAGCCCCACCCAACCCAGAAATGCTCTCTTCTGCCCCACTGTGTTCTGTCCATGTGAGACATAGCACTAACAAAAGAAACCCACAGGCCCACATCATTTTGCATAAATACAAACAATATGAGAGATCAAGTCACTATCTTCTCTCCAAAACCTCCCAGCCCTGTAGAGATCTTTGCCAATGAGAAGTTTCTAGGTGAATCTTGGTACAAAGAAGGTAAGAGAAAAGTCATAAACTTCATCAAAATAGCCAAGGAATTTAAGGAAGATTCAAAGAAGCAGCCCAGTGGAATTAAACAGAACTTAAAGAGAGCAAATGCACAACTGACTCCCGAGGAGACACAAACATAAGGCTGAAGGGAATGATGAATACTGTCACCAAAACAGAATTCAGTAAAGAGAGAAAAATACGACAAGAGGGGCTGGAGAGATGGCTCAGCGGTTAAGAGCACAGGCTGCTCTTCCAGAGGTCCTGAGTTCAATTCCCAGCAACTACATGGTGGCTCTCAACCATCTGTAATGGGATCAGATGCCCTCTTCTGTGTGAAGACAGCATCAGTAGACTCTCATACATTAAATAAATAAATAAATATGATGAGAACTCAATCTGAAGTGAAAACGGAATAGCGCAATAGCCCAACTAGAAAACTCAGAGGAAAGCCTTACAAGCACAATAAACCAAGCGTGAGATTTTAGAGGAGTAGAAGATAGAGGCTCTGGGCAAAAATAAGCCAAGTGTATGAACACACAGGGAAGGTGGAAGACTAGGAGAAGACCAAAGCATCACAGGCAGAGAAGGGTGGGGAAAAATCTGAAGTCAGTGGCATAGCCCAGATCTTCAACAAGTTCCTAGAGGAAAGCTTCCCCGAACTAAGGAAAGGCACACCCGTATAGATACAAGGAGCACATGGAAATAGACAAGACCAGCACAGAAAATCCCCAGAGCATATCATAGTTTAAACACCAAGCATACAAAACAAAGAAAAATCTATTGAAAGATACATAGGATTTAATTCCAGTAATAGATTTTTAAAAATGAAACTGGCCACTTCTGGGTTTAGGATAGTATATATGTTTAGGATAGTAAAGTTTTCTTGGTTAACTGTTCTCATTAGGAAGTGCTCCCTCTTTGTCACTTCTGATCAGTTTCAGTTTGAAGTCTGTTTTGTCAGATGTTAGGATAACATCTGCTTGCCTCGTGGTCCCATTTTTTATATATGATTTTTAAAATATTCTAAATATTATGTATACAGTGTTCTTCCTGCATGTGTACCTATTGGCCAGAAGAGGGCACAAGATCTTATTATAGATGGTTATGTGGTTGCTGGGAATTGAACTCAGGACCTCTATCAGAGCAGACAGTGCTCTCAACCTCTGAGCCATCTCTCCAGCCCTTGTGGTCCCATTTTACTGCAATAATTTTGTTCATCTTTTTACTCTAAGGAAGTGCCTACCTTTAAAACTAAAATGTGTTTCTTGTAGGCAGCAGATAGATGAATTCTGTTTCTTGATCTATTTGGTCAGTCTGTGTCTTTTGATTGGAGAATTGATTCTATTGGCATTTAAAGTTATTACTGAAATGTGTGTGTGTTAGTTGTGGTGATTGTGTTGACACTCGGAGATGTTGTGTGTTAAGTGGTATTTTGTCTTTTAATAATCATGGGTTTAATATTTCTTTCCAAAGTCTCTATGTTCATTCCTCACTTAAGCCTAAAACATTGCTTCTTATATTTCCCTTAGGTGTCTTTTGTTAGGTTTAGGCTGTTTGTGTCATGGAACAATTTTTTTCTCCTTCAATCATAGCAGATAGTTTTGCTGGGTATATTATTTTAGGTTAGTTGTCATAGAACTTTGGGAATTGGAGTACATTGCTTTGGGATCTTCTAGTTTTCAGTTTCCAGTGAGAAATCAGCTCTTCTTCTGATGGGGTTTCCTCTACATGTGACTTGGTTTTCTTTTCTTGCAGCTTTCAATTCACATCCTTTATTATGTATACTTAGTATTTTTAACTATGATATTTTGTAGGAATTTTTTCTTCTGGTCTTGTCTATTTACTGTTCTGTGTGCTTCTTATAACTATATGGGTGTGTCTTTCTTTTTAGTATAAGGAAATTTCCTTCTATGATCATCTTCTATGCCTTTGACTTCCTCCCTTATCTATGCCTATAATTTGAAGATTTGGTTTTGCCATAGTGTCTCCTATTTCCTGTGTGTTTCTTTCCTGTATTTTTAATTTCCTAGGTTCTTCTCTTAATTAATCCTCTATATTATATCTGAGACCTGATGTTCTGTCTTCTGCTTGATTCACTCTACTCAAAGGGCTTTCCTTTGAGTTTTATAGTTGGGCTATTGAGTTTCTCAAATCCATTTTCATTTTAGATTGAGTCCTCCTCAATGTTTCTATCTCCTGAACTCTGTTTTCAAGTCCTGGGTCATCTTCATCATTTCCATCAACGGGATATGTATGTTTTCTTAGACATCTCTCAAGTATTTCTTCTCCTTAGCTCTTTCTCTATGATTTAACTGAGCTGTTTCTTTATGTCTTCTTTAAACTCAAATAATCCTTTGTGGAGGTTTATGATTCTTTTTTCTCTTTTAACTTCTGTGTTCCAGAGTTCTTCCAGCTAATTCCATTGGCAAGAATTTCTACAGGACTGGTAGGTTTTAGCATAAAGATACTAGATTGATCCTTCATAGTGTTATTTCTACAATTAGATATGAACATGTAGACCTCAATAGTTCTGAGTCTGTTGTGGATGTAGCATTGTTTAGGAGGGGAGATGTGGGGGCTGGTTGGGCCTAGAAGCTGGAGATGGCTTGAGTGAAATGAAGTCAGGGGACAGAGGGTGCTGAGCTGGTATATAAGATGTGCACCCTGTTCCAAGCCGGAAGATGGGGCTAGATAGGTCTGAGTTGGAATGTTGGATATGATATGGGAGAGCCCAGAGGATAGGTAGAAAGGTTACTGTCTCAAGGCTGGTGCTCCTTTGCAGGGAAGGCAGGGAAGACCAGACTAGGTTGGTACACTAGTTGTGGGATGCAGGCTAAATCTAGGATATTTCAGAAGAGGTGTAGATGAGGAGGTCAGTGGGACTCACCAGGCTGGACCCCAGAGGAGGATGTGGTGGAGACAGAGGAAAGGATCCTGTGGGTGGATGCAGCTAGGGCAGGTTCTCATGGAAACAGAGATGATGGCTTCTGAGAAGGAGGAGATGCGGGACTGAGCCAGGGTTCAGGATGAAGGACCAAGCGGAAGCCTGGAAGTCAGCGACTGTAAGTCATGGGTAGCCAAAGGTTGGGGCACTGGCTATGGGAGCCAGGCTCAACCTTATAGAAAATAAACATTGGGTGGTAGAAGGCATTCACCAGGCCATACCCTGGAGAAGGACCTGGGAAGTCTGAATATGGAGTTGGGAGGTGGAGGCAGCACAAAAGTATTCCAGTCCCATGGGACTGTGAAACAAGCAGGTGTTACTATCCTAATATATGACAAAATATACTGTGAACTATAATCAGAAGAGACAAGGAGAGATACTATATTCTAATCAAAGAAACAGTTCATCAAGAAGGCAATACTATCACAGCATATAGACCATACTCTGATGTACCCAATTTCATAAAATTAAAAAAAAAACATACTGCTGGATTGACATGGGTTTAAAAACATAGATTAACACCAATCCATTAATACTAAGTGATTTCAATACTCTACTTTCTCCAACAGACAGGTCATCTACACAAAATAATAAACAGAGAGACATAGGAAATAGCTGGCATTATACATCAAATGGTCTTAGCAGACATCTACAGAATGGTTTATCCAAATACCAAACAATGTACATTCTACTCAGCAGCAGAGAGAAGCTTATCCAAAGTAGACCATATCCTGAACATAAACAGAACCTTTATAAATTCTAAAAGACTGAAATCATTCCATCTACACTATCTAACCACAGTGAAGTAAAGCTTGAAAAAGACAACAAACACCCCAGGTGAATGCTCAAACTTATGTATACATTTGAGTTGTTGAGATGAAACAACTTATCGCTGAACGATGAATGGGTCAAAGTCAAGAAAAATAAATAAATAAAAAAATTTCCAGGAAGAAAATGAAAGCACCACACACAAAACTGCTGGGGGCCACGAGAGCATTATTATCAGTTCTCCAAATGCTCATTTACCTCGTTCCATTTATTGCTTTATCCTAAGGACAATAAATTCTCCATGTGCCATCTGTTTTCTGCCAGGACCCTGACGGATGCATTATTAATCCTCTATATGTATTCAGTCTTCACAACAGTCTTCCGAGGCATTGTTTACATTCTACAGATAGAATGAAGCCGGGGGAAACTGAGAAACTTGCTATGGCCAAACCAGGATGTTCTTCCTGCTTAGCTGTCCCAGCTTCCTGGCTTGTCTTCTGCAGGGCATCTGTGGAGGTGTTAATACGGAGTCAGGGAGCATGAACAGCTACTGTGGTTTCACTATTGTAGGGATGACAACTCCTTTAGATTCGCAGCCAACATGCACCGGTGAACCACGAACCTTTGTGTGTCGGGCCAAGATACGTGTCATTTTCCTGGCCTGCTGGAAGGTCACTTACCTAGTAAGTAGGGAGAAAGACTCAAACAGGATTACAGGACTTTGGCTTCCTGTGTTTTCAGCAAGAAATTAATTAGACGGGAGGAAACAGAAGAAAACTAGGTCAAGTGAACCAGAACCTGTGGCCTTTTCTCTCACCCCGAGGACTCACCCTGTGCCAAGAAATGCATTAAATGTGTCACCTTGTCTTAGTGAGCCCTTGATTAACTCTTCAGCTTCTGTGGACACTCCAGTAAAACAGTGCGTGACAGTACTGGATGTGATGCATTCTAAGGCATCTCTATCAAATACTGAATTATATTTGGGGGGAAATGGAAAATTCTCAAGAGTCAAAAAAAAATTGAAAGAGAAGCCATGGAATTGTAGCAGTACACAGGCTCCGGTAGCCTGTTCCATCCACTGCCACAGAGTCCACCTCGTCGATTTTCAACAGCACTGTGGCCTCATCCTGGTGGCCTCGTGAGGTGAACAAAGCCCTGGGTACACACAATTTGACAGTTGGAAACGAGATCCTTATAAACATGGACAGGAAAAACTTTAGAGCAGAAACCCACAACAAGAACATGTACTGCACCAGTCTTGGTTCTAGATGCAATGGGCAGTGGGCAGGGGAAAGTGTGTGTGTGCTGGGGCGCGGGGTGTTGTGAAAATGTCTGACTGTTCCATGTGAGTCTATGGGTGAAGTTAAACTACTTCGCTGTCCAGAACCCCAGAGTTGGGAACTTCTAACTGAGTGATCTTTTGGGAGAATTTCACATTTAAACAAGATCTCACAAATAAAGGGCCATTAAGTGAATTAATGATTGGAACAAACTGTTAGATGCTACCCCAAAATAATAATGATAGAAATTAAAAGTTGAGTGAGTTTAAAGACTACGCTAAAAGACAGATTTGACATAAATCAATGTTCATAGTAGTTTCCTCTACATCATCATAGGTTCTTTTTCTAAGCTAAGTAGTTGTATGTGTGTGTGCGTGCGTGTGTGTGTGTGTGCGTGTGCATGTGTGTGTGTGTGTGTATAATAATTTTTAGAAAATTTAGGTTTCTACCTTTGTGGATATTCAGGCCAACCAACATCCAACTAAACAGTGTCTCATCTCCTGGAGGACATGAGTGTACTCTACGCCAAGTGGGACAGTAGGAAGTGGGACAGTAGATGCCCCAGCCCATGTCAAACAGGAAGGAGCAGCCAGACACCCTGGAGTTGGCGATCACCAGCAGTTTCCATTCCGTGCCTGAAGATCACAGCCAATGGAAACAACAAGACTTAGATTTCTAAACTAAGAGTTTCTTTTCCTCTCCTATAGCCCTGAAGTTTGAACACAAGGTCTCCTGTGAGCCAGGGAAGGGAAGGTTCCTCCCACTGAACTATGCTCTTTATCCCAGTTTTTAATTTTTGTCCATTTTTGAGACAGGACTCACACAGTCACTCAGGGTGGCCTTGAACTACCAATGCAAACAAAACAAACCATAAACGTAGGCTCCTTCTGCCTCCGCCTCTCAAGTACCTGGGATTACAGGCCTGCACCATAAGATTCAACACGTTTCCTTTAAAATGTTTCTGCTAGCCGGGCAGTGGTGGTGCACGCCTGTAACCCCAGCACTCTGGGAGGCAGAGGCAGGCAGATTTCTGAGTTCAAGGCTAGCCTGGTCTACAGAGTGAGTTCCAGGACAGCCAGGGCTATACAGAGAAACCCTGTCTCGAAAAAAAAACAAATCCAAAAAACCAAAAAACCAAAAACAAAACAAATAAAATGTTTCTGCTTATTGTTTTAAAATCCCATACATTTATATGACATGATCAGACACAGCTCTCATTGCCCCCTTGGACTCCTCTACCCCATGTGCCCCACACTTCCTCCTCCTAACTTCATGTCTTCTTTTTTGTTAATCCACTAGGTACAATTAGGCTGTCTACAAATGAACAGGTGTAGAGCCATCCCACCCCCACCCCGCCCCCCCACCCCTCCCCACCCCACCTCCACCCCTGGGAGAACAGGAAACCAACCACCCTCAAAGAAGAATGCTTCCCCCTTCCTCAGCAGCTGTCAACTGACAATAGCACCTCCACAGGGGGTAAAGTCTGGAGATCATTTACTGTATTTATGCAGGAATTTTGGCTCTCTTAATTTTGTGTAGGCTTTGTGCAGGTGACCATAACCCCTGTGAGTTCATGAGTGTACCAGCCATATGATGTTCAGAAGAACATTTCACAATGCTCCTCCCCATCCTACAGCTTACATTCCCTATTGCTATCATCATCATCATCATCATCATCATCATCATCATATGTGTATGAGTGCTTGCCATCATGGATGCATGTGCACCATATGCATGCCTCATACATATGAAAGCCAGAAGAGGGTATTGGCTCCCACGGAACTGCTGGAGTTACAGCTACTACTGAACCAAACCCAGCTCCTCTGTAAGAAGAGCAAGTGCTAAATCACGGAGGGAACTCCCTAGCCCCTTGCTCTTACCATCCTCAGTCTCCCCTTCTAAGTGCTTCCTGAGCTTAGTTGTTACAGGTGGCAGGGGGTGGCAGGGGGTAAATGGGCCCTGCTTACAGCTGAGCACTCAATCTCCCCTCAGCACTTTGACTGATTGTGACCCTCAGCACTGTCTGCAGCCCTCTTCAAAAAAGAAGCGTCATGGAGCCGAAAGGATAGAAAATAATACAGCCTAACTCTAATGACCCCAAGAAGTCAGAAGTTTAAAATGCTATCTTGCTTTGTTAGAAACTAGGTAAAAGGTCACATTCTAGAGCCCGCCCTGTGTTTAGAGCTAGCAGAAAAGCCTTGAATAGGTGATCCTGGCCCCATAAGGTAACTGGAAATGAGCTAAGCTTATCTTGCTTCTGTAAACTTACGCCATTACCCCTATGCAGGAGTTCACGCAGCTATAGACATTCAAGAAAATAGGAAACGAATTGGTCCACTGAGCATGGGCTCTGATAATTTAAACTGATTGGCCTAAAAAACTATGGAGTGATACAAATCAATTGGCTCACATTTCGTGGGCTCTCCATGCTAAGAAATGATTGGCTTGTGATTCGAGGGCTTTGTTGTAAACTCATAAAAGGTGTCGCAATTCGGCACTCGGGGTCCACAGTCCTCTAGCCCTGTGTGGTGTACGGCTGTAGAACCCAGAATTCTGGAAAGTATCGAGACCGTTTCTCGCGAGTGATTTGGGTGTCGCCTTCCAGGGCGTGGGGTGCTGGGACACCCTTGGGATTTGGGGGGATCTTACAGTTTTTGGTGCATTGGCTGGGAAGTGCGATTTCCCTTCACACACAAGAACCAACTCGGAGGTAAAGGGGATCTCCTCTGGAATGTGTGTGTGCCGGCTGGTGTCTGTGTCCTGAATGTCTGTACTGGTCTGTTTTCTGTATCTGAGGAGACGTGCATTTTCGGTATACAGCTGTCCTCTCGAGTTCGTGAGAACCAGAGGAACATGGTGAGCAGATGTGCTCTGTACCACAGGCTCATCTGCGGCCCGGGAAAACGTTCCCGGGTATTTTGGGGGAACTCCAGAGACCCTGGAAGATTCCCGACTGAACTTCGGAGAGGACACGGTAGTTCTACTGAATTGGAGAACTTATACACCCTCCTGGCCATCTGGTTTTCTGATCTGGTTCTGTCCGTCTCAGTGGAGGCAAATATTTGTCAGTTTTGTGTGTCTCTGTCTACAGTTTGACCACTAGATGGGTGCCAGGGTTTTTTTCTGTCTGTCTCACTGTGTGTCAAAGTCTGAGTCTATAAGCCTTTCTGAAAATTTCGGTTTTCGTTGCAAGCTTCTGGTATGGTGCGTTCGATTGGCAGCTGCTAGAGTCCTGTGAGGGTCTGGAGGAAGCTTTAGACCAAGGAGAAAGCTGAATAAGGCTCTTCTCCATCTGTAAACAGCAAGTCAGTAATGATGGAAGCCATGCTTTGCTGAAATCTGTTTTATCTGAATCCTGCTGTGTGTGTGGGGACACCTGGTATCTGAAACTGGGCCCCTCTAGGGACAAATTTTGTGATTTTCCTTGCTCTGTGTTTTTGAATCTAGAGGCCTGATGGTGGCAGGGTCAGGCTGTCTATGTGGTGTTGTTTTGTATCTTGTTTTGTGTTCTTGGACTTAGATGGACGATATTATTTTGACTTTGACTGAAAAGCAACTCTGTCTGTGGCGCCAAAATCGGGTCATGTGACTCAAGCGTGCCAAAATCAGGTCACATGACTCAAGTGCTCCAACTTAGAACAAAAGGAGAGACAAAATACTTGGGCTCTGATACCCCCTGAAAAGGAAAACAAGTCTTAACAAGACACTCAATGTGGCAGGTGCAAGAATTTTGGGTTTAAGTTGGTACAAATGGTTTATTTCTTTTATTTTAACTTGTTTAAATTGTTATGATCAGTCTGATATTAAACTTTGAGAGGTCAAAATAAGGGAGACCTCCAGGAGACTAGATTCTAAAATATTAAGTGAAAAAAATCTGTCTTTGTGATACTAAAATCTTTATAATTGTTATTAAGTTCAAGGCATAAGTTCTTATTTGATACAGGTTTTATTTTGATACAAAATCAAGGCTTTCATTGGTATAAATACTAAATTTGAAAGTACAGAATTACACCCAGTTCTTTGTTATTATTACTGATCTGAGATGTTTAAGCCTATGAGTTTAGGGCTAAATAGAAATATAAGGCTCTGAGTTTATTGTTAGGGTGTTTTCTAGGTTTTAATCAGAAATAGCTGAAGATAGTTCAATAGACAATAGTCCACATTACTTTACATAGATAGCTGGTTTTCAAAAACGTCAAAAATCCATGGTATATGATGTTTATGTCTTAAAAGCTATGTAAAGCTTTCTATATGTTTTCAGTTAATATTGGTCACTCTTAGATTTCTGATGGGGTTGAAGACTGTTAGTCTCACAGACAGCCCAAGCTGTTTAAGCTTGAGAAAGCTGATATAAATTTAAATAAATGATTTTCAGGTGACATAAAATTTAAAGCCAGGACATGAGTCAGTTCTTAGAATGTTAATTCTTAAGTGTTAATTCTGACAGTCTTTTAAGATAATACAGATGAAAAGGGTTCTGTTTAATTGACAGGGATGATAAACTAGGTGTTATGTCTATCTTATAGTTTATAATTTACAAAATGGTAATAATTATGCTCAATTGATATTTAGAGAGGACCACAGAGTGGAGCAGGAGAGGACCTGAGACCACCTATCCTGATACCATGGTAGCTTTCTCACTAAGGGTATATTTCCCAAGAGTCTAATTAATCTCTTTGAGACTGTTTTATTTGTAATACAGGAAGCCAAAAAGATTACCCCATCAGACAAAAGGTAAGAGGCATCTGACAGACCAACACCAGACTCCATTGGCAGGTCTCAAGGGCATGGCAGCCCACGAATTTGACCAAGGTATGTAAGGTTAAGCAGGGACCAGATGAGTCACCTGCAGCTTTTCTAGAGCAGCTCATAGAGACATTCTGCCAATATACATGCTATGAATCCAGGGGTTTGGAATATAAAGCTACTATGACAATGGCTCTTATAGACGGGGCTAGTAGAGATATCAGGAAAAAGCTTCAGAGGCTAGAGGGATTTGGTGCAGGTTGCTGAGAAGGTCTGTAGAAGGATTTAGTAGTGTAGGTTATTGAGAAAGTCTGTAGAGAGATTTAGTAGTTTGCTGAGACAGGGAGACAGAGGAGGAGAAGAAACGGAAAAAAAGAAAGTGACAGAGAAGGAAGGAAGCGACAGAGAATTCTGGATATAATAGTTTAAAAAAAGCAGAAAAGGGAGACAGAAAAGGACCAATGTGCATACTATAAAGAAAGAGGCCACTGAGCCAGAGTGTGCTCTAAGAAATAGAAGTTGGGAGCAGGAATTCCCAGGTCTTGGGAAAAGTGCCCCCAAATGGCAAACCCAGAGGTTAGCCCTGGGTGAAGACAGCAACTAAGGGAGATGGGTTTTCTGACCACCTCCCCCAACACAGGATAACTGTGGGAGTGAAAGAGAAATCCACTCAGTTCTTGGTGGACACAGGGGCTCAACACTCGGTCTTCCAAGCCAATGGTGCTGTTTCCAAGAAAAGATCTTGGATCCAAGAAGCCCCTGGCACCAAAATGTATTCATGGACTACCCGAAGAACAGCAGACCTAGGGATGGGATGGGTAGCCCATTCATTTAGGGTCACCCCAGACTGTTCCTACTCTCTGTTGGAGTAAGACATAATCTCGAAAATGGGGAGGAGGGCAGATATGCTTCCTGCCCAATGGGCTGCTGTACAGAGTCATATTGGGGCAGTCATGCACTTGGTCAGAGTTTGACTTTGGTCAAGGTTAACTTCTCCCAGATAGCCAGGATCCTGCTCCACCTAGGGCCGAGTGCTCAAAGTAAAGGTTAAGTTCATTGTTCCTCCAGGTCTAGGAATTCCTGAATTAAGCAGGTGACCCACCCAGCTGCCGGAGCAGTCAAGATGAGGACCTCCAAGAGAAGCTAGACAACTTCCACTGGAACTCAGCCTGGAGTCTGGGGGGAAGGGTTTGCCCAAACTGTTAAAAGGTCTGGCGCCATTAAAGTTTCTGGCTTTGATCAGTGAATATTGTCTTAGCCATACTTCTTTTCGCCCCTTCCCTTCCCTATTTATCCCTCAGCTTCTGTTCCAGAAACCCACTTCGTAATAGCTGCAGGCAGCTATGGAACCCAACAGGCTGCAGTTTACTGGCCCAAAAAGAGAGACTGACCCCTGGTGAAACTTGTTACAGACCAGAACAGTTTTCTCCATGATGGAAGCAGGTGCTGCTATGGTGGATGGCACAAATGTCATTTGGATAGAAGAATCTTTACCCCCTGGCATGTCAATGAGGAAAGTGGAGCTCGTTGCCCTCACCAAGACCTTGGAACGTGGAACCAGCAAGAAAATCAACAGCCACATGGATAACAGGTATGCCTTTGCCACAGCCCATGTCCACAGGGATATATGCCAAGAGGACTGCTCATATCAGAGGAAACCAACAGGAAATCTTGGACCTCTTAGATGTCCTAATGAAGTCAGCCACTGTGAGTATTCACTGTCCAGGATGTGCAAAGGGAAAAGACTCAATGGGCAATAGCCAGGCAGAGCAAGTGGTTCCAGGAATGGATATGCAGGAGCCTATACTGGTTATGGGTCCATAAGAGACACCCATTGGGAAATGGGACAAAATTAAGGAATTCTCAGCCTCACTTAAAAAAGGACTGAGATTGCTAGCCACCCTACCAACTATTACCAAGAGAGGGTGCACACAAGAAGGGAGAACTATACTCCCCAGAAAGTAAGCCAAGGACTCACTAGGCCAAATGCACAGATGGACTCATTTAGGGGATTTAAAAAAAAAAACTGTGCTGGCAGTTATGGGACCAAACGTACATATTTATGACTCAGGTTTTAGGCTAAAGAGATAATTAATAGAACAGTGTAAGATATGCCAGCAAGTAAATGCTTATGCAGTAAAGAGTAAACAGGGCAAAAGACCTAGAAGAGAACAGCCTAGAGTATATTAAGAGATTTTATAAAAGCTACGGCAGGAGAATATGGTTATAAAATATCTTATAGCATTTATAGATACTTTTATCTAGATGAGTTGAAACAGGAAACAGCTGCCAAGGTTAGAAGAAATTTTCCAAGTTTCAGAGTGCCCAAGGTAATTAGATTAGACAATGGTTCTGTTTTTGTTTCTAAAGTAAGTCAGAAATTGACAGAGATATTGGGGACTAATTGGAAACATTATTGGATGTACTGTCCCCAGGGCTCAAGGCAGGTAGAGAGAATAAACAAAACGCTATGAGAGACCTTAACTAAATTAACCTTGGAGACTGTCTCAGGCTGGGTGGTGCCTCTCCCCTTGTTTCTGAAGAGCCCCTACCATTTTAACCTGACCCCCCTAGAGATCCTCTTTGATACCCCAACTCCTTTGGTGTCCATGGGGCCCTCCCAGGAGGTGTCCCACTATATATGATTTGCCTTAAATACTCCAGGCATGCCAGAGACTCCTCACTGCTTCCAGATAGGTGACTGGATCTGTATAAGAAGGCTTCAGGAACTGTTGCTGGAATCCTGATGAAAGAAACCCTCACCAAATTGACCACAGAGACTGGTATTAATGATTAGATAGCTCTTCTACCCTTTTTGCTTCAGACTTTTGTTCTCTAGGCTCAAGGCCCTCGAGTGGGTGAGGCAGCAAGTGTGGAAGCAGCTCCGGGAGGCCTACACAAGAGAAAGAGACTTGCAAGTCTCACATCGATTCCAATTTGGAGATTCGGTCTATGTTAGACACCACTGCGCAAAAAATCTTGAGTCTCGGTGGAAAGACCCTTATCTTGTACTCTTGACACCCTGCTTTCTGCTTTGATGAGACCCCTTGTAATTTTATTCCTTTTGCTTACAGTTGGAACCTGTGTGATTAACCGGTTAATAGTTTTTATTAGAGAACGAATAAGTGCTGTGCAGATTCTTATGCTATGCCAACAATATCAGAGATTTAGGGCAGGACAATCCAGAATATATAGGGTCAGAGATTTAGCTCTATAGTTCTAAGATTAGAACTATTAACAAGAGAAGAACTGGGGAATGAAAGGATAGAAAATAATACAGCCTAACTCTAATGACCCCAAGAAGTCAGAAGTTTAAAATGCTATCTTGCTTTGTTAGAAACTAGGTAAAAGGTCACATTCTAGAGCCCGCCCTTTGTTTAGAGCTAGCAGAAAGGCCTTGAATAGGTGATCCTGGCCCCATAAGGTAACTGGAAATGGGCTAAGCTTATCTTGCTTCTGTAAACTTACGCCATTACCCCTATGCAGGAGTTCACGCAGCTATAGACATTCAAGAAAATAGGAAACTAATTGGTCCACTGAGCATGGGCTCTGATAATTTAAACTGATTGGCCTAAAAACTATGGAGTGGTACAAATCAATTGGCTCGCATTTCGCGGGCTCTCCATGCTAAGAAATGATTGGTTTGTGATTCTCGGGCTTTGTTGTAAACTTATAAAAGCTGTCGCAATTGGCTCGCATTTCGCGGGCTCTCCATGCTAAGAAATGATTGGCTTGTGATTCACCGGCTTTGTCGTAAACTTATAAAAGCTGTCACAATTCGGCACTCAGGGTCCCAGTCTTCTAGCTCTGTGCGGTGTACAGCTGTGGAACCCAGAATTCTGGAACAAAGAAACCCTCATGTTATTGCATCGAGACTGTTTCTCATGAGTGATTTGGGTGTTGCCTTCTGGGGTGTGGGGTGCTGGGGCACCCTCAGTTTTTGGGGGTCTTACACAGCCACACTGAGCCAGCAATAGACTCGGGTCTATAGGTCTAAACAAAAATATTCAGAAGGCATTTTGAAAACATAATCATTCGTGAGACTCTCAAATAGTGCTGGAGGGTGTCAGGAAGGCTGCTGATGGGGGGGGGGGGGGGACTTCAATTGCTTTACCCAGCATTGGTCCCTGCATGCTGCAGTGCTGATCTCTCCAGAAAGAGGGTGCAGTAGTGGCAGAACCACCAAAGGGTAGGTAATTAACTACTTTTTTTTCTTGGATATTTTCTTTATTTACATTTCAAATGTTTTTTCCTTTCTAGGTCTTCCCTTCAGAAACCCCCTATCCTATCCTCCCTCCCCTGCCTCTATGAGAGTGCTCCCTCACCCACCCACACACTCCTGCCTTCCCACCCTGGCATTCCCCTACATTGGGGCATCAAACACCCTCAGGCCCAAGGGCCTCTCCTCCCACTGATGTCCTCCAACAAGGCCATCTTCTGCCACATATGCGGCTGGCGCCATGGGTCCCTCCATGTGTATTCTTTGGTTGGTGGTCCAGTCCCCAGGAGCTGGGAGTGGGTCTGCTGACACTGTTGCTCCCCCTATGGGGCTGCAAACTCCTCAGCTCCTTCAGTCCCTTCTCCAACTCCTCCACTGGGGACTCCCAAACTCAGTCCAATGGTTGGCTGCGAGTTTCCTTCTGCCTCTGTCTTTGTCAGGCTCTGGCAGAGCCTCTCAGGAGACAGCCACATCAAGCTTCCAGCAGCAAGCACCTCCCAGCATCCACAATAACATCCAGGTTTGGTGGCTGCATGTGGGATAGATCCCCAGGTGGGGCAGTCTCTGGATGGCCTTTCCTTCAGACTCTGCTCCACACTTTGTCTCCATATTTCTTCCTGCGAGTATTTTTTTCACCCTCTAAAAAGCTGTGAAGCATCCACATTTTTGTCTTCCTTCTTCTTAGGCTTCATAAGGTCTGTGAATTGAATATTGGGTATTCCAAACTTTTGGGCTAATATGTACTTATCAGTGAGTGCATGTGTGTTTGTTCTTTTGTGACTGAGTTACCTCATTCAGGATGATATTAGGTTTGAGGCCTTCCACAGGAAGAATTTTTCATTCCTGGTACTGTAACTCCCGCTGAAAGCCAAGAATTTCTTTCTTTGCTAAGCTTCTTATAATGCATATTTTAGAAATAACCCACACGCTTATCTACTTAGAGAGTTTTCTCCTTAACTGTACAAAATCACTTTGATGAGTCCTTAGGATTTACCCTACAGGGCTGGAGAGATGACTTAGCAGTTAAGAGCATTTCTAGAGGATCCAATTCAATAGGCAACTCACAACCATGTAGAATTCCAGATCCAAGGGGTCTAATACCACTTTCTAGCTTCCACGGGTATTCTCTCCCTCTCTCTCTCTCTCTCTCTCTCTCTCTCTCTCTCTCTCTCTCTCTCTCTTTCTCTCTCACTTGCTCACTCTAAAAGGAAGTACTTTTTGAAAATAAAGAAGCACTTGAATGTTTGTGTTATAACTGGTATTACAATCAAGGATAAGAAGGGGAGGATGGAAATTGAAAGAAATAATTTTATACTAAGACTCTCTATAGGAAAGGCAGAAAGTATTGTGAATAGAAATAGACCCAAAAACCTTACCCAGAATTCAATACAGAGAGACAAAGAGGTGAAAGATATAGGAACAAAAACAGACACAATAAAGGAAAGATGAGAAAATACAAATCACGAGGGATGAGAAGAAAAAGAATTATTAAATACTCAGCAGCATCAAATACTAGGAGCTGATAAAAAGATACAAATGCTCAGATTCAGGAACTAAATGAATCCCAAGTGAAATAACCAGAAATGCAGAAATAAACTACAAGTCACATCGTCCTGAAACTTGCTCAGAGCTGGGCAGATGGTTCAATGGGCAAAATTCTAACTGTGCAAACATGAAAACCTCAGTTCTGATCCCCGGTGCCTGTGTAAAGGAAGTCAGAGGCAGAGCTTTCCCAGGGGCTCAGTACCCAGTTAGTCAAGCTCAGTCAGTGAGCTCCAGGTTCAGTGAGAGACCATGCCTCAAAAACACAGGGTTGGAGAAGTGATAGAGGAAACTATGACCTCGGGCCTCCACATTCACACACACACACATGCTCACACACACACAGGCTCACACACACACAGGCTCACACACACACAGGCTCACACACACATAGGCTCTCTCACACACACACACACATGCTCACACACACACATGCTCACACACACAGGTTCACACATACACATGCTCACACACACACAGGCTCACACACACACATGCTCACACACACATACACACACATGCTCACACACACACATACAGGCACAATTCATATTCAGGGAGAGAGAACAGGGCAAGCCACAAGAATTGAAATTCTGTGCTGATCACACGTGGTATGAGGAGTTAGTCTTCAATAAAGGAAGAGCCCACACTGTTACATAGTCATTTTCCAGAATCAATGCCACTTTGATACATTCTAATACTTCACTTGAGCATCCTAAATATTAAGTTTTGCTCCTAAAAGCAATAGCCCTGTACTCTATCATAATCAAGGTAATTGATGTGTCTTGGACTCTCCATTTGAAAGGTGATTTTTGTTGTTGTTGCTATTGTTGTTGTTTAATATGAAAAATCAGAGGATTCCATACAGCATTGTGTCTTAAAGAATTTAAGCAAACCTATGTGGAGTTTCTGGTGCTTTTTGGTGATGTGGAAATAAGATTGTTATCTCAGGCGGTTGGATAAAGGATTGGTGGAAGGAAATTGTTGAGGGGTTAACAGGAGGGAGAGGAGATGAGTCATGAGAATGTCTCTTGCATGGGATTCCAGCAAAATATGAACAAAGGAAAAAAGAGCTAACAGAATCAAAGATATCTTAGAGCTGACAGAATGAGGCAGGAGACAGGGAATTATTCCAGAGCTATAATTTACTAAAGAAGTTTTTTGGGATTCCAGTGGTGTTGAAATCAGTTATGGCCTGGTAGGGAGTTCATGGGAAAGAGACAAAGGGAAAATTAACTTACATTTGATAAGAAGCACATACTCTGTGGTATTCGTAATAGTAAATTATATGCAAGAGGGGACAGTTTTTTCAAAGAACTTCCTTTTCTCCCCTAATGAATACGTACTGTTAGATAACGTACTGTTCTCTTTGTTTTTAGTAAATAATCAACAACTTCTGATGCCTATAATCTAGCGTTTAGCTGTCTATACTTGTGATTTAAGTTGAGGTCAGATAAACATTACCACAATCCCGAGGAATTGCGTAATGTTTTCCCCCAACACTTAGTTCCTTGTCTTCAGTATAATACAGGATCCAAAACATAGCATGGGAGAGTCTGGGACCAGGAGAAGACTTCAGCCTTAGGGAGAGCCCTGCTCATGTGAGCCAAGAAGAATACCAACCAAAGAGCAAAAGCTACAGCTGCCTGGGAAGGTGCCCAGGAGGTGATGGGAACCAGGGTCGACCTAGCTCTGCCTCAGTTTTGCCACCACCACCCCTCACCCACACACACACCGTCCCTAAGCACACCCCTACTTCACCCTGAGGTACTGGGCAGCTGTAAAGTGCTAAGTCTCCAACCTTCCAAAGGCCACCTAGTGGGATCCTGAAGAGAGAAGGAAGCCTGAAGATGGAAGATCAGCAGCCTTCTGGCAGTGTGGAAAGGACTGCAGCCCGCTCTCGATTTTCTTCCTTTCCCATTTTGCCTATCTTGGTGTTTTCCCCAGCCATATGGAAACAGGGAGAAGACACTGAGGTGAGCATCCCAGTTGCACAATGAAATGAGTGTGGGTGGTTGCAAGGGGCCCTTTAAAGAGGAATAAAACCCAGCCATATAATCCTCTCTTCAAAGCAGACCTGGAGGTCTGTCAATCAAGTCCAGTGTTCTCACTTAAGGAAAAGGGGACTAAAGAAATGAAGTCAATAGCAAAGTGGGGGCCAGTTTCCAAGTCTCACACATCCGCACTTAAGGACCTGTTCCATTAAGGCTTGAAGTTATAAGGGCATTGATGGACAGGTACGGTTTAACAAAGATTGGGAGGTTGGGATCTAATAGGAATGGCTTCCTCTTCGGTTACACTTGGGTAAGTTGGTATCTACAAGTGACTGCCTGGTCTAAGCAGTGACAAGAAATGGTCACTCCTTGTCCATCTCAGCCAGTTAGACGGAGTTAGAGGAAACAGTCAACAAGGGCTTCCCAACACCCTGGGAAATCTTCATGGAAACATTGTAACGGGAAAGGCAGCTCTAAGGATGCAGTATTCTCTAAGCCAGTGGTTCTCAACTGGGGGCGGGGGTGGGGGGGATGGGGGGATGGGGGGATGGGGTGGGGGAGATGGAGGGGGTGGGGTGGGGGGGATGGAGGGGGTGGGGTGGGGGGGATCGCCACCCCTTTGGGAGTCAAATGAACTTTCCACGGGGCCACCTAAGACCATTGAAAAAGACAGATATTTACATTATAATTCATAATAGTAGCAAAATTATAGTTAAGAAGTAGCAATGAAAATAATTTTATGGTTGGAGGTCACCATGATATGAGGAACTGTATTAAAAGGTCGAAGCCTTAGGAACATTGAGAATCACATGTCTAACCCACAACTTAGGTCTCCCATGTAGGAGTTTCTCAAGCAAACCCAATCCTTTTTCCTAGTTCAGGGCTATAAGTAGCTCTGAACGCTTGAGATGCTCTGCTGAAGTTCATTTATGGTCAATATCATCACGAAGAGCTCTAATCACAAAGAAGCCCTTCTGGCTGTCACACAAAGTCTTATCCCAAGCAGACTATGCAGTAATGTCTTGAATGTCAGTTTTAAGAGAGTGGAAAGGGGACACATGGGGAAGAAAGAGACCACAAAATTCTTCTCTCAACAGTGGGCCCTGCCAAGACTTCTTACCCACAGATACCATTGGCTTTCAGCCCTGCGTCTCTGTGAGTATGTGGTGAACTTCTCACCTCACAGCTGGGAAGTGAGAGACCTGGGTCTCACCATCTGCTTTGAGGTACACACCTCTAGTGACCTAAAGACATCTCATTGTAGCAGAATAGCAGACTAAGAACTAGTCAGGTCCTGCAGGTCTGTAGAAGGAACCTATGAAAATGACCCAATGTCATCTTTCCATCATAACTGTCTTAAGAAGGAAGAAGAGGAGTCTAAGTTTCGACAGCTCATAACATCTTACTGTAAAACATCTCTGCCAAAACAGTCTGAGATTCCACCCATCAGAGCTAATGAAATGCAAGGAACTAGATATTTAGAGAGAAGAAATCATTAAGAATAAACTCAAGCCGGGCGGTGGTGGCACATGCCTGTAATCCCAGCACTCTGGGAGGCAGAGGCAGGCGGATTTCTGAGTTCGAGGCCAGTCTGGTCTACAGAGTAAGCTCCAGGATAGCCAGGGCTATACAGAGAAACCCTGTCTCGGAAAAAAAAAAAAAAAAGAATAAACTCAAGGCCAGACTGGCAAACCCCTGGGTATGACCCAGCCTAGGGAGTCTACCTTCTTATCCCTGAGCCTTCAATACTCACCCCAACTCTCACATGAAGCTGAGTCACACACCTAGTAATCGGGCCCTGTCTGAGCAATCCAAGCTGCGATTAGCTGATCATTTCTTTTAAAGGAAGAAAAACATTAAACAAATTTTAATGAATTTCCTATACAAATTAAGTGCTTTAATTGGCACTGAGGAGCTATAGAAACTGTCAGGAAGGTTTGCAAACCAGGTAGGGGTGTGATTATACTCAGCTATGCACCTATCTATAGGCTGTCCAACACAAACCAATGGAATTAGAGGAAGTGGCCAACAAGGGCTTCCTGATGCACTGGGAAATCTTCATGGAAACATTGTAATAGGAAAAGCTCTAAGAATGCATCAGCCTCTAAGCCAGCGGTTCTCAACCCGTGGGTTGAGGCCATTTTGGGGGAGGCAGTGCATCAAATGATCCTTTCACAGGGGTCACTTATGATCACTGAAAAACACAGATATTTATATTATGATTCATAGCAGGAACAAAATTATAGTCATGAAGTAGCAATAAACATAATTTTATGGTTGAGGGGGTCACCACAACATGGGGAACTGTATTACAGGGTCGCAGCATAGAAAGGTTGAGAACCACTGCTCTAAGCTAATTCCCATGGGTAGGAACCAATTTGGTTCCTATCTGTTTGACTACAGCAAAATTCTTTCCAGAATCAATATTGCTAAATTCCACCTAATACATTAGGATCCTAGAATACGACAACATCTAACTCTTTCAGGTGAATCTTGAGCAAGTGAGTACCCTGAACATTCTACTTTAGACAGACAGACAGACAGACAGACAGACAGACACACACACACACACACACACACACACACACACACCAACCTAACTCTCCTTGGTGATTGCATTAGTCGTGTTCTTGAGAGGAATAGAACAGACAGCATGAATATATGTGAAAAGGAGCAATATTAGATTTGCTTACACAGCATAGTTTGGGTAGTAAATGGATGTCTTTACAGAGGTCAAGAGCTTGTGGGGCTGCTTAGACCATAAGGCTGGGTGCCTTTGCCGTTCCAATCTAGCACCAAAGGCTTGGAGGATTCCTAGAAATCCACTGGCCTTTAATCTGTATTGGAAGCCTGGTAAAGCTGAGTTCAGAAATCACTGGATGACTGCAGCAGGATCAGCAGCAGCAATAGAATGGATGAACTTGCCAGCAAGAATGAAAGCAAACAGGCAAAAAAAAAAAAAAACCAACCAACCAACCACCACCACCAAAAAAGCTTTTTATTCTTATACCTCTAGAAGGTGCCTCCCACATTTATGCTATGTCTTCCCATTTTCAGCAGCCTGATTAAGCCTCCCAAGTTTGCTCCATTGATTCCGTATTCAGGAAAGTAGACAACTAAGATTATCATCGTAGGTCAACCTCTTGTGAACTTGATACCCAATCACATTTTCTTATCACATGATTGGGTTTCAAAGTCATAATTCTGCCCCATATGATGTACCTATCCCACATGCAATGCAAACGAAGTATTTTCTTCTCAGAGGAGTAGCAAACTCCTTTGAGGAATGCTTAGCCTCTTTGTTCTCTCTAGCTTATACGTCATAATGTATATTTACACTTACCACCCAAAACATCTAAGTTGATATTACATTACTTGGCCAAGAAATAGCAGAAGGAAAACATTCATTTTTGCTTTATATATGTATGTGTATGTACAAGCATATTCTTCCAAATACTTTATTAATTTTTGAATGTTTCATACATACATACATACATACATACAATGTCTTTGGATCATATAACCTTCCACCAAGATCCACTGCCCAGTCCAACCCCTCACAATGTCATGCGCCCCACAAATTCCAGTTTGTGCTACTTACATGCTCATGGGTTTGAAATCATTGACTAGAACATGGTCAACCTACAGGAGTCAAACCCTAAAGAAAGGTGACTATTTCTGCCCCAGAAGCCATCAACGGTCTATGGCTCCTCAGCTAGGTGTAAAAGGTTGAATGGTTTGACCTTGTACAGGTGTTGTATGGGCGAAGACAGCTGCCTTGAGTCTATGAGTTGTAGAGGTCATCTGGTGTCCAAAGATCCTTTTTGCTCCTGTCCTCCTTACACTATTTCTGCCCCCTTTTCTGCGCTAGGCCCGGAGCCTTAGGGTAAGGTGTGTGATGCAGCTACCCTGCTTATGGCTGCACTCTGCACACACACCCATTCCCGGCACGTCTACCAAGTACTGTGTCCTTCCTTAACCTCTGTTCATTGCACAAATACATTTCTCTGGTGAACTCTGAGAGAGCTGCACTAATGTACAAGTAGAGTCATGAATTTAGAGTCTTGAACTTAGAGGTCAGTTTGATATACTGGCCTATGGTAGAGATCAGATTCAATATTCATCTGCGTGGTCAGGACCATCTAGAGTTTAAGAGACTATGGGCAGAGAGACACAACATGAACTAGAATATTAAACAATCAGGGACCAAAGAGTCTGATTAAAGGTTAACAAAATTAGAATGGGAATAATAGGCGAAAGAGAGAATCTGATTAGATGTATCTCTTCTCCCGGGATCTGATCCAGTCATTCTTCACTATTCTTTCAGAAGGCTGTTCCCAATTTCTCCATCAGGTTTAGTATATCTGGTTTTATATTGATGTCTTTGGTCCATTTGGAGTTGAGTTTTGTGGAGGATGATACTTGGATTCATCTACATGCAGACAATTCAGATTGACTAGCACCACTTTTTGAAGATGCTGTTTTTCCCCCAGTATGTTTTTGGTTTCTTTATCAAAGATCAGGTGTCCCTAGGTACGCGGATTTATGTTTGGGTCTTCAGTTCTATTCCATTGATCATCGTGTTTGTTTTTTGACAGTTTCATGTGTTTTTACTACTACTGCTGCTACTACTACTACTACTACTACTACTACTATTCTAGCTCTACAGTACAGCTCAAAATGAAGGATAGTGATACCTCCTGCAGTTCTTATGTTATTCAAGACTGTTTTAGCTATCCTGGGATTTCTGTGTTTCCAATGTGTTGCCAACGTACCTAGCAATGAGATATAACCTCACTGTTCTAGGGAGTGATACCACACCTAAGATGTGACTTTAGGTTGTCCTCGGTCATCATTCACTGTCCCTTGTCCCTGAACAAATGATCAGATTAAGATAATACTATAAATGAAATATGAAAAGAAAAACTCTAGTTTGTGCAAGTCAACAGTATCCTTTGGAGGACAAGGCTAAAAACCACAAATATAGCCCCATTTCTTGAGTCCTTTTATTACATTTTTATTTCTTGTTTTGTTCTGCATCATCAACTCATCTCCCATAACCATCGCTTGCTAATGTGCTGTTGTAAATACAGCGGTCATCACACCTAAGCAGGAGTACCAATGGACTCCTTGCTAGGATAGGTGCAGCACATTGTGGCGACTTGTCTTGGAAATAGTTATCGGTACATTAGTTACTTCTCTGTTGCTGGGATAAAGTACCGTGGCCGACCACAAACTGGAGGGGGTAAAAACGTTTGAGTTAGTATAGGGTTCTGGTGGGAGAGTTCCTAACAGGAGGGGAGGGGGCATGGAGCAAGAGGGAGGAGCAGAAAGGTGGGGATTGCATTTCTATTCACGTGCAGGAAACAGATTCTGAGCGGCAAGTGGGGTGAAGCCTATCTCAGTGGCTTTCTCCAGCAAGGCTGCACCTCCAAAGTATTCCATACCCTCTCTGCAACAGAAGCCCGGAGTGGGGACTGAGTGATCAAAGACATGAGCCCATGGGGGTCACTTCTCATTCAGAGCACAACACTTGGGAACCAGAAAGACAAATTTGGATTATTTATTATTCAGTGCACATTTTAGACTTTTTTTTTTTTTTTTTTTTTTTTTTTTTGGTTTTTTGGATTTGTTTTTTTTTCGAGACAGGGTTTCTCTGTATAGCCCTGGCTGTCCTGGAACTCACTCTGTAGACCAGGCTGGCCTTGAACTCAGAAATCTGCCTGCCTCTGCCTCCCGGAGTGCTTTATAGGTGTGCACCACCACCGCCCAGCTATTTTAGACATTTTAAGGGATCATTTATTGAATAGAAAAGGTCTGCTAAAAAAAAAAAAAAAAAAAAAAAAAAAAAAAAAAGCATTTAAGTGATGTGTCCAGAGATCATTAAACAAAGCACAAAACCACAACTCGCACCTCAAAGGGAATAAGACATTTTTTTTCTGGAGTCAAATATGATCGACCGTGACCAGGGAACGCAAAAATCACAAAATTGTATGTTCAATGCAGACGGAAGCAGTTTCACAAAATTTTTATAGAAATGGAACAAAGGCAGCCGCGAATTGAGATCCTTTTCAAACTTGTTGGTGGAAACATTCTGGAGTCAGGTTAAAGGACAGTGGGGAATCCTGCCTTAAGCCTCAGTTGCCATCTGCCGACACTCTTAGCTTTTTGGTTCGTAGGAAAGGAGTTCTCTGTACATTCCAAAGGATTTAACTTAATGGTCACAAAGATGTTAGGGCAGGTCCAGACGAGGGTAATGCATGGTCATTAAGAGGGATAAGGTTCCCCCGGGAAAATTTGTCTCTGGACTTGAGGCATTCCAAACATCAATACAACTTTTAATCAGTCAATCAGCCTTGCCAAACGTTCTCTGGATAGTTTGGCTTCCTTCTGTCATCTTCCGTTCCCCCGGGGCAAGGACAAATGTGTGGCTGTGGAGTACATCATGGACGCTAAGACTGTGTAGAGGGGACCTACCAGACACAACGGGAGGTGAGGGACACTCCTAGAAAGTGACGCCAACCTGCTCTGTGTCACTGAGGATTAGGTTAGCCGGTAGCCAGACAAAGTAAGGAAGTTAGGGTGGAGGAGGGTACTTCCGGTTTGTGTAACAGAGAAAGAGTCTGAAGACTGTGCGATACAGTGCCCATGCTAATATCCTGCCTCAGCGGAATAGAAGAGTTAAGTCAAGAAGATGGAGAAATCAAACTCAAATACTTCACTACTGCCCTGAGAGCTTGAACTTATTCCTGTGGGCAAAGAGGAACCACCGGGCAGAAGGGGTCTGCTGGGAACCAGCCCAAGGCAAGAGTACTAAGGATGACGAACAAAGGAGGAGACAAAGAAATGTCCACGCGGAGAATGAAGAAGAGAATGGAGTCGGAAACCTTCATGAGAATGCCGGTAGCCAACGCTGCCTTTGAACCGAGGCTGCAAGCTCCAAGCACCGAGCTGAGGGCTGTTGAACCTGAGGTGCCTGAGGGATCTAGTGAGAGCCCCAAAGTGTTTGCGCAGTAGGGAAGACAGATCCAGGCTAGCGACCCAATCTAGGAAAAGGCACAGGGCACGGGTAAACGATGCACAAAATCAGTGGTGTTGCACGGAGCACCGGGTTGAGTTCGCCTAGCTGACTCTGCTGTAGTGCAAACAGCACAGGAAAGAGTTGCCTGGCACAGGATTCACGGTCTTTCTAATGAACTGTGAACCTAACATTTGTGGAAAACATTACACAATTTCTACAGTTTGTGGGCAGATGGCCTCATCCACAGCGCAATTGTAAGTGTAGGCCCTTAAGAACTAGATTATAGCTTGCAAGAGCTGTTGACTGCTTACTGAAAACCAAAGGACACTTAAGGTTGCCCTGCATTTGCAACGCTGTGCCTTTGCAGGAGTGATAATGAGCTTTTCTTTGAACTACCCTCTTGGTGTGTAATTTCCTCTGATGAGTACCTACAAGGTCTGTGTTTCACATAGAACACGATCTGACTTTTCGCTTGGCTTTTCCCATGAACTTGACCCCTTCCGTTGGATGGAGACAGTGGAGTTCTCTCACGTCTTTTCGTGGAGCCTTTTCAAAGCCTCAAATATTTTTGACCTTTGGACAATAATCACATCTTTCAGCCTTGGCGTTCTTTATCCCTGAAATCAAATCCTCATCCCCTAGGGAAAAATGATAGTGTGGACGATTAGCATTTCCTGAGACATTCAACTGACTGCTCTCATTTTAAAATCTCTTTCATGTAAAATAACTTTTGGATTTCTCCATGCCAAAAAAAAAAAAAAAGCGCTATCTACTTTTACTGACGAGAATTAAAGCACATGGCTGGGGAAGATGCCTTTGTGTGGGTCAGGGATGTACAGAGATGTCCGGGTTGGCTCATACCTGACCCAATGAGGTAAGGTCCTTTGTGTCCAGCCTCAGCTACTTCTGACTGGTGATAGTACGATATAACCACAGAGTTTTGATTTCTGTGAATGAGAGAAACTATAGCAGGATGAGGCCTCATGTCCTGCATCCACGTTGGACTCTCTCTTGTGTTAGCCATGTATGAGGAATATCAGCTAATGTCTTCTCAAAGCTAACTGTGCAGGTCTCTAGAAACTTGAGTCCACTGTGGAATCCTCCACAATTTCTCATAACAAAAATCAAATCCTGTGAGAAGATTTGGGGCATGACGTTATGCAATTCATAGCTGTACGTCCAGCATGGTAAGTATGGGGAAAGATCTAGACAAAGATAGAAATTTTAATCACAGTTCGCCATGTTGGATTTCTGTTTTCTCATCAATAAAATAAAGATAGAAGTAAATTAAGATTTCTCGTTGTCTTCGTTAGGGTTTTACTGCTGTGAACAGACACCATGACCAAGGCAACTCTTCTAAGGACAACATTTAATTGGGGGCTGGCTTACAGAGTCAGGTTCAGTCCATTATCCTCAAGGTGGGAGCATGGCAGCATCCAGGCAGGCATTGTGCAGTAGTTGCTGAGAGTTCTACATCTTCATCTGAAGGCTGCTAGAAGAAGACTAGCTTCCAGGTAGCTGGGATGAGGGTCTTAAAGTCCACACCCACAGTGACACACCTATTCCAACAGGGCCACACCTTCTAATAGTGCCACTCCCTGGGCTGAGCATGTACAAACCATCACTGATACTGGGCGTATAAACATAGTCTTGGAAGCTATGAATGCTCTCTTCCAGGTCCAGGGAACATTTCAGAAGAGGCAGTGGAAAGACTACAAATGTCAGAGGATTGGGAAGAGTGCTAGGAAACGCTGTCTCCTGCATATGACATGGCTGTCACAATCACGAGCACACGGCGGTTATAGCCATAACCTGTACAGGCTTACATGTATGTGCATGCTGTTTGGAACTGAGTATTTAACAGTCACATATCCTCCATACATTGACCAGTTATGAGTCTGTGCATTAACAGTCACCCAGTACAAAAAGTGGCTTCTCTAACCAAAGTTAAAAGAAGCAGTGTATGGATAAAAGCAAAAATATTTAGAAGGTAAGCAGACTATGTCTGCTTAACAAAACATTCACAGCAGGATTCCCCACCACTCCAGGGCCTGTTTCCTCCCCTAAAGGCTTTTGTCTGGGTTCGCGGTACTAGGTTTGCATTCTTTCCTGTGCACCAGTTCTCTCTCAGATACAATCGGAAAACAGTTGATTATCCCCCACTCAGATACTTGTGCTACCACTACACCATGGTCTCATCTTGTCCAGCAGGTACATATTACAACATCTACCTCTGGGCCCACAGCCACCTAAGACCCTTGACGGCTTTTCTCCTCTGACTCCTACGTAGCACCCTCTGGCATTATGACCACCAGTGAGCGAGAAGCCAGACTTCTTGTTTTCTGTGTCTAAAGTGTGCAGGAACTTCAGCAATAGCATCTTACCATGTAGTTCTGATGGGAACCAAGGACTATGACAATAGCCAGTATTTAGAAATTTTAGAATTTTGCCCTTGTCCTTCCTTATCTCTACCCAACCAAACCATGTTACTTCTTCCACAGAACGCAAGGGATCTGGGGCCCACTTAATCAAAACAGTGTCCAGACAAGCCTCATCTTTTCCCCAAGACTGATTTATTTATTGTGTGTCTCAGTGTTTTGCCTGCATGGACATGTGTGTACTATGCGTGCCTGGGACCTGAGGAGAGCCGAAGACAGTATCAGATACCCTGGAAATGGAGTCACAGATAGTTGAGGGTGACCATACAGGTACAGGGAATTGAATCTGCATCCTCTGCAAGAACAGCCAGTGCTCTTAAGCACAGAGCCATCTCTTCCAGCTCAGAAGAGGCTTTTAAAAGCACATTCTTTTACAAATTAAAAGGCACATCAGTACTTTAAGTCACTCTTATTTCCACGATTGATTACAGACATTGCATCATCTCTGGGAAAAGCCATAGCAGCAACTCAATGTTAAGAAAAACACTGGCAGGCAGAGGCAGGCGAATTTCTGAGTTCGAGGCCAGCCTGGTCTACAGACTGAGTTCCAGGACAGCCAGGGCTACACAGAGAAACCCTGTCTCAAAAAACCAAATTTAAAAAAAAAAAGTACTTAAGAAAAACACTGGCTTCTCACTACATTCTTGTGCCTCTAAAATGCATCATGGTCAGTGAACAAACTCGCCTCAGATGTTTTAAGAGAATTAGGCTTTTCCTTAAAACATCTTTTCATCATCAATGCAACAGTTTTAAAGACTTCAGAGTTAAAGCCACTGTCAAAAACATATTGGCTTGGGAAATAAGATGCTTCCACTTAGGTGATATATATCTGGCATTATGAAATCAATACATTCCAAGTTCCAAGGATTTGACAAGTCCAGCACATCTGACATCAGAAATGAAGGGTTGAAGCTGCTAGAGGGCCGGGATGCGTGTCAGTGGTCAGAGGTAGAATCCACGGCACTATTAGGGTGAAGGAACTTGTAGCATAGAAGCAGGAACTGGATGTTACATCAACAAGCTGGAAAACAATGCAGAGTTGGGCTAGAAGACTTCATTGGTTCGGTAAAGACTATTTTATGTTGGAGTTTTTCTATGTACACAAAGGAAGGGATAATCTGATTTATTAGACTTTACCACATTTGTAAGTTGAATGAACAAATAAACATTCTTCATCAAACTTACAATTAGGGAAGAACCTAAGCCTTTCTCATGTATGCAATTACCTTTCTCCCTCGTGTCTACACCCCTGAATTCAGAACTAAAACTTTTTTTGATTGCTGAGCATTGAAACAGGCTCTTACATGTGCTAGAAAAGTCCCATGATTTGTATTCATATGAATGTTTATTATATGCATGTATGATGCATGCATCGCTGCAGTTAATTCTAACAACCATAACTTTAAGTATTATTATTATTACTTCACACATGACTAAGTGGAGACTATCTTCGTTCTCTGATGGTATAACAAAATCCCTGTAAGTTTTATCAAACTTGTGGTTGGAGGTTTGGGGCCTGTTTGGTTTCTATATGTCATGGTTTGAATATTCTTGATCCAGGGAGTAGCACTATTAGGGGTGTGGCCTTGTTGGAGTAGGCGTGTCACTGTGGGTGTGAGCTTTAAGACCCTCATCCTAGCTCCCTGGAAGCCAGTATTCTGCTAGCAGCCTTCAGATAAAGATGTAGAACTCTCAGCTCCTTCTGCACCATGCCTGCTGGGATGCTGCCGTGTTCCCACCTTGATGATAATGGACTGAACCTCTGAGCTTGTAAACCAGCCCCAATTAAATGTTGCCCTTCAGTTGAACCAGCACCATTTGTTGAAAAGGCTATCTTTTTTCCATTGGATGTTTTCAGCCTCTTTGTTGAGGATCAAGTGGCCATAGGTGTGTGGGTTCATTTCTGGATCTTCAATCCTGTTCCATTGATCCTCCTGCCTGTCACTGTACCAATACCATGCAGTTTTTAACACTATTGCTCTGTAGTATTGCTTGAGGTCAGGGATACTGATTCCCCCAGACTTTCTTTTATTGCTGAGAATAGTTTTAGCTATCCTGGGTTTTTTGTTATTCCAGATGAATTTGAGGATTGCTCTTTCTAACTCTGTGAAGAATTGAGTTGGGATTTTGATGGGTATTGCATTGAATCTGTAGATTGCTTTTGGCAAAATGGCCATTTTAACTATATTGATTCTACCGATCCATGAGCATGGGAGGTTTTCCCATTTTTTGAGGTCTTCTTCCATTTCCTTCTTCAGAGTCTTGAAGTTCTTGTCATGCAGATCTTTCACATGTTTGGTAAGAGTCACCCCAAGATACTTTATACTGTTTGTGGCTATTGTGAAGGGGGTCATTTCCCTAATTTCTTTCTCAGCCTGCTTATCCTTTGAGTATAGGAAGGCCACTGATTTGCTTGAGTTGATTTTATAACCTGCCACTTTGCTGAAGTTGTTTATCAGCTGTAGAAGCTCTCTAGTGGAGTTTTTTGGGTCACTTAGGTAGACTATCATGTCATCTGCAAATAATGATAGTTTGACTTCTTCCTTTCCAATTTGTATCCCTTTGACCTCCTTATGTTGTCGAATTGCCTGAGCTAGTACCTCAAGTACAATATTGAAAAGATAAGGAGAAAGGGGGCAGCCCTGTCTAGTCCCCGATTTTAGTGGGATTGCTTCAAGTTTCTCTCCATTTAGTTTGATGCTGGCTTCCGGTTTGCTATATATTGCTTTTACTATGTTTAGGTATGGGCCTTGAATTCCTGTTCTCTCCAAGACTTTAAGCATGAAAGGATGCTGAATTTTGTCAAATGCTTTTTCAGCATCCAATGAAATGACCATGTGGTTTTTTTCTTTGAGTTTGTTTATGTGGTGGGTTGCATTGATGGATTTCCGTATATTGAACCAACCCTGCATTCCCGGGATAAAGCCTACTTGATCATGGTGGATGATCGATTTGATGTGGTCTTGGATTCAGTTGGCAAGAATTTTATTGAGTATTTTTGCATCGATGTTCATAAGGGAAATTGGTCTGAAGTTCTCTTTCTTTGTTGGATCTTTGTGTGGTTTTGGTATCAGCGTAATTGTGGCTTCATAGAAGGAATTGGGTAGTGTTCCTTCTGTTTCTATTTTGTGGAATAATTTGAAGAGTATTGGTGTTAACTCTTCTTTGAAGGTCTGATAGAATTCTGCACTGAAACCATCTGGTCCTGTGCTTTTTTTGGTTGGAAGACTTTCTATGACTCCTTCTATTTCTTTAGGCATTATGGGACTGTTTAGATGATCTATTTGGTCCTGATTTAATTTTGGTATTTGGTATCTGTCAAGGAAATTGTCCATTTCCTCCAGATTCTCCAGTTGTGTTGAGTACAGGGTCTTGTAGTAGGATCTGATGATTTTTTGGATTTCCTCAGTTTCCGTTGTTATATCTCCCGTTTTCATTTCTAAGTTTGTTAATTTGGATACTTTCTCTGTGCCCTTTGGTCAGTCTGGCTAAGGGTTTATCTATCATGTTGATTTTCTCAAAGAACCAGCTCCTGGTTTTGTTGATTCTTTGTATGGTTCTCTTTGTTTCTACTTGATTGATTTCAGCCCTGAGTTTGATGATTTCCTGCCTTCTACTCCTCCTGGGTGAAATAGCTTCTTTATGTTCCAGGGCTTTCAGGTGTGTCATTAAGCTGGTAATGTATGCTCTCTCCATTTTCTTTTTGGAGGCACTCAGGGCTATGAGTTTTCCTCTTAGCACTGCTTTCATTGTGTCCCATAGATTTGGGTATGTTGTGTCTTCATTTTCATTGTGTTCTAAAAAGTCTTTAATTTCTTTCTTTATTTCTTCCTTGACCAAGGTATCATTGAGTAGAATATTGTTCAGTTTCCACGTGTTTGTGGGTTTTCTGTTGTTTCTGTTGCTATTGAAGATCACTTTTACTCCATAGTGATCTGATAGGAGGCATGGGATTAGTTCGATCTTCTTATATTTGTTGAGGTCTGTCTTGTGACCAATTGTATGGTCGATCTTGGAGAAGGTACCATGAGGTGCTGAGAAAAAGGTATATTCTTTTGCTTTAGGATAGAATGTTCTATATATATCTGTTAAATCTAATTGGTCCAAAGCTTCAATTAGTTTCATTGTGTCCCTGTTTAGTTTCTGTTTTCCTGATCGGTCCATTGAGGAAAGCGCAGTGTTGAAGTCACCCACAATTATTGTGTTGGGTGCAATGTGTGCTTTGAGCTTTAATAAAGTTTCTTTTACGAAAGAGGGTGCCCTTGCATTTGGAGCATAGATGTTCAGGATTGAGAGTTCTTCTTGTTGTATTTTTCCTTTGACCAGCAATAAGTGTCCCTCAGAGTCTCTTTTGATGACTTTGGGTTGAAAGTCAATTTTATCTGATATTAAAATGGCTACTCCAGCTTGTTTCCTGAGACCATTTGCTTGTAAAATTGTCTTCCAGCCTTTTACTCTAAGGTAGTGTTTGTCTTTGACCCTGAGGTGTGTTTCCTGTAAGCAGCAAAATGTAGGGTCCTGTTTACGTATCCAGTCAGTTAGTCTATGTCTTTTTATTGGGCCATTGAGTCCATTGATGTTAAGAGATATTAAGGAATAGTGATTGTTACTTCCTGTCGTTTTTGACGTTATTTTTTAAATTTGATTGGTTAACTTCTATGGGATTTGATGAAAGGTTACTATCTTGCTTTTTTCCAGGGTGAAGTTGGAGAGGGTGTGGAGAAAGAGGAACACTCCTCCACTGCTGGTGGGGTTGCAAATTGGTACAACCACTCTGGAAATCAGTCTGGCGGTTCCTCAGAAAACTGGGCACCTCACTTCCAGAAGATCCTGCTATACCACTCCTGGGCATATACCCAGAGGATTCCCCACCATGTAATAAGGATACATGCTCTACTACGTTCATAGCAGCCCTATTTATAATTGCCAGATGCTGGAAAGAACCCAGGTATCCCTCAACAGAAGAGTGGATGCAAAAAATGTGGTATATCTACACAATGGAGTACTATTCAGCCATTAGAAACAATGAATTCATGAAATTCTTAGGCAAATGGATGGAGCTAGAGAACATCATACTAAGTGAGGTAACCCAGACTCAAAAGGTGAATCATGGTATGCACTCACTAATAAGTGGATATTAACCTAGAAAACTGGAATACCCAAAACATAATCTACACATCAAATGAGGTACAAGAAGAAAGGAAGAGTGGCCCCTTGTTCTGGAAAGACTCAGTGAAGCAGTTTTCAGCAAAACCAGAATGGGGAAGTGGGAAGGGGTGGGTGGGAGGACAGGGGGAGAGAAGGGGGACTTACGGGACTTTCGGGGAGTGGGGGGCTAGAAAAGGGGAAATCATTTGAAATGTAAATAAAAAATATATCGAATAAAAAAAATGTTGCCCTTTATAAGACTTGCTTAGGTCATGGTATCTGTTCACAGCAGTAAAACCCTATCTAAGACAGCCCTGGCCATTTGACCCTATAATTTTTCTTGGAATTAGAGCACTTCTTGGTTAGTGCACAAATGAGAACAAGAAAGTGATCAGGGATCTGCAATCTTTTTATAGGCATACTCAGAATAAAGTAAAACCTCCCACCAAGCCCCACTACTTCAAGTTCCCACCATCTTCCAAGTGTGAAGCCTTCATTTAACACATGGGCCTTCAACAGACACATTAGATCTAGCCTACAGCAGAGCATGTGAAGTCTGACCTCCAGGCTAGGAAATGTTACAACTAGAATGTTAGCGAAGACTCCTCCCACTAAGGCTTCTCTACTGCCCATCGTGATGGAGCCATGTTCAGACACTCATCTGCTCTTTCTTTCTCTCCCATCTTTCCCTATTACAGGCAGTAGAAAATGTACTTTATGCACTGTATGTGTGTATGAATGGTTGTACATGCACAGGTATGTGCAGGTGCACATGTTTGTGTACTTACAGGCCTGGGAGGCTAGGAGAAGATGTCAGGTGACCTGATATTTCACCCTTTATTCCTTTGAGACAGGGTCTCTCACTGAACGTGAAACTGCGTTGGCAGCCAGTAAGCTACAGCAGGTCTCTCATCTCTGCCCCCCAAGAGCAATAGGGAACAGCAAGCAAGGCTACACTTTGCTTTTTACATGGGTGCAAGCGATTTAAGTCCATACCTCACATTTGCAGATCAAGTACTCTTACATCTCCCCAGTCCTTATTCAACCTTTTTTAAAATATTATTACTGCCATTGCATAACCGAGTCAGGGTAATATTATAAAGAAAAGAGGTTTATTTAGCTTGCAATTGTGGAGGCTGACTGACCGATGTCTAGGGGGGGCCTAATGGTGAAAAGCAGGAACAAGTAGGAGAAAGAGTTTATGTCTTCAAATAAGAAGCTCCAAAGAGGCTTACAAGGGCATGGCCTCAATTTATCTAAGGAATTTCTGCTAGGCTCCACACATTAAAAAAAATCTAACCACTTCCTAATCTACACCACTGTAGAGACCAACACTTCAGCATGTGAACCTTGAGGAGACACACTTAAGCCATATCCAAAGCATAAAGTGTGCCAAGTGTGTCTGTGGTGGTTTGAATGAAAGTGGTCTCTATAGACTCCATTTTTAGGTCAGTTTTGTTTGTCTTTAGTGACTATGCTGCAAGTTTTATGCCAACTTGACACAAGCTAGAGTCATCAGAGAGGAGGGAGCCTCAGTTGAGAAATTACCCCCATAGGCAAGCCTCTGAGGCATTTTCTTAATTGGTGATGGATGGGGGAGGGCTCAGCCCATCGTGGGTGGTGCCATCCCTGTGATGGTGGTCCTGGGTTCTTTGGGAAAGCAGGTTGGGCAAACCAAGAGAACCAAGCCTATGGGGGTGCAGGGAGTGGAATGTGGTGGTTTGGATGAGAATGTCCCCCCACTTCAGGCTCATATATTTGAATGTTTGATTCCCAGTTAGTGAACTGTTAGTGTGACAGGGTGTGACCTTGTTGGAAGAGATGTGCCACTGGGGTGACACAAAAGCCCAGGCCAGATCCTCCCACCTCACTCTGTCTCCTGATTGTAGAATAATGTAAGCTCTTAGAGAACTGATCCAGCCCCGCACCTGCTTGCTGCCATGGTCTCCACCATGATGATCATGGACTTAACCTTCTGAAACGGTAAGCCAGTCCTCAATTAAACACTTTATTTCATAAATTGCCTTGGACATGGTATCTTTTCACAACAGGGAAGTAACCAGGATGGGTCCATTTGCTTAGAATACCCTTTTCTATCCTTTTACTGTGAGGTGCTATCTATTAAGGATGGTGAGGTGTGTTTCTTGACTGCAGCAGAAAGATGGACTCAGCTGTCTAGTCTAATATGCTAGTCTGTCTTTTTACTGGGGCAATTGAGATCATTAATATTAAAAGTTATCAGTGAGCACTGTTTATTAATTCTTGTGTTTTGTTATGATGTGGTCCCTGCTTTTGATTTATTGGTCTGAGATTATTTACTTCTTGTGTTTTCCTGGATGTGGCCAATCTCTTCAGATTAATGTTTTACTTTTAGTTCTTTTTGTGGAGCTTGATTGGTAGAGATACTGCTTAAATTTGGTTTTATCATGGAATGTTTCTCTTTCTCCATTTATTATGATTGGTAGCTTTTCTGCGTATAGTAGTCTACGTTGGCTTCCATAGTCTCTCAGTTTGTAGAACATCAGGCCAGACCCTTCTGGTTTTAACTCTCCACTGAGAAGTCAGGTGTTATTTAAATGGGCCTACCCTCATATGTTACTTGGTCTTTTTTCCTTACAACTTTTAATAGTCTTTATTTGTTCTGTATGTTTAGTGTTTTATTATGTGTTGCTAGAAATTTATTTTCTGGCCCTGCGTATTTGATGTGCTGTATGCTTCTTGTACCTTGATAGGCACCTCTTTCTTAAGGTTGGGAAAATTTTCTTCTATGACTTTGTTGAGAATATTTTCTGGGCCTTTGACATGTTTTTTGTTGTTGTTGTTGTTTTGGGTTCTTGTTTTTTCTCCTTCCTCTATTCCTATTCTCTGTAGATTTTGTCTTTTCATAGTGTCCCAGAATTCCTGTATGTTTTGTGTGCAGATTATTTTAGCTTTGACTAACTTATCAGATATCTCCAATGCCTGTTTCTCTCTTCCATGTCTTGTTATCTGTTCATGAGGCCGGCTTCTTACCTCCTAACAGTTTCTTTAGTTTTATGTCAGTGTGATTTTTCTTTAGTGATTATGATGGCTAGGTTTAGGCCAACTTGACACAAGCTATTGTCTTTAGAGGAAGGAGTCTCAATTGAGAAAATGCCTCCATAAAATTGGGTTGCGGGCAGGCCATTGTGGTTGTAGGACATTTTTTTTTAATTAGTAATTGATGGGGGAGTGCCCAGCCCATTGTGGGTGGTGCCATCCCTCAGCTGGGGGTCCTTGTTCTAGAAGAAAGCAGGTTGGGCAAACCAAGAGAAACAAGCCTGCAAACAGCTCCCCACCGTGGCCTCTGCATCAGCTCCGCCTCTAGGTCCCTGCCCTGCCCTGGTTCTCTTTGATGGACTCTGGAATGTAAACCAAATCCCTTTCTCCCCAGGTTGCTTTTATCACAGTGGTTCATCACAGCAATACAAACCCTAAGGCAGTGATTCTGTTTCTACTTTCCTGTCTTAAACTGTTTTATTTCATTCAACTATTTCTTTGTGTTTTCATAATCTGCATTGAAGCATTTATTCACATACTCTATTAGGTTCTTGAACATATACTTTTTTTTTTGAAACCCATCTTGTACTTCAGCTATATTGCATTTCTCGGAGCCTATTGGGTTGTGGTGGAGGCAAATGATCTTTGGCTGTTTCTGTTTTTGCAGCGTCTAGGCATCTGGAGTTATACGGTGTTTCTTGGTGTTGTTATCGGGTCTTGTCTTGGCTGGGTGGCTGCTCTAGTCATGGCTTCACTCTGAAGCCGAGGCAAGTGTGGTGACTGAGGGATCCTTGGTGGAGAGCTTCTGCAGATCGGCGCATGGCAGAAAGAATGGAGAGCAGAGAGGAGGAAGGGCTGAGAGGGGCTGTGGAAACACGTTAGAGGGATTATGTGTGCACCAAGAATCAGTCTCAAGGTAGTGGAGGTGTGGTGAGAGGAGAGATTCCTGCAAGCAGTCTGAAATAGGACAAAGATAGGTCTGGAGACACGGGAATGAAAGGGCTAGGGGGACCTTGGATAATACATCAAGAGGTAGCGTAGCCAGTGAACGGAGTTGGGGGTGGGGAGCTTCACCAAGCAGACCCACAGGACCGAGAGATCATAATGGAAGGCAGGACGGATAGAGAAAATCATCTACCGGAGTACTGGCGCAGTGTGGCCACTGGTGGTTCCTGGTGGAAGTGTTTCTGTGAAGCAATGGCTGAGAAAAAGGAATGGAGACAGGCTACAGGGACGGCTGAGATGGCGCCGTGTTTGGCGTGGTTTATAAACATTGTTCCGCTACTTTATGCTATTCAAAGTAAGGAACTTCTGTCTTTCAATTATGACAGATATTTCTCTCCGACGGCCTGTATCCTAGTAATATTTTGCTATAAATTGTATATACTAGCTATAAGAAAATATAAAAACAGAAATCTTCTCTTGCGGGCTCTGTGTCTTATCAGCCCTCCCCAAATACTTCATACTGGTTATAGTTTCTCAAGTGAACCACGAGACACAAAGCAGCCTGGACAAGATCACGGATATTTAGACAGAAGTCTGTCTGGTCCCAGCTCATGCTCCTGAAGTTTTCATGTACCTACAGACCTCTAGGTCTATTTAACCTGGATTTTTTTTTTCTTTTAAGAAACTGCTTTTTTAATCTTGTGTATCTGCATGTGCACACATATGATGATATGTACATGTCTGTGCAGGTGTTGAGACTGCTTCTCTTCTAACTCTTCCTCTTTTTGAACCTGAAGTTAATGCTAGTACCCATGAAGATTGGACTCACTGATATCACTAGATTTCTTACATTCCTGGGCTGTTACTCCAATGCTAATCCTACATGCTAGGAGCAGCTGCTTGTAGGACCCTGCCTATTTGGTTTCACATATGGAACATTTTGAAATCCCATGTACACTGACTTTTTTCTCTTTAACATGGGTTTCATTCTCCTGTTCTTCCGATTCTCGCTACTTGTTTTATCTGGGCCACGAAGAATAATAGAAAGCAGAGTCCCTTGGCTATGCTAACGTCTGCTGGAGTATTGACTTTTGTTCTATTGGACAATCAGATTGGCAGGAATCAAACTATAACATGGCGGGCCACAGCTTAAGTCCGCTCAGCTAGTGCTTGTCTCATAGCTGCTTGCTTTCTAACAGGCTGCGGGCGGTTTGCTTATAGATTCATAGTTCAGGGATCTCTCGTTAGCTCAGTAACACTTAAAGCAGACTGTGACATGTGTCCTCCTGTGGTTCACTTCCTGCTGCACTGTCTCCCTCTGCTCTGGTTTCTCTGGAGGCTCTTGTACTCATCACAGCAGCAGGAATGTGTCTTTCAGTTTAAGTTTCAACCTGCTTCTACCATTACCTCTAACCAGCTTTAACAAGAATAAACTTGAAACACTAGGTTTTCTATTGTATAGCACAAAACGAGGCAAGGCGGCTGGGTTTTCAGCAAAGCTTTAAACAGCAGAAGACACTGCTGTAACGGTCAACAGCTACAGGGAAACCATGGGAAAATAAGAGGTCAACAGAAAGACTGAGATGTCTCCTTGTCTAACAGCATGGCCTCAAGGAGCACTAGGGTGGCAAGGGAAATGTGGGATCAGAAACGAAATAACAACTTCTGTGAATACAATTGAAGGGAGACAAACCCAGCCACAGAGAATCTACAAGTAGCAGATGGGATACGCTTCATGATGTGGAAGAGACTACAAGGTCCTGTGTGTCATACACGTCTTGAAATAAAGGTCACTTAAAGTGCCAGGAACAATCGTAGAGCAACACAATCAGTCTGCTACCAACGTTAAATATCATGATAGACCACGTCCTAAGAGCAAGCTAACCGATAGCTAGAATGTCACGCTTTAACTCTGTAAAAATACTCTAAAGTGACATTAACTCAGGGATTCTTGCTCCCAAAGACATGCTTGTATGTTTCACTGTATCCTGAAGACATCACTGATCCTCCAAAGGGTTAGTTCCCATCTCCAGTCAGGAAGCATTTTCCTTCTAAGCATTTTTGCACTTAGGCAGAAAGTCCTAGAAGAAGCAACAACAGCAGGCTTCGGCACAAGTGGAATGAGTTTATCTGGCGAGTTTTCTAAATGCTGTTCATAATCTAACAGACGGGCGAAGAACTTGGTTCTCACACTGCTTCACAATCACTTCCACTGCTCAGTCCGAAGTTTCATTCCAACGAGAGCTGCACACTGTCAGCCTGGCTTTGGGGCTGTTGATACTCATACTTTCTTGCTGTGAAAAATAATGATGAGAAAGATGAAGAATAAAATAATTATGCACTAATGTCATTAAGTCATATTAAATCATGATGCTTGGTAAGAAATTAGTTAGAATTAACTATCTGTTTTTCTCTACAGGAAGTTAATTATATTCCTAGACCTTTTATTTTCAGCACTATTTATCTTATATTTATAATTATTATTTAAATATCTGGACCATTCTGAACTTTAAAATATAAGAAATAACTGAATAAGCTATCAAAAAAATTAACTCACTGCACATTTTCCCTTCCAACTGTGTGTCCTTTAAAAAAAAAAAAAAGTCCAACTAGTACTTTCAGTATAAGCATGGTAACAGGACCACAGGCAACCCACCAGGGGCCATTTCCCTGAAAGAAACTAAGCTACCTCAGCGACCAGTAACTGGCAGCATCTCCTCAGCCAGAGCTAGGGGTTAGGCACCCTTTCTTTACCCATCCAGCCTGGAATTTTGACTGGCTTGATCTTGCACAAGCAGCCACAGTCGTGTGTGCCACATCCTGTCACATCTGGAAAAGACCATTTTGCATTTCTTCTCTAACCTCTGGCTCTTACGGTCTTTCCATCCCTCTTCCTTCCTTGATGACCACTGAGCCTTGTGGAAGGAGGCAGACAGAGATGGGCCCCACAGGGCTGAGTTCTCAATAATAACTTATCTTCAGCACTTTGATATTAATATCTCTTTGTTTTTACTATATTTAACTTAGAAACCTACAGACGTATTGAACATAAAGGTCTCCACTATTAACTAGAAGCCAAAACAACTACATAATTCTTCTTACTAAAAACTAATTTAGTAAAGAAAAACTGTCTTAAGGTGAACCCAGAGATGATAAAGCTAAAAAGATTTGAGAATATCGTTCAACTATTTAGCTTTAAAACTTGCAACTTCTTCCTTTAAGTTGTTTTTAGCCATGAGAGACATTATTCTTGTTTATGTTACTTAGGGTAAATACAGATTCTTATGTCCTACAGCTTACATGTTGGGAGTGCAAAACTGATAGTGAACAAAAAAAGATTACTATAGGACATATTACCATATCTAATTTCAAATTAAACTAGGGTCGTAGTAATAAAAACAGTGTGCTATATTGGCACTAAAACAGACACACAGACCAAGGGAACAGAACTGAGGGCCCAGCTGCAAGCCTGCACACCTATAGCCACTGAATTTTTTGACAATAACACCACAAACATGCAACATCTATGGTGGTTTGAATAGCTTGGCCCAGGGAGTGGCACTATTAGGAGGTGTGACCTTGATGGAGCAGGTGTGGCCTTGTTGGAGGAAGTGCATCATTGTAGGGGTGGGCTTTGAGACCCTCCTCCTAGCTGCCTGGAAGCCAGTCTTCTGTTTGCTTTTGGAACAGAACTCTCAGCTCCTCCTGCACCATGCCTGCCTAGATGGTGCCGTGCTCCCACCTTGATGATAATGGACTGAACCTCTGAACCCATAAGCCAGCTCAAGGTAAATGCTGTCCTTTATAAGAATTGCTGTAGTCATGGTGCCTCTTCACAGCAATGGAAACCCTATCTAAGACAACGGGGTAAAAACAAAAAAAAAAACAAAAAAAAAACAAAAAAACAACAACAACAAAAAACAATAGCATCTTCAACAAATGGTGCTGAGAAAACTGACTTTCAATGTATAGACAAGTAAAACCAGTTCCTTAATTCCCACTATGCATGGAAATCAACTTCAAGGTCCTCAATATAAGACATGATGCCCTGAAACTGCCAGAGGAAGGGGTGTGCCTCAGCTTCCCGACACAGATGCCAGCGCTGAATCAGATTACTAGTACAAGAAAGGAGGTCAACACTGGACAAATGGGGCCTCGTGAGACTTTTATACGGCAAAGCAAACTGCCAGTCAAGTGCAGAGGCAGCCCACAGCGTATAAGTAAACAACTGCTCCTGTCTTGTTCATCTGACAGGATTAGTGGCTAAAACACACAAAGAACATAGAAAAGAAAACATTAAGAAAATCAGTAATCCAGTGTGAAAACAGGGTATGCGACTGAGCAGAATTCATAAAAGAATTATAATAGTAAGTGCTTTAAAAAGTGCTCAAAATCAAGGAATTGCAAAATCAAATTACTTTGAGATTCTGTTCTCACCCCAGTCAGAGTAGTCACCATCAGGGGTACAAATGACAAATGGATGTGGCTAAAGGACTCTTGTACACAGTTGGCGGGAGCGTAAACTATTGCCACCACTCTCAAAGAAGCTAGAAATAGAACTGTCATAGGACCCAGCTACGCTCTCCTGGGCATGCACCCAAAGGACTTTCTATCCTACTCCAGACACACTGGCCCACCATGTTCGTTGTGTTCTACTGAGAACAGCTGTAGAACACAATCTCTCATATGTCCATTAACAGACAGACAGCGGGAATGTGGGACACACAAGACTGCATGCCAACAATGAAGAAAAACAAAATCATGACATCTTCAGGGAAATGGGTAGAAATAGAAAAAAATTATTATATTTAGTGAGGGAACTCAGGTGCAGTAGGACAAATGTCACATGGTCACCATCATATGTGAAGTCAGTTTCAAGTGTTTTGCTTTGTGTGTTTAGCTTAGAAGACAGGAAGAAGCAGTGGACCTCAAAGTCTAGGGTTAACATACAGGAGGAGAATATGAAGAGCTGCACAGAAACGCCTTGTCTCACAGGCCAACCACAAGTATGACTTGATGGAAAGCAGAGCATGCAAGGAAGGAGGCGGGACTAGGGAGCAGGGCAGTGGGCGGGAGCAGGGCAGTGGGTGGGAACAGGGCAGTGGGTGGGAGCAGGGCAGTGGGTGGGAACAGGGCAGTGGGCGGGAGCAGGGCAGTGGGTGGGAACAGGGCAGTGGGCGGGAGCAGGGCAGTGGGTGGGAACAGGGCAGTGGGCGGGAGCAGGGCAGTGGGTGGGAACAGGGCAGTGGGCGGGAGCAGGGGACAGTGGGTGGGAGCAGGGCAGTGGGCGGGAGCAGGGCAGTGGGTGGGAACAGGGCAGTGGGCGGGAGCAGGGCAGTGGGCGGGAGCAGGGCAGTAGGCGGGAGCAGGGCAGTAGGCGGGAGCAGGGGACAATGGGCAGGAGCAGGGCAGTAGGCGGGAGCAGGGGACAATGGGCAGGAGCAGGGCAGTGGGCGGGAGCAGGGGAGTGGCGGGCTCATTAGGGTTTACTGCTGTGAACAGACACCATGACCAAGGCAACTTTTTTTTTCCCCCCCAAATCTGAGGACTGAACCCAGGGCCTTGAACTTGCTAGGCAAACACTCTACCACTGAGCTAAATCCTCAGCCCCAATATATATACTGTACCTGTTTCCATTACAGATGTCTGTGAGCCACCACGTAGTTGCTGGGAATTGAACTCAAGACTTCTGGAAGAGCAGTCAGTGCTCTTAACCACTGAGCCATCTCTTTAGTCTCTAAGGCAACTCTTATTAGGGCTGGCGAACAGGTTCAGAGGTCCAGTCCATTATCATCATGGTGGGAAGCATGGCAGCGTCCAGTCAGGCACGGTGCAGGAGGAGCTGAGAGCTTTACATCTTGTTCCAAAGGCAAACAGGAGAAGACTGGCTAGGAGGAGGGTCTCAAAGCTGATCCCCACAGTGACACACTTTCTCCAAAAAGGCCACACCTCCTAATAGTGCCACTCCCTGGGCCAAGCATATTTAAACCACCACAGGATATATAAAATGGTCTTATAAAAACACACTAATTGGGCTGGAGAGATGGCTCAGCAATTAAGAGCACTGACTGCTCTTCCAAAGGTCCTTAGTTCAATTCCAAGCAACCACATGGTGGCTCACAATCATCTGTAATGGGATCTGATGCCCTCTTCTGGTGTGTCTGAAGACAGCTACAGTGTACTCATATACATAAAATAAGTTAAAAAAAAAACCAAAAAACCCACACTAATTAGCAAGATAATTTCAAAATACAATTGTTAAAAAAGAAAAAGTTTGACCGGAGGTACCCCACATGGGAAAACAATGATGCCTCCAGAATATATGGGTTATTAAACAAAAATTACAGTGTAGGGCATTAAATACCTCTCTCTGGGTAATTAGGCCCAGATGTGTCCAAAGCATAGGCTGTTGTTGATGCCCTTGGCTAATTGCTAAAACATCACACTCAGGCTGCAAGATGACTGACTGGAAAGAGTTTTCCCTAGTAGTTAACTCGGAGTGCTCGAAGTATTATGCATGCTGCTGGGGCAGAAAAGCCATCAACAGTCTTACCCCTTGCTGGACCCTGCATGCTAAAATACTCACATGCCAGGCATGATGTATCCACCAGTGCAGTAGTGCTCTGACTAGTATGCGGTAACCAACCACTTTCTGGGTGGATTTGAGATCTCCTTGACAGGTGGCTATTTCATGCCCAGTACTGTAAACCTGATGAAAAGCCCATGGTTGAGGAGACCATAGGCCTAAGATGGAACCTGATTCTGGTTTTGCTAACTGGTCACGGTGTTGTCTTGCCTTTCAACAATTTATGCTTTTAGTCAGCCTTGGTTACAGAATATTCATGTGGCAGCAGGCAGCAGTCAATAAAGGAATTCATAACTGCCTAAAGAACTGACAATAAATAGCTAGTGCTTAAATGGGGCATCTTGAATATTTACTTATTTAATATGTATGGGTATTTTATTTTATTGTGTGAGCTATGAGTGTGAGAGGCCAAGAGAAGAAAATGGATCCCCTGGAACTGGAATTACAGATGGTTATGAATCACCATGTGGGTCCTGGGAATCAAACCTGAGTCTTCTAGAAAGAACAGTCAGTGCTCGTAACCACCGAGCTGTCTTTCTGCCCCTAAATGAGATATCTTTATGAAATAACACTTCTCCCTTCACTGCCGAGGCTCAGAGAACCTCAGAGAGGATAAGACGGAAAGAACGTAAGACACAGAAGGTGGGGAGGAGAGCTACGGAATACTGTCTTCTGGAAATACCATGGCTGTTGAACTCATGCACTCAGTGGCAGGGGGTACCTGCCCGGAAGTCCACAAGATCAAGCCAACTAAAACTCAAGCACACATGGGCAGGCGCTCAAGGCCCTTCTACTCACTGAAAAGCCGCTGCAGTTAATAGCTGGCTGGCTGAGGGAGACTCTTTTTGAGAGAATGGCCACTGCAAGGTTACCTATGCTCTGATGGATAGCCCCATACCCATGTACAGACAGTCAGCAGTAACCTAACTTAGAGGGTTTGTTGGGGTTTTGTATTTTAGAAGAGAACTCGAGGCTGCAGGAGGTACTGAGGCAGATCTGCAGTGTTGCAGAGGAATAGGAGGCGCACAGTGAGAAGTAGTAGTTCATTTTCAGTCTGAGGTGTGTTCAGATCTCACTAGAGAATCCAGATAAGCAGGAGGCTCCGGCATCTACCCTTCTAGCTGGTGCTGGCGCCTGTGCGTGGAGGGTTGAAAGTTACAGGGAGACTACTGCTTGACTGAGCCCAGATACGAAGCAAGGAGGGGGTTAAGCTATTCATTAGATAAGGCTGTGTCTGGACCCAATCCAATGGGGAAGTGGGGTAGACAGCAACACTAAGGCACTAGGAACACTGTATTTCTCCAAAGAGCTTCAGCCAATGAGAATTAAAAGGGCGAAGAACCGCAATGCGGGACACACAAGCCACTGTTTTGTGCCGAAAAGGAACCACAGCCACGTTTGCCTTCTGTACTGGCTGGCTTCCAGTTTCTGCAAACTGAAAATAGATTGTCTTGTTTTGCTAGTCTTGAGACTCCACTGTTCTTATTATGAAGTATGAGAGGTTGTTTCTCCCAGGAGAGGCCGTTGGTCTCTGAGAGTAGAAGACAGCAGGTATGTGAGCTCCATCCACACGCTGATGCACATCTCTGTGCCTCTATCATCATTCGGAGCATGTGCGTTATGCATATATGTATACACTTAGGTTCTATTCGGATAATAAAAGAAGTGTTGTTTCCTTGACTTTACAACAATGTATCACTTCCTTGTTGCTACGGCAAATACCTGACATAAGTAACTTAAGAAAAGCAGAGTTTATTTTGGCTTACAGTTATAGAACACAGTCTATCAAGGCAGGGAAACGTGGCAGTAGTGCTGACAAGCAGCTAGCACACTGCTTCCTCAGTCGAAAACAGACGGATGCTCCTCCTCCTCAGCCAGCGGTCTCATTTCTCACTCTGTCCTTGACTTCAGCCCATGTCATGATGTCATGCTACCTTTAGACTAAATCCTCCCACCTCAGTTAGCCTGATCTAGAAAGACCCTCAAGACCCACCCAGAGCTCTGTTTCCTTTGTGACTCTAAACCCTGTTAGGAGGACAGCTGGGATGACCCTGGCATTTTAACATGAACACCACTGCTTGTCCTCCCTAATGTACCATGGAAGCCACGCCTTCATCTCTCAAATATCACCAAAGGTTTCAATGTACATACGGTTGACTCTTGCTTGACCTATACGGCTTAAATTTTTGTTTCTTCTTCCTGTGTATATGCTACATCAGGGAGAGTTTCCATTTCTTCCAGTGATTAGTACCACAGGGTGTATTAATATTGCTCAAATATAACTTCTGGCCTCGCACCTAGATCTCACAGTTCCTGAAAGCCATTTGCATACCACTTTGGTGTTCAGTTGTCTGACCATTTCCATGTCATCCCAAGTGAGTACAAAGGAGAAAAAATTAGAAGAGGAAGAAATGGAGGTATCAATTGGCGTTTACAATCGCCATTACTGCAAACTTTATAAGAGCAAGATTACCTCTCAAGGCTACAGAGAGGCCTCAGAGAACAGGAGGGCAAAGGATCTAACAGCCATAATGGTGGGATAAATCTGTGACGGGAAATGTCTAAGTTCTTCTAAACAACCATCTTTTATAACCTTTTGTTAACTAAGTGCAGTAGAAATCTGTGTTCAAGATATTACATCTACAGCCTGGCACAGACCACACTTACAGATGGGATGGACATCCACTTGTTGTCTTAAGCGAATTCTGCTCACTGGGTCATAAAAGCTTGGTTCTGACAACATCTCTTCTGCAGGAGGCACACTAAATATTCTCATAATTTTCCTTTTATTCCTGAAACACAAAAACAATACCGGTTTGTTTTAATACACAAATAATTATCTCGTGATCCATTAAAAGTGTGAGCCAAAATGTTCCTGTGAAGTACTCTGATTTTCACTAATGTATAAAGCTCTCTGTATAGAGCTTCCATGCTATAAAGGAAGGGGCCACAAAATGAGGCCTTTCCCTAGTGTTTCCCCTCAGCTCCTAGGAAAAATGGTGTGTTAAAAGCCACAGTATACAAACAAGGAAGCATGCCATTCTCCTTCCTTTCACGACACCCGAATAAAGACAAAACACTGGAGTGGGGGATATCCCTGATGTGAGCAGACCTTAGTTTGGAAAAATTCGTGAATAAAAATGTTCTTTAATGACACAGTTTCTTGGAATCTTGTTTTAGAAACAAGAACATACATCTCTGCTTTTAAAAGAGAAGTGGGAAGGAGGTGGTAGCTCTTTTGAGAGAAGAGTTGTCACATGCAAGTGGATCCGTGATGTCATGTGTCGCCTTCTTCCAGCCACACCACGCCCGCAGTCCAGCCGCTGAGAGGGAGCTACACAGCAACAAGGGCATGCACACACAGGAGAGGGACATCACAGGCCAAACAGAAACTATTTCTGCAGTATTATTATGAATTACTTAAGGACCTTTTTAAACCTCACTAGAAAGCCGGGCGGTGGTGGTGCACGCCTGTAATCCCAGCACTTGGGAGGCAGAGGCAGGCGGATTTTTGAGTTCGAGGCCAGCCTGGTCTACAGAGTAAGTTCCAGGATAGCCAGGGCTACACAGAGAAACCCTGTCTCAAAAACAAACAAACAAACAAACAAACAAACAAACAAAAAACCCTCACTAGAGAATGTCCCAAAGTATATACCCACAAACAGAATACTGACTTTCCTCTTTAAAATACACCCTAGCCACCACTACCATCAGCAGCATCTTCATCACCACTGCCACCACATTATTATCATCAGCATTACCATTACTACCATCACCAACATAATTAGTCCTATAACTGTTTTGCTGGATTGGAGGGAAAGAAGCCAGGAAGAATTAAGACAGTATTTACATTAAGCTACACTAGAAACTAAGGCAGAAACATGTCTCTTAAGAATTTGGACCGGGGCTGGAGAGATGGCTCAGATGGTTAAGAGCACTGACTGCTCTTCCAGAGGTCCTGAGTTCAAATCCCAGCAACCACATGGTGGCTCACAACCATCTGTAATGAGATCTGACACCCTCTTCTGGTGCTGTCTGAAGACAGCTATAGTATACTTACATATAACAAATAAATCTTTTTTTTTTTTTTAAAGAATTTGGACCAAGTGGCATATCAATGACACAAAGATAAAAGACCCAATTCTTGTTCTCAAGGGACTGGCATTTTTATAAATAAGGAACAGAGAAGTAGTGTTCTGGTTTCTTGTCAACTTGATATATAGCTGGGGTCATCTGGGAAGAGAGAACCTTAGTGAAGGAGCTGGCTCTGTCAAACTGGCCTGTAGGTAAGTCTGTGGGACATTCTCCTAGTTCACGACTGATGTGGGGGACCCCAGCTCACTATGGGCGGGCAGTCTCGGGTGCATAAGACAGCAAACTGGACAAATCACGGAGAACGAATCACAAGCAGTACTCCTCCATGGTCTCTGCTTCAGGTTCTGCCTCTAGGTTTGCGTCTTGGGTTCCTGTCCCGACAGCCCTCACAGACTGTGGCCTGTAAGCTGAAACAAACACTCTCCTTTGCAAGCTGCTTTTCAACCTGGTCTTAATCGGACCAACAGCATGCACGTGAATACAAGTGCCTGCATAAGAAGCAAGGGATAGGTCAAACGGGTGAAGAGGGGCTTGCTAAGTACATGGTCGTCAGAGTATTTCTGCACTTCAGACACTTGGGTGAAAAATACTTTAAAAGTGTGCTCATTCTAAGGGGATAGAGTATCAAAGCTGGTGACAGAGTCAGGCATTTTAGAAGTGATCGCATCAAACTTTAGAGCAGCAGATTGGTTGATATGAGATTTTCAAATCAAACCTTGAGTCACCAGCACCAACATGAACAGCACCTCTTCAGTCCAGGAACAAGATTTCTGAAGAAATATTTTCATGCATTTGATTCAGCTAACACACATCACAACAACAACAACAACAACAGCAGCAACAACAACAATGACAGCTAGCCCACTTTAATGAGCAGCATCTTCTACATTTACCTCTTGGCATACATGAAGAGACCGAAGCTAACGAGGATAACTATCAAGTAGACATTGGTGGCCTCGTTCCAGGCTTCATGGACGGTGTAATCGATAGAACCGTCATCAGCCATCACACCATAACTTCCGGCCATGGGATCTGTAAGGAAGAAGAGAAGGTGGGGTTGGTGAAGCCGTGGCCACTAGCTGCCGTACAGCCCAGAGCCAAGGATGACTTTACATGAAAGACACACATGCCATTCATTCCTTGCACGTATTTTTGAGTGGGGTGTGTGTCAAACTCAGGTGATACATATACTAAGCACACTCTCTACCCTACGCTTGCCTGCGGTTCCTAGATCGGTACCTACGTGTTTCAATTTTCCTCAGTATTTATAGAGTCTTAAAAAATATTGCTGGTTTGGCTCTTTTTAGGAGACGGTATACTGACCCCAGACTTAGGTCATAAACGTGTAAAACACAATATTTTCCCCATTTTTTTAAAATTTTGGAATATTATAGCTTTTACACAGATGTTAAAATGTAAGATACAGAGATACTGATAAAAGAACTGGATCTGAAACGCTACTGCAGTCTCCAAACTGTAGCTGTCATTTAGATGAAAACAACGGGACCCTTCAAAACACAGACCCAGACAATGGCTGGGATTCTGACAGCAGTCTCTCTCATGACATCAACCTGGGAAAGAACAGGGGCACACTAGCTGCTCTTCCTGGGCCTCCCAATATGCTGGCACATCACGAGCTGGACCAAGCTTTGCCTGTTTTACTGAATCTGGCTAAAAAAAAAAGTGATGAGATAAACAGTTACTTTGCTACATATTCATAATCATGCATTCTTCGGAGATCCCCACAGAGAGCAGGGGTGAGAAACGTACTCACAGTAAATAGCAAGCAAAAGAACAAAGGTTTCTTATTTGTATTTGAGAACTGCATTTTTCCCTAAGGACAAAGTTCTTCCCTGTGCTGAACAGAAAATGGATGTCCATAAGCAACTCAGAAGTGTTTAGGCAGTCTTCAGGTATAAACACTGGCCTTGTAAAAATATTTTGGTCAAGGAACAATAAACAGAATTTAACAATAAGACTTACAACTTTAAGATCTAGATATTAGGGTAGACCTAACTCCTAAATACTAATGACCGGAGCTTTGGGCTTTTGGTTGAATGGGAAGGTGACAGAGTTACATGTTCAAATCTTATTTTTTTAAAATTCAATTCCAGGAGTTCTCTGACTTTTTTGATTTACAGTAGTCAGTCTATTTTAGATGGAGACTTCCGGAAGACCAAACACTAGAACCGCCTTTAACTTGTGGCACATTAGACCACTGTAAATGCCACGATACTAAAATGGCAGTAACCAGGATCGTGTTTGGTAAAACCTAAGTGTCTGACTGGAGATGCTACAGAGAGCGCAGACCGTAAAGGGTTAACGGTCATGGCCCTCAGAACCAGGAGCTAACCAATTAGGAAAGAATCAGTGATCAATAAGGCAGGGGCCTTACTAGGATAGGGAATGAGTGCCAATTATTTACCTGACAAATTAACACAATGTTTCCTAATGCCAAAGTGGATGTGAACCGGATTAATTTCTTGCTAGGGCTTTTGACCCTTCCATCTGCCGCTGTGTGAATAATTTATTTTCACCCAGAGCTTGAGGGCTTCCTTCTATGTCACTTTTTAATCACACTTAGAAGGAGATTTTCTAACCAATGCTGACCATTTCCCAGAGTGGCAAACCGTTAACCTGAGGTACACAACAGATACTATAAACCATCTGTAGTATGCACTAACGCTGCTGGCTAATCCAGGGGTCCTGGGATGTCTGAGTTACCTTAGACCCGCAATTTTAAAAGATGCACTGAGGCTAGGCCTCTCCTGCTAGTCCTGACACCATCAACACGGTCAGGAATGGAGAGCTCAGAGGCACAGTGTCTACATGGTACTTTAACTGCCCCTCCCACGCATTTTGTGTAATCTAACCAAGTGTGTGAATATGCGCCCTTCCACTCCAGTCTAAAGTAAAATGTCCAGGGGTTCATTTCAGGCAAGTTAATGCTCTCAGAGATAGATGCTGGGAGTGACAAACCAGCATCTTTTGGGGGAAAACTGACTCTTTCCCTCAGCTGTCCTGTGATGTAATGCTTAAACTATTATTGCATTAGAAAGATGCTAGCTAGACTGAGCTGATTTAAGCTGCAGGTAAATATGAGTATTAAGAGATAATGCCGTCAAAAATGCATCCATCAGGATTTAGTTTATGGCTAGCCTGCTTTTAGGTGACAAAATCCTTTTCAGGAAATCATGAGACATTATCCCGAGTTTTAAAGTTTGTCCACCCCGTTCTAGAAGTGAGCATTACCTGCCACCTCGCTTGGAATGCTATTTCTGCCTCTCCTGTGGAACTTTTGTTATTTTTCTCCCGGAAATTCAGCCTAAACATAATTTCTAACAACAAAACCCAAACACCGTGAGGGGAAGATTCGTTCTCCTGACTCTCAAGCACTGCGAAGTTCGAGGTCCTATAGCAGAAGGGACCAAGATTTCACCCTTTCCTAGAGGACGGAGCATAGCTGAGGCCTGTGGACCGCACAGTACACATTCGAGTAATTTTTTTTTTTTTTTTTTGCACCCATCCTGCTTTGACACACTGCAACTCTGTAACAGGTGACAGTGGCGGCCCTGTGACCCCCAAGGCCACAGGGACCCGGGAACGGAGGGAACCCGTTCCCAAACCTGGCCTCCTCCAGCCGCGACCCCGAGCCTGTGCAATCCGCTCTAGGTGACATACAGGACAGTCCTCCCGCGATGGCCCGTTGCACGTTCTCGCCCGCGTCAACGCGGGCTCCGGCACCGCGGGGACCCTAAGCACGCTGCAGCCGCCTGGCTCGCTGCGCCCGCAGACACCCAGGCCGGGCACTGACCCGCGTCCCGCGGCTGGGCCCGGCCGGGACGGGGATGGGCGGGGCCGGGGGCGGGGCGGTGACGCGGCCGCGCGCGGGCGGGCGAGCGGGCGGGCGGGCGCTCGGCGGCTGCTGAGGTGCGGAGGCCGCCGCGCCGCGCCGCTCTGCTCCGTTCGTGCTGTTCCGGGAGTCGGGCTCCCCGCGCCGGCCGAGACCCAGCGGACCGAACGACCTCTCCTTCGTCACTTCCTGCCGGCCCAGCGGTTTCCGGAGGGAACGAGAAGCCAGGTTTTGTTATTGGTTTTTCTTCCTTCCCTCTTTTCGGAGCCGGGCGCCGCGGCGGCCCGCGTGCGGCGTCCGGCGGGAGCGGAGCGCAGCGCAGCGCGGCCCGGGTCGGCGCGGGCGGGAAGCGGCGGGCTCAGGCCCGAGGGCGCGAGGCTCCTCCGCGGTGGGGCGATCTCGGGGTGTCTGCGCGTGCTCCCGAGACGAAGCTGGCTTGCAGGGTTCTAGGTCTCCTCATCTTCCCGGCTGCGAGGCCAAGGCGACTGCTCTCGCATCTTTGCTTGAATGGCTAGGATGTTTTTTAAAAGAAAAAGAAAAGCAACAACTTTGCGTAGTGACTTGAATGGTTGCGTTTTCCAGCGTGAGGCAGGTGGCGATTGCTCTGTTGGGCTTGCAGTTCGCCCTTAAACCGATCAGTCAGTCCCCAGGTTAGTGCGGCCATGCGAATAAAGCGGCCCATTGTCCACGTGCTTAAGGGCTTAGCTATTCCAGCACGGCAAGTTCTCCGGGATCATCTGACTTCTTGTTACAATTCTTGCTCTCAGTGTAGCGGTTCTGTTGAATTGGTATGCAGAGATAAGAGCAAATAATTATTCTGTAACTTTTAACAAGTTGTCTTGCCTATTACAAACTCCCCTTCTCTAGGAACAGTAACATGCCAGCCTATTTTGTAGTATCAGCGTATGAGCATTTACGTATATTATACGCACAATAGTTTATATAATTTTTAACCATTTAGTTTGAGTTTAAAGTTAGAAAAATTTGAAACAGTAGTAAATGTGCCGTTTGCTGCGTGTTTGCCAGGACAGTGCCAGATGTTCATAGATGTTTTATATCAGTTCATTTTCAAGGGTAACTTCTTGCATAGGCGTAGATTGTTCAGGTTTTTTTTTTTTTTTGAACACATAAGTTTGATTTGTATGCACCATTATGTAGAAGGTTTGCTTTTAAATAGTTGTTTCTTTTCTGAAAATAAGGGTGTTGATCACAAAATAACTCAACAAATTAGTGTGACTTTAGAAGTGCAATTAATCCATTTGGGTGTTTAATAGCTTAAAAAGCCTTGTGGGCTCTTTCTTACTCATAAGTGCCCATTATATAACATGATCAGAAGTTGATTAAGATAGGGTGGGCACCAGGCAAAGGTACTGAGTGAGAGCCTTTACTCAGATGTGGGGTCCTTCTTTATTTCTTACTATACTTGCTAACTAACAGCAAATATTTGAAACGATGTTTTTCAACACCAAACTAAGAAAATTAAACAATCAGTAGGCTGTTAGATTTTGCTAGAGTGTGTCCTTCCCACCCCCTCACCCCCACCCCCCACCCCCCACCCCCGCCCCTTTTTAAGATATGGTCTCACTGTGTATCTCTGACTGGCCTGGAGTTACATAGACTGGGATATCTCTGAACTCAAGAGACCTGCCTGCCTCTGTTTCCTGAGTGCTGGGATCAAAAGTGCTTCCCTCCTACACTCAGCTAGGAGTGTAGGGTTTTAGTGAGTGTTTGCATATTAAGAATGCTAGATTTCCTGTATTGTGGATACTTGTGCCCAAGTTTTAAATTAGGATTTAAGTATTTTAAACACACATTCACTTACTATATCCAGTGTAAGATGAGACTGTAAAGATACCATTTAAGGATTTGGGGAGCCATAACAGTTCCAGAATTGATTTGTGAGCGTGAGAGTAGAGTCTTGTATCCTGAGAGAGTAGATGTGGCGGGAAAGATTTGGCAGACTGAGGGAAGAGGCAGGAAGCTTGTGCTTTGGGTAATTTAGCATATTGGAACTTACATATCAGGTAATTCTAATGATCCGTCACTGGAAAGAAAGAAAATTTGGCAGAGCTTCGTGTGCTGGCATTTACCAAAGGGTTTCTTTCTTTACTTGAGGACATTGGCTTCGGGGAGGGAGGCAAATAAAGAAGAGAAAGTTGTAAATTGTGGGAGTGAATACTTTGTGTGAATAACTCTTGCTACCACATAGGTGCCTCCTCAAGCACTTTGCAAGCTTTGAGATTCGTAGGTAGGTGTTGGCAGTTGAGAGAAAGAAAGGGAAGAGAGAGGAGTGGTAGGAATCTCCTTACTATCCTTTGGGGAAAGTTTGGAACTGAACAAAATCTATCCCAATAATAGTGACAACAGGTTTATAAATCGTACCACTTGTATCAAGAAATATGGAAACTATTCCCTTAATATAATCTACCCAACTGAGTAGATTTAAACTAACCTGCAATATATGAAAAAAAATACTAAATTATTCATATGTGCCATTTCAACGTTTGTGACCACTGTAGTGACCATAGCACAGTCTTAGCACCTGTCTGTAAGTCATCCAAGTGATGATAGGAAGGTGAGCCTGCCTCATTCTTCACTTCAAAACTGGGCTCCTGGGGCAGGGATGCAGATCACTGCAAGCATTTGCCTAGAATGCTTGGACCCTGGGTCTTATTCCTATATTGCAAAAGCTGAAATAGAAAACTTGTCTCTGATGTGAGTGTCCTTTGGTTCCCAGACTACAAGTCAGTTTGTGCTAAGCATGAGTTGTTGCTTATCCTCGGCCTAGAACAGGACCTGGCCAGGAAAAGTATTTATGGAATGAACAATGTAGCAAGTGCATCTGTTTCCTTTAGTTTAGGTCTGTCTTGGCCTTGAGTGTAGGGCTATTCCAGGAGCTCCTCTATAATTGAGTTCTACATTAGTTTTTCATGGAGTTTGTTTCTTCACTTCAAATACAATGTTGGTTAAGGCTGTACCTATTTATACAGTGCTGTTTTTGAGAATTGCCTTGGCATCTGCTTTATTTATACACAGTTGGCTTGTATGTACCTATTGAATAAATACTAGTTTTCATGGGAAAACATGAAATGTATTTTAAACTATAGGTAATATACTAGTTGGGCAAGCTTTGTATACATTTATGAAACAATGTAAAAACTGAGTGCCAAAAAAGAATAGGTGTCTTAGTCAGGGTTTCTATTCCTGCACAAACATATTGACCAAGTAGTAAGTTGGGGAGGAAAGGGTTTATTGAGCTTACATTTCCATGCTGCTGTTCATCACTAAAGAAAGTCAAGACTGGAACTCAAGCAGGTCAGGAAGTAGGAGCTGATGCAGAGGTCATGGAGGCATGTTTCTTACTGGCTTGCTTCCCCTGGCTTGCTCAGCTTGCTTTCTTATAGAACTCAAGACCATCAGCCCAGGGTTGGTACCACCCACAAGGGGCCTTCCACCCTTGATCACTAATTGAGAAAATGCCCCACAGCTGGATCTCAGGGAGGCACTTCCCCAACCGAAGCTCCTTTCTCTGTGATAACTCCAGCCTGTGTCAAGTTGACACACAAACCAGCCAGTACAATAAGTAATAGTTATGTAGCACTTAAAGCATGCCAGCCACGGTGCTCTTTTCATGTTCCTTTATTAGTGTCTCAATAATTTTTTAAAAGATTTTATTATTTATATGTGTACACTGTAGCTGTCTTCGTGATGCACCAGAAGAGGGCATCAGATCCCATTACAGATGGTTGTGAGGCACCATGTGGTTGCTGGGAATTGAACTCAGGACCTCTGGAGGAGCAGTCAGTGCTCTTAACCACAGAGCCATCTCTCCTGCCTCGTCTCAACAATTTTTGCTGAAGATATTTATTATCCTTTTTTTCAAGGAGTAAATGGATACACAGCAAAGTTTCTAACCAAGGTTATGATGTGCATAATAAGTAGACTAGGTAGCCTAGCTCCCGGGCCAGCCAAGCTTCTCTGTAGATTATTTGTGGGGTGTAAGGGACGGGGTGGGGGTAGGGGTGGCAGGGGTAGGGGTGGGTGCAAGTACACAGAGGCCAAAGGAGGATGTCAGATATCCTGCCCTGTCACTGCCTGACTTATTCCCTGGATGCAGGGTCTCTCTCACTGAGCCTGGAGCTGTCGGTGACTGGCAAGCCTAGTTACCCCACAGAACAGGGACTTAGACGTTGGCACAGGGGGATCAGAACTCACGTTTGTGTGGTAACTGCTTGTGTTCGTGTAACACTGAGCCACCTTTCCAACTTAGGAATACTATTTTATACTTGGAAAGATCTAAAAATGCATTTTTTTTTTTTTTTTTTGTAGTTAGAGAAGTAGTCACCTTGGGCTAGGGTGAGGAGGGTGGCTGGAGAGATTACTCGGCCGTTAAAGCACTTGCTGCTCTGGCAGAAGACCTGAGTTTGGTTCTCAGCACCCGCTTGGCAGCTTATAACTAACCATCCTCAGGGTCTCCAGGTCAGGAGATGTGAGGTCCTCTTCTGTCCTCCATGACACCATGCATGCATGTGGTGCTCATTCACACACATGTAAACAACCAGGTACATAAAATAAAGGACAAAACAGATGCTGTATTTATTCATTTAATCGTGGTGCTAGTGGCTAGAGCCTCATGCACGCTAAACGAGTGGTCTGTCACATCTCCATCCCAACCCTAAGGATGCTCTTTTAAAAGTTTCAAAGTGGGCTAACAAGAAGGCTCAGCAGGTAAATGGTACTTACCACCAAGCCTGTCGACTGAACCAAGTTCCATTTCCATGGTAGAAAGAGAGAACCAGCTCCCAAAAGTTATCTACTGACCCATGCACAAACACACACTCAAAAAAATGTTTTTTAAATCCTTAAAAAAGTTCAGGGTAAGTGGGGCGGTGGTAGCGTACGCCTTTAATCCCAGCACTTGGGAGGCAGAGGCAGGTGGATTTCTGAGGCCAGCCTGGTCTACAGAGTGAGTTCCAGGATAGCCAGGGCTATACAGAGAAACCCTGTCTCCAAAAAACAAAAACAAACAAACAAACAAAAAAAAGTTCAGGGTAGCAAGCACAAAGTACAGCGACTGCACTTTACTTGTGAGTTCTCCAGGGAGAAGAGGGTGGGACTGAAATGGTGAGAGACCTCTGCAGGGACGGGAGATGAGGGTGGAGAAACTGAGTTTTGACTCACAGCTGAGTAAAGTTTTGACGTTGGCTGTCGGATTCTCGGATAATGATTAGCCAGGACAAGGACTTGCTAGTTCTTGCTTCTGTGTTAGAACACTTTTGCCAAATAAGACCATGCTGAGTGACACGTGACAGTGTGCTGGCTACTTTTCATAAGCACTTACTAGATTGAAATCATCGTGTGAATCTACAGTGGTGTGGGCATTTCTGACATCGCCCTTGGGTTGTGTTCTCTTTGGAGGAATTCTGATCCCGCTTTGTCAGCCTGTGTTGAGCAATAGATAGCAAACACTCTGTTAGAAACAGTCAAACATCCTCTTCTGACCAAGTACTTTTTTTTTCTTTAGTTTTTTAAATGGTGGACCAACGTGTAAACTTTTATGTTGATTTGGTATAGACCTGGAATCGAGTCAGAAGTTTGGAATTAAATGAGGACCTAACTAACCCATCAAGGTGCAGAAGAATCATATTCTCCCCAAATCTAGATACTTTCCCTTTCTGTCAGCACTTGATGGTGGTATTTCGGGGGCACTGGACATCAACATCTTTGAATGTTGATTACTGCACAGATAGGGGACTATACATCACCTGACAGCTCTCTAGAAACCATGAAGACGTCCCTTTAAATGAAGCATGGGCCACCAACCTGGTTAGCAGCCAGGGTGCACATACCCTATGAAGGTACAGTATACCGTGTTATTAGAGATTATTTTCAAGGGACGAATGTCATTGTCATTTATCTCAGGATTGCTTTGTGAGGCAGTGAAGACATGTCATGAGCTGCTACTGTTTTAACATTTACTTTGAGATATCCTGTGCAGTGACTTACATATTTTGCCTCACAGCTCATGTTCTGTTTAAATATTTTAGAAACTGATTAGGACCATTTGGGTTGAAATCTGTACTGAAGTGCTTGTTGAGGGGCTGGAGAAATGGCCCAGAGGTTAAGAAAACGAGGGTTCGATTCCCGGTGCCCACATGGCAGCTCACAGCTGTCTGTTAACTCCACTGCCTGTATCTGATGCATGATGCTCTGCTCTGATCTTCATGGGTGCGGGCACACTCATGGTGCACAGGCAAACACTTGTAAAAGCCAAAAGAAATGTTTATCCAACTGGCATGTTAGACTTAATCTCAAGCTCTTCGCTGAATGGTTTTAGTGTAAGAAGTTCTGATGCACCAAGTCATTTAGTGAACCCAGGATACGTCAAAATGAAAAAGTCATGGACATTAGAATGTCCATGAAAATCTAGGATTTTTATACATTTCAAGAAATTATGTTTACAATGTTGTTATATACCCCATGATTCTCCTCTAAACATTTGAACTCTAAAGTTGAAAAAATTAAAATTTCTTATTGACATTACTTTTCACATTTAGCTAAAATAACATCTTATATGATGAGAATTTGCACTATGTTAAGTACTTGGGGTTTTTAACCTGGTTGATTTTTAACTTCTTTTTTTAAGGAACCTTACCTTGAAAGCGGCACGATTGGCTTCCATATCGTCCTTGAATATGAGTGATACTCCTAGTTTCAGCATGTCCTCATAGAGACCAACAGACCAGGTTTATTCTTTCAGGAAGTCTCTCAACGCCGGAAGTTGTGTGTTATCTGCACATGGACTGGATTGTCCACTGACTCATACAAACATCAGAAAAATGATAGAGGACTGAAGAAAGGCGGGTTTCGGGAAGCAGCTCCAGCCCGCTTACAGCCTTTGAGCGGCTTGAATGAAGATGATTGTAGAGATGAGTGAGGAGATCCTAGTCATTTACACATTTGTCTATAGACATTCATCATCTTTGTCAACCCATCCTATTGGGGAATGGTATCTGAGCTACTGTCCATCGCTGTAGCAGCTAGTGATCTACTTGTGATCAGAGTTTTATCTGTGGGTACAGATATCACATCAGTAGTAAATGGAATAGAAACTGTTAATCGGGGCAGTGATGCCATGCCCTGTCAGTAGAAATTGACTTTCATTAAACAATCACTAAAGAGTGTGGTACCCAACGAGTGTCAGTTGTTTCTTTATAACCCACACCGTTTCATCGGGAGTCCTGTTGTTCTTTTTCTACACATGGCATTCTTGAACATGTTTTAGCATCAGAGATCTGTTAATCATATTTGGGGGGTGTTAAAAATAAGAATTGAGCTGGACGTGGTGGTGGCGCACCTTTAATCCCAACATTCAAGAGGCAGAGACAGGGGATCTCTGAGTTCAAGGCCAGCCTGGGCTACAGAGTGAGTTCCAGGACAGCCAGGGCTACACAGAGAAACCCTGTCTGGGGCAGAGGGGGTAGGACTTCCATCTTTGTAAGTAGAGCTTTAATATGCTTGCTATTCTACCTTATGTTTTCCAGAATCAGCAACAATTTCTAATGCTGCTGACACACATCATAATCTTAGCACTTTGCAGGGGGAGGCAGGAAAATCAAGAATTTAAATCATCTTTAGCTCGGTAGTTAGCTGGAGGCCATTCCCTGCTAGATAAGACCCTGCCTCATAAAATCAGGAAGGATAAAAAGAGTAGCTCAAATTCTTTTCAGTATTGGTGTTCTTTTTTTCTTGTCCAAGATTTCTTGTCCCATTCATTGGTGATGTCTTCATTCTCCTCCCTGTAACCTGTGTATCCTCAAAGAAGCGGACAGTAGAACTTTCTAATCTTTTAAGCTTCATGTTACATTTCATACTAGTTTTTACTGTCACTATGATGTCACCTTCTTACCCTTCCCACATAGTGTGCTGGGGAAGGCATACAAAAGAAAGAGAAAACACATCTGTGTAGATACCCTAAGTGAAAGTCAGTCTTAAGGCCATTCATGTCCTGTATGCATTCAAATAGGAATTAGTTTGTTTAGAATTAAGACACTTGGTGCTGTAAATTGTATTGTCAGCTCTTTCTTTTATGGCCCTATCTTAGGGCCATCTTAGAATTTAATTTCTAGGTATTTTGCCTCCCCCATGAGTCAACTTCCTATTTTAAATCTTTGTGTCTTTTAAAACTAGAAAAGAAAATTTATTTTCAAGTAGATGTGCCTGTGTGTATGTGCATGTGAGTGTAGTACTCTCGGAGGCCAGAAGAGGGCTGCAGATCCCCTGGAGCTGGAGTGGTGGGCTGTTAGGAACCAAACAGGTTCTCTGAAAGAGCAGTGTGTGCAGTTAACTGTTCAGGTCTCTAGACCCTTTCTCCATTCTCTCTCTCTTCACCTGTATGTGCCTTCCTCCTAGTCTGCCACCAGCCGACCAGTTTCATCTCTTGTCCATCTTGTCAGTATTTTGGTTCAGTCTCTGGTATATTTGGTCTGTTTTTTGGCTACACGCAAATGCTTTTCTGTGATAGTGTTCTGTCTGCTCCAGGGGCCCTTGCTTCCTTTGGTCTTAGGAGACAGGCATTCCTAGATGCATTTGTTACCAGGCATTGCCTAGAACACAGCTCCTTTTTACGTCTTTTCTGAGTATTGAAGAAAAACCAGTTACCGACTTTTCCTGGGAACATCAAGGCTTCTGTGTTCTCCGAGTCCAAGAATTAAGATTGGTACTCTAGACAACTAATGCTACTTCAGAATTAGTCAAGATAGCTGTCTGGCACTGTGACTCTAACTAGGCAAGAGGTGTTGACATGTATTACTCTTTGTCTTAAAGATTTTGTCATAAGCACACACTTCAGAATCATAGACGAATATGCTTGTGTCCTTCTTTCCACGATGTCAGACTTAACATCCAGGCCCTGCCATTTCTCTGGTAGCAGTTTTCCAGGTGGCCCCTTTCTCCTTGGTAATCTGGCTGAGGTGAACACGGGTTCTCTTTTTATCTTTTTTTTTTTTTTAAGATTGGCTAATTTATGGGTAAATAAAAATGAGTTTATGTGCTCTGTGCATAGAATCCCTTACACTCTTGTACAGATAAGGAGACGAGTAAAAATGCCTGAAATTCCTAGTGCAGTCAGGTGTCAGCCCCCAGTGCAGGTGCTGGGAACCAAACCGGGGTCCTCAGCAGGATCAGTGTTCCTAAGCTCTGAGCCACCTCTCCCATCCTAATCTAATCTTTACTAATATTAACTCACTTCATCACAGACGTTAGAACAAAAAACGCAGGGTTGGGAAAAGGACTGACAGGAAAATCTTTCTCAGAATGAGCTTTACTCAGAGAGAGGGAGCACCAGTGAGCAAGTGCGTCACCTCCATGGGGGAGGGGTGCACGTCAGGCCTTGAAGTGAAACCCCAGTTAGGAGACTCCTGATGGGCCCTCGGAGGGAGGGAGGGAGGGAGACAGATCTAAGGGGGAAGAGCAAGCCTTCAGGTCTGGAACGGTACAGTAGGAGAGATAGCTGCCATATATAGTAAGAGGGAATGCCTTCCCCCTCAGCAGGCTCAGAATGAAGAGGTCGGGCATGCGTGCGTGCGTGCGTGGGAAGTTCCCCACCACCTTAGGCTTTAGCCTCTTGGCAGGGAGCCAAGCACTAGATAGGAGCATAATCTTAACAATTGTGTGTGTGCGTGTGTGTGTGTGTGTGTGTGGGGGGGGGTCTCTGGTCATCAAAGCCAGGGCTTGTCGGCCCTCGTAACCCGCCCACAGTAAGGCAAGATGTATGGCCTGGAAGACTGGAAAACGGGCCGGCAGAGAGGGTCACACAGTAAACCAGCCGTCTCTCCAGATTACAGAAGGAATACAAAAGGCCGCTGTGGCGTCCCTGGAGATTTCAGAAGTACGCTCATGAGAGTACAAGCAGCTCTGGAGATGATGATGATGACAATAATAGACCCAAACCAGCTGCGGAGAGGAAGTGGCTGCGATCAGGAGGCAGGGCGGGGCAGGGGGTGGGGGCCTGCAGCGTTGAGTCCAGTCCGAGGTGAAAGGGCAGAGGAAGGCCAGGCACAGGAAAGGTCAGGAGGGTTGAAGTCCGCAGTTGGGTAGGCTGTCTGAACGGGAGGTGCTGAGCTGACTGGAAGCCACCGAGACAGTCAGTCCTGTCAGTCTTGATTTGTACACGAGGTGCTAAGTGAAGGTTAGAGGTCATGGGTGACCTCTCAGGGGTCCAAAGGAGTTAGATACTTTCCTCAGTCTGGTACGTACAAGAAGTTCTTGGACCTGGTGGTGGTAGTGGTGATAGTAATTATAGTAGTAGTAGTTGTTGTAGTTGCTGTAGTAGTTGTTGTTTTGAGTCAGGGTTTCTCTGTGTATAGCTTTACTGCTTTGGAACTCTGATATATAGACCAGGCTGACTTCGAACTCACAGAGATCAGCCTGCCTCTACCTCTTGAGTACTGGAATTAAAGGTGTGCACCCGACTTTCTGGTAGGGTTTTAAAAGAGCCCATATAGTCACAATTCACTCAGATAGGGTGGCACCCATTTTCTCTTCAGGAATAAGTCATTTTGTCAGTCTGGACAACTTGGGTGGTACTGGACTGGACTGTGAAGTTTGTGAAGCCAGCGAAGAGTTGCCAGGGAAACGGAATTTTCCAACCGGGGCTCTTAGTCTCATGGCTAATAAAACAAATTAGAAATGGAAGGTAACTTGAGAACAGTTTTACTAAAGTTTAAAAGCATATTGGAAGGCAGGTGACAATCCTGGTAGCCACAGGGAGGAGAGGTGGAGGAAAAGCCATCCCTTTAAGTTCAGCATGAGTCGAAATCAGGATAGCTCTTTAAGAAAGGGGAAATCATCCCCTGGAATGGAAGCCTAGTGGGTCTCTGGGAAAATGGAAGCTCTTAGCTACCCGGTGTTTCAGGCCTCTGCCCAGCTCCTGCTGCTATCTCGTGGGCATGTCGTGTGTGCTCTGTTCACATGATCCTCTGAGAGAGAGGGTTTTCTAGGCTCGCTCTGGGTGCATCTTTTCCCAGTTGTTACTCTGTCACTCAGGGAGCAAGTTAGAGCAAGGCACAGCATGATCGCAATAATTACAGCAAAAACATGAGTGAAGTCACCACGGAGTCAGGAAGAGAAAGGAAGTACTATTGAAAAGGAGTTGTGCGAACAGTCAGTTTCTAGAAATGGAGAGGGAACTCAACAGATGTTAACATTTATTAGATAGAAGCTCCCACCCCCAAATAAAAGCGGTAATTCTAGTAACTAGATTTATTAGTGTATTGTGGGTATTTTTTTCATTTTCTTTTTAGATCTCTAAAACTGTATGGTAACCTTTTTAACTTATTGGTTCTTTGTGAATTTCACATCATGCTCCCCAATCCCACTCATCTCTCCCTCCTCTCATACCCACCCTCTACTCTCATAACCTCCCCTCCTTCCCCAAGAAGAAAAAAATATAATCTCATCGTGGAAGCTGTAGTGTGTCACAGTGTGTCCCACAGTACAGTCTATTGTTTGTACGTCTTTGCTTGCAAATATTCATTGCAAGGACTTGGTCTGGGAAGAGGCCCCTGGCTTCTGCTACTCTATCAGATGTCCTGCTGTTGCTCTGTGTCATGGAGAGCCTGTAGTTTGGGATCTGTAGGACTGTCCCCTCATGCACTCCAGCAGGTCGTCCATTGATGGGGTAGATGTCGGGGTGGGCCAGCACAAAAGCCCTGGGGCTGGACCTGAGAGGCATCTATAGACAGTTTATTCTGAAAGACTACTTGTCTCCTTAAAATTAACCTGTTAGTTTGTAACTACACTGTAACATTCTGCAAATGCTTTGAACACTTGACTCATTAGTTTCTTACATAAGAAAGTTTATAAATTGTGTAGTCTGCAACTCTAGTTGAGTTATTACTAGCTAGACTTCTGTCTTAAATACCAGGCACACCCCTTTAATCCCAGCATTCAGGAGGCAGAGGCAAGCAGCTGTCTGTGACAGCCTGGCTAGCTTGGTCTACATAGCGAGTTCCAGGTCAGACAGGAGCAAGACAAGAAGACCCTGTCGCGGAAAGGGAGGGAAGGAAAGGAAAGAAAGACTTTGTTATTAATTACAAAGGAAAATGGGTTTCCTCATGATGTTTTTATACAGGCATACATGTCCAGGGAAAGCCCATGTATCACATACGGTGGTGCTGAGAAATGAACAGCAGCCCTGTAACGTGGGACTCACCTTGCTGAGTAGTTTTCTGCCTGAGCCCCTTTCTAACCACACTGGTGACTGCTGGGTATTTTAGAGCCGACTAGCCACTAGTAAAAGGTGGTCTCAAAGCTATCACTGGGCTGCTAACAAGGAATTTACATAAATATGCTATGTCATAATTGAGTAGAAAAATATTAGTAAGTATAGGATTATAGCACATGGTGGCAAATGGCAAAATATAAGCCTGAAGCAGAGAGAACATGAACTGTTGAAACCTCAAAACCACACCCAGCAACACACTTGCTCCAGCAAGGCCACACCTAATCCTTCCCAAACAGTTCTGCCTACTGAGGATCAAACATATTAGCTTTTGGGGGCAATTCTCATTAAAACTACCTGAGTTCTTTAGACTCAGGGAGATTTAGAAACCTTATAGGGTTAGACCTCTTATATATATTCACACACACACATAATAACACATAACAGGATATATATATATATATATTCTATGGTAATTTATCTCTTTTCTACCTATATGAACTGGGCAAGTTATAAGACATTCAGCAGCCTTGGTTTCTTTATCTATAAAAATGTTAATAATATCTGGTAGTGTTTATATACATTGAATTTATTGTTATATAAGGTTTTGTTATTTATTGGTTTTTATTGGTTTTAGATTGGCCTTTTACTCATAAGAGATCTGCTCCTGTCTCCCGAGTGCAGGGACTACAGGCACAAAGCATCATAACCAGTATAGCTTCTTACTCGGTAGAAATAAGAGTTTATTTGGATTTCAGCTTCAGGCTACAGTCAGTCTCTTACTGTGGAACTGACATTTTCCATTTTGAAAGATAACTTTGACAAGTATAATATTCTTGCTTCATGCTTATTTGTTTTCAGGGTTTAAAATATTTCATTCCATGTTTTTCTGGCTTTGTATGTGCAGTGACATTTTCTCCTGCCCCTTCCAGTGCTATGCAGAAGTCTTTACTTTGTATTTTTAACATCCTGCGTGTGATGTGTTGTGGGAAGCTTCTTCTCTGGTCATATCTATTGGAGTTATGTATGGTTCTGATGTCTGCGGTGTGCAGTTTGAATCTAGATTCTCTGGAAGAGCAGCACTGATCATTAATTCTTTTAAAAAATGAGACTCTGAATTCTTTTCAGACATTTCAGCACTCTCTGATTTTGGATTCCATTGTAGGGGAGTTGGCCAGTTGTGTTTGGGTCATAGCTGATGGCTACATCATAGACTGTGAGTTACCTTTGGCAGGTTTTGCACTTTGGTTAAAATGGACTTGCTATCAGTTTTGACTTTTCTCCCAATTTCTCTTGGATGCCTTGTTTGCTCTGAGTCTTTCTGGTGGGCTGACTGAATAAAATTCAACCTTGGGGACTTGTGAAAATTAGAGTTGATTATAAAATAAAATCATTGAGGTGGTGTGTATCAGAAAGGAACAGAACTTAAAGAATGAATGAATACACACACACACACACACACACACACACACACACACTTACATATATGTAGTGGATTTATTAAAATGGATTAAAGGCCGTGGTCCATCAGTGGCTGTCTACCAACAGAAGGTCAAAGAATCCAGTATTGTGTGTCAGAATCCTGAAGAAATAGGCTCTAATGCCAGTGAAGGAATAGACTTGCCAGTGAAAACCAGCAAGCAGACAAAGATAAATTCCTTCTTGCATGCCTTTTATATAGGCTACCAGCAGAAAGTGTGGCCCAATTTAAAGGTGGCTCTTCCCATCTCAAAAGATCTGGATTAAAGGTGGGTCTTCCTATTTCAAATGATTTAATTAAGAAAGAAATCTGCTGAGCGGTGGTAGAACACATCTTTATTTGATCCCAGCACTCAGGAGGTAGAGACAAGTGGATCTCTGAATTTGAGACCAGCCTGGCTTACAGAGAGTTCCAGGACAGCCAGGGCTACACAAAGAAAACCCTGTCTCAACCTCCCACCACCGCCCCCTCCAGAAAAAAAAGAAAAGAAAAAGGGGAGAAATCCCTTACAGGCACATCCACTTGCTTGGGTTTTAGTTAACTCCAGATAGAATTAGTAGACAACCGAAAATATCCATCACAAGTCTACCCCACCTTGACGCACAATCATATCTCCTTAGGTCATTTCTAATTTCCCAATGTAAACCATAACCAAGCCATAATTACACCTAACATAATGTAGCTATCCCAAGTATAATCACAAACATTATATATTTAAGCAAGTCATAATTACTCCTTAAATGAAAGAACCCTCATACAACCACAAATACATTATACATTTTAGAATAGATGGCAGTATCCCTTGAGGGACATTCCTTTAGTATCTCAAACTTAAATATGATAACCTCTGATGCTCTTTTTTTTAAAAAAGATTTATTGATTTTATGTATATGAGTACACCATTGCTCTTTTCAGACACAGCAGAAGAGGGCATCAGACCCCATTGCAGATGGTTGTGAGCCACCATGTGGTTGCTGGGATTTGAACTCAGGACCTCCAAAAGAGCAGTCAGTGCTCTTAACCGCTGAGCCATCTCTCCAGCCCCCTCTGATACTCTTTAATTGATGTCACATTGAATGAAAAAGAAATCAAGGAAAGAAAACACAAATATCCGTTCCAATGCATTCTTGCCAAAATGTGACAGAAATACTCATGTCAACTACAAGCCTTGTTTCTGTACACGGTCATGTGACCTTAGCTGGTATTTATAACTATCTTCCTCTATTACCCGGTCTGTATTTGATCCACCCTTGGCAAGCACTTAATTAAGCAGTCTTGGTTTTTTTCCTGGAGGAGTGACTCATACCTTCATTGCTGAAGGGTCTGTGCCTTTTGTCATCCTGCCTGGATTAGGATGTTGTAGTTTCCTGTTGACTAATCACAGGTCCTGGCAACACCAAGAGACTGCACTAAAGAATCTCCTGCACTCCAGATGCAGTCTTTCTTAACCTCCATTGTAAGAAGCAATCTGGATCAGTCACTCTTCCTACACTGTAGACTCCTTTCTTAACCTGTTAGCTTAAGGGCATCAGGAGCCCAAAGCACCTGGGGTGCATCTGAGATTCCAGCTCAGTGAAATGCGCGTTGTGACTCCAGACAGGAGCACTACCTTCTTGGGAACAAAATGTCTATACCAGCAAAATTTAAGGGCATGGATGTCACATTTTGGCAAGAATACATTGGCACGGATATTTGTGTTTTCTTTCCTTGATTTCTTTTTCATTCAATGTGACATCAATTAAGAGAGTATCAGAGGTTATCATCCTTTGCCTAATGGATCACTAGGGGTGATAGTGAGTCCTTTTCTTTCCTTCATCTGTGAATCATGGCTATGGGAGAAACCATACCATATATTAGACACTGATTCAAAGTGTATAGTTTCTTTTGTAGAGCCATGCCCCAGCCCTCCAGGCTGCTGCCACCTAACTGGAGCTATAACTGTGTCCTCAAAAGTCCATTCCATCTTTCTCTTAGGCCACCTGCTTCTGTATAGAAGCACATGTTAATTCCATGTGTGATGGATTCCATGATTGTGGGCCCACTGTTACACTTTTGGCTGTGAAGTAAATTACTTGGTCAGAAGCAATGCTCTGTGGAAAACCATCACAATGGATACAGCATTTTGTAAGTCCATGGATGGCAGTCTTGCAGAAACATATGTTTAGGAAAGGCAAAAACACAACCAGAGTAACTGTCTACTCTGGTAAGGTCTAAGTCAGCCTGCCACCATGTCACTGGCAGGTCACCCCTGGGAATGATGCCAATGTTGGTCCCTGCTGTTGGAAGATCTGGCACTCAGCAGCTGTAGCCAAGTGCAATCCATGTTGTCCAGCTCAGGTATAACCCCATCTCTGCCGTCATGGCCCATTGGTAGTGACAGGAATGGCTGGGAAAAGAGACAGACTGTCCACAGAATAATTCATCCTATCCACTTAATTTTTGAACTCCCCTGTGCTCTGATGAGCATTTACATGGGACACAGGTATCTTCACGTACTTTGCCATTTGCAGAAATCTGCCCACACACTTCCCCAGATGTCTTTCTCACCAGTCATACTCATTCCATGCCCCTGTCCTCCAGCTAGTCCGTTGGCTACAGTCCATGAACCAGTGAACAACTGTATTATCTACCTATCTCTCCTTCAGAACAAAATGCATGTTCGTATGTTCTGCCCACCATGAAGGTTTCCCTTCATTGGTATTTTTCAGGGTTGACCCAGAAATGGGTTGTAAACGCTGCAGCTGTCCACTTCTGAATGGTGTCTGTAGAACCTGCAGAACCATTGGTAAAGCAAGCCCTGGTCTTCTCTTCCAGTCATAAGGTACACCCCGATTGTCTATAGGCACAGGCTTAGCAGCAGATAGCATTGTAACAGGAGGAGAAAGCATAGGCGTTTACACAACTTCTTCATGTAATGTGATTGTGCCTTCAGGACCTTTGTGGCCCAATTATGTATATACCATTTCCTTTGATAGTGGATCGCTACGATGTACATAGTACTTGATGTGGTGGGTCAGAGAACACAGCTCATGATGGGCAGCTCAGGTCACATGATGACTTGGTGGCCTCTTGTCAAACATTTAGTTTCCACTGAGGCCCAAAAGCAGGCCAAGAGCTGTCTCTCAAAGGGAGAATAATTGTCCGCAGACGATGAAAGAGCCTTGCTGCAAAATCCCAAAGGTCTTTTCTGTGATTCACCTGTAGGGGCCTGCCAAAGGCTCCAAACAGCATTCCTCGCTGCTCCTGACACCTCAGGTATCATTGGGTCTGCTGGGTCGTGTGGTTCAAGGGTTAGAGCAGCGTGCACAGCTGCTGGGACTTGTTGAAAGCCTCCTGTTCCTGGCTCCACTTAAACCTAACAGCTTTCCAAGTCACTTGGTGTATGGGCCGGAGTAACACACTCAAGAATGTGCTGCCTCCACAATCTAAATCAGCCACAAAACATTGTGCTTCTTTCTTGGTGGTAGGAAGAGTCAAATATGATAACTTCTCTTTCACATTAAAAGGAATACCTTTGCATACTCCATACCAACCAAGAATTTTATGGAAGTAGTTTGAATTTTGGTTGCATTTATTTCCCATCTTCTGGGTTAAATGTTACATGGTAACATATGGGTTACCAACAAGTCCAGAGGGGTTGCTGTCTCCTGCTAACTTGACCCAATCAGCATAATGTCATCAATATAGTGAACCAATGTAATATTCTGTGGAAGAGACAGATAATCAAGATCCCTTCAAACTAAGTTATGACAGAGTGCTGGAGACCTGATATATCCATATACGTTTCTCTAGGAGTGCCTCTGGTATCAAAATGTATATAAGTCAGGGTACTCTAGACGACCAACAGAGAAGAGAGAGAGAGAGAGAGAGAGAGAGAGAGAGAGAGAGAGAGAGAGAGAGAGAGAGAGAATAACTTCTATACATTTTATCTGTTTACTATCTATCTATCTGAATAGCATATAGGCTAAAACGATCTGGTTTAAGGTGTATCTCACCACCTCAGAAGATCCAGATCAAAAGTTGGTTTCCCCACTTCAAATGATTTAATTAAGAAAGCCCTCATAGGTGTACCTAGCAGCCAGGGTTTTAGTTAATTCTAGGTGTAGTCAAGTTGACAACTAAGAACAGCTGTCACATGATTCCATCATGGCTAGGCTAGGTGCCAACAACAGAGAGGGTGAGCGGCCCAGAGTACAAAGGAAAACAGATGGAGCAAAAACCTGGTCACATCTTGAACTCTGCTGGGACTAGGACTTGGGCTGCCAAGGGCTGTGGTCAGAGTCCCTGGTCTCAGGTGACCCATGGAATACTGGAGTATAACATGTTGGCCCTGCAGGAGCCAGAGTCAGAGCCACTGATTTTTGTGTTAACTGTGTATCCTGGCCTTCAGTGAAGGTATTTTCAGACCTGAGAGTTCTCTGGTCAGTCAGTATGGTCTCTTGTCTGTACAATCATAACATCTACAAATAAGAACACGTGGACTTCTATCTTTGTTCCACTGCTGCCCGTGTCTTACTGCCCCAGCTCAGACTAGATCGAATAGATCTGAAGAGAGTGGACACACTTCATGTCTTGCACTTTAGTAGAAATGCGTTGAGTTTTGCCTTCTCTAGTGTGGTATCAGCTGTAGGTTTGTGATGTGAGACCTCTGTTATGCTGAGATGTGCTTCTCCAATTCTTAGTGTCTTCAAGGGTTTTTGTCAAAAGCCCCTTCACATCTGCTAAGATGATGTGTGATTTCTGTTCTTGAGTCCATTTATCAGATGTATTATTTACTGATTTGCTTATATTGAACTATCCCTGAATTTCTAGAATAAAGCTGATGTGATGGTGGTGAAGTTGGCAAGCATCTTATTGAATTTTTTGGTGGTAATGTTATGTGGTGTGTGTGTGTGAGAGAGAGAGAGAGAGAGAGAGAGAGAGAGAGAGAGAGAGAGAGAGAGTGTATGTGTTCATCAGAAAGATTGCACTACAGTTTTCTTTTTATTCTTCTTTTATCTGGCCTAAGTATCAGGGTAATAAATGCTAGCTTAATAAGAGAAGTTTGGTAACATTCGTCTCTTTCTATTTTGTAGGCCTCTTTTAGAGATACTGATGTTAATTCATCTCAAAAGGCACCATTTCAGACAGGGACCAATACCTAGAATTTACAAAGAATTGCAGAAATTATATACCAAGGTGTCATGGTTTATATATGCTTGGCCCAGGGAGTGACATGATTAGAAGGTGTGGCCTTGTTAAAGTAGGTTTGTCGCTGTGGGCATGGGCTTTAAGATCCTCATCCTAGCTGCCTGGAAGTCAGAATTCTGCTAGCAGCCTTCAAATGAAGATGTAGAACTGTCTGCTCCTCCTACACCATGCCTGCCTAGATGCTGCCATGTTCCTGCCTTGAACCTGTAAGTCAGCCCCAATTAAATGTCCTTATAGAGCCAGGTAGTGGTGGTGGATTTCTTGAGTTTGAGGCCAGCCTGGTCTACAGAGTGAGTTCCAGGACAGCCAGGGCTACACAGAGAAACCATGTCTCGAGAAAACAAAAACAACAACAACAAAAAAGTCCTTATAGGACTTGCCTTGGTCAGGGTGTTTGTTCACAGCAGTAAAACCCTGACTAAGACACAAGGGAGTAAAACCACTAATCAACAAACGGGCAGTTGTACTGAAATAGGAAGTTTTCAAAAAGCCAAAGTGCAAATGGCCAATAACTGGTTCGAAGGTGTGTGCTATCTGTAGACAGCAGGGCAATGCAAAATGAAAACTAACTCAAGATGCTACCTTAACCCCACTCTGAATGGCTGTCATCAAGAAATCTGCCATCAATGTTAGAGAGGATAGGGAAGAGAACAGAACCTTGTTCATGGTTGCAAGAGGTACAGCTTAATACAGCCACTGTGGTTTTCAGTTTGCTGATTTCCTCAGAAATTCAAAATAGAACTCCTGTGGGCCTCAGCTATTTCCCTCCAGGGCACAAGTGCAGAGATCTCCATTTTCTGCCCTAGAGATATTTGGACCTCTGTGATTGTTGCTATAGTCACTGTAGCAAATAATTGGGATCAGCTTATTTGAAAATGAAGTTTTGGTGTGTTTATGAGCACTGCTCTAAGGAGGAATGAAGTCTGAAAGTTTGTAGTAAAATGGACAGACTTGGACTGTGTAACAGAGAGGCTAAACTCTAGTAGTAGGTTTCCCTGTGGCTTTCCCAAAAGCCTTTAGTGTTAGCTGCCCCTTGCTCATTCCCTCCTTACCCTTCCCCACCCCTCCCTATGTTCCTACTTTCTCCTTCTCCACGATATTATATTCCAGTTTCTGTTTCTCAGTAGATCTCTTTACCCCTAACCCTGACCCTCCAAGTCCCTTTGCTAGGTACCTATCCTCTGTGGCTGTTTGGATTGTAGCACAACTGAAAGCTTAAAAGCTAACATCCAAGCAGGGTGGTGGTGGCACACGCCTGTAATCCCAGCACTCTGGGAGGCAGAGGCAGGTGGATTTCTGAGTTCGAGGCCAGCCTGGTCTACAGAGTGAGTTCCAGGACAGCCAAGGCTACACAGAGAAACCCTGTCTTGAAAAAAACCAAAAAAAAAAAAAAAAAAAAAAGCTAACATCCACATATAAGAGAAAAATACATAATACTTGTCTTACTGGGTCTGGATCACCTCACTCAGGATGACTGTTTCTAATCCCATCTATTTACTAGTAAACTTAATAATCTCATTTTTGTTATGCATTCATCTTTTGATGGACATCTAGGCTGTTTCCAGTGTCTGGCTGTTATGAGAGTAAGAAAGTATCTCTGAAGAGGATGTTCCTTTGGGTATATCCCTAATTTGTTTGGGGTTCTGTTGCTGTGAAGACTGCGTGACCAAGACAACTGTTTAAAAAGGAAGCATTTAATGGGGGCTGACTTGTTGTATGAGAGGCTTAGTCCATTGTCATCATAGTGGGAAGCATGGTGGCCTGAAGATAGGTGTTAGAGCAGCGACAGAGACCTTTACATCTGAAGCACAGGAAGAGAAGGGGGGAGGAGAGGAGGGGGAGAGAGAGGTGGGGGAAGGGAGAGTACAAGCCTAGGCCTGGGCTTTAAAATCTCAAAGCCAGCCCAAAGGACACTTCTATAAGGCCACACCTTGGGATCTTTCTAATCTTTTCAAAAGGTTCTTCTCCTGTGGAACTGTGCATCTAAATAGCTGAGAGAGCCTATGGGGGCCATTCTTATTCAAACCGCTACAGTGCCCCAGAGGGCTATAGCTGGATCTCGAGGCGGATCAAGTTTCAGTTTTGTGAGGAAACTCCACACTGATTTCCTCACTAGTTTACACTCCCACCAGCAATAATGTTTCCCTTCCACTTCCTCCTCACCAGTGCCAGCTCTGTGGTTGGCATTATTGATCTTGGCCATGGGAAGTTTAATTTATAATTCCCTGATGGCTAAGGATTTCTACAATTCATGTTTAAACTTTTAAAGGTCTCTATTTAGTTCAGTAACCCCCATTTTTAATTGAGTTGTCTTCTTGAATTTTTTAGTTCTTTATTCTAGGTATAAAACACTCGTATCAGATAGGTAATTGGTAAAGATGTTTCCGCATTCAGTAGCCTGCTGTGTTTGTTGCCTGAATTGTGGTGTCTTTTGCCAGAAGGTTTTGAGCTTCGTGAAGTCACATTTATTAATTGTTAGCTTTAGTGCCTTTCCCCCATGTTTTCCAGGTTTTAAGTTAAGGTCTTCAGTCCATTTGGAATTGAGTTTTGTGCATGATGATAGATACTATGAAGCTATAGAAGATAGAATGGCAATGGAAGGAGAGGTAGACAGGCTCACTGTGAGGATGACTCCTGGGAAACTGTTCCCAAACACACTGTCTCCTGCCTCAGCCTCTGTGTGTACTAATAGCGCTCCCAGAATACTTTTCCTCTACCTGGGCGTTTCTGACGCCTTCTCTGCACTGTGGAGAAAGCTGCATCCCTGACTTTGGCTTTGTGTTAACAGTTACTCACAGATCTCTCTCTTCCAGAATACTGTGACGTCCACATTTCATTTCCCCGGTGGACGTATAAGTGAGAACGAACAGGCAGCTTTCTCTTGGAGTGGTGGAAGGTTCAGAAAATGCCTGGGTGTGTGTGTGAGTAAATGCAGCCTGAGTTGATTAGGGAGTGCGGCAGGCTTGTAGCCTTCTGTTGTTACTTCTGCAGTAAAGGGAAGACCAGGGCCCCTAGACTCGGCGGAGCGGCAGCCTCTGTGGCAGCTCCTAACCTGAACTTGCTCTGTAGAAGCAGCTCCTTGTTGTCCTCTGACCACACAAACAGACACACACATGCAAATAAATAATTACAACAATAATAATGGTAAATGTTCAATTAGGAAAGATCAAAGTATATGGAGTTTATTATCCGTGAATAAAAAACATTAAGACACTGTCCTAAGGATTGTGTGTTAGTGAATGTAAATGCGTAGTCATGCTTCCTGGGACTCCAGAGGGCTTTAATGTGATCAGGAGTCAGGATGCTACCAGCTGTTTCCTTGGCTCAGCAGATGAGTCCAATTTAGTTACTGAGCTACTCAAATGTTGACTGACGTGTGTTGGTAATTTTGATCTCATTCTTGGCCTTCGTGTTGTGGCTATTGTCTAACCCCTGTCTATTTCTAATACCCTTTTTTCTATGTATTCTAAAAAATAGTAGCTTAAATGTGATTTTTTTCCTCCCATTTTTTTTTTCAGAACCCATGATTAGTTTAAGTTGATTTTGAGAGAAATTGCCGCCTTCCGTAAACGACCTCAGAGAGACTCTTGGATACTGATGTGGGATGTCTAGAGTTGTTATGTTCCCATCATCTGAATTCTTTGTTTTGAACGTTAACCACCACAAAACACTCAGGGGAGGCAATATCAATTCAGAACCAATACAACAGTGGCTTCTAGTTTGATATGATATTCATACCCAAAGCCCAGAGGAGGTTCGTCAACAAGTGTCTCTAGTTGTTGCCATCTAAGTAGCTGCTTATTGTTTTAATAATCATGAATAAGAAGGACAGAATTTTTCCTTTTTTTAGTTCATTTTTATTTTTATGGTTTATTTATTTTATGTGAGCACACTGTCTCTGTCTTCAGACACACCAGAAGAGGGCATCAGATCTCATCACAGATGGTTGTAAGCCACCATGTGGTTGCTGGGAATTGAACTCAGGACCTCTGAAAGGGCAGTCAGTGTTTTTAGCCACTGAGCCATCTCTCCAGCCCTGTGAATTTTTCCTTTTTAAAAAAATCAAAGTAATGATTGGAATTTATGGGTGTTACTCTTACATTTCCATCTAGATTTTAAACACAGAATTTTTTTTTTAACTTTAAAGGAGCCTGGCCTTTTAAAGAACTGCTTTCTTCAACACAATCTACAGAAAGGTTCTCAATCGAGGAGATCAGAAAGGATAATTTTCAGTCATTGTCGAAGAGCTTTCTGATGGCAGAATCAAAGAATTGGGAAATGTGCCCTCCCCTGGCAGTTTGAGGAATGTGATGTCAAAGAAAGATAGAAACCAACTCTTACATGAAAACAATAAGGCCTAAAACAGATAACTGTCTATCATTTTATAGTACACAGCAGCCAAGCCTGTCCCAGGGTTCTTTGTGCATCTTGTTGAGAACCAGTGCTCGTTAGAGAACCCAGTTCTGTGTTTATGAGAACAACCGCCTGGATTATTATAATCATTGAGCTATTATAGTTCTTAGAGCTAACTTGTCTTATCCTTCTGATTTGGGGGTTTTATTGCTTTGTTTTTGTCTCTTGTTGTTGCTTTAAGAAATGAGTAGTCCTCAGAGAACTATTAAAAAGAATTACATTATTTTTAAGGATACACTCATGTATATCACTGGTGTTAGCCATCTATTGGATTATAGCCAGATATAACCAGAACATTCCATTTCCATGATTTCAAGTTATGTATTTTTTTAAAGATTTATCTATTTATTGTATGTAAGTACACTGTAGCTGTCTTCAGACACTCCAGATGAGGACGTCAGATCTCATTACAGATAGTTGTGAGCCACCATGTGGTTGCTGGAATTTGAACTCAGGACCTTTGGAAGAACAGTCAGTGCTCTTAACCACTGAGCTATCTCTCCAGCACTCAAGTTAGTTTTAAACTGCCTTCCCTAAACTTCTCAGGTTATCTGGTTGGAAACAGATCAAGTTTGATCACAACAAAAAGAAGGAGAAAATTAGAAATTAAGTGCTTAGCCAGGTGTGGTAGTAACACCATTAATCCCAGCATTTGAGAGGCAGAGGAAGGTGGATCTCTGTGAGGTTCAGGTCAGTCTGATCTACAACATAAATTTCAGAACGGCCAGAATTACGTAGAGAGGTCAGAAAAAGGAAAGTTCTCAAAAAACAAGCAAACTTTGGGAAATCAGTTGTTTGTTGCCTGGCTCTTAAGTTTTCCTGTAATAGGATGAGGTAGAAATGACAAATGGACTGAGAAATGGACACGTGATTCTCAGTCTAGGACAACTCATTAATTCAGTTTTTATCCAACAGAAAACAAGCAGTAAAGTTTGATTTGTGATCAGTAAAGTTTATTTTTCAATGTTTCTGAAAAAGAAGTTTCTAAGCAAATAAGTGATACAGATATGATTACAAGAAAATAATATTTCATCACAGTGGGACAGAGGTGGTTTCAAGGGCTTTTAGCAGATTCTTAGTATAGCTTGGTAACCATCTTTAGTTTATTCATCTTCAAAACAGAGACTGATTCAGGTAATAAAACTACATTTAAAATTATTTTCAAGGCAGGAGAATAAAAGTTTTTTCAGGGCTGGGGTTGTAATGTGATACCAGGCACTTTACTAGCATGTGTGATGTCCTGCGCTCAATTTCCAGCACTACACACACACACACACACATACACACACATACACACAGAGTAATTTTAGTTAGAAGCTATAACTATTTCAAGGAAAATTAGCCTGGAACTAATAAGCCTTTGTTAATTTACTTTTTGAATCACTGTGACTTTAAATCTTATATCTGCCTTTGCTTCTGATTCTCAAATTACAGTACATTTAAGATTTCTTGTTTTGCATTAGCTTAAACAGCAGTAAATTATAAAAATGAAGATTGCACGTAATAAGCCTCTGTTTGTGTTTCCACTCATTAACACTCCTTCCTTTGAAGCTGGTGGCCATGCTGTGTCTTCGTAGCAGTGTCAGGCCCAGCGACTTGTATTACCAGCTACAGAACTATTGCCTGAGGGGAAGGAGGAAGCCTTGTCTGAGACTAGAGCAGGCTCAGCCTCACTTTCTGCTGAGGAACAGGAAGACATGTTTGAGCCCTGTCCTTCAATCTAAGTAGTATCTATGAGAGCAAGGCAAGAGAGGAGGGGAGTACTAACGTGCATTCAGCAACTTCTACTCTGGTAAAAGTGCATCAGGATGAGGCTGGAGAGAAGGCTCAGTGCCTAAGAACACTTGCTCTATCAGGGAACTCAGGCTCCATCCCCAGCACCATTATCTGGAGGCTCATAGCTGTATGCCATTCCAGCGGATCTAATGTCCTTCTGGCCTCTGCCCTGCACACAGACGGTACATATACATACCTTCAATCATGCATACATACATTTCAGGTATACACACACACACACAAAATAAACAAAATAAATACTTAAAAATCCAAATCTACATATCTAGATCCATATTTATCTCTGTCTGTGACTGGAAACGGAACTCAGTGGTAGAACCTTTGCCTAGCATGCACAAGGCCTTGGTTGGATTCATGCCCAGATATCACACACACACACACACACACACACACACACACGAGGAGAATGGAGAATGTATCTGTCTATCCATAGTCCACACCTTCATCTGTCCCCTCTCCATCTCGTCGTGCGTGTGTAAGCATGTATTTAACAAAATGCTTATACCAGGCACTCCTCTGCACAGAGACAGATCATCCCATCTTCATAGTCACACTGTAGGCGTCTGTAATTACGATCCTCATGTGGAGATGATGGGACTGAGGCACTCATCGTGGACCCCGTCCTCTCATTGGATGCTTTATGGCGTAGCTTTGGAGGACTCAGGTGACATCAGTGGCCCAGGTAACATTAGCTGGCAGAGCTGAAGTTGAGCCTAGCTGTCATTACTTCCTCTTTGCTGCCTCTCTGGTTCTAGCTTCTGTGTAATGTTCCTTATTACCTTGCTGCTGAAAATTTGAATCTGCATGCAGAAGCCCTCATTCAAATGTCATTTCCTCCAAAACACCTTTTCTAGTTAACATACCTGGAAGCTTCTTTTCTTACATCCCTATAAGAGTGAATTCTCACCCTTTTGGATGCTTGCCTCTTTGTAAGGGAAAGGTACACCGGCCTGACTCAGATTGTACAGCTCTTAAAGGCAAAACTGCCACAGACATTTTGCTGTGCATAATGTCTTGAAAATGTGTGGAAGTTTCAAAGTAGCAAGAGTCAATGGCTTTAAAATATTAAGTGCATGACCCTTTATAGTATAAAGTTCCTAACTGAATTCCAGTATACTTTTTAAAAAATTAACCTATTATGAGATATTTTATTACATATGAAATTCTCAAGGAATAAGAAAAATTTTAAATGTGAAAATTTAGGTACTATAATGAAAATATTTTCACAGCATATAGTTTTGTAGGGAAAAATAGGGATCAAAATAATAAAACTTTCCATCAGTTGTTAGAAAGTTTTAATAACAACAGATGAAATAACTATTCAAGTACAACAGTAATAATACAGCCTTTGCTCTCAAAACCCTGATGCAAATTACATCAAAAAATTATCAGAGGTAACCAGGCGGTGGTGGTGCATGCCTGTAATCCCAGCACTCTGGGAGGCAGAGGCAGGGGGATTTCTGAGTTCGAGGCCAGCCTGATCTACAGAGTGAGTTCCAGGACAGCCAGGGCTACACAGAGAAACCCTGTCTTGAAAAAAAACAAAATCCAAAGCAAAACAACCAAAAACAAACAAAAAAGAATTATCAGAGGCTTTTTAAAAAACTCTCTTGAATTTACTAATTATTTACATTTTTTAAACTGATAGAAAATGAGTAGTGAGAGGCTATTTAATCTTTTGGATTTCTGCATTTGTGTATATATAATACTCTTAGTTTATTACTAAAGTCTTCTTGGATAATTCCAGTGTGATCCTTTGGAAGGTAAGATGGAGGCACATATGTTAGTGAGTGTTTGCTGTATGAGGAGACACCTAATACACTAGTGCTAGTGATACGTGCTGGTGATTCTACCACTTGAGAGGCTGAGACACCAGGATTATGAGTTCGAAGCCAGCCTGGACTACAGAGTGATATTCCATCTCAAAGACAAGGTTCTGGGTACTGTTTGCTACTGTCCTTCTGACCAAGTCAGAGTCAGCATGGGAAGGGACTGCCCAGTGGTGAGGGTCACTATGGCAACAGTCTACGGCTTGGTGTCCCTAGGATTTCCTAGCCAGCATCCCAGATTCTAATCCCACCCAACAGTCAGCATGTTAGGTGATAGAGGAAAACTAAAAGGATTATTGCAATAACACGCTTTTAAGAGCGTTTGCACACCCAGTTCCTTTGGAATGCTTAGCAATCGTTTGAAATCCCTTTCAACTTTGCATATTTTGAAGCTTCAAGCTTTGAAAGAGGATCTTTTGATCCTCGCTCATTAAATGCCCAATTGATCTTCGCCAGGTGCTGCATTGCCATGACACAATCCCGACAGCACAGCCACTTATTAAAAGCACCTGAGGACCAGTGTGGAAGCCACCTCATGGAGCTCTCTACTGTCCTTTGATGTCACCATTATTGTCACCATTTAACATATGAGGAGACAGACACAGAGAGAGGCCAGCAAAGCCCCTGATGTCACATGGTCCATAGGTGGTACCTTACGTCTAAGCCTAAGGCTTCCATCCAATGAATTTTCTCCTGAATGGGTTGGTACTTTTCTTAAGCATTCACTTTGTTAAGTATTTGAATGTTTTGTATAATCCTCTAAAAAACTGGGGACCATTGTGAACCCTGAAATTTCCCTGGTTCTACTGCTTTCAATATTTGGATCAACTATAAAGAGCTCAGAGTCGAAACCTTGTTGCTGTGTCTAGGTGCAATTTTTAGATATTTCGGACTATTTCATCTCTTCTTCACCGTCTATGACTCTTTGAGGACTCCAAAATAAAATATGGAATGTTCATTTATTCTGGATCCTAAACAACGTGAGGAGTTCCCAGTTAGCAGTGACCAGTGTCAGCCAGTGAATGCTAGGCAGTGTTTGGCACGTGTAGCCCAGACGGGCTGTGCTTCCTCAGAGTCAGGTTGTGTTTTAATGATCTATGTGGCAATCAATACTGTAGAGCAGTGGTTCTCATCTCCACCCTTTGGGGCCCTATATCAGATATGCTGTGTATCAGATTAGTACATTACAGTTTGTAACAGTAGCACAATTACAGTTATGAAGTACCAACAAAGTAATTTTGTCATTGGAGGTCGCCATGACATGGGGAACTGTATTAAAGAGTAGCAGCATTAGGAAGGGTAAGAACCACTGCTCTAGAGGGAGGGACTGCTGAAGACCCTGAACCCACACACCTGAGTTTGAGGTGTGAACTATAATAAATCCCCTGAAGTCTAAGCTAACATGACGTTTTTACGTTAGTAAAACAAGTAGCTCTGAAGAGATATGTAGGATTTTAGGTATGCTCTTAATAAGGAGTCATGTCATAGAGGGCTTTGGAGAAAGATGGTGCAATCCAATGGCTTTCCAGCCATTGAATTACCTTATATGCTTTGGAAGGGGGAGTGACTGAAGTTTGATTGATGAAGTATCCACTCTGGGCAAAGTTTGCTATCAGAACTGAAATGCCTAAAGCAAACCGGTCTGAATCATCCTTGCTAGATGCTACAGTCCATGCCTTTGTTCTATGCCTTTGTCTATGAGCATTGGTGTTTTTTTAAACAATGCATTGTGTTCCAGTTTTCTTTTAAATATTGCCTGCGTTCTTGGAGTCTTGAACTGTTTGCTTGGGTCTCAGTATGCTTTGAGAATGACCATTTGTTCCAATAGAGGACCTTCTTTCCAGTTGTAGCCAGTCACACAGTGAGATGCACTGTAAAGTGCATTTGGTAAGTTGAAGATGTTTGTTCTCAGTGGTGTGTCCTCACAGCACCTCCTTGGGAAGTACAGAAGAAAAGCAGAAAGCTAGTGGGTAATCTCACAGATGTGCTGCGAAGAGCAGGCAGCACCGCCACCTTGTTGCCAAAGTTGTCTGATATGAATGTGCCTGAACATCAAGTGCTTGCCTGTTCCAGAGGAGACCGTATTACTTTTTCTCTGTTGGTACTTGCAGAACCGACTTAAAGTAAGTTAGTCCTATTCAACTGAATTCAGTAATTAGCGTAATCACGATGCTGTGCATTGTTCCGCAGGGCACACCCCTTGGCCGGGCTCCCATTAAAGAGGACACCAGTGCTGTCCTAGTGAATAAATCCCAGCCCACATGCCGCACACCAGCGTGTTCCTGCCTGCTGCTCCGCTGTAGTTAATTTTAGCCAGCGTTTGTTCTATGAGTTGTACAACTGTTTACCCAAGTAGAAGTTAGTAAGCTGAAATGTGACTTCTGGGCCTGTGCGATAGCTATCTATTCAGACTTCAGATTGTGTTTATGATCCGGAGAGCAGACAGCTGAAGAATTGTAGTTCAGATTTCTTTTCCAACTGCTTGTGAGTACTCTGGGGATTTTAAAGACTTTTCTTTGTTCTTCGTACCTTAAATCTTCCTAAAGTGCCTCTCATGGTAATTTTATATGCCTTGGGAAAACTGGTGTTGATGTACAACCCGGCCGTGTCAGATGGTGGCATGGTGTCTTTCTTTACGTGTGCAGGGCCAGGAGCACCTCAGCATATTCAGCTTTTCCTGGAGAAAGTATTTGGTTCTTCATTTCTATCTTTATTTAAAAATATGCAGATTAGCTCTTATTTTGAATGTTAAAATATTAGATTAGTAGAAATGGTTACAGTGTGTCTCTAAACTTTATTTTCTGTGGTAGTAACTGTTGGGAGAAACATGTAAGAAGTTAGTACCGCTTCCCAGTGGATGCACTGCAGAGACAGACAAGCAGTGTTTCCCGACTAAGCCTATATACATGGAAAGCATATTTAAAAGACCAGTTTTCTCCTAAAGAATATAACTTTATAAGGAAGGTTTCAGAGGGTGATTTAAAGGGTGCTCTTTTTGACCTAGTTATCCACTGTATCTAAAACTCTTCACTGCTTTTCAGTTTGGTCAGTCCCAGCTTATATCTAGACTGAAGCAAACAGAGTCTTAGTATTACTTTCAGTATTATTTTAAATTAAACCCAAGTCACCTTGCTTAGTTTGAACTATGTTTACACTTAAACTAGAATGACTTCGAGTCAAGCCAATTTGTTTATATCAGAACCAGAAATTCCCTTATCAGTTAATATGTAAATTACACCCAGTTTAGGAATGTTGATTTTTAATGAAACAGTTGTGCTCCCACATCTCTGTCTATAAGCAAAGACAGAGTCAAACCCAGGATTAGTATTGTGAATGCCATGTCCCCATTTTGCCAAACTGTATGTAAAGGCTTCTTTGAGGTTATGTGTTGCCTGATTTTAAATACAAATGACATCAGGTGTCAACAATGAAAGGAAATTTTCAGTGGTGCATTCAGTAGGAAAAATATGTAAGAATTGAAAATAGAACTGAATTCCTAGGCTATTTTTAGAGAGAAGCATTTTTTGAAGCTTAGCTTTCTGAGCAGGAGAGAAATCTGTAAGTATAACAGAGAAGTCACTCCTGTCATCCTGAGCAGAAGGGATTTTGTTCCAGCAGATGCTTCGTGATGTACACGTCCTCACAGGAATGCTGCCTCTCTTGTCCTTACCGTTGCCCTTCCTCAGAAGCCCCGGGGGGCCCTGGGAAGTATGTGCAATAGTGTACTATAGTTGTGCTGGTTTTCAAGCTAAAATTAATTTGATCATTGTAGTTTTTAATCCTGCCCCAAAGAAAAGCTGATTAGTATTTATCCATTTTTAATGTAACAGAAAGAGGTTTATCTATTAGTGGGAAGCATGTGTTCTAGGGCAAATTGTTAAACTGCTCACGGACACTTTCAGAGTATGCATTAGTGATTTCTGTGTGATGAGAGTGATCTAGGAGAGTGGAAGACCTCTGTGAGTGTAGTCCTGGCTCTCAGGTGTGGCTGATTCTGTGACTCTCTTCAGTATTCCTCTGTGCCCCATGACACAAGGGCCACTTGTCAGAGGCCCCTCATGAGTGGAAGCTCTGTTGGCTTGTTGTACCTTAGAATGTAACAGATCACAAGGAGCTCAGCTATGTGGTCACAGATGCAAGGTAACATGCTAAGAAACCCAGGCCGCCTCCATACAGCAGGAAGAGTCTAACATTGGGCATATGCATGGCTGCCTCTCTGCTCCAGACCCACCCCCTGGCCCTGTAGGAGCTGCTCTGGATGGCTGCCTGCCCTCTCCCTTCCTCTTTGCTTCTTTAGATCTTGCTCACCAGAGGCTTTGAGCAGACAGCTGCTGGGGCAGTAGGTATACTTTGAGTCCTTTAATTACAGAGTATAGCCTTCTGCTCTGAGGAGCCTCGCAGGAAGCCTTTGTCTGGCTCCCCTTTATTCACAGCCTGTCTGTTTAGCTGGTTGGTCGGTCAGTTGGTCAGTCTGTCGGTCAGTCTATGTGGGACTGTGAACAGAATCTAAGACCCCAAATACTCACAAGCACTCAGCCTCTGAGATACTTCTCCAGAGCCCACGTGAGGGTTTTGTCAGTATGGATGCAGGCAGCTGTGTTCTGTAGCAGGCTGCCTTTGCTCAGTGGTCACATCCCTGGAACATTCTCTTTGTAAAGGCAATGTGGCCGAAAAAGCTTGCTCTGCCCCTCGTTTCAGCTGTGGTAGGTGAGGTGTGAGGAGAATGGGCCAACGAAGCCTTCTGCTGTGCCTGTGTTGACTGCGGTCAATAGCTGACTGCTGGGAAGAATGCTGATGCTTCTGGGAAATACTGGGCCCGCTGTTGTTGTTCAGCACGTGCTAAGCACCTCCACAGCACTCACAGTACACAAAGAGAGCATAGTTCCTACTCGCAAAGAGCTCACGTGCTAAAGAGCAGCGGCGCCAAAAAAAAAAAAAAAAAAGGGAGGGGGGCCTGACATGCAGTCAACAAACTGGCCAAGAGACAGTACTGAGGGGAGACGTGGGAGGCAAGAGCACGGGGCGGTGGAGGCCACGGTGGAGTTCTGTTTATCTGGGCATTGGCAACACAGGATTGGGACTGGCTCTTGTGTCCTGGCTGCTTTGCCCTGGGCAGCAGCTGTGGGTAAGTGGGGCAGCCCAGAGCCCACACCCGGGCCTTGTCACCTTCCGCCCACAAAGGAGCCACCGAAGGGTCACCTCACCCGAAGCTGTTGCTGGGTGGCAGCGGCCGACCCACATGAGAAGTGGGAAACAGCCTCCTCTGCTACACTGTTTAGATAGACCTTGAGTTCTAGGTTTTATTTTCTCTCTTGGATGCCACCTGACCCTGCTCTGTCTTAAAATGATGGGTCATCAATCTGGTATTTTAAGACAGCGTCTTGAGTTTCTCAGAAGATAAGCATTATGAAGGTCTGTGACACATTACTGCGGCGCACAGTATCAGAAGCACCTGGCACAGGAAAGCGACCAGGGCAGGCATGGGTACAGACAGCTGATGAGTTCCCACACAGCAACTGGTCTGAATCATTCGGTTCTCGACCCCAGTGGTGGCAGCTCTCTGACTCAGGTTCTGGGTCCTGTTCATGGCTCTACATCTGAAAGAAACTTGGAGAGATTCAGCAAAGACCTTCAAGAAAGGGGGCGGGGATCACATGTTAGAAATCATAGCTACAATAAAAGGTTAGAGGACTTCTGCTTTTTAGCCTAGAAGATACTCATTCAGTTCAGATACGTATGTGCGCCTGTCCCAAGGGTGATGATGAATGGCTAGTGTGTGCTCCCCTTTGGAATATAAAGGGTCAGGTACACAAGGTGCCGCTGTGACCTATCAGCACTGCCTGGGAACTTACACAGATTCTCAGGCCCACCAAGACCTGCTGATCCCAAGTGGGAAGGCTGAGTGCAGGACGGTCCTCTACGCAATTCTGATGTCCACTGCATGGGGTATTAGGAAGAAAGTTATCCCAAAAGGGGGTCACGGATGCTGGAAACTATAAACTTTTCTTTCTGGAGTCATATAAACCTGGGTTTATATTTATTTGCAATGTTTTTAGTATTCTCTCTGAAGTTAGGAGATAAATGACCTCTCAAAGTCCTTCTAACCCTGCCTTGGCTCTGGATTTCTTTTGGTCACTTAATATTTTTTTTCTGAGACAGGGTTTCTCTGTATAGCCCTGGCTGTCCTGGAACTCACTCTGTAGACCACGCTGGCCTCTGCCTCCCAGAGTGCTGGGATTACAGGCATGTGCCACCACTGCCTGGCTGGTCACTTAATATTTAACCTGGGAAATACTGCATTGACTTACCTGGATTTGGTAATTAAGACAGTGCCTATCTTTGTTCGTTTGTTTGGGGTTTTGATTTCTGTGCTAGAAGTGAAACCCAGGGCTTCACAGCATACTAAAAGTAAGCACTCTACCACTGAAGCACAGCCTTGCCTTGATAGCACTTTTAAAAAAGAAATTATTTTTATTCAGATGTCCATATGTCCATATGTGTGTGAGGGTATGCTATGTGGGTGCTAGGGACAGAATCCAGGGGCCCTAGAAGAACAGCACGTGTAGCTGCTAAGCCGTCGCTTCAGCTCCATCAGCAGCAGTTTAAAATGAAGATGTAAAGAAATGAGAAGAGAATGGTAATGTGGGCTCTCAGATATACAGTGTATCAGTCACACAGCAGTGGGTTTAAGCAGTGTTGCTAAAGCTATCAGGCATACAGTAATGGGTTCACGTAGTGTTGCTAAATAGATTTTCCCCTTCCCAGTTGACTTCACCACTAGCCCACGGTCACTGTGTCACAGACTGTTGACTAGATCATTCACTGTCTTCATGAAGTCTCTGTCAGAAGAGGTAGCTGTGGACAAAGTGTGACTTTAACTAGTTTCCCAACTCTTTTACCTCCGCTGGAAGAGACAAATCGGTTGGCGCTCAGAAAGACCTAAAGAGGGGTGAGCATAATAGGAGGCACCACGCCCTTTGGCGCGGGATAGGGACTTATTTCCGCCAACACTCCTTATGTAGCAAATAATCCAGTGGTGCACACAGGAGGCCCTCGCAGCTGGAGTATGTGATCAGATGTCCAGAGCCATCTAGGTGCTGCCCTCTGGGATTTCATGCGTTCTGCTGACTTGAGCAAGTAGCAATTAGTACCTTGCCCAGGCCAATTACTGTGCCCTAGAAGTCCCCCTGCTTCTCCCTGACTTTTAATAGGCTGTGTAAATGCATCATAACTTAGTGATGTCTTCGCCCTTTCTTCATTCTTCTTTGCAGCTTTTGCTTGAGGGAGTTGTCTCTGGTTAAAAACTCAAACACCCTGTCTAGCCTTTTGTGGCTTTAATGAAGAAAGGGCTTTGTGAGGGCATGGTTTTTCAGTGTTGTTTTAAAAGTATCAGATGAGCAACACCACTGTAGCCAAAAGAACATCCCCTCCCTTAGCCAGGGAACGATGGCCTCAGGATTTTAGCACTTGAAAGAGGAGAGGTAGAATCTTTGGCTTTTATAGATAGAATTAATTGCATATTTTCAGACCATTAAAATGTCCTTAAAGTGAAAAGGACAGATACAGTCACTTTAGCTCAAACTCTATTCATGGGGACAGAGAGGGATAGCAGGAAGTGAGTATATTGATAGAATTGTTCTAGTCTGGGCTCTTATTCTATGTGGGAAGGCCTTAGGCACCACGCTGCAAAAGTTGTTTTGTTTGGGTTTGTACATCTGTGTTAGTTTCAGAACATATGAAAGCCTGGGAACACGAGGGCGCGCACTAAGACAGAAGTGTCTCACCAATCCAGAAGTCATAAAGAACTGATTTCTAGCATCCTGCATGAGTCTTAGCAGTCTCCTTTAAACACACAAAGTCTCAACTGCATACCCAGTAGGTTTAAAAAATCCAAATATATCATTAACTTCGTAATGATAGAACTCAAAGGGCTGTTATTGGAACGAGGGGCTCAGAGTGAGTATAGCATATGATTATGAAGTGTGTGTGTCTCCAGATCTGGTCCAGTCATGCCTCCCTCAAAACAAGGCTATTTTCATTCTGTACAAAGAGGAGCTATTGAACAGGTGTTCTTCTTTGGTATTTCTTTCTCGGAAAAATAAAGTTGCTTCAAAAACCAGTTCAAAGCCAGTTTATGATGTACCATTAGAAGCGACGGTGCAGCTTGGAATACAAGCCTTGCCTCCATACAGTTGCTTCTAAAGGACTTGAGCTTGAACAGAGGCTTGGGGGAGGGGCTTCTTACTTATTATTAGAAAATGTAAGAGCTACCTGTTAATTCAATAAAATACTGCAAAAAATATAAAGGTTAATCTATAATAATTCATAATAGTGTAAAACTATATAGCATTTGAAATGGTGATATTCTATGTGTAGTGACTAAGTCAGGTTATAAAATACTGTTTATTTATGACCATGTTCCCAAGAGTACCCTGCACTGACCCCCTGACTCTACTTTGCTGGTCATGTAAATGCATCTTAACTTCCTGATGTCTTTGCCCTTTCTTACACCCTTCTTTACAGTTTTTTGCTTGAAGGAATTTTCTTGGGTAGAAAACACAAACTTTTGAGATTATCTGTTACAGTTTGTTTAGCTTCTAGTACAATCAAAGCTTTTCACGATTATAGTGAAAAAAGGGCTCTCTGAGGGCATGGTGTGTGTGTGTGTGAGGGAGGGAGGGAGGGAATAGCTTCCTGGTTGGGATGGAAGCTCAGGTACTTTCCCCCTCTTAGGGCTGGGGTCCTGTCTGGCTGGAATCTGTTCAGGTGCTATCTCTGTATGCTGCCACAGTCTATGAGTTCACATGGATGTCAGTCCTGTTAGACCCAGAAAACGTTTCTATATATGTGTTTGGGAAAGGGATGCTATACAGCGCTTGTAAGCAGCCATTATCTCTAGTCAACATTTTTCATTGGAAATGCTTTTTCATCCAATATATTCTGATCCACAGTTTCTCCTCCCCTTCCTTCTCCTCCCAGATCTTCCCCACCTCCCATCCATCCAGCTCCATGCCCTCTGTTTGCAAAATAAAGAAAAAGCACAAGAAAGACACACAAAAGAAAACAACATACAAGCAAAACTAGTAAGATTTTTTTTAATGTCAAAACAAAGCACTATGAGACAAAAAAAAAACCTATAAAAATACCACTGAGTTCTTTTGTATTGGTGTATTGGCCTTTTACTTTGGGGCATGGGTTTATATACCCAGTGAGACTCCATTGGAGAAAACTAAGTTTCCCTTTGCTAGTGGTTCCCAGTTGGTTAGGAATGGGAGGTTGTTTCCTCCAGGCTTGACGCTGTGAAGGCTCTGTTCCTGCTGCTTCAGTCTCTGTGAGTTGAGTCCATATGCGCCTTGTTCACTGATTCAGAGGACCTTGTTTTCCTGGTATTACCCATCCTCTCAGGCACTTAGACTCTTTCCGATCCTCTTCCACACAGATCCCTGATCCCTGAGGTGGGAGGGGTTTGATGAAGACATCGCATTAAGGATTGAGTGTTCCAAGGTCTCTCCCTCTCTGCATATTGTCCATTTGTGGGTCACCGGGTTAGTTCCCCTACTTCCAGAGGGAGCTTCTCTGACAGTGAGACCCTGATCTTTGGGTGGGTGTAGCAGAGTGTCATTTGCAGTCATTTTATTACAATGTATCTTTAGCAAAACACTAAGTTTGGTTTTCCTCTAGATCTGTGACTTAACTAGTCTCAGATTTTCAGCCACTTGAACAGTGTCGGGCATGGGTTCTGGTTCATGAGGTGTGTCTTAAATCCAAGCAGACAGTGGTTGGTCACTCCCACAATATCTGCTACTATAGGGCCAGTGTATCATGCAGGCAGGTCCCTGTGGCTGACTGAAGAGTTTGTAGTTGGTCAGGTCTTTCTCCTTTGACAGCATGCAGAGTACTTTTCAGTACCTTGGATCCTAGGCAGTAGCGGGGTGGGGGGAGGGAGTGGAGAAAGTTCTAGTTAGGTACCAGCTTTGCCTTGTGTGCAATGAGATATGCAGTTGTTGTCTTCAGCAATAGGGCCTTACCATCAGTTTATGGGAAACGACCAACAATCTTAGCAATTGCCTGAGTAATTTGGGGGTGTTTCCATGACACCTCTTTGGCCAACAACTTTCTGGCAATGGAGGTTTTACTTGGGGGCACAAGAGATGTCTGATTGGGGTTTTGTCTCCCCCATTTTTGTGATTTCATTTATATTTCCTGTATGTATATATATATGTATGTATGTATGTATGTATGTATGTATTTTTAAGAAGCTCCTACTGTGGTAGGTTTCCACGTGGCCCTCAATGGCCCGTCGTGCTCACTGTCCCTTGTTTTATTTCCCTCCCTTGATGCCCGGCTTCCCTGTTTAAGTCCTCTGCTCTAGTTCCCACCCACCCCCACCCTAGCTGTGTGTTCTGTTCACCTTCCTTGGGTGATCCTCTCGTGCCCCTACTCCCTTACTTTATACCTAACCTCTATGGTTACACAGATCGTAGCATGTCTAGACAGCTATTAGGAGCTTATGTAAGGAGGGCCTCAGCCAGCTGACAAAGCCAGCACACTGAACACCAACTTTAATGATGGCTGTCTTGTAGTAGTGAGCTAGAAACATTCTTCATTGTTTTCTTTTCTATAAGTACATATTATTTTCGTCATCAAAAATTTGACCTACTTTAAAATTTTTTTTTATATTTGAGGTTATAATGTAATTACAGTATTTTCCCCTGTCTTTTCTCCTTCCAATCCTCCCAGATTCCTCTCCTCACTCTCCTTCAAATTCTTGACCTACTTTTTGTTTGTTTGTTTGTTTGTTTGTTTTGTTTTTTGGGTTTTTTTTTTTTTTTTTTTTTTTTTTTTTTTTTTTTTTTGAGACAGGGTTTCTCTGTATAGCCCTGGCTGTCCTGGAACTCACGCTGTAGACCAGGCTGGCCTCGAACTCAGAAATCCGCCTGCCTCTGCCTCCCAGAGTGCTGGGATTACAGGTGTGCACCACCACCGCCCAGCTATTGACCTGCTTTTTAAGGCAGACGCTTCGCTGACCCCTGAAGGGGCCTACCCCCCACAAACGTGTGCGGCCGTGTAACCCTGCGACCTCTGCCTCACTAGAGGTGATGGTTAGCAAGAGTCTGACTCACGGCTGCTGTGGGTCTCCTGTCAACTCCAGTCCCTCCTCACATGGTCCGGGATGTCACAGTCAGTACAAGAGAAAGAACTACTATTTTAAACCAGTCAGAATAGTAGTTCTGTTATTATGTTATCCATTTAAACTTGGCAGAGCACCATAGTTCAGGGTAACGATTAAAGCGAGGAGTGGTGGGATGGTGAGGAGTGGTGGGATGGTGAGGAGTGGTGGGATGGTGAGGAGTGGTGGGATGGTGCGCCTGGACCTCAGGAAATAGCCCGATCAGCAAGGTCAAAGGGGAAGAGCATCACCAAACGCCTAGATACTTCCCAAAGCGTTGATCCTTATCTGGGCGTCTCACCAGTGCTTACCATCAGCCCCAGTACTTTCAGACAGGACTGCTTCCCCCTCCCCAACACACACACACACACACACACACACACACACACACACACGAGACAGAGACAGACAGACAGACAGACAGTGCTGGGAGCATCACTGCGGGCAGTTCTCTGCAACGCAGCTGCATGAGTTACCCTGGGGCACAATGAACAGGTGTTTAAAACTTGATCAGAGAATTATTACAAGTGCAGTAACTTAAAGCAAAATAAAAATCTGAAAGGAGCTGGGCGGTGGTGACTCACGCTTATAATCCCAGCACTCTGGAGGCAGAGGCAGGCGGATTTCTGAGTTCGAGGCCAGCCTGGTCTATAGAGTGAGTTCCAGGACAGCCAGGGCTATACAGAGAAACCCTGTCTCGAAAAAAAAAAAAAAAAAAAAAAACAAAACAAATCGAAAGGAAGAAAAGAGAGAGAGATTGAGATTTGGATTGGGAGCGGGGGGCGAATATTTTACCTCTTCAAGATGGACAGAGCAGCCAAGCATGCTTGGGAACTGTCAAGTGAGAAGGGTGGCATTTGGGGGGGGAAGGGGAGGGGGGAGGGAAGGGGAATGGAATAGATCTTAGTTTGGGCTTTTTTTTCTGCTTTACTTGTTCATTTGAGTTTTGTTTATTTCTGCCTCTCTCTGAAGAGTACGAAGCAGAAGTGAGAGCTCTGTCGTAAGCATCCGCACAGTTAGGAGTTCTGGCGGAGCCCGTCTAAGACAAAGGTGTCTACAGAGAGTGTTTACTGTAGGCACGACCTGAGATTGGAGTGGCAAGCGGAGCAGGGACAGACTCTCTTAAGCCATGTTGCTCTCTGCAGGCTGGGCAGAGCTGGGCTGACCAGGGAGAGCATCCAGCTAAATGCCTTTCGGTCAGGCCTGTTCCGGCCTCTCCTCTGTTGATCGCAGATCTTTGGGGTTTTCTTGTTCTTTGCTTCGTAGCAATCTGCTAGACTTGAAAGTAACAGAGGAACCTAGAATGTTGCTTAAAGGGCATGCTCCAAAGCCAGAGCTACAGTCAAGCACGAGGGCTTTGACCTTACTGTAGCCACTACTAAGCATTAGAATATTTTAAAGTTAACTCTGTTGTATTCTGAAGAGACAGGTGTAACAACAAGAAAGGTTTTGTTGTCTACTGCTTTGGGGAATATTAAATACTCAGCTTCTGGGAGTTCAGTAATGACTGAATCTAACTCTTAAGAGAAGCACAGCTTCAAACATCTCTCTAAATATAAATACTGACCACTTTTTCATTTGCTAAAAAAAAGTTCCCTTTTTCAGGTATATATCTGTAAACTTTAAACATGCAGGTTTTTAGAACCATCACCACAGATAGACTACATAGTAGTTCCATCTCCCCAAAGAACACCATTGTATTGACCTTCAGATTTATTGTTTTTAGATTTACTTATTTCAGTTTTATGTGTATTGGCGTTTTGCCTTCATGTGTTTCTGTGCACCACGTGTGTGCCTGGTGCCCACAACGGCCAGGCCTGGAGTTACAGATACTCGTTCGCTGCCATTGGGCACTGGGAGGGAACGTGGGGCTTCTGGAACAGCAGTGCTGTGCTCATCACTGAGTTGTGCAGCTGGTGAGTGAGGCCCACATGTCTCACATCCCCAGAGTTCACCTGCATGTGCTTCAGAGTGCATGGCAGGGTCTCCTTCCCTTGCACAGGGCTCACTGCCTTCTCATGGGAAGCTTCGTGGCGAGAGTTCAGAGGCAGAATGCAGGGTATTGATTGGGAAGGACTGAGGTGGGAAGAGAGCGGAAAGCCGTCCAATGGGTTAGGATCTCAGCTTTACAAGTGAAGATTTCCATGCAAAATGAGGACGCTGTCCCCGCCAATGAGCTGTGTGCTCAAACACTATTAAGTCAGTAGATTTAATGTTGTATGCAGTCAGCCACAATTCAGGGCTCGGACAGTAATCAAACGGGAAATTTAATTAGGGGGATTCCACAGTGAACTTAAGTTGGCAAATATTCAGTGGATTCGACAGTAGAGCGATGACTATTATGCAAAATAAAAAGAATGAAGAAAAATTAGCAGAGCCATTGAGAAATGTGAGCCCACCATGAAATACAGCCACTGTAACATCCAGAGTAGAAATGGGCTGGTTATTAAAGCACTTGCCTTGCAAAAATGACTTCCCTAATTCAGATCTCACATAAGAAGCCAGGTGTGGTAGCATGTGCATGGTGATGCCCCCCCAGTGAGAGCACAGTGGGGGTGGGACACAGATCCCTGGAATCTGCTGGCTGGCCAGCATAGCCTGCCTGGGAAAGTTCTAGAGCAAACAGAGGGAGACATGTCTCAGAGTCAGGGCGGGCTACCTAGGGACCAGCACGTGACATTGTCCTCTGACCCTTCCCCTTACCCCCCCCCCCCCACACACACAACACACACATACACAACACACACACACAACACATGCATTCCTTTATACACACACAGTGTAGGGACAGAAAACATTTAAAATTTTTCAAAAATAATTACTGAGAACTTAAAATAGATTATCCTTTCACATTTGAAAAATACTGACCTATACATTAGATAACGCAAAGAGGTCTACATCCAGACATGTGACTTCAGTCAGAAGACTGAAAAACAAAAGAGAAAATCTTGAAAGGGCCAGGAGGAAAGCAGCCATTGCATACAGTAGAACTTCAGTAAGGCCAGCCGGTCACATTTTCAGAAACACCGAGTCCAAGAAAGACGCAAGACTTGGTAGAAAGGATCCAATGCCAGCAGAACTGTCCTTTAAAAGTGATAACGGCAAAATAAAGTGTCCAAACCATACAAACTGAGAGAACTCATTGCTGGCAGACCTGCCTTACAAGAAATAATGAAGTGTCTCAGGCTAAAACAGTGACCCCAGGCAGTGATCCGAGTCTCTCTGCTCAGTTTTGGACAGATGCACTGGCATAGGCCATGATAAAACTCAAAATAATTATATATCCTTTCTCTTTCCTTTTTTGAACTTACATAAGATGTTGTGAAAGCGTTGCCTACATCTGGCTACTTCCTAGTTATGTTCTCCTCAGAGGAGACTCCCTTGGTCCAGGTCAGTCAGAGGGGGGATGGATGGAGCCGGGGAGCCAGGTCTTGATCATGTATCACGCCAGCGTCCTCTAAGAGAGCTGGTCCTCAAAGACATCTTACCAATTGTCCAGTCCCCTTTGTGTCTTCAGCTGGTATGTCAGGTCTGTGTTTCTTTGAAAGCACTCTCAAAAGAAAGGCTCTTATGATTTCTAAAAAATTGAATTGGGTTCTCTCTGTGGAAGAAATGAAGAACTGCTGCATTTCCAACTGATCCCTCAATCAAATGAGCAATATTACAAAAGCAGTTGTGCTGTTTAGGCTGCTTGCACTACTAGCTTGGCACATTATCAGTGGATTTGATGAAAACTCCACACTCTAATGAAGTGCTTCTGACACTCGGCCAGACTCTTCCCTGTGCTACCAAGGAAGACACAACGTGAATCCGTATCATAACTGCTTGTCCTCTCTACTTGTTCTGCTGCCTAGCAACCTGTGCTCAGGAAGCCAGGAACGGGCTGGAGAGATGGCTCAGTGGGACATTGGCTTCTCCTCTAGAGGACCTGGGTTCAATTCCCAGCACCCACATGACAGCTCACAACCATCTGTAACCTCAGGTCCATCACCCTCTCCTGGCTTCTGTAGGCACTGGACACACATGGTGCAGAAACACACATGCAGATGAAATACCCACACATGTAAATAATAATAATAGTAATAATAATAGTAATAATAATAATAAACAACCATTTATAAAGAGAAATAATCTCAGGAGTCAGAGCAACAAACGGGGAGCTATAAATTGAACATGAAGTATAGAGAATATTTGTCAACTCTATTTGCATTGTGTTGAATTAGTAGAAAAAAATACGCAGTGTCTTAGGACTCCAGAGTGTCGTGTCTGTTCTGTGAGGGTCCCCACAGTGGCTAGAAGCAGAACTGGAAGCTACAGGCACCTGTGAGTTCCCCGGCATGGATGCTGGGATCCAATATCAGTTTTCTGAGAAAGTAGTAAGAACTCCTAACCACGCATCCTTCTCCCCAACAGCTCCAGGTCAGAGTTGTATAAGTCCTATCCGAATTTTTATTGAGCCCCTGAACCCATCAGAAGAGAACTAGCAAATAAATATGTAAGAGCCAAGATATCTATTTATATACAAGGTTCCATTTTAAATGCAGCTGGAGGACAGTGCTTCCTTAATATAGTTCTTGGGACCCGGCCAGCAGCTCAACACTTCGGGCACAGAATTAGAGCAAGCCATCCCAGGCCTGCCAGCTGATAAAAGTTTCGTGTGATAAGTGATTTATTTCCTCACAAAAAACATTTATATATACGCAGGCCCTGGGGGTTCCATCCCAGTACAGACAGAAAGCATGGAAGGGAGATGCTTAGGCCTTTTCCTGTCTTCAATGGGAATGAATACATAAAGCTTTGCCATTTGTTCTTGCCCTTTATTTTCAAACAGCACCGGACCTAAAATACTCTGTCCCCAGTGGTAACTGATTTGTTAAGCTCCGATACAGTTGTTTCTGCATTTTCAGTAGGAGCTGGTCTCGGGGTACACAGCATCCCCTCAGAGTTTTACCTCCTGCCCAGCTGTAGTTTTTCTTAGATGAAAGGTGGCTGCTTTCTTACGCTCCAGTTTCTTCAGATTTTAATCAGTGATACATCTTTACTTGTAATAACTCTTTATCAGTTCACTGAGATATAAATTCAAGCTTATTTGTCATAGCCTACCATATGGTCATTCAGATTCCATTCAGATATCTGTAAAGAAATAACGACCACGCCTTCTTTTGGCTTTTTGCTTCTCCGTGAGTCTCACAGGTGCCTTCTACATGCCTCTTCTGCTGTCTGGCCTTTACTCCTTGAACTTTATCCCACTTTAATTGTCTTTGCTATTCCTTTCTTTCTTTCTTTTTTTATCCTTTAAAAATTATTCAGCTAGGCGGAAGGCACATGCGTTGATTCCAGCACCGAGGAAGAGCAAAGACGGAGATCTGAGTCCAGAACTGCCTAGTCTACATAGTGAGGCCCTGTTCCAAAATGCAGTTTTGTGTGTGTGTGTGTGTGTGTGTGTGTGTGTATGTATGTATTCAGAGAGATTGAGTTAGATTTATATAATGCTTTCCCAGAGAGAAAAGTCCATGCAGGAAACATCTAAATAGCAGCAACAACAAAAAGAGCTGGAAAGGAATTAAAACGTCAATAGAGAAAACTGTAAGAAAGAGAAAGAAAGAAAGCAGCGATGGGGGACATCTGGGGGGTGGGGGGGGAGACGAAAGGGTAGAGGAAGCCAGAGCCTCAGCTCTGAAGTGGAAACTTTAGGTGAAGCAAAAGTAGGTTGGTTTGTGTTCTATAAGATCAGAAGACTGCCTTGTCTTGTTTGGGACTGGGTCTGAAAACTCCGCCCACCTCATCCCACAGAACAATCTTGTGGCTCTCAGTTCTAGGCAAAACTGCCTCTTTCCAATCCTGCCATCTCTGGTTGATGCAGAATTATAGAGTTGAACAAGGCTTGGAGGGATCAAGTGACTTTGACAACTTCCAAGGACAAAGGCTTGGCTGCATTCCGTGTAGTGGATAAGCTGCCCTGTCCTCTCCTCACCCCAGCTCTCCCCTTGCAGGACCACAGGGACCAACCATGTCCCAGATGGAATTACGGCCACCAAGAAGGCCTGAGAAGTGTGGTCCAGCACCTCCACTCCAGGGGGTCTTTGTCCTGTTGCACCTGAGTGTCTCCTGCTGTAGGGTTGACTCCCACCAGGGAGTGTGTTTAGGAACTCCTGCTTTAGGTCTCTCTCCTCCTCTTCTCTCCTCTCCTCTCCTCTCCTCTCCTCTCCTCTCCTCTCCTCTCCTCTCCTCTCCTCTCCTCTCCTCTCCTCTCCTCCCCTCTCCCCCTTTCCCCTCCCCTCCCCTTCCCTCCCCTCTCCCCCCTCCCCTCCCCTTCCCTCCCCTCTCTCTCTCCTCCCCTCCCCTCCCCTTCCCTCTCCTCTCCTCTCTCTCTCCAGTCACATCTTCACCATAGCAAAGGCTGGATGAGGCTAAAGTCCCCTGAGGCTCTAGTGTCCTGAGAGTCTCTAGCTCTGGAATTCAGTACAGGAATAAATGAGTAGTTAGATGCTATTTTGTGTAAACATTAACCTCAAATACTACTGCAATGAGAACCCATGCAGAGAACTTGGCACTGGGGGCACAGTTTCATTCAGTTCAGCCTGGATGGTCAAACGAAGCACACGGAAGATAAAGGAAGGTGTGAGAGGGATCCAGGATCACGAGTCTGCACAGATCCTGTAGAGTGGCCCTCCTGCTAAGTCCTCAGCCACCAGAGTGACAGACACCCTCAGAAGTAAAGTACAAGCGTGTGAAGGAATGTAAGAAGGCTTTTACATCTTGTGCTACAGTAGTAGGTAGCCCGAGCCCAAGCTCGACTCAACTGTTGGAGAGTCCCCGACAGTTACTACAATCACCGGAAGTTCATTTAGACTGTTAAAGAGAAACAAGTGTATGCTGCTGGCGCATTTAAAAACATGAATTGCCTTGCGGTATTTTGAAGTTTTCCAGTGATAAAAAAGGATAATTGCTTACAGTAGAAAATTTCGATGATTCCAGAAAGCGTGGAGGATGAAGAAAGGCTGGGCTTGTAGCCCCTAACAGAGTGCTTACCTGGTGCCTTCTTTGCAGGGTCTAGAATTGCTGGCTTGGAGAGATAAATGTCACCTAGAGAGCTTGCTGTCACAGTGGGCATGCTTCTCCAGTTGGATTGACTTCAGGTGGATAGAACCACTGAGCGCACTGGTTAATTAGGACACATGTGCCAGCATTTTTGTTTTTGTTTTTCGAGACAGGTTTCTCAGTGTAGCCCTGGCTGTCCTGGAACTCACTCTGTAGACCAGGCTGGCCTCGAATTCAGAAGGCCTGCCTCTGCCTCCCAAGTGCTGGGATTAAAGGCATGGGCCACCACTGCCCGGCATGGGGAAATCTTTTCATCATTTCAGTGACTACAGTAGTTAGTAATTCATTCACCTCCAGAAGTTACTGGGATTTTCTCACACAGCCCCTCAGGATATTAGACACTTTCTTCTTTTCCATGTGTATAATAAATGACCCTATGTCAGTAAACCCATGTCAATATTTTTCTCATATTTAAGATTACTTAAATTGTCAAACATTTGAAGTTGCCGTCATAAATACCCAGCTAGTTCTCATTCATAATAGAGTCCTGAGATTGCCTTGCATCTGGCCCAGCCTGGCAAGTTCACGGCAGCCGCTTCCTACAGGAGGAGTGCTGTGGGCATGGCCCGCAGGAGCAGGCACATGCCTACTACTGTAAATGCCTAATAAGGCCAAGAGCCCACCGCTGCAGTCCTCATAGTTCCCAGAGGTGAGGACTGTTGTTTTGTTATATGGACATAGTATGGTATTTCTTTTTTTTTTTAATTTCCTTTTTTTAAATTAATTAATTGATTTATGTTTTTTTAAATTACATTTTCAATTTTTTTTTGCTTTTTTTAAAATTTATTTTATTCGATATATTTTTTATTTACATTTCAAATGATTTCCCCTTTTCTGGTCCCCCACTCCCGGAAAGTCACATAAGCCCCCTTCCCTCCCCCTGTTCTCCCACCCAACCCTTCCCACTTCCCTGTTCTGGTTTTGCCTTATACTGCTACACTGAGTCTTTCCAGAACCAGGGGCCACTCCTCCGTTCTTCTTGTACCTCATTTGATGTGTGGATTATTATGTTTTGGGTATTCCAGTTTTCCAGGCTAATATCCACTTATTAGTGAGTGCATACCAGTATGATATTTCTATACCCACAGAGTAGTATGGCTGTCACCCTTCATCAGGAAGATGCCTTTGAATGCCAGATGATAAGTAACACAAAAAATTGCAAACAGTCAGAATGCAGTGAGTAAGTATCTGTGGGATGTTCCACCATAAATAGAATGCCCATATCAGCGCCCATATCACATTAATCCCCCCACCTACCCATTCAGGACTCAAGGAATATGGAGGAAGAGCAGCAGAAAGACTGTAGAGCCAGAGGATAAGGTGGACCAGAGCAAAACAGTATGACCTTGACAAGATACTGTCCTCGTGAACTAACAGTAGCAGTGGCTACCTGCACAAAAATCAAGCCAGTCAACCTCCAGTCACAGAGTGGGGAGGAGTTCATGAGCCCCCTCCCTCCTAGCCAAAAGCCGCAGTCAGTGGTGCCTGACACTGGTGTAGGGGAAGAGTTTTCTTCCTCACTGTGATCCTTGTAGGCTCACCGCGCTCCACTGGGTGAAGCCTTGAAAGGGGTGGGTGATGGTGGTGGACCCAGGCAGAGACAGGGAGGATGGAGGGTGAATACCTTCAAAATACAGGGTATAATATGTGACTGTCTCAAAAGATTAATAAAAGTACAGGGTATAATATGTGACTGTCTCACAAGATTAATAAAAATGGGATTTAAAAAAAAAAAAAAAAGCTCTTGTTCTGACCACTCCTAACAAAAATAAGTGTTACCTCTTAAAACTTTCTGAACCATTTCTAATTGGAATTCTGGGTGACAACATTACAACACAGATACACAGTAGAACTAAGTTCAGAATTGATATTGGAGTTGTCAATCAGACTTTTATTAAAACGTGCTCATTCTCAAACTCTTCAAGTGACTCCTCATAGAGATTCACAGGCCCAGATTTAAAATAGCTTCTGTCTATTGGACAGCAAGAGTGCTTTCCTGCTACCTGGAAAGGCTAATGATTTGTGGCTGCATCTTTAGGGTTCCTATAAGCACTGTTGAAGACACACCTTCATAGCAAGGCCTGGCTTTTCCCCCATGGAGGATGTAGTAGTTTGAGTGAGAAATGTCTAGTAGTTTCGAGTATTTGAACATTTGGTCCCCAGTTGATGATACAGTCTGGGGAAGTGTTGGAGATGCACTCTGACTGGGAGAAGCCAGTCATGGTGACGGGTTTTCAAAGTTCATAGTCTCGCCCATTTCTAATTCACACTGGAAATTCATATTTATGGTAAAAGGTGTGATTTATCTGTTTACTGCTCCTGCTGAGGCTCTGGCACCTCCACCCCAGCAGCAAATTAGACTCTCGTCCCTTTGGAGTCATCAGCCAGAATGAAGCCTTGTCTCCTAAGTTCCACGTGGTCATGGTGTTCCATCACTCCACAGCAACTAATACAGGACAGAGACCTTGACTGGGAGGAAGTCGAGCCCCGCCCCAGCAGCTGTCTCCCAGGAAGGGCTTTCTTATCCTGCTGTTATAATACATCCTACAGGTCATGCGTTCTCTTGGACTCTTAATGCCATTGCTTCAAACGTGATCCTGTGGTTGAAATAGCTAGTTAGAACATTTTCTTTTGTTGGTGTGTGTGTGTGTGTGTGTGTGTGTGTGTAGATAAGATCTCACTTTGTAGGCCTAGCTATCAAAAGACCAGGCTGACCTTGAACTCAAAGATCCTCTTGCCTCTGCCTCCTAACTGCTGGGACTATGCCATAGCCCCCTTGGTTTTTGAGACAGGGTCTATCACTGGAAGCAGGGTTCACTGATAAGGCTAGGCTGGCTAGCCTCTGGAAGCCTCCTGTCTCCACCTCCCCAGTACTGGGGTTCTAAGCACAAGCCATTGTGCCCAGCTTTTTACACAGGTGTTGAGGATCAAAGTGCAGACCCTCATGCACTGCCCCCCCCCCACCGGCCGGTTTTATGGTGTTGCTATGGAAGTATCTCCTTTTACATGCATAGGAAGAACTGCCTTCTCTGTTTCGGTTAACAAAGAGGAACCTGAAGTGGATAAATACCTACAGTATGAGAAAGAAAACTATCAAAAGTGCATGCCACCTGTGTGGCCTGGATTATATAGGATTAGTTTTAATTTGTATCCAATAATGCTTATCAGTTTTGTGAATGTATACTTTCATGAGTTCTGAAAAATGTGCAGTAATGTAACTGCTACCATAGGTAAAATTTAAGCCAAATATTTCCCGTGTCTTCCTGCCCTTCAGCTAAAAACTCCTCAAGATAAATTGACTGAGTTGTTTGATCAGTTGTTTGATCAGTTGTTGTACCCTGCTTGGTAAGGAATTGCCAAACTGTCTACAGCGTGGCTTTCCGTTTTTGGCACAGTGTCTCCTCTTATGTCCCTGGAGGGCTGGCCCGGAGCCACACCCCTATGGCTTTACCATTTTGAGTCATTTTGTCCCTTAGGCTTTTCAGCTTTTCTGTGTTTTTTTAACATCTCTCTTTATTTCCCACCACAACCCCAGGAAATCTCTGACCCTTACAGCGTGTGTGTCACTCTAACCAAAGAAGAGCCAGAGTGGTTTGGAACGGCAAGAGGGGGGGCTTTCTAGGATTTGGAATCCTTGTACAATCACAAGACTCTCTTGGAGCAATGGGCAGGACAGAGGCAATGGGCGGGGGCCCCCCCCCACCCCACCCCCAGCACTGAATCCTTACTTCTTCCTTTGCCTTTAGTGAAGCCCGTCCTTCAAGTCACTTGAAACATGCCACAATTAGAAAATACTTTCTATGCTAGATTTAGCTTCACACCAACTCTTACCTTCATTTAAGTTTTGTAGAAGACCAAACTAGTTTGGAATATACATGGGAGTCAGCCAAGGTCCACTGCCACTACAAATACAAGTAAGGTTAGGCCTAAGTGTCCATGGCCCTGAGCATTACCCGCTAATGATGCTAACCTAACAGTTGCCATGTTGTGGCTTCTGTGTTGCTGTAATCAGTGGCCGTGTACCAACTTCCCTGCTTCCCAGCTAGCCTCTGAGATGACTTACCAGAGGGGTGTCACTAGGAGCTAACTGGACAGGAATGGGGACGGAGCTCTGCCAGCAGGTCATGTGCTCTTTCTCTTCTCCACAGAAGAGAGACAAATGTTCCGTTTTACAGCCTGGAAGAGGAAAGAAGTGGGGGTGCAGCAAACTGTCCCTCCCATCCTCGTCCAGAGTCAGCCTTCCTGCCAGGTGCCGTCTGTGAGCCTCCGTCAGGCTGCTCATGCTCTTGGCTTGCACGGAGGAAACAGTTCACCTTCCTGCCTCTGAGTTCCTGGTGCTGGAGTCTGCTCTAACATTCCGTTAAGTCGCCCTGCCCCTTCTTTCTGCTCCTCCCCGCCCCCCTTCCTTCCTTAGTTCTGCTTCTGGGGATATTCTGTAGGCTCCTTTGTTCCCCAGACTGCTTTGCATGTTTGTAAATAGCTGTTTAAAGATGGCTGAGGTGCTGAGAGATGATGGGCCAGTGGGTAGGCACCCACACGCAAAGTTGGACAGGGAGGCCTACATCTGTAACCTGGGTGCTCTCGCGCGAGCTCTCTCTCTCTCTCTCTCTCTCTCTCTCTCTCATACACACACACACACACACACACACACACACACACACACACACACACACACAGGGTATAAGGACTAGAGAGATGGTCCTGTGGTTAATAGCATAGACTACTCTTCCAGAAGACTTGGGTTTCATTCTCAGCACCCAAGTAGTCAAGTAGTGTCTCTCAACCATCTGGAACGCCAGTCGCAGGCTATCTAGAGCCCTCTTGTGGACTCGCTGAGCACCAGACACATGAATGACACATAGACAAAACCCTCATAAAATAAAATAAATAATTGTAATAAAAAGGTTTTTTTGTTTTGTTTGGTTGGGTTTTTGTTTGTTTGTTTTTTGTTTGTTTGTTTGTTTTTTGAGACAGGTTTTTTTCTGTGTAGCCCTGGCTGTCCTGGAACTCACTCTGTAGGCCAGGCTGGCCTCGAACTCAGAAATCCGCCTGCCTCTGCCTCCCAGAATGCTGGGATTACAGGCGTGCACCACCACCGCCTGGCTTAAAAAGGTTTTTTAAATATGTTGAAAAGCCATTGAAGAAGATACCCATGCCAATCTCTGACCTTCACAGGCACACATATAGCCATGAGTATACACACACACACACACACACACACACACACGCGGATGCGCGCAGCAACATCTCCATTCTTACTGTGAACATGAACATATAAAATTACTTTCACAAATATACCATTATATTCGAAGGGTGTATTGGTTTTTTAACATGTTAGATTTATTTACTGTATGTGTATGAGTGTTTTGCCTGCATGTATATATGTGCATCATGTGTGTGCCTAGTACCCGTGAAAGCCAAGAAGGGCATCACATTCCCTGAAACTAGAGTTATGGATGGTTGCAAGACACCATAGGTGTTGGGACTTGAACTACCACGCAGCGCAACAAGGACGCTTAACCACCACACAGTCTCTCCAGCGCCTGGGTTTGACTTTTGAGACCAGTTGGCTATAAAGCCCACAAAACCCTTGAACTTCCTAAGATGGCCTCAAATCCATTGCCCTCCTCCCCCAGCCTCCCAGGTGCTGGTTCCTGGGCCAGCTTCCTGTTACTGCCAGCGTTTTAAAGTGTGACATGAATGCTTGCATGTCATACAGGGTCTCCCTTATGACAAGATCTGTGTGTGAGGTGTTAAGAGACACTTTCTCTTTTACCATCAATGTTTTGTTTTGTTTTACTTACTGGGAAAAGCTAGTGGTTTTTGCGTTTGGGGATGGGGGGTCTAAGTCACCGCATGTGGCAGAGTTATTAGACGATACATCACACCCTTGAAAGGGTAGAACTCTCTCTTCATCCCCTGTGTCAAGATGCAAGACTCAGATTCAGATTCGTCTTTCAGAGAAAATAGGTCTTCCTGGTTAGGGAGTGCGTGTGATGCATCCGGGCCGCCCAGAAGGAAACCGAGAGCTCAGCGAAGGCTCCTCTGTTGGGGACCTTAACCTTAAAGGAAAGCTTTAACTGAGCAATGAGCTTTCAGGTAAAAATACTTGGAGACCATGGTGGGAAGTGCGGGGTAGTGGGCTGGTCCTTTACAACACAGATGCTGCATTTTGATACATGTGTGTGATCCCAAGACCTGAGGGGTGGACAAGACACCCCACAAGAGGGATAGCAGTCCAAGGTCATCCTTGGAGACAAGACCATAGTGCAAAACGAAACTCTCTAGATCGATATATTTAAGAAAGAAAAAAAAAGCTGGGTATGGTAACTCATCCCTCCATCCCTGCATTCAAGGGCATTCTGGTCGACATAGTGAATTATGGGCCAACCAGGGCTATGTAGTGAGATCCTGCCTCAAAAATAAAATTAAATAAATATATATGTGATATATATGTATATATAACCTATAAAATATAATAAGCTTATGTGATGTACATATGTACCTTTAAACTACAAAATTAAATTATATGTGATATATATGACATGATAATGTATATATTCATATAAACTACAAAAATAAAATTAAATATATATGTGGTGCATATGTACATAGAAGTCACAAAGCCTCTAGCAACAGTCCTCAGCAGGGACCTTTTTCCATAAATATGTTTGGGACCACAATTCCTTCACATTCCTGGCTTAAAATAGTTATAAGTCTGTCCAAAAATAGTCTGAGAATGTTTGTTTTCACTTACATACATGCAGGCAAAACCACTCATGCACATAAAAATCATTTTTAAAAAGATAGCTGTCTTCATCTATCATTTTTATAAACTCCGCTCTTACTACTGCTTCATGTCGTATCTCAGTCTCCCCATCCCGGGGTTAAATATTTGCTTGTGTCTTTTCTGATTCTCGTTAGGCTTCAGATTTTACTTTTCAAACTCGCTTGTTTTGGTGTGGGGAAAGGGAATCTAGCTTTTTAAAAAGAGACTTATTATTTTCCATGTGCAGGTATTTTGCCAGTGTGCACGTCTCTGCATGACATTTATGCAGTGCCCTTGAAGGACAAAAAAAAGGCATCAGATCCCTTGGGACTGGAGTGACAATTGTAAGCAACACGTGGGGGTTAGGGCTTGAACCTGAGTCTCCTGGAAGCCTCCTTGCAGCCCCACTCTAGAGTTTTCCTTGTATAGTGTTGAGATGTCTCAGTGTCACCTGCCGGGTGAGGCCGGTGTGCTAATCTTCAGGTCTCGCTTTCCTGTCACCACTGCACATGTGATCCCTCCTCAGAGCTCAGCTGCTCAAAGGAGGACAGCTCCAGGGCTTGGAAGTGAACACTTTGGTTTTCTACCTGGCATCGTCTAGCTTGTCAAGGCCTCAGTTAAAGAAGTGTTACTGTCTTTTCCTGGGCTTCTGACGCTGTGGGCTTTTCTGAGTGCTGGGAAGCAAACTCATGTACTCTGCAAAAGCCATAGACTCTTACCCGCAGAGCGGCCTCTCCAGCGGGCTGTGTGCCTCTGTGTACACACTGCCGTGTCACCTGAGCTGAATGTAAACGACAGGTAGATGGGTGCATGGTGGGAAGGGAGAAAACCAAAGTGGCTTGTTTGGGTTTTTGTTTTTGTTTGTTTGTTTTAAGTCCTTCTGGATATAAAGTGCTTTGGAGCTAGAGAGAGACAGATTGTTTAGATTTCAGAAGAGTGTCTGTTGTTCTCAGTCCAGCACCATTGGCCATGAGTTCAGTGGTTGGGGTGTGAACACAAAAGCGAAGTCACACTAAAGGTTTCGGCTCTACTGGGCATAAGACCATTTTAGTGTGAGGTGGGAAAAGCAGCTTTTTTTTTCTTCAGGATTTTATTATTTTATGTGTATAGGAGTTCTGCCAGCTACTTATCTATTCATGACATTAATGCAGTACCCTTGACGCCCAAAAAAGGCATCAGATTAGATCTCTGGGCAGGAATCACTGCCAGAGTTAACATTAAAAATGACTAATTCTCACCCAAGCTAAGCAAAGGACACCATAGTTTTGTGTGTCACCAGCTGCTGTCTGTGGCGTTCTGGTGACTTCTACATGCAGCATATCCAAGAGAGCTTGTCACCAACTCCTCTCTTGTCACCGAGCCTACTCCGTTATTTTTCCATGCAGTCCCTCTGAGTCAGAGCTGTGAACTGAAGCAGCTTTCTTTCCCTCCGACTGTCACTGTTGCGACTCCAGCCCGGGCTCCTCATGGCCTGCTTCAGGACAGTCTGCCCACACCCACACTTGCCTCCTCGTCGGTTTGTTCTCCACACCACAGCCAGAATGGCCTTTCAAAAATGCCGCATCTGGGCTGGCAAGATGGCTCACCAAGTACACTTCCTTGTTCTTACGAGTACACTTCCTTGCCTCTAAGCCTGGTGACCTAAGTGTGATCTCCAGGATCCGCATAGTAAGGACTCTGACTAGTTGTCCTCTGACCTACTACTTCCACCTTGGCATGGGCACTTACACATCACCAATGAATAAACATGTAAACACACATGTACATACACACACATGGATATGCATGTGTGCACACACATCTGCCAGGTCTGATCTTGTCAGCTCCCTGTGATAAAGCCCCTTTACTGACACTGTCCACTGTGGCTCATCTGTAACGTGGCCCAGTTCAGTTTTCCTCATGTTTCCCTTGCCTTCCCCCAGCCTCCCACTGTCGCAGAGCTAACTCCCTCTTGAGATCTCTCTGAGCCCTTCCTGCCCTCAGCTGAGGTCATATTCCATTTTCTGCTCCCATGTGGTACTAGTCAGCCGTGTACAATCTCTATTTGTGTTGTTATTTGAATGTAGTCTGTTTTCGACACTACTGTAAGCCCCAGTAGAGCCATAACCACTCCATTTTACCCATATTATATTGCCAACAAAAGGGATACTTATAATTTTGTTTATATCCTACCCTAGGAAAAAAAAAGATTTCATTTAAAAAAAATGTATTTTAAGAGAAAAAACAGTGGTGCCAGTTTTTTTCCTTGTGTGTGTGTATGATGTGTATATGTGAGTGAGTGTTGTGTGACTGAGTGTGTGTGTATATGTAGTGGTGTAATGGGTGTGTGGTAGGTGTGTATGGATGTGTGTGTGTGTGCGCATGCGTGTGTGTGTGTGTGTGTGTGTGTGTGTGGTTGTGTGTGTGCACATGAATGGCAGATTCCCATAGAGGCCCGAGAGGGTATTAGATATCCTGAAGGTGATGTTTCAAGTGCCTCGTAGCCAATAGTATAGGTGCTGAAAACTGAACTCCGGGACAGCCAGAGCTACATAGAGAAACCCTGTCTTGAAAAAACAAAATAAAATAAGTCCTCCTTCAGTGGAAGGTTATCTTCTCCCTTGAAAACAGCCATCTGTCTCACATGGAGCCTCAAGAACACAAACATCTTAAAAATGATAGGATTTTTCAATATATATTTTGTTTAATTTTATAGTGATTGCATTTCATATATGTATCTCAATATGTTTATAGGATTACTTATTCCATGTTATTTTTATTTTGGAAAGAAAAGTATTTTAAAAAATCATGGATTTCTTACCATCTCACCCCTTGGGTAGGGATTCAACCCAGGACCTTCTGTGCACTAAGTAAGCATGCTACCAGTGAGCGACATCTCAGGCCTCTTTTTGATCTTCTTATGTTAATGTGTTAACTTTTTATACTGCCATAGTCATAATGTATATAACATCTTTTTTTGTTTGTTTCTTTGTTTGTTTGTTTATTTCGAGACAGGGTTTCTCTGTGTAGCCCTGGCTGTCCTGGAACTCACTCTGTAGACCAGGCTAGCCTCGAACTCAGAAATCCGCCTGCCTCTGCCTCCCAGAGTGCTGGGATTACAGTCGTGCGCCACCACCACCTGGCTAGTGTATATAACATCTTGTATTCCTTGATTGATAACAGTATCTTGCTGCATTTGATAAAGGAGTCAGCCTCCTTCTGTCTGCTCAGTGCACTATGCCCATTCTTTATGCCTTGAGCCACTCAGAACAACGGCCAGTCCGGTTGATTGACAGGGTAGTAATAGAACAGCAGTTACAAAGCTCCCAGCGCTGCCCAGGGAGCTGTGGGGCTCACTGGGAGAGGGTGTGTTCCTGGCAGGGCAGGGGAGCATCAGGTTCTGTATCAGTTACTGTGACAAAACACCACAACCCAGGCAACTTATAAAAGTATTTTAAAAATCATAGATTTACTACTATCTCAGTTAGTGGCCTGGCCTCCTGTGTGCCCAAGCATGCTTCTGGAAAAGAGAGCATTTAATTAGGCTCACAGTTTCAGGAGTTCGAGTCCATAATAGTGGCACAAGGCTTGGCAATAGATACAACGAAGTATTTGCAGCCTGATCCAAAAGTAGAAGGCCACAAAACAAGCCTAGAATGGTGCAACCCCTTCTCCAACAAGGCTACACCTTCCCAGACAGTTCCATCAACTGGGGACCTAGCACTTAAACCGGAGCCTGTGGGGGGCATTCTCACTCAAGTCACCACAAAGACCAAAGCCCTGGGGTCAGCTGTGCTTTGTGATTACAAGTAGTGAAGAGCTGGAGTGGGGGGTGACTGGGAGCCAAGGAGAAGGGTGGGGTGGGTGCGGTGGGTGGTAATCTCGTTATGCGTGAGGCCTCTGACTTTTCCTGCTTAAGGTGAGAGACAGTAGATAGAGGTAGCCCAGCCCGCCCTGCCTGCTGAGTCCTTTGTCTTCTCTGCCCCTCCCCTGGGGCCCTGGAGTCCTTCCTTTGTCATTGCTCCCTGGAGCAAATGACCTTGTTCCAGAGTTCTGAGACACTTTCTTTCCCACATATAAATGTAAATGAGCTTCACCCCGTGGTGTCACAGCTGGGTTCTGAAACCAGAGCCAGGCACATTCCAAGCATTTGAGAAACAGAAACTTTGATCTCTTCCTTACTTCCTTACCTGTTGCTCATTGGAGGAAATGGTTCTCTGAAAACATTGACCAAATACCTTTCTGGAATTGCTTATGACACTTCACCTAATATGGCACCATTGCTCTGTGGTCATTAAACCATCTAGAGGCCAGCTTTCTGTTTATTTTTGGATGGTTTGGAGGGTAGAGACTGATTATAATGATCTTTGAATTGCTTTGTGGTCAGCTCTGTCAAATGACTGAGACAGATCCCATTAGGAGGCTTTAAGCAATTCACTGGGTGAGAGAATTAGCTGTTACAGGTATTCATCGTGATTCATTTCTTTTGTTTCTCTTCTTGTTACAGAAAGAAAGATCACAGCTTTCCCAGTCTGGGAGAAAAAAATATGGAATGTGGAGTACCACTGACTGACCGAAACCAAATGAACTGTACCGACAGTAGTTTGAAAGCCAGCGGTTAACAATTGCTTCAGACTTCAACATTGTCCAGTGCTTTCCAGAGCAGACTCACTGTTTACAAGAACTCTTGGCCTCCCAAAGTTAGCAACCTCAAATTTTGTTTATTTAAAGTTTTTCTGCAAAAGAAAAGCACCCCAGAGCCCATTTTCCAAAATGGCCATGGATGGGTATCTGTGGATGGTCATTCTGGGTTTCATTATTGCTTTCATCCTGGCATTTTCAGTCGGTGCAAATGATGTTGCCAACTCCTTTGGAACCGCAGTGGGCTCTGGTGTGGTGACCCTGAGACAGGCATGCATTCTGGCTTCAATATTTGAAACCACTGGCTCTGTGCTATTGGGAGCGAAAGTGGGGGAGACTATCCGGAAAGGCATCATTGATGTAAATCTCTACAACGAGACTGTGGAAACGCTCATGGCTGGGGAAGTGAGCGCAATGGTCGGTGAGTAGCCTTGGTCTGCACCCGAGGGATGCGTGTGCACGCACGTGTGTGCGCTCTCCCCTGCTCCCCTGGCCATTTCCACGAGCGTTGTCTTTAACTGTTCAGAAGCTAGCTTCATTCTTTGTGTTTACCATACAATTTTCATTACCTGTACTTTGTGATTTTTTTTTTTTACAAGCAACCATCTAGTCTCTCAAATTTTTAGCCATTTTAAAGTATCTTTGGGCCTCAGGTTACCACTGGTAGAATATTGAAATGTTGTTTTAGGTATATGTTAAAGTTATTAAAGAATATACATATTCTTTAATATATCACTGTTTTAAATTTCTACCTATAACCAACCTTGAAAGTTGGCTCATCTTTTTTCATGTATGATTGCATATTTCAGAAATGTCAATGTTATAAAATAGTATTTGGGGATTTGGATGTGCCTCTGGACTGGACTGCTTGCCTAGCACAGGGCCCCGGGTGCAATCTCTGTTGCTACAAAAAAAGAATGGTAGTATATTTAGGGAACTGGGCATGTGGCTCCTGGAGGGACTGGTCTCAGCATGCTCAAGACCCTGGCATTTTCCCGTACCAGGGACAAAAGATTGATTGATTTAACTTTTGAGGTTTTACAATTTAATCTATAATTTTATTATAATTAATTAAAATAGAAAATTTTCTCATTGAGGCAGTAATTTTTAACCTGTGGGTCTCAACAAGCAATCATGGAGGTCACCAAAGACCACCAAGAAACACAGGCACTTATATTATGATTCATAACCGTAACAAAATTACAGTTATGAAGTAGCAACGAAATAATTTTATGGTTGGGGTCAGCACAGCATGAGGAACTGCATTAAAGAGTTACAGCATTAGGAGGGCTGAGACCCTCTGCTTTAAGGTATTGTGAGAAGGAGATGTTAAAATTATGGGAGAAATAGAGACCTTGACAGAATGAGTCCTCAGTGGGACTCTTCCTCCTGTGCAGCCTGGGGGCGGGGTGGAGGCTCTGCTTCTCTAAGAGGCTCCCCGTGCCCCCGGCACCCACTGAGAACACTCTTGGCAGAGTGTGGCATCCCCGCTCTGTGCCCCCGGCACCCACCGAGAACACTCTTGGCAGAGTGTGGCGTCCCCGCCGCTGAGTTCAGTCGCTGTAGCTGTCCAGTTTCCACTTTTTCCATCCCCGGCTTTTGGCTTCTCATTCAAAGAGTAAAAGTTTTTTGTTTTGTTTTGTTTTTTAACCTCAACTAGAATTTGGGTTTACCAAGGCAATTTGAGGGTTTGTCTGAATAACACGATTGCTTCGGTTTCTGTCTTCTCTGGTTTTGTTTTGGGGGTGGCGGTTGCAGGTCCTGTTTCCTTTTTGGTTTGTGGTTAGATGCATTTCAGAGCTCATCTGATTGGGAATTTGTATGATTTGTCTAGATTTCAAAAACTGAATTCCTTACGAGTGGGGTCCATGTGAATTTAAGATGTCAGCATCACTGTTACTGATTCTCTTGTGAACCCTGACCCCTCAATGTCCCATGCTCCTCTGCTCGCACCTCCGTGGTCTCCCCTCACTGTCTCCCCTCTCCTCTCCCTGCGTTCTCTTCATTCCATTCCCTTCTGTTGTGTTCTGACTAGCCCTGGGCCTCCACCCTGCTGCCTGCTGGGGTCCAGTAGAATCCGCCTGAGCTTCCCGACAGGTTATCCTTTAAGACCCTTGCTTAGTCCTATAGAAGATCAACCCACTGCACGTGAGGCCACTAATACCTCCAGACCCGAGAAGTCCCCTCCTGTAAATGCCCTCACGGCAGACAAGCCTTGCTCCTGGCCCCATAATGAGCTCACTAAGAGCTGGCTAGCCCTCTCCTTCTCACTTCCTGCTCTCACTTAGCACCTACCCTTTCTCACGCCTGCCCCCTCCCCTCACCGTGACCCCCACTTAATCATCCGGACACTGCCTCCCATCTCCTCCCACACACTTGGTATGTTGTCCCATAGTCCGGCCCCTTCTGCTTTGTAGACGTCTTTATCTTGTGTTAGAGTGTTTTTCTTCATTTTTCCTTGGGCACGCCTATGACCCTTCCGCAGTTCCTGAGAGTGAGGTGGCTCCCGCCCACTGCCCACTGCCTGACCCCCATGCAGACACACCTCATCCTGCACCTTCACTCTGTCCCTCTGTCTTTCCGTCTTCCCACACCCCTCCACTTCACTGTAATTAATAAAGTCAGCAAGAAAAATGATGGAGGCTCTCGGGAAGGAAAATGGAGTCCAAGTGACAGGGTGAGTCACTTGGTTAACTTTATAGGACCATTATAAAGCCATAAAGTTAGCACTCCTACATTACAGTTCTGGGCTAGGAAACCTGATCCAAACTGTGGCTTTAAGTGGAAGTCAGCCAGTTGCTGCTGGCCCAGGTTGCAGAGGTAAAGCCCAGGGAACTGTCCAGTACCCGAGGACTTGCCACCTTATGGGAGCACGTGGCTGACTCTTCACTCATCACACACGTTGGCTGACTCTTCACTCATCACACACGTCACAGATGTATACAGCCCCACGCCCTACCTGGCTCAAAGGCCAGCCTGCCTGGCCTTCCTGAAGCAGCTGTCCACTTTGCCTCCTGCACTAGGGCCTGTGTGGCCTTACATGACTTTCCTGCCGCTCAGATATCCCTGGAGAAAAGGCCAGGGGGGTGCTTAAGGACACTGGAGCTACCAGGAAACCTGATTTTCAGAGTTAACATTTGGGATTAACAGTCCACTTTATCAGCCTGGCCCTTTTGTTGTCCTGTGTTCTGTTTGCCCTTTTCAGCAACTGCTGCTGAAAGGGATATCTCCCAGCTGACATTGCGTGCTCCCTGCCCAGCTGATACTCTCAGTGCTCCCTGCCCCGCTGACACTCTCAGTGCTCCCTGCCCCGCTGACTCTCAGTGTTCCCTGCCTAGTTGACTCTCAGTGCTCCCTGCCCAGCTGACTCTCAGTGCTCCCTGCCCAGCTGATACTCTCAGTGCTCCCTGCCCAGCTGATACTCTCAGTGTTCCCTGCCCAGCTGACTCTCAGTGCTCCCTGCCCAGCTGACTCTCAGTGTTCCCTGCCTAGCTGACTCTCAGTGCTCCCTGCCCAGCTGACTCTCAGTGCTCCCTGCCCAGCTGACTCTCAGTGCTCCCTGCCCAGCTGATCTCAGTGCTCCCTGCCCAGCTGACACTCTCATATATGCCCTGCTTATAACAATGTCTGCAGTGAGTGTAGCCTAGAAAAACATCAAGCCTAGAACACAAGGCCAGACTCAGAGCCCCCCACATTGTAAGCAAGATCTGAGAGCAGATGCCCAGCTTCAGGTTAACTATCTCAGTTATGTTTCACATGTGAGACAAAAACCAAAGGACAATACAGCGTATTACTCTCTCCTACATGGACCAGTATGACACAGTCCATCTCTAGGTGTGTCACTGTAGACTACAAGACAGAACAGAACTTCTGCCCATATACTAAAGTGTTAGTGTGCGTGGTGGCTTTTAACTCCCTGCCTGGTGTGGCCAGGCTTCACAGCAGAACACCATTCCCACCCTCACCCTCACGAGACAGCTGAGTGGCTACAACATGATTAGCACTTTGTGAGAAAACAATGCGTAGAAAATGAAACTCAGGGACACGTTGTAGACGCTCTCCCTGCCAGGTGGCTAAGATGCTGGACTGCGGATCTGATGTCTCGATCGATCTCTCCATCCACAGGCTCGGCCGTCTGGCAGTTGATCGCGTCCTTCCTGAGACTCCCAATCTCGGGGACTCACTGCATCGTCGGCTCCACCATCGGCTTCTCGCTCGTGGCAATTGGCCCGAAAGGAGTGCAGTGGATGGAACTCGTCAAGATTGGTAATGGCCGTCTCCATTCACCTTTGGCCAGTATGCTTCTCCTTTGCCAGAGGAAGTTTTATCTAGAGTTACTTTTATAATATTTAGCCCCCAGATGCTAAGATTTAGACCTGGGTTGTATAGGCGATGGCGCAAGGTCACTGTTACTTGTCAGTTTTAATGCCACTCTTTCAAAATAGTGCAGCAGCATCTACCCATGAAAATCAGCATCTTATTTGTTCTTGCCAACAAATCTATCTCATCGAAAGCAGCTAGTGGTCTGAGAAAGACTAGGCCCAGGTCCACGTTAGGAAGAGTCTTACATCCAAGCGTCTGTGGTCATCGTCTCAGGGGAGCTCAGAACGAAGCCAGTGTACTTTACATCGCTGGGTCACAAGCTGCCCAGGTCTGCCCTCTGGGGAAGCAGTGCCAGGTTCCTGTGGTTGCAGGCCTACTCCTGCCCCCAGGGGTCCAGCTACACTCAGCTACAGATGAATCCTCTTGGCGGCCTATCTGTACCAGTCCACACAGAATTTAAAAATCGCATCTCCGTCCTGCATGCTGTTGAGTGTTTTCTAGAACCATCGTAGTCTTAGGAGCTATGGTCGTAGTGGGTCCCCAGCCTGCCAGTTAGGGGCACAGGCCACCATGAGAATCACCTTATGTCTCAAGCTTCTGGAGAAATAGCTCTCAACTCTAGCCCATTAGAACTACCGGAAGGAGCAATTAAAGTGCCCACACCCTGATCTTATTCTGCACCTCCAGAATTCTGGGGCCAGAGCCAGATCATCACTGGTGTTGCCAAATGCCCAGGTGGTTTCTGGGTGTCACACAAACTTGGAACCACTCAGTTGAGGCTAATGCTAGAGATTTTTCTTTTCCTTTCTTTTCTTTTCTCTTCTCTTCTTTTCTTTTCTTTTTTTTCTTTCTTTTTTTTTTGTTTTTTGTTTTTTGGTTTTTTCTAGACAGGGTTTCTCTGTGTAGCCCTGGCTGTCCTGGAACTCACTCTGTAGACCAGGCTGTCCTCAAACTCAGAAATCCACCTGCCTCTGCCTCCCAAGTGCTGGGATTACAGGCATGCGCCACCACCGCCTGGCTAACGCTAGAGATTTCTAGTCATTAGATATCAGGAGTGAAAGCAACAAACAGGACGTAGTTAAAGGAACATAACCCACCTTATATCTAACCTTGCTGTTGGGACGTCAGACTCCAGATGTATTGATAAAGGCAAGTGAGAGAGGCTTAGCCCAGTGGCTCTCCACCCTCCTGATGCTGAGACCATTTAATACAGTTCTCATGCTGTGGTGACCCCAACCATAAAATTAGTTTTGTTGATACTTCATAGCTGTAATTCTGCTACTGTTATGAATCGTAATGTAAATATCTGATATTCGGGATAGCTGATTTGCGATCCCCAAAGGAGCCCTGACCCACAGGTGAGAACCACCTGCCTAGTGGGGACTAATCTGTAACTCTGGGTGGCCGGGAACATCAGGAACCTAGCAGCATAACCAGCTCCGTGTGACTGTGTTTGTTCCCGAGGAGAGCGAGGGATTGGATTCCTGAGCTCTGGCGCAAGGCAAACTGTGACAGGGGTTAGTTAACATGTATGATATGTTGCCTCTTGGTGCGTTGCTTAAATATCCTTGAGCGGAAACCTTACCATTCACTGAGTATTCTTTGCCCTCCTCCAGTCGCCTCCTGGTTTATATCCCCACTTCTTTCCGGCTTCATGTCTGGTGTGCTCTTCATCCTAATCAGAATGTTCATCCTGACAAAGGTAAGCCTGCTTGCTGCTTTTGTTTCTGTTTTGTGCCGAGTTTTAGAACTACTCAGTAGCAGCTGGTACCCGTGGGTCGGTGGGAGACCTGTGTTTTCATTGCCAAGACACATCTAGAGTTTGAGTCACAGGTGGCCAGGAGGGGTCAGAAGCCCCAGGGAATGGCCGGGACTCTCCAGGGCCTTGCACACAGAGGGCGCTTCCGGACAGGCTCTATAATTTATTTCCTTAGTCCGCACTCCCAGAAATTGGCCTTAGACCTCAAAAGTGAGAGGTGATTATTTCCTGACTGTCAGACAGAATATAATAAAATAAGCATTAAGATTTTGAAATGGAATCAATAACTAAAGTCAGCTGTCTAATCTCCTCACTTAGTAGAAAGTTGCCACCCTAGTCAGGGTAACTGCAGCTGCGATGGACACTGAGGGACCTGTGACTATAGCAACATGGGAGGAAGGGTTTGTTTCTGAGACATCGACTTCCCAGTCACAGTCTATCACTGAGAAGTCAGGGCAGGACCCTGAGGCAGGAACTGATGCAGAGGCCATGGAGGGGTGCTGCTTATTGGCTTGTCCCCATGGCTTGCTAGCCTGCTTTCTTATAGAACCCAGCACCACCAGCCCAGGGATGGTACCACCCACAGTGGGCTGGGCCCAGCCCATCAATCCCTAATTAAGAAAATGCCCTAGAGACCTGCCTACAGCCTGACCTAACAGGTTCCCTTCTCTCAGGTGACTGATAGCTTGTGTCAGGTTGATGTAAAACTAGCCAACACAAGTACTTTTACATTTTTTTAATGGAGAAACACTGTATTAATTAGAAAAGATTTTTAAAATGGAAACACAGAGATTCATTTTGTCAAAAAATAATAACCCAAAACATTAAGATCAAATTTGCTGGGCATGGTGACGCGTGCCTTTAATCCCAACATCCTGAAGATAGAGGTCACCAGGTTTATATGGGGTCAAGGCCAGCCTGATCTACACAGTGAGTTCCATTAGGAGTGCTCATGGCTTCCCCATCGCTGTGAGGAAAAGACCTAAAATAAACAACTTCTGAGGAAGGACTTTGTCTCGGGCCCGGATATCTACGCTTGCTACCCACAGTTATTTGTCTCTTACCTTGAGGCAGAGGTAGGACTGCCCATCCTGCAGAGGAGGTGCGTTCACCTGGGCCCTGCTGTGTATCTCTGTCTGCTTTCAGGGCCTCCCCTCACAGCCCGATGTCCTCCCTCTATGCCTGCCTCTGAGAAGCTCTCACCGCCTGCTAGTGCCTTTAGGGGACATACAAGATCCCAGGTAGAGCCGACCACTGCCCCGCTGACCGGAGTTTGTAGCTAACACCCTGCTCTCTCCATTCTTCCGTCCTCTGTCCCCTCAGTCCGCGGCGACCTTCACTCTTCTCTGTACCTGCACGGGATCAGCTTTTGTTCTGTGGTGCTTTCCTTTCTAGGCCCAGCCCATTTCATGCTTCTGCTTCTGCCTGTGTGCCTGGGATCTTTCGTGGATGAATGATGTATCTGTGATATCATTGTAAGGATTTATATGATGATAAATAATAATAATATGGTATATCTATATGTCTATAATATCCTATTATGTATGTGTACCATATTACATTTTTAGCTCTTTGATTCATCCTTGGACACTTGGTTGACCTGTTGAAATATTTGACAAGCTATAAAGCCTACCATTTTTCACTTTATTTCATTTATTATACGTGTGTGTGTGTGTGTGTGTGTGCATGTGTGTATGGTTGGAGGGCACATGTGCACGCAAGTGTGTGGAAGTCAGAGAGTAACTTTGTGAAGCTGGTTCTCTCTACTGCTGTGTGGTTTCCAGGAATTGAACTGGGGTTGTCAGCACGCATACAAAGCACTTAGACCTACTGAGCCACCCACCAGCCTTTCGGCCTATGGTCAATGGTCGTGTTACACACCTGTCTTCCCAAGTCACAGTTCCATGTTTTGCTGTTTTCAGTTAGAGATGTATCCAGATGTGCTCTGAACATGCTAAATGGAAAGGTGCACAGATGAGAGATGTGCGAGTCCCACATTGCCTCCACACGGGTGAGGTGATAGAGCCGCACCCCTCCGACAGCGCCCAGCCCCGGATGTGACCGTTCCCCTGCCTGGCACATCCGTGCTGTCCTCTCTTAGCCACCTCTGTTACTGTGATATCTGTGTTGCAGAAACTCTTCTGTGGAAGCCCAGAGCTTCACACCTTCCCATGGGGACAGTGGCATCGTCATCACTAGAGCAAGAAGGACGAGCGTGATCAATAAGACACCTTGAGAGAGAAAAGACATTCACATAGCTATGCATGGATAGTGTCAGAATAGCTCTGCTGTTGTGTTATCCTTAATCTCCTCCTGTGCCTCATTGTAAATCTGTCAGACGTGTGTGTGTGTGTGTGTGTGTGTGTGTATAGACTGAAGAGCTGCTTGTGCTCACTCAGTACACTGAGGACATGCCTTCCTCCCTCCCTATGTTCCTGTCAGCCATTAAATGTTCCTTCTCTTGAATAAGTACAAACTTGGCCTTCAGTGTCTCGGCATTCTTCCTCGGGCTAGGACTGGCCACCGTAAGTCAGTCACCTTGGCTGCAGCTTTCAGTGGCCAGCACTGGTACCTCTATGTAGACTTTATCCTGGGTCAGAACACTCTATCCAGCTTCCTGGTGTCATTGTCCAGGGCATCTCTCCTAGCTGGAGCTGGCAGTGTCCTGCTTTCCACTCTCGAGTGTCCTGCCTCTCTTTGCACCTGGTAGTGTGTGGTGTGTTCTCTCTTCCGTCTGCCTGCTTGCCCTCTGACTGTGGTCGGTGAGGCTTCTAAGACACCATGAGTGTCTTAGTCACTCTCAATTCCAGTGCCTTCTCCTGTGCTTATCACCTTTAAAGATATTTTCCAACAATTGTTAGGTCAGTGCAGTGCCACCCAGCTTCTATCTCCAGCTGAACCTACTGGAGACCGCTGGGGCCTCTGTCCGAAGAGGCAAGGTCTGAATCCGGACTCTCGGCTATCTATCCTGTGGTTCCTTCTCCCTCCCTCCTCCCCTCCCTCCCTCCTCCTCTCCCTCCCTCCTCCTCTCCCTCCCTCCTCCTTGCCTTTCTTTCTTTGCCCTCCCCAATTCTCTCCATAATTTATACTACCATGAGGGTTCATTCAGAGAAACCAAACACAAAGTGTGTTTGTAAAGAATACAAAAAGAAAAGAATAGGAAAATGTCCATTTCTGAAGAGAGATAAGATTCAAATCAATTCCTTCTAAAAGACAATTTTTTAAAAATAATCATCTTTTCATGGGCCTTTCAGAATTTCCACAGAGAATGCTACCACAGACCTGTGGAGTATTAACACTTCCCTGGCACACGAGACACACCAAGCAGTACCCCACTCAAGCACACCACACCCCAGCCACAACTAAGCTATCCAACCATAGCCCCCCAACCCTAGCCTACTCCACCCCAGCCCAGACAACCTCAGCTCAGCTGAGCCCACTGCCCCCTACCCAAGCCAACTCCACCTCCCCTCACCCAAGCCCCCTCCTCCCAAAATGGACCCAGTGCCCAACTGCAGTGAGGAGAGCTCAATTTTTTCACCCACAGGCCAAGCCAGCTTTCCTTACTCCTGCCCTGCCCTGCCCTGTCCCTCCCCGCCCGGCCCCGCCCGGCCCCGCATGTTTAAACATCCCCTCCCTCTTCAACCTTCCTGCTTATTTGCTCCGATGCTCTGTGTTGTGCTCAATAAAACCAAAATGTCAGTGAGAGGAAGAGGAGTGCTGGATTTCTGGATGACTGACAAGTGGCAACTGGATAGATAGAAAGGAGGACGAGAGAACAGAAGGAGGAAAGGGGGCATCGTCTCCTGGCTTCTCCCTTCTTGGGTAGGAGTCCTTAGACAGCATGGTTCCCGAGAAAATAATGCTTTTTTCTAAAGCCAGTGACAGGCGGAACCTGTGTGGCCTGTTTTCATCTCAGCCAGGGCTTTGTGCGGTCCACCTCAGCTGGCGTGCGAGCCTTGCCCACACGTCACCCCTCCTCTAGCTCGGCCCCTCGCCTCCCTGCCTGGCCTGGGCAGAGCTCACACGCAGCAGGGACCTTCTCAGTCCCTCTTTTACATTCTTTGTGCTTCCCTGCCTTCCGCACAAGCCTCTGGACCAGTGCCTGTGCAAGCGAGGCATTCCAGAAGACCTCGCCGGCCGGGCCACCCCGCCAGCAATCCTGCCTGTGCTTACATCTCCGAAGCAGTCATCACCTTCTCTGTCTGCACAGCTCACCCCAGGGGTTACGTCTCCTTTCCCTTTGATCTCGACAGGTGGCCTGTTCACCCCCTGTATCAGGGTGTATTTTAGAGATCAATCACTTAAGTAGCAACTATGCTCTAGTACAGCTTTGATGTGTTCCTAGCCTACATTACTCCTTCAAAAGTGCTTATAGATCTGCTTAAAATAGCACTTTTAGAGGCTAGACAGATGGCTCAGCAGGTAGGAGCACTTGCTGTTCTTGCAGAAGATGCATGTTCAGTTCCCAGCATCCACATAGCAGCTCCAGACCATCTGGACCGCCAGTCTCAGGGTTCAAACGCCCTCTTCTGGCCAATGTGGGCACTGCATCCCTGTGAAGAAAGCACTATATAGGTCTGGAAGAAGTCATGGCCACACACTGGGCTTGGGACCTCAGACATAGGCCTCCTTCAACAGTTTTCTGTCTCTGTATGAGATGTCAGCCCATGTAACTCTAGCACTCTCTTATGCTGGCCGTATGTGGGTGTGCCGAGCCTGCATCCGTGTAGAAGTGCCTGAGTCTACACGGCACACCACACTGCCTCCCTGTAACCAGGACTCGTATCGTGATGATTGTGTTGCTACCAGATGTTCACCTGCTGACCTCCACTTTACTCATTGTCACACAGGAGGACCCTGTTCCAAATGGTCTCCAGGCACTGCCTCTGTTTTATGCTGCTACCATAGCAATAAATGTCTTTTCCATCATGTACACAGGAGCACCAGGTAAGACCCCGCCCACCATGGAATCTTAAGGCTACAGGAAGGTATTATACTTGAACAGCATTGACTTGCTTTGGAGCTAGTCCTGGTATTGGCTAATAGTAAAAGGCATTGTTCACAGTCATTATGGGGTAATAGAAAAATAATAAGTAATAAATATATATATATTCGTTTTAAATACCAAGACGCTACATGAAACACAAAAACAACAGGCTTTCAGGTTAAATCCCATTCGGCCTTTCCCCAGCTGTGTTGTCCCAGCAGCCTGCTGACAGCCTTGGAGCCTGAGCGCATGCTCTCAGGCCACGGGGTCAGTAGGTCTGTGTATCACACAAAGGTCCAGTCGTCAAGGATGGGGGAGGTGGGTCAGCGTGGGCCACAGCTGCAGACTCCAGGGCATGTCAAACCATCAGTCCCGGAACTGGTGATGGCTGTACCTGGTTTCCTATCCTGGTTTAGGGGTGGGGTGGGGAGCAGAGAGATGTGTCCCTGTAGTCCCCACACTTAGGCAACTGAGGCCAAAAAGTTGCTTGAGTCACCAGTTCCAGGAATGCCTCAAATATAATAATTAATGTCAAAAAACGACTCTCTGTGTGTCTGGTCCTTTGGAGTCATGAGCACCCGCTTCTCTTCTGTGTGAGTCCTATAAAAACCTGAAGTGAGAATATTTTCCCACAAATGTAGGGAAAATTAAAAGACAGGATATCATAAGACTTGCTGTCACATTGTAACAAAAAAAAAAAAAGAAAAGAAAATAAGGCCAATAAAATGTCTTGATGGTAATAAAATACTGAGTTTATCGTAAGCCAGACACTGGAGAGACATGCCCTACTCCATATGTGTCCCCTTAAGAAACAGACTGTAATTGTCCTTACCTAGTCATGGATACTTTTCCTGTTAGTTTGGTTTTAGTTTTGGTTTTTTGAGACAAGTTATCTCCATGTAACCCTGATGTCTTGGAACTCACTATATAGGCTAGGCTGGCCTCCCAAGTGCTGGGATCAAAGATGTGTACCACTACACCAGGCCTCTGGATATATTCTTGCCAGAACAGTTGCCCACCCCAGACACCAGCTCTGGTTGGTACTGGGACTACAGAATAATAATCTGCAGACTCCTTGTATAGACTCTTAATCTTTCTAATGATGGAGATGACTCTAAACACTCAGCATGTATTCAATATAGAGATAGACCATCAAAAATACGGGAAGACATATATTTAAGAGAATTTAGAGAAAGAATTTGCTAAATTCCACACGTGCCAGGTAGCTTAAGCTATCCTACAAATCAGCAAAAATCATAACTGAGACACTGGGTCCTAGGCTAGGTGCCCGGTGGGAATTCTGGTCCTTCGCTTTGCTGATCACATTAACTAATACCCAGGGTTGGTTCTGATAAATCCATCTAAAGATCAGCTCTGTGGATTCCTATGATCTATTTCTCACAACAATTGTGAAGTATTCACAGGGTCTGTAATGCGTCACCAACATATAATTTAGTTTTCCCAGAATGACTCACTGTACTGGCAAGATGGTTGTCTTAGCCAACATGCAGAACATACGTAGTACAACGATAGGTAAGAGAACAGGAAGACAGGTGGATGTAAACACTGGAAAGTTTATGATAAAATTACAGCTGTCTCCTGACATTTGGAAAAACTAGGAAGCAATAGTAGAAGGCAGAAGAAGAATACCGCCCAGTGACATACAACTGCTCTGTCAGAGTGAGGACCACAGGCTGACTGCATCCGCACTGCAGCTGGTAACGTCAGAAGCAGATTGTCTGGTCTAGCACTGGGTCTAGTCCTCTGCAGTCTGCACTTCCACAGGGCCTCATGTGACAGGTCAGGCTCCGTAACACTGGGCACTTTCTTATCCTCTTTTGAGGCAGGATCTTGCTATGTTGCCCAGGCCAGTCCAGAATTTCTGTGATTCAGTGATGCTCCTGAGGAGCTGGTCCCACAGGTGTGAAGCCCCCTGACTGATCTCTGCTTCTGCCTTAAGCGTTACCTACCTCACTAGAGTTTTCAGGGGTGGTGCTCCTAAAAAGTTCTGACCAGGGGTCATCACTCCATGTGTGAGAAGTGTGTGCGTGCTGGTGTGTATGTGTGTGTTGTGTGTGTGTGTCTATGCACACGCAGGGACACGCATGGCACAGCACATACGAGAAGGTCAGAGGTGGCTTGTAGGAGTCGCCTTCTGAGGTCTCTTGTTTCTGCCACTGCACAGCTACCCCAGGCTCACTGGCCTGGGAGCTTCTGTTAGTTGTCCTGTCCCTCCCTACCACCTTTCTTCTACAGATGCTGGTCACTACAGCGTGCATTTTGTTTTGCTGTGTTTTTAACGTGGGTTCCAGCATGGGGTGCAGGTTGCACAGTGAGTACTCTTACGCCCACCCCTCGCTGAGCCCTGGCTCTGGCCCTGCTCGCTCCTTTCTATCAGCAAAGGAGTCCTCAGACACAGCCCAACCCGGTCTCTAGCTTCGCTAGAGAAAACCTGTTCTTGAGGCATAGCTGCCACAGCAGTACCGCTCCTCATTCCCTCCCTCGCTCCTCCTCAGCATCCTCTTTCTCCTCCCCTACTTCTTCCTCCATCCCCTCCTCCATCCTTGTTTTGTCCTCCTCCCCATCCTCTCTCTCTTCTCCACCTTCCTCTCCTATTCCTTCTCCTCTGCTTTCTCTTCTTCCGTCTTTTTCCTCCATCTCTTCCAGCTCTGTCTGCTTCTCACCCAAGCCCAAGGAAGTCAGCTCACTAGAGCAGCCATGGCCGGGGCAGTGCCCGCTTCCAGGCTCTCTGCAGCATCCAAGCTGTGGAGAAGCAGAAGCTGCAGTGGTGGCCAGTGCTGGAGACGAGACTGTCTCCAGTGGCCATCAAGGGCTAGATTCAAAACAAAGTTCTTTAAGTTTACTTTCCTTCCAGAATATTTACAAACGCAGCCTGGTGTAAGAACACCGCTGCTGCATCTTTAAAACTCCAGCTATAGAACAAGGCAAGAAGACCCTGTCTGTCTCAAAAGCGTGACTCTCTTCCTCACGTCCTGCATTCTTTTACACACGTGGCTCTTCTAATGCTTTGAAAACGTTGATCTAAAATAGAACAGTACATAACCGCTTCATTTACCATTTGAGGCGATATAGCAAAGATCAGGCAAACCTGCGTACGCATATGTGTGCACACATGTGTATGCACATGTACTACAGTGGGGCGGTGCCCACGGTTATTGTTGTATGATAAGTGAAAGCACAGAATACAGCGTGCCGTAGAATTATGGCTCGCCAAGTAGGCAAACCTCTGGAGCCTGGCCTGGAGCTCACTGTGTAGACCAGGCTGGCCCCTAACACACAGGGCTCCACCTGTGTAGCCCAGGCTGGCCTCTAGCACACAGAACTCCACCTCTGCCTCCTGAGTGCTAGAATTAAAGGTGTGGTGGCCATTCCCAATGAAAAGGAACTCTTTTTTTATTTTTCTAAAGTGAAATTTTTTTGCAGACAATATCTTCTGATTACAGTTTCCTCTCCCTTGTATCTCAAATTCTCCCTACTTCCTCACCCATCCAATGTCAAGCCTTTCTCTCTCTCTCTAGAAAACAGGCGAACCAATAAACCAGAGTTAAAACACACACATACCCACACAAACACACAAAGCACAAGAAACACAGATACACACACATGCACACACAAACACAAAATAGGAAACCATAATATAAGCAAAAGACCAGTACGACAAAAAAAAAAAAAAAATGCCCATATGAAGCCGTGAGACCAAAACGATTACAGAAATACCCTTGAGTTCATTTTGAGTTGGGCATCAAGTGCTGGGCGTGGCCTCCCTCAAGTGCGCTTTGTATCCCAGTGAGACTTCATTGGAAACAACCAGTTTTTCCTTTGCTAGTGGTTGTCAGTTGGAGATGGCTTCCTAGTTAGGGATGGGAGCTTCTGTTTACTTCCCCTCAGTCTGTCCAGAGAGATCCTGTGTAGGCTCTGTGCATGCTGCCACTGTCTGTGCGTCCATAGGGCTGGCAGTCCTGCTGTGCCTAAAGATACTGTTCCCTTGGAACTTGTCAACCCCTCTGGCTCTTACAGTCCTTCCAGGCCTCATCCACAGAGCTGCCTCAGCCCTGAGGGGAGGGTCTGGATGGAGTCACCCCATTTAGGACTGAGTGTTCCAAGGTCTCCCACTCTCTACGCACTGTCCAGTTGTGAGTCTCTTTATTAGTTCCCATTTCCTGCAGGAGGAAGCTTCTCTGATCTTGGCTGAAGAAGGCTCTGATCTGTAGGTGTAGCAGAACATCATTTGAAGTCATTTTGTTGTGGCATTCCTTTAGCAAAATAATAGCGCTTGGTTTTCTCCTAGGCCCCTGGCCTATCTGGTCTTAGGTTCTTGACCACCCAAGCAGTGTCCAGCACGGCTTCCATCTCATGAGGTGGACTAAAGCCAAGCAGACAGTGGCTGGTTACCCCACACTGTTGTGCCACTATCGCACCAGCATATTGGACAGGTAGGTCAGCATTGTAGACCTCAGACTCTGTCGCTGGGTTAGTGTTCACCTTTCCCCTCTGCTGGTGTGCGTTAGGGGTTAAGGCTCTAGTTAGACCCGGCTTGACATTTTTGTGTTCAGTGAGATATGTAGGAATTGTCTTCAGCAAAAGCCTTGGCATAGCCCAAGTTTACTCCTGTTTCCATGGGGCCCCTTTAGCCAACACCACAATGAGATGTAACCCGTTCTTGGCACTGATGGATGGTGTCCGTTGGGACTTTCTCTCCCCCATTATTTGGTGAGTCCATTTGGATTTCTTTTTTTTTCTTTTCTTTTTTTCTTTTTTTTTTTCAAGAAAGAGAGAGAGACAGAGACAGAGAGAGGGAGGGTTTCTCTGTGTACCCTGGCTGTCCTGGAGCTCACTCTGTAGACCAGGCTAGCCTCAGAGATCCACCTGCCTCTGCCTCCCAAGTGCTGGGATCACAGGCGTGTGCCACACCACCCGGCTCCATTTGGATTTCTGCAATATATGTATATATTAAAATGCTTTGACTGTAATAGATTTTCATATGACCTCAAATGGCCCTCGGTGTTACTTTTCTCTCTTTGTATTTCACCCCTCCCCCTGCCTTCCAACTCTTAGTAACACTCTCTATCTAGAAAGACACACAATCAACAATCTCCCCTTTCCCTGGAAAGGGTGCTCAGTCAAGTGGTGCTCAGGAGACCGCATATTTGCTCGTCATACAGCTCACTGTGGTCTTGATATTATTTTTGAAAGCATGTATCATATGCAAAAGTGTGGAACCTGCATTGTGTCAGTGACAAGGATGGGTGTAGGGGGGTAAGCAGTGGGGAGAAGACTGACCTGGGCTAAAGCCTTGCTAGTTTTAATACGTTTATTCTGTAGATTCTGTTGATGATTATCATAGGTACAAAATGAGATGCAAAACAAAATGTCAGTGAAATTGATAAAAATTCTGTCATTTCTTCCCTAAATGATTTGAATATGCCTCTGTTCCTTGGAGGGTTCGGAAAAGCACTAGGATGTCTGAGGTTAGCACAAAATCACTATTTATCCTGTCTTTGCTGGTTTGAAAAATGAGAGGAGCTGAGGTGAGAACGCATTTAGCGGTGTGAGCTGAGAGCAAGTGCGTGCCAGGCTTGCACCCCGGGCCCTGGCAGCCGCTCCTGGCCGAGCGGACACAGCCATTCAAGCTGTGCCCTACTTTGTCCATGCCCAGTGGGAAACGGCTCCGTGCCTCAGTGCCCCCCTGAACTCGTGATTATCTGAAACAGTTTGTGAGCCTTGCCAGGACAACCCAATGTGAAGTATTTTGCCACACATTTTGCTGTCTGGGAAGCAGCCCGAATTGTATTTAGAAGAAATTTTGCTCAGTGTGTACATTGGTTCAAGTGTTTTCCTTTTTTTTTTTTTTGCTTTTTTGTTTTTCTTGAGACAGAGTCTCGTGGGTACACAGAGCCCCATGATAGAGTTACTGTGTGTGGTTTATCGAGCTGCTCTAGGATCAGGTTCAGGGTCAGAGCTGGAGAGGGGCTGGGCTGGGCTGTGGAGTTAGCACAGGACAGCCCGAGGAGGTTCTAAACCCATGGCTCCCCACTGTTCCTGGAGTTTGGGAGCCAGCTACTAACCATAAGCCATCCAGGGAGATGTGGGGTTTGCTTTTAATATTTGTGAACATTCATTCTGACCTCCTGTGTGTGTTACTCGTTTTATAGCCTCTTATTGTTATAAAAGTGTATAATACTTTGAGCTGACTTGCTTGTACAAAATAGTTAAGGCAACATTAGTAAAAGTATCTTTCAACATCAAAAGTGCCTCTATGCACAAATGGCATTCTTTACTATGTATTTTTTAAATTACTAGCAGTGTGTGTGTGTGTGTGTGTACGTGCGTGCATGAGTGTGTGTGTGTGTGTGTGTGTGTGTGTGTGTGTGTGTGTGTGTGTGTGTGTGTATGTGTGTGTGTGTGTGAAATGAAGCCTGCTGGAAAACGGGCCCAAGCCTCTGGCTTCCCACTGCTGGTCCTGGTTCTCGCAGTTCCTGGAAGTTGATGACCAGCTCAGCATTACTACTGTTTGTTTCTTTCTTTCTTTCTTTTTTTTTTTTTTTTTGGTTTTTTGGATTTGGTTTTTTTTCGATACAGGGTCTCTCTGTGTAGTCCTGGCTGTCCTGGAACTCACTCTGTAGACCAGGCTGGCCTTAACTCAGAGACCCGCCTGCCTCTGCCTCCCGAGTGCTGGGATTACAGGCTTGAGCCACCACCGCCCGGCCTGTTTGCTTCTGAGCATAAGTAGGCAAGCAGTGCAGCCAGCCTGGTGGAATGCATTGGGCCCCACCTCTCCAGAACTGGTTCTAACCACATATTGTGTGCAGGACTAGATGCTGTAGCTGTTTCACGGCTCCCTAACAATTCACACTTTGGCTGTTCTAAGAATTCTTGCTATTAAAAATAGTGCTGGGGAAAGATGTGGAGAGCTGGCTCAGAGGTCGGAGCTGTTCTGTTCCTCCAGGGGACCTGAGACGGTTCCCAGCACCCATGTCCGGTGAATCTCAACCTCCTGTCGTAGTCAGGGTTTCCACTGCTGCAGTTGAATAAGTTGGGGAGGAAAGGATTTATCCAGCTTACACCTCCACCGCACTGTTCATCATCAAAGGAAGTCAGGACAGGAACTCACACAGGACAGGGACCTGGAGGCAGCCGCTGATGCCAGGCCATGGAGGGATGCTGCTTACTAGCTTACTCCTCATGACTTGCTCAGCCTCCTTTCCTATAGACCCCAGGACACCAGCCCCAAGATGGCATCACCCAGAGCGCTGGGCCCTCCCACTTCAGTCACTAACTAAGAAAATGCCTTACAGCCTGAGGTATTTTCTCACCTGGGCTTCCCTCCTCTCAGCTAACACTTCTGTCATAAGTTTACAGAAAAACTTGTGTCCACTGGCCAGCACCCTCCTGTAATTCCAGTTCAGCAGTACCCAACACCTCAGACTTTTACAGGAATGTATACTCACATGTGTGAGACTGCATGTGCGTGTGCACGCACACACACACACACACACACCTTTTAAAAACTAGAGCTAGGGTAAGATATTCATTTATGCCTATCTATATAGAGACATAAATGTGTGAGCATACATGTTTAAGTGTCTGTAGATATTTCTGAAAGGTACCTGTTGGCCCCAGGGACAGAAAATAGCTACAGCACCAGGGCTGAGCTACAAGGATAAAGCGCTAAGCCTCGGTCCTGTTACTGAGGCACCTGCAGCCCCACCCTAATTGCTACTCGCTGCTTTACTGGCTTTTGTCGGAAAGGTTTTCTGGGTTGTGATTCCGTAAATTGACATTTTGAGGAAGTATCACATTTGAGGGCTGATGTTCTTTAAACAAACTTTTATTTGTGTAAGGTCTTTCCTTTATTTGGTTTGGGGTTTTTTTTCTTGTTTGTTTCATTTTGGAGTTTTGTTTTATGAGACGTGATGAAATGACCCTCCACCCTTTGCTGCCCCATTTCTGGGATGTGCTACCATACCCAGGGCTGTATTTATTTCTAAGCCAACTCTTAAAGAAGGTCATGCATGTGACCAGGGTTTAACAGTGTCTGTATGTCCATGGATGTTCTTACATCTGTCAGATGTAATAGAGCTGCTGGTGAGACTCAGAAAGGCAGCCCAAGCCTGCAGGGTCTGCAGAGCCACCGTGTCCAACAGCAGGAGGGACAGTCTGTGAGGACAGAAGACCGGGAGCACCACATTGGTCCAGTCAGCTTAGATACTGACACAGTATATACAGTAAAGTGTCGTGCCAGACTTCCTAGGCTGACAGTGCCAGAAAAGTAGCATTTTAATAATTCCTAACAAGCAGAAATTCACAAGACATAATATGTCTGAAACACAGCCCTGCTGTCTGCCCCCAGGTGTGGAACACGTGTGGTTTGGTTTCATTTGCTTGAGGTTTTTGTTACATACAAACCTAGGCTTGCTTTGGCGGGGAGGAGGAGAAGATAAGTTGCGTGACAGGGCCAACCGTGCCGCTCTCTCTGTCTGTGCAGTGCTGGGTCTGTCGCTCCCCATCTGGGCCATAGCGCTCATCTCCTTCGGCGTCGCTCTGCTGTTCGCCTTCTTCGTGTGGCTGTTCGTGTGTCCGTGGATGAAGAGGAAGATAGCGGGTGAGCAGTCTCTTCTTCCACATCGCAAAGCTGTTCTTGATTCCTGAGACTTCCCATGTAAACAAACAAGTATGTTTAAGAGTAGAGGAGCCAGAAGTGGCACTGGTCACTAGGACGGCCCTGGGACGCAAGCTCCGGCCTCTGGCTCAACACTTCTCTTTCCGGCTCCTGTAGTTCCTTGGTCATTTGTGACCTGCGTAAAGATCATTATCTGTTTCTAAGCATGACCCTAGGTTAACAAATACAGCCAAGTTCTGTCAGTTTGATAGAAAACATTCAGCTTCGGGGAAAATGATAGTACATTATGGCAAGATTGGCTAAAATTAAAAGACAAAGTCGTCCAAGTGAAAATAACTTGAATGCTTATAGATTCATGGAGTACTGGCTGCAGAGTGGGCCCGGGGACATGTCAGTTATAAATGAAGAGTGAGTGAGCCAGAAGACCCAGTGTAGTCAACGGTTTGGTTTTCCTAAATTAATTTGTAGATGGAAAATAAATTGAATTAAAACCCCAGCTACGGGGCTGGAGAGATGGCTCAGTAGTTAAAAGCATTCACTGTTCTGTTGAAGGTCCTGAGTTCAATTCCCAGCACCCACAGGGCAGCTCACAACTGTCTAATGCCATCTTCCCGTGTGCAGATATACATGCAGACAAAGTGCTCATATAAAGAGTCTTACTATAAAGGTTATGCCCTACTTAAAAATTAACTGAAAATGTACCATAAGTCGAAATGTTAAAAAAATTTAAAGACTTTTTTCTGTGGGTAAGAACTTTCATAATCTTGGTTAAGCAAAGACAAAGGTCTGACACCAAACAGTCCACAGAAGAAATTTACAAATTCTACAGCATGAAAATCGGAAACTTGCTCTGTGAAAATATGATTAAGGAAAAACTTGAATCATGAAAATGTTAAGAATTTTTTTAAAAAACTAAAACATGAACAGATATTTTTAAAATTTATTGTTATCATTTTAAATCATGCATCCACATGTGTCTCCATGTGGGAGTTTGTGCACGTGAGCACAGAAACCCCTGCAACAGGAGGTAGAGGAGTTTGTGAATGCTGAGAATCAAAATGGGGTCCTCTGGAGGAGCCGTGGGCTCTGAGCTGGCTCTTCAGATAAAGCAAATATTCACCCGAGTACTCCGTTCACCCGGGTAAAGGTGCCGGTGGCCTATGGGCCCATGCAAGGTTTCAGCGTCACTAGCAGTCAAGGAATACAAAATGAACTGATTGTCTGAGGTGTCACGTCACACCTGTTTGAATGGGTTTTTAACACACTAGCATCATGCTAACCAGGAGGAGAAGAGGAACAGAGACAACCAGCCAGAACCTTCAGGCAGTGCTGAGAGTAAAACAGGACACAAGAGACAGCTTGGGGGCTCTCTCAGAGCACATATGCACTGGACGTAAACATTCTCTGAACCATTCCTAGGTATTTCCCCAGAGAAATAAAAACCTAAGGTCGCACAAAAGTATGTTTAAAACACCTTTATTGAAGTCACCCAGGATAGAACCACACACACACACACACACACACACACACACAGCACACACAGATTACCCAGAACGGAATCCTCCCCTAACAGGTAGATTATCCACAGAAAATGAAGGGGTGACTCCACAGTCAGTGCTCAGCTGTAACAAGAACCATCTGCCACTTCTATGGCAAAGGCGATGCGCTGAGACGCACTTCACCTACAAAGCTTTCTGAAAAATGCAAAACCAAAAGAAAGGTCGAAGACAAGACGAACGGTTGTCTCAAGTGGGGCTGGGCAGAGGTCTGACTGCCTGGAGTACAGGTAGGACTTGGGGACTCCTCACATCCCCACCATCCCCACGGTCCCAATTGTTGTGGTCCTTGTAAACACAGAGCCGTGGACACGTGAACAGTGCTTACAGCACCCGTATTGAGCCGCTCACAATGCCGATAACTCCCATTGCGGGGAATCCAATGTGATGCCTCTGGCTTCTGCAGACACCGCATGCGTACACGCACACGCACATAAATAGACATAATTCAGGATCTAGAGGAGATGGCTCAGAGGTTAGGAGCGCTTGTTGCTCTTGCAGAGGACAAAGGTTTGGTTCTTACGCCAACATGGACGCTCACAGCCACCTGCAGCTCCAGAGCCCGCGACCCAGGCTCCTTGTTTGTTTTGGAGTAAGCAAGGTCTCTTTGTTTCTCATGAGCAAAATAAGGTTTACTTGTTTCATAGAATCTGATATGATAAAAGAAATCTGAGACCAATAATTATTGTCGAGGAAAAAAGAGCAAATATGCTAAATAAATACCTTTGAAGACAAGCATGACATTTCAGTAACTGTGAGGCTAGGCTTCTGGAAGAGTTGTAGATTTATAGACTGTCAGACCTGGGGGAGACCTAGTCGATCAGAGTTAACTGTCTTCTGCTGGTTTTGGATGTAGTCGTAACTCAGGTGTAAGTCCTAACCATTTAGTCAGTAACCATCTTCAAGATCATTGTTAGAAGTTTCTATTTTATTTCCTCAGTATAGCTGTAGCATTCTGTTTCCGAGGCAAGTATTAAAGTATAAAGAGATATGTTCACATTCTTAATTTATTTTAAGAAGAAAAAGAATACATCTCCCAAACCTGTGCTTCCCCCTTCCTTCTCTCCAGGTAGATTAGAGAAGGAGAGTGCTCTGTCCCGCGCTTCCGAAGAGAGCCTCAGGAAAGTACAGGAAGCTGAATCCCCCGGCTTTACGGAGCTCCCTGGTGCCAAAGCCAGCGATGACAGCGCTGTCCCCCTCACCAGCCTGGCTGGGGAGGCTGTGGGGGCCTCAGAAGGCACGTCAGCAGGGAACCACCCCCGGGCTTCCTATGGTAAGGCTAACCTGGAGAGCTTGGGTACAACCCAGAACACCTCCTCAGGAGGTGACCAGCCAGGCTGAGCGTGGGGACACAAGTGACCCCAGATTGCATGTTGTTGTTTTGTTTTGATGGACAGGGATCCAGCCCAGAGCCTTGTGCTTGCCAAGCATGTGATCTTCCACTGCGTGGCATACCTACCCCCACCTCAAATAAGCATCTCCTAAATCCTTTTCAGGACGGGCACTTTCCATGACTCACGGCTCTGCAAAGTCGCCCATCTCCAACGGTACATTTGGCTTTGAAGGCCACATGAGGAACGACGGCCACGTTTATCATACTGTACACAAAGACTCAGGCCTCTACAAAGACTTGCTGCACAAAATCCATGTAGACAAGGGCTCCGAGGAGAAACCAGCTCAGGAAAACAACTACAGACTGCTTCGTAGGAACAACAGTTACACCTGCTACACGGCAGCCATCTGCGGGATGCCAGTGCACACCACCTTCAGAGCCACAGACACCTCCTCTGCCCCCGAGGACAGTGAGAAGCTGGTGGGTGACAGTGTGTCCTATTCCAAGAAGAGGCTCCGCTACGACAGCTACTCCAGCTACTGCAACGCAGTGGCTGAGGCTGAGATTGAGGCCGAAGAAGGTGGTGTGGAAATGAGGCTGGCCTCGGAGCTGGCGGACCCTGACCAGCCTCACGAGGACCCCACGGAAGAAGAGAAGGAGGAGAAGGACGCCGCGGAGGTGCACCTGCTGTTCCACTTCCTGCAAGTCCTCACTGCCTGCTTTGGGTCCTTTGCTCACGGTGGCAATGATGTGAGGTGAGTGTCTTAGTCAAGGTGTTACTGCTGTGAACAGTTTTTATAAGACACCATGACCAAGGCAAGTCTAATAAAAAACAACATTTAATTGGGGCTGGCTCACAGGTTCAGAAGTTCAGTCCACTGTCATCAAGGCAGGAGCATGGCAGTGTCCAGGCAGGCATGGTGCAAGAGGTTCTACATCTTCATGTGAAGGCTGTTAGTGGAAGACTGACTTCCAGGCAGCTAGGATGAGGGTCTCATAGTCCACACCCACAGTGACACACTTACTCCAACAGGGCCACACCTTCTAATAGTGCCACTTCCTAGGCCGAGCAAACACAAACCTCCACAGTGAGTATCTTTACTCATTCAACAACTGTACAGTAAGGTCTGCCGTGTGCCAGGATACGAGTCCCCGCCGCTGGACAAAGTGGGGCCCAGACAAGTGAGTAGCATGTTAGTGTGCGCAGCAGCCCGACGCAGGAAGGGAGCTGCCGCACTACCTCACCCAGCAGCATGGGGGGCTCACTGAGTTGGCGCTAAAGCACTGAGGGGGCCAGCCGCGTGGCCAGTGCAGGGAGAGCAAACAGGAGGCACGGACGGTGAAGTGGAGCAGGAAAACTTGGACAGGAGAAAGTAGAAACTGTGAATCAAGTCATAGCATAGCCATGTAAAGGAGTTGTGTTCTGCCAGGCAGGGTCCTGTGCAGCTGCAGTCCGGGGCCTCTGAAGGCTGAGGAGGGTGTATGCTTGAGCCCAGGAATTCACGACTAGTAAATGTGTAAATGTCGCGAGGAAATGTCGTCCGCTCAACCTCTGGGGACGGGGCCTGAGTTCTGTGAACCTCGCTTGCTAGAATGCGGGAAGCCATGTCATAACAGCTCTGCAGGCACAACAACAAAAACAAGTGTGTTGTTTTGGCTTTAGCCCCTGGAAGATAGACAAGACAGACTCCCCCTTCTTTGGCCAGTGGCACATGGTTCCCATCCTTCACCTGCTACCCGGAAACACTGGTGATGCCGTATTGACGCAACGGCCACGTAACGTTCTCTGGATCGGGACAGGAGTGCTGTGGGGGCTGCTACCTCTGGGGGACCTGCGTCAGTAAGCCTTGGAGGGCCCCTTGTGCAGGGATAGGACAGCCTGGGGTCTTCCCAGAGGGCTGCCTGGCAGGGCAGAGAATGAGGGGTACTTAGGAGTGGACACTGTTAGCTGGCAGCAGGCCTCCCTCCATGAACAAAGCCTCGGGAGTTCAAACTCTGGCTCCAGAGATCAGAAAAACATGCTCAGAAACTACTATTCCCAAAACACAGTAAGTGCTTAAGATGGCAGAGCAATCGCTTACAACTCAGGAACTGTTGTTGAGGCTTTGAAACAGTGTCATCTGGTTTAAAAAAATTCTCTCTTTGCTCTCTCTGCCCCTTGTGCTCTCCCCCCACCCCCTCCACGTGATCATGGCCGGCCTCCACTCCACTTCTCTACTCTCTCCCCCTCTCTTTCTCTGCCACTAACTCCCATCCCCTACTCTGAATAAACTCTATTCTATACCAAAAAAAAAAAAAAAATCTGACAACAGAGTCATCTGGGGAAAGGCTTATCAAGTTCCTGTCAGGACATCTCTCTGAGCTAGGTAAGTGGTGTCCTTGAAACGTGAAGGGACCCACCCAGCACCACACAGGGCAGAGCAGATTTGGAAGCCAGCCCATGCCGACCCTCCGCACACTGTCTACACAGCTGTGCCAACCAGGGCAGGAGCTAGATCCGGAGAGGCCACTGAAACTCATGTCAGAGCTCTGACGAGACTGCCAGAGGCCTGGGGGGCGGTGGTGTCGGGAAAACACATGATGGTCTAAGCAGTGACCGCAGGAGCAACAGTGCCCAGTTCCCGGACAGGCGTAAGGATCTGTGTCATCAACAGTGGCCATCATCCCGACTTGTCTGTCCACACCAGCAGCTAGAATCAGAAGGAGTCAAAATGGCAGTGGAGATGATGGAAAGGGAGTTGAGGGAAAGGTAAAAGAGAAAGAACTTGGTTGTCGAATTGACTCTGTTTTTTTTTTAAGTACCTTTCAGAACCTTGTAATTGTACTGAACACTGCTTAACTCTGCCTAAGATAGTTAAGATGATCAATTATCTGGAATGCCATTTATATTCAATAAAAGTCATTTATCACCATAGTAGATTACATAAGCTACTATGCTTCGCTAATTTTAAAAACCGAGAAGTCACTATATATTGTGTAGAGTGCTGTGCCTATGTCTAATTAACCTTTTTTTTTTTTTTTTTTTTTTTTGTGGCAGCAATGCTATTGGCCCCCTTGTGGCTTTGTGGCTGATTTATCAACAAGGTGGAGTCACACAGGAAGCCGCTACTCCAGTCTGGCTGCTGTTCTATGGAGGAGTTGGCATTTGCACAGGTCTCTGGGTTTGGGGCAGAAGAGTGATCCAGACCATGGGAAAGGATCTGACGCCCATCACCCCGTCCAGGTGAGGCTCGGGTCAGCCTGAGGAGGCGGTGCTTAGTAGATGGGCCTCACTGCAGAAGCCAGCCTCCTCCCCACCAGTCAGCCTCTTCCTCATCCTGCTTCCCTACACTGGCCAAGCGAGCAGGAGGGTAAATTACGGGGCTGCTGTAGTTCCCAGTCTGTCCACAGTTGGTCTAATGCAGTGTGACACAGGCACAGACTGGAGCCCAAGGCCTGCCTGGCCACACCCACTCTCCTACTCTAGTTGGCTTTCTGTGGTTAAAACACCTGAGGTAAGTTTTTAAAAAAGGACAGGCTAGCCAGTGGTGGCACACACCTTTAATTTCAGCACTTGGGAGGCAGAGGCAGGCGGATCTCTGAGCTCGAGGCTAGCCTGGTCTACAGAGTGAGTTCCAAGACAGCCAGGGCTACACAGAGAAACCCTGTCTTGAAAAACAAAAAAACAAAAACAAAATAGGACAGATTCCTTGCAGCTTACACTTTTACAGGTCCATTTCAGTTTGTCCTCATTCTTCAGGTCGATATAAAAGTGCACAGCAGGGTGGAAACCTGTGTCACAGGAAAAACAAAACAAACAAAACAAAAATCCACCTCACAGCCTGCAAGCAAAAGCAAACAACAGGAAGGCCAGAGTCCGACACCCCTCAAGGATACGCCCCAGTGACCCAGACACCCCCACTTAAAGATTGCCTCCCAAAGGCTACCACCATTCTAGGGACCCAGCTTTGACATGCAGGTCTCTGGGGGGCACAAACTCCAAAACATGCTACCTGCCTATCTCTAAGTATTCAGGCCCTGAGATCTGTCATCCTCCAGGATCTTTAGGCTATACACATCTGAAGTCTCCTGGTTAGTCATTCCAGCCTGTGGATGAGTGTTGAAGGTTAACTAGCAGGTCTCAGCTTACACAATACAACTGAACTTCAGAACTGTTGTAGGAAATCGGTTTTTTCTCCGTGTTTCTTTTTTAAACATATTAGGGATTTCTGTTTCCTTTTGTTTCTGATTTTCAGTTTCCCCATCCTTAAAATCCATCCTAACAAAAGGTTGTTTTAGAGGACTCGATTGAAGAAAAATTGGTCATCTGAAGATTGCTTTTCTGTAATATGTTCACACATTGTTTAAGCTGAGAACCTAGTTTTTCCTTTGCCCCTTTAGAAATGAGTAATTTATCATCTTCCTGCACAGCAGGAATTTCTGACCCAGTTGCACACTTCAGGTTGGAAAACATGTTAGGAAAACAAGGTCGTCGGGCGTCAGCTGCACAGCTGATGCCCTGCCGCGAGCAACAGTGTCTTGTTCCTCTGACGGTCATCTGGCTCAGGCAGCCGTCCAGAACCAGCTTACAGAATGTTCTGGCAAGGCTTGTGTAGCCACAGGGTGTCAGCAAGGCCACACAAAGAGCTCCTGTGACGCTGTCTTCCTGCCCCCCTCCCACAGTGGCTTCACTATAGAGCTGGCCTCCGCCTTCACCGTGGTGATCGCGTCCAACATTGGGCTTCCTGTCAGCACCACGCACTGCAAGGTAGGCGTCTGTCAGCCAGAGCGCCGTTCTGAGGGGCGGCAGGTGGGTTCGGTCTGGAGGAGCGACTACACCGTGTGGTTGGTGTGGGACAGCCAGGCCTGTTTGTTTCCCTAGAACCCCCCCTCTAATCCTTCCCGATCCCCAGCATGGCACCTGCTGTTGAGGCCGTGCTTTCTCAGCACCAGTGGGAGAGCCTCCACTCGCCCTCTGCCCCTCACTGTTCCCACCTGCAAGTTTCTTTTGAAGTCGTGTGTGCACTGGGCCTGACTGCAGGTTCCCATGCGATGTGCCCTCCGCTTCCTGCCACTGCACAGAACTGACCTCAGAAAGTATTTCAGAGCAATTATAAGATGTGGCTACTGTGTTTCCCCTTACATGATGCTCGGGCTGACACCATTGCCTTAGAGTAGGTTCTAAACGAGGGGCAGGAGGAGCTCCTGATGCTGGCTTGATGTTAGAATGTCCAGTTATTCACAGGTTCGAGTCTTCACTAGTGCTCTATCCCTCCTGATTGTAATCAATCAGTAGGCATCACCATAACAACCAACTCAGTCGGATGTATGAGACAGATAGATCCCCATGGGCACTGCTGGAAGCGTTCTCAAGACCCTTTGAGAACACTAGCACTTCCCCAGCCTCCCAGATGAGGGAGGAAGCACAGCGAGGTTAAGAAGATTCCCACCCCGGGGCTGGCATGGTGCTCTGCCATTCCCCTCCCTAGTACATGGAGGAAGATGAGAGACTGGCACACCCACCGCTCACCCACGGGAACTGCTCCAATTTCGGTTGTTTTTAAAATAATGAAAGGTCCTTGGGAGGCTCATGATGGAGTGTGTGCCTGGCCCAACTGAGGTCCTGAGTTCAGTCCATAGTGCCACAAAAAATAAAATAAGTTATTAAAGAAGCATGGATTCACGGAAATCCGTCAACAAAACCCAGGGTAGCCTATGAAAATAGCCACTTCCTGCTCATCACTTTGACTCTGAGCTGAGGGAGTCCCACTGAGGAGGCGCTCTAAAACACACGCTCTCCAGAGGAAAAGGCTGCTAGCTAGCACCTCGAATTTCCATTACATTTATTTGTTTACTTATTCTGTGCATGCGTACTTGTGAGTTGTGTCTACAACATTCACGTGGCCATCAGAGGACAGCTTGCAGGACACTGGTCTCCCCTTCCACCATGTTGGTCCCAGGGTTGAACTCAGTTCATCAGCCTTAGCTGCCAGCTGTGTGGGTGAGCGCCTCTACCCACTGAGCCCTCAGCTGCCCACTGTCCGCCATTTTGTAGGCATAAACAGCCACATTTGCCTGGCGTCCCTAGCTGCTTTTACCTATTAGCTGGCTTCTCCACAGTAATGGGAAGTGCTGGAATATAAGTCACAGCCATTGAGGAAAACTACCGCCTAGCAATTCCAACCTCTTCAGAAGGAGACTTCATCAGGAATATGGAGGCTGGTGAAAGAGCAGCAGACAGCATGACTACCCTGTGTTGTGTGGAAATGTCACAGGGGACCCATTATGTGCACATCAGTGCACACTGATTTTAAAACTAAACTCTCAAGTCGGGCATGGTGGTGCATACCTTTTTTCCAGGGCTCAGGAACCAGAGGTAGGGTAGGATCTCTTCGGTGTGAGGCCAGCCTGGTCTATATAACAAGTTCCAGACCAGCCTGGGCTACATAGCAAATTCTAGGCCCACCTGGAACTTACATAGTGAGACCCTGTCTCAAAAAAAATTGATTAGCTCTTAACTAAAAAATAAAATTAAACTTCTTCACCTTGAAGTATAATTTGCCCAATATTTATAGAATAGGGACATTTTATTAGGAGGCTTATACCTAATTTGTATAAGACCTTCACAACTGTCTATGTTACTGTTACCAAAGCGTCTACACTAACCACACAATCAGTTTTGTTTCCTTGGAGCAGTAAGTAGCACAAGGATGAGCTGTTGTCATGAGCACGGCCTGCACGCGGGACCACAGTGTATGCTATGCAGAAAGGCCTGGGGAAGCTAACGGAGGAAAGGGACCCACATCCAAGATGAAAATACAGAACCTTCAGGCTTGACCATCAACAGTAGCCTGTTAGTGTCATCAACGGGGCACCACTCACGGGACCTACGTTGTCGCAGGGGAACACAATGTTTTTACAATAATTCTAGCAGGAAACAAGACTGCTGAGGTGGCTTAGTGAGGGGAAGGTGCTTGCCACCAAGCCAGACACACTGAGCGCTAACCCGAGGACCCACACGGGAGAAGAAAGGTCCCCGAAGTGCTCCTCTGGCCTCCACATGTGTGCTGTGGCTCGCACACCCACATGCAGTAAATAAATATGAGCCTAATCATTTAAAAATATAAGGAGATGTAAGGAGCGTATATGGTGAGGACTCGGGCATATGCTGATAGGTAGGAAGATGGGTGGGGTGGGGCACGCCGCGAGACTGGAGAAAGGCTATATATAGACCTCAAAGGCTGCCCAGCAGGAATGTCCTCGGAACTTTTTTTTTTGGATATTTTATTTACATTTCAAATGTCATCTCCTTTCCTGGTTTCCTCCCTCCCGGAAACCCCCTATTCCATCCTCCCTCCCCTGCTCCTCTGAGGGTGTCCCTCCACCCACCCTACTCCCACCTCCCCGCCCTTGCATTCCCCTACACTGGGGCATCGAGCCTTCCCCCATTGATGCCCAACAAGGCCATCCTCCGCCACATATGCGTACCATGTGTGCTCCTTGGTTGGTGACTTAGTCCCTGGGAGCTCTGCGGGGTCTGGTTGGTTGATTTGTTGTCCTTCCTGTGGGCTTGCAAACTCCTTCAGCTCCTTCAGTCCTTTCTCTAACTCCTCCTCCCGTGCTCAGTCCAATGGTTGGCTGCGAGCATACACTTCTGTATATGTCAGGCTCTGGCAGAGCCTCTCAGGAGACAGCCATATCAGGCTCCTGTCAGCAAGCACTTCATGACATCCACAATAGTGTCTGGGTTTGGTGACTGTCTATGGGATGGAGCCCCAGGTGGGACAGTCTCTGGAGGGCCTTTCCTTCAGTCTCTGCTCTACACGTTATCTCCATATTTGCTCCTGTGAGTATTTTGTTCCCCTTCTCAGAAGAACCAAAGCATCCACCCTTTGGTCTTCCTTCTTCTTCAATGTTCTCAGAACTTTACAGAGTGAAACCAGGTTGAGAGCATAAATTATGGAAACTATAAAATGATCTCTATAGAAAACTACTGTGGGGCTCGGGTCACATGGTGCAGGCTGATGATGTCATAAACAACTAAAAGTCGCTGTCTGTGAAGGTGTGCCTTCCTCTGTGACCTTGTTCCTACCAAGCCGTCTCTGCTCCTCCAGGTGGGCTCCGTGGTAGCCGTGGGCTGGATCCGCTCCCGGAAGGCTGTGGACTGGCGCCTCTTCCGGAACATATTTGTGGCCTGGTTCGTGACGGTGCCCGTGGCCGGGCTCTTCAGTGCTGCTGTGATGGCCCTCCTCATGTACATATGCGGTCTCTTCCCCTCCAGCCGGTGAACGGCTCTGGGACTCCCGCCTCCGCCCCTGCTTTGTCTGACACACGCACACCCCTTCCAGATGGCTTCCCGCCACCCCTGCTTCTGCAGGCCACAGTTCATCTTGCAGAATTAACCTACCTACTGTACATAGTAGCATACATCAGGCCGATGCCCGAAGGCATGATATGGTGCCATCACTTATATTAACTACGTGTTGTGTACCTAGACTAGGGAGCGTTATTTCAAACAAACTCAGAATGAAAGTGGAGGGTGTTGCCTAGAACACAAGACTCTTAATTAATTGTACATAATGAGTTCAGTGGTGATGAGTGTGGAGTATAAAATCCCTTCTTAAATACACTGTAACATAAGTGAGACACGGTACACCTAATGCAAACCTGGGCGGGGCTCAGGGGCTCAGGCCCTCCTGTGGCCGCACAGCCCCGGACAGGTGTTCACAAGTGCTTTCTCTGAGGAATGCGTTCCGAGCTGTGTCTGAGTCACTGGGTAATGCACCACGATGGCTTTTGTAAATACTTAAACTGTAATTTTAACGGTTTTCTTCCCTTACACCTTTTTGATTGGAGAATTTTGGAAAGTACCAAAGAAATAGGGGATAACTTGCCAGTGTTACATCTTCCTGTTGTTTGTCTCCCTTCCCACCGGCCATGCCACGACAGTGAATCTGGTCACATTAGCCAGGTGAGCTTGGAACTCAGCCACCCACCAGCAGCGGCCGCACGGCTGCCCCACCAGATACTGGTAAGCTTGTTCAGTGGCCTTCCCTGTCACCAGCGTGGATGACACACGGCAGTGGGGGTGTAGAATTAAACACTACATACATATCAAGTCCAACTCCAGTGTCCCTCCCTGCCGTGCCCTGCGACCTGAAAAGCAGGCCTCTTGTTGCAAATATTGAAGCCGGTGAGGTTCTTGATGGCCGCGGATGCTGCAGACTCGGGGCTTAGAGAGGCACTGGCGAGGGCACTGGGCGTGGGGACTTTTGAGGCCTTTTCTCTGTAGACCTTCCGAGGCTCTCCTGTGGGGCCGCTCTTCTCTTCTGACGGTGGGAGAGAGTCAGGATGACTAAAACGTTAAGAGCCTGAAACCATGGAAATGCTGCTAATATTTTTATATTGACATACATTTTCACGGTACTTCATTGTAATTTTTTCATTAATCAAACATGTTAAATTTATAATAAAAAAAGTGCCCCTCAAAAGCTTACTTCTGACGTCTTTTTCTTTCAGAGTTTTCACAAAAAGAAAAACTATGCAATTTGGCCACTTGTAGTTTCCCCTACATCTTACTACGATTCCATGTTTATGCAGAACCCATACACAAAACTAGAAAGGGGAAGAGTGACACACCTCTGTCAGCAGGCAGGACCATATCCATCCGTCCTTCGCGATGAGAAGGTCTGGCCAGGCCCCTGGTAAAGGGGAGACCACAGTGCTGTGTGGAGTTCGCCTGCTTGGCTCTTCGCTTCTGCTGCCCCCACTGCAGAACTGGTCTCTCCTCAAGCTGGGACACTCAGAGCGAAACCTTTCACATTCTCAACTGTGGCCGCAATGTCACCTAACAGCTGGATGGGTGATGGATGAGAACCACCATCCAAGTGTGCTGGTGTCACCACCACTGCCAAGTCTGAAACCCTCTCCTTGATAAAGCCTCAGGAAACTCAGCCTCCTCTCAGATTTATTGGTGAGAAAACAATAGCACACGTGTGAGCAAACACTGCAGGACAGACGGACAGACAGCCTGCCTGCACTGTGGTCCCTGCCCTGGAAGGGCCACCTGAGCCCCTAGCAGGCAAACTGCGGAAGCTGAGTCCGGGGCAGTGAGGGACTCTGGTGAGGCCATGCTTCCCATGCAAGGTGAGAGACGAAGCCCAGGTGGGGCCCAGGTGGGGCCGCCCCGGCCTCCCGGCTATCTGACAGGAGATGTCTACTTTGTATGTCACCCCAGGACAAGAGGAAAAGCCCACTCCATTTTTTTGTTTGGTTGGTTTTTTGTTACACAAGGTTTCTCTGTGTAGCCCTGGCTGTCCTGGAACTCACTCTGTAGACCAGGCTGGCCTCCAACTCAGAAATCCACCTGCCTCTGCCTCCCAAGTGCTGGGATTAAAGGCAGGCGTGCGTGCGTGCGTGCGTGCGTGCGTCATCACTGCCCAGCTTGAAAAGCCCACCCCAAAAGACAACTTTAATGCCAATGCCCAGAAAAGGGTTCCCATGTGTGATGAGGGACCCAGGCAAAGGGAGCTCCTAAGCCCCCGACACCTTTGCGTGTGGTCAGAGAAACTTCCCATGCAAAGGAAAGCCACCCGAGGGACGGAAAGCCGTGCTCAGAGGAAGAGCCTCATGCCTCACTTTTCTCTCTTCCCTTTCCTGAGAGTCTGAAGTAGTAAGTGGGTCTCAAATACAGGATGCAGCCCTGGAGAGAGCAAACAACCCTCTCACAGGGATCACCTAGGACCATCGGACAGCACAGATCTTATTTATATTATGATTCAGAACAGCAAGATTACAGTTATGAAGTAGCAGCAAAAATAATGTTATGGTTGGGGGGAATCACCACACCATGATTAGAGCCGCAGCATTAGGAAACTGCTCTAAACACAAAACTAATCTTCAACAGGTAATTTTTAAGTCCTTTCCTCTCAAGCAGCAGAAGAATCCATCCCATAAACTGGGTGTGGTGACAGTTTTGAATCTAGCTCTCTGGAGCCCCAAGGTAGGTAGATCTCTGTAAGTTCCAGACCAGCATAATCTACATAGCCCAAAGCCAGAAGAGGGAACTGTCACAATTGCACTTCCTTAGTATTTGAAAGTGTGTGAAATACTGATCTAATGGTGCTTTGTTGCCGCCTTTTAAAGGAGAACTACTTCCTCTACAAAAGAATAGAATTGAGTTCCACGGTTCTGATCTGCCCCCAACTATTAGAAGGTCACAGGCTATTGCCTCCTGTAAGAGACAACTAAACTAGCCTGTCAGTCACCTGACCAAGAGACCCCCTCAGGAAAGTGGAGCTTTGAATGAAAATGTCGCCCCCCCCCCTCCAGTAGGCTCTCAGGGAGTGACAGGATTGGGAGAAGTGACCTTGATGGAGAAGGTGTGGCCTTGGTGAAGGAAGTACTTCACTGACGGTGGCACTGAGGTTTCAAAAGCCTGTACTAGAGCTGGTGTCCTTCTCTCTTCCTGCTAACTGCAGATCCAGAAGGAACCCTCTCAGCTCCCGCCTTCCTGCGTGCTGCCCTGCTTCCTGCCATGATGACAAGGCTAAACCTGTGAACTGTTAGCCAGCCAGCCCCAGTTAAACGGTTTCCTTTATAAGAGTTGCTGTGGTTATGGCGTCGGCTCACAGCAATAGAAAACTTCCTAAGGAGATGGAAGGAATAATTATCACCTTAATGAGACGATATTTTTCTCGGAAGTCTCTCTCCTAATCTTCAGGTCTTCACTAGGAAGTCTGCTCACTTCCCATCCTAGTATCTGCATTAGGCAGATCACAAATGCTTATGATTCCAGCTCCAAGGGAAGCCCTTCTGAAATCTGCAGATACTTTTGCATACATCCAGTCTATTTTGGGTTTTTTGGTTGGTTGGTTGGTTTTGGGTTTTTTGTTGTTGTTTTTTTAACTATTATTTTATTTGCATTCCAATCGTTCAATTGTTGCCCCCCCCCTTTCTTGGTCCCCTCTCCCACAGTTCCTCATCCTATTCCCTACTCCCAAACCCTGGCCCTTGTCTCTGAGAGGATGCTCTCTCCCACACCAGGCCTCCCCCTTCCCTGGAGCCTCAAGTCTCTTGAGGATTAAGTGCATCTGACCAGGCAGACCTCTGCTATTTTTGTGCCAGGGGCCTCAGACGGGCCTGTGTATGCTCCTGGTTGGTGGCTCAGTCTCTAGGAGCTCCCTGGGGTCTGAGTTAGTTGAGACTGCTGCTCTTCCTGTGAGGTCACCCTCCCCTTAAGTTTCTTCAGTTCCCTAATTCAACCACAGGGGTCCCTCCCCCCACACACACACTTCAGTCCAATGGTTGGCTGTAAGTATCTGCTCCTGTCTCAGTCACCTGCTGGTAAGGCCTCTCAGAGGGCAGCCATGCCAGGCTCCTGACTGAAAGCACATCACAGCATCAGTAATAGTGTCAGGCCTTGGTGCGCCCCCCGACCCCCCATGAAATGGATCCCACGTTGGGCCAATTATTGGACCGCCTTTCCTTCCATTTTTGTCCTATGGTTCTTTTAGACAGAAAAAGTTCTAGGTCAGAAATTTTGACTGTGGGTTAATAACCCTCTGTCTCCACTTGAGGCCCTGTCTATCTATTGGAGATGGACTCTTCCGAGTTCTCTCTCCTCAATACTGAGTATTTTGACTAAGGTCACCATCATTGAGTCCTTAGAGTCTCTCACCTCCTAGGTCTCTGGTAGTTTCTAGAGGGTTCCCCACATCCCACTGTTTTTAAGATCTTTATAACAAAATAAAGACAAACATTTAGCTAGAGGCAAGCAAGGTAGCTGCTAGCCTGGTCTACAATAGAGGATCCCAGGACAGTCAGCACTGCAGAGCGGCCCTATGTGGTGGATTTTATTTTTTCTAAGTAACCGGCTATGGTGGTGGCACACACCTTTAATCCCAGCTCTTGGGAGGCAGAGGCAGGCCAGCCTGGTCTACACAGACGCTCCAGGCCAGCCAAGGGTACAGAGTGAGACTCTTTGTTTCAAAAAAAAGAAAAGAAAATTAATTTAGGCTCAGAAAGGTAAAGCACAGGAGCCCTAGGAATAGACTACAGGTGTCTAAGAATGTGGAAGGAAGTCCAAGAAGAAAAGGTGGTTGGTTCTGTAAGCCTCTGCAGAAGAAACATGTGAGAGTAAATGAGTCTAAGTCAGTGTTCTCAACCTGTGGGCAGCGATCCCTTTGTGGTTAAATGACCTTTCTTTCACAGGGGTTACAGATCAGCCATCTTCCATATCTGATATTTACATTAGGATTCATAACAACAGCAAAGCTATAGTTCTGAAGTAGCAGTGGAAATAATTTGATGGTTGGGGGTCATCACCATATGAGGAACTGTATTAAAGAGCCAACACATTAGGAAGGCTGAGACCCACTAATGTACTAAGTGATGTGTCTTAGACACAATCTAGGAACAAGAGTTCTTGTTGGAGACTGAAACCTGCTTGAACAGCAAAAGGAATTTTTGCTTAGAATGGGATGGAGAGTTTGTCTTTCCCAATTTGTCATTTGTTAACCAAGGGATGGTGAGTAAGGCAGGAGAGGGGGTCTAAGACAATGGGGCTGGGTTACCTCGAGAACAGACAGGGCCAGACAGCCGCTGTTTATCTGTGGTTGGTTGGTACTACAGCGGCACCTAGTGGGGTCAAGTTTAATTGTAGTTAGAACGACATCTTTTTAGACCCTTAAGTATCATCATGGAAACCACTTTGCTAAATGTTGATTCTCTTATAGTTCAGAGTTGCATGTGAAAGGAATTATGCTTCTTTGATGATCACAGGAAATTATGATTGCTTTCAGAAACCCTCTTTACTGAGAAGCCAAGACAGAAAGACAAAGGCTTTTACCGACCAAGAAGCTTTAGAAAGAAAATGCAAGGCTATTTTCATCTGAGCTCTGGGGAAAAGCCTGTGGGTGAGGTCAGAGACGTTTGCAAAGAGTAGAAATCTGGCCCACACTCCAAGCACTCAATGGATATGGAAGGATTCAGTTTGGGGAAATGGTAACTCGGTATCCAAGCAAGATCCAAGGAGAGTTCTGCCAGGCGCTTGAACAAAAGAGAGTCCAACTGGAGTTCCAGCCTGTAGCAGAATTTTCCCCTAATTAATTCATTGGATAAGGACAAGAAGCTAATCACTGGGCGAAAAGGAGGAGGCGGGCCTTCCGGTCAGAGAGGAAGAGGGGACGCAGGAGGAAAGAAGAGCCTTTTTGTACAGGTGAGGCGGGAGCAAAAGGAAAAGAGATGTAGACCGGGGAACTGTTAGATCTGATGGGTTTTGCCACTGAAAGATTTCCAGCATAGAATAGTTGACGAGTTTAGGTCGGCACCCAGCAGCCGTGTCATCTGTTGATTCTAAACTAAGATTGTCTGGTGTTTTCCATTCGCAGCCACTCAGGTGGGCTGGAGGGAAGAAATTTAGCTGGGGCCGAATCTGGCCAGGCTTTCAAGGACCAAGCTCCAAGGGAGAGGTAACACAGTGGAGCTTGGGCTGGCGAGAGCTCGCCCGCAGCCAGCTGCGGGAACTTAGGAGTGGGGAATGGTTAGGCAGCCCCTGGCCAAGGGCACCGGGCCTCGGGGACAGAGAGCAATCTTAGCTCTGGAGAGGCAGAGCCAGTGTTTGTGGGAGAAGCACTGGCTAGGAGAAACCACGTGGTCTCGGTCATGGGCTATGTACTGGGTTGGGAATGGATCAATTCTGCCAGTGTCAGCGATTAGCCAGATTATTGTATATTATTTTATAATTACACACAACATCTTCCAGGAAGACAAGCACCCACATGACCCCTCACAATCATTTGTAACTCTAATTCCAGGGGATCCAATCCCTCTTCCAACTCCTTTGGGCATCAGGCACACATGTAGAGTACAGACATGTGCCGGCAAAACATCCGTAGGCAAAAAATACCAACACCAGTGAGAAGCCTCCTGTGCAAGCTTTGTGAATCCCTGATGATTCCTCAAAATAAACTCCTGAGCGGAGGTACAGAACCAGTGGGCCCTGCAGATAAATAGACACTGGAGTGTTGGCTTTGCACTCACGGGTGCCAGACTGAGGCTGTGGTGAAATCCAGAAGACACAAAAGGCAACACAAAGCCACAGCGAGCCAGGGGCTTGCACGACTATACTGTGAGGGAATGCATAGATTAGGTCTCAAGTGGCACAGGAAGAGCCTAAGCCTCTGCTGCAGCAGTGCCGGAGAGGCTGAGAACCGGAATCAACTGCTCTACCTGGGACGACTCTCTCGGCTCTTCTTTTTGCACTACGGGACTTGAAGATGGCCACTGTGAGGCTTAAATGGGTCACCTCATAGCAAGTGACCCGCAATTTATCAGTATATGAAACCATGTGCTTCCTGTCTACACAGCTTTGAGCTGATGGTACTTGGCATGTGAACCAGCCCCAGTTAAATGTTTTCCTTTATAAGAGTTGCCTTGGTCATGGTGCCTCTTCACTGCAATGGAAACCCTAAGGCAAAAGTTGGTACCAGGGGCTGTGTTTTTGTTTGGAGGAATGTGGATTTTGGAACTTTGGATTAGCAAAGCAGTGGGATGCTCCAAGTGGAGTTAATAGGCCAGACTAGTAAAGGTATGGACGATAGTGGTGCTGAGGGTGATTTGAAACCTCCTCGAGAGGTTTCAGAGGAGGATTTTAGTATGTTGCCTAGAGATCATTCTTGTGATATTTTGGTGAAGAATGTGGTTGGTTTTTGCCCTTGTCTGAAGATCCTGCCTCAGGCTTTATTTACAAATGAAGTCTCAAAAAAAAAAAAAAAAAAAAAAGGCCTAGCACAGTCCTGTAGTTCACTCTTGTAAAGAGCGTAGCAAACTGAGAAAGGAAAAATATAAAATTGTGTGGTTCAAGAATTAAAGGGCCACCAGGAAGTGGAATGGAGCCAAACCCTACGTTCAGAGATACTAAATGGAATTAAGGGAGTGGTGATCTTGGGGCGAGATCTGCCCAGCTAAGCTTATTGCTTAGGCCTTTGTAGTTGAGCAAGGGGTAGTTAGATCCTGCTAGGCACGGTTACTACCCGACCCAGTTATTCATTTCATTTGGAAATAAAGAGGTATGATTGAGTGTCAGATTGTGACAGATGTTCTCCGTTGTCAACTTGACTATAGCTGGAATGAACTACAATCTAGAACTTACAAAGATCTTGGGGAAAGGAATTAAAGAAAAACTTAGGTCCAGGCACAGTGGTACAAACCTTTAACCCAAACACTCAGGAGACAGAGGCATGCAGATCTCAGAGTTGAAGGTCAGTCTACAGAGCAAGTTCCAGGACAGCCAGGCTTAGGTGGTAAAGGAAGCCACTGAAAACAAAGCTGGTGAGGATGTAACTGAACAAGGTGGCCACCTTCCACCCAGTCCTACCAAGCACAGAACTTGGCAGCTTTGGCCACGTGATCCTGGCTTTAGAGCCAAGGATGGAATTTCACTCTGAGACTAAGAAAAAGCTGGTGAGGCCAGGCGTGTAGCAGGGCTGTTCCTGCATGGAGGCCATTGCGTGAGGCTGCCACGGGTGTGCCTCATGCTGGCAGCCACACTTGGCAATGTGGAAGAGTCAGCCAGGTGGTATGTGTTATGAAGTCGCAAAGGGATCATGGAGAGCAGCTGAGGGCTGTCACTGTGAAAGGTGGGGAGAGGCTGTCAGTGGTAATGCATATGCTGTGATGTTTTTTGATTTTATAGAGGATCACAGTTAAGAGATTGCATAAATCTCAGAAGAGACTTTTAACTTTGGACTTTTAAACATTGTTGAGACTGTGACAGACTATGGGGTTTTTGAGATTGGACTAAATGCATTTTATAGTAAGTTATGGCTACAAGCCCATGGGGGCCAGGGAGTGGAATGTAGTGATTTTAATAGGTTTGACCCAGAGACTCATGTGTTTGAATGCTTGGTCCATGGGGAGTGGCACTATTGTGGGTGTGGCCTTGGCGTTACAGTGGGGTTAGGTTTTGAGGTCTCCTCCTATGCCCAGGCTCTGTCCAGTACGGATGTTAGTCTCCGGGCTGTCTTCAGATCAAGATGTAGAACTCTCAGCCCCTTCTCCAGCACTGTCTGACTGCATGCTGCCTTGCTTCCCACCATGATGAGAAAAGACTAAAGCTCTCAAACTGTAAGCCAGCCCCAATGAAATGTTTCCTCTGTAAGAGCTGTCACGGTGTCTCTTCACAGCAACGGAAACCTAACTGAGACAGCACTTTTACTCACCATACTGCTCAACCAGCCACAATTTGATTAAATCCCTGAATAATGGTTGAATTTAAACTTTACAGATCCATATTTGGATTACCTTATCAGTAGATAAAATTTGACTCTCTTGCTCTGCCTATCATTAATTTAGAAGAAACTATTGACTAATTGAGGACATAAACACAACCAACTTCAACAGATGAAACAACTAAGAAATAACCATGGGCACAAACAGCTTACTGGCTCCTCCTTCAAGGCCGGATGCTCCAGCCCTGTCATTCCCACTTGCTTACACTCTTGCAAGATAATCCTCAGACACACTGTGATAGCTTCTTCCTTCACCCACACCAGATCTGTCCACTCACACCACACATATTGTGCTTTTGTGATACAGGATTAGATACATGGGATCAACTGTTTATAGATTGCCTTCTTTACTGGTTTACTTTCTCTTTAATAGTAGCTCAATCCACAAAGATAATATTTGAGAAAATAAACTTTTATCCTGTGACTGCTATGGCAGGCAGATGCTGTCTAGGCTCAGCGGTGTGTCACACCTACTCAGCCATAACTCGGGCAAAGACTTACCTAGCAGCTTGAGACAGGCTTTGTCAGGGTTAAGTACTATCTTACGTTGGAGTCTTCCAAAGAACAAATGTTGTCTAGTTATTTTAAGACAACCCTCTTAGAGGCAGCAAGGAATCCTAACGAGTATATTAGACTATAAATGACCAGTAAATATGTGAAAACAGCCCCTCTCACTTGCCACTGGAAAAGTATAAATCAAAAGAAGATAGACAATCAAACATTCGGTAGCGTAGCAACAGAGTTAATGTGCATGTAAGGGCATGGGGGAGCACGGTGATGGAACTGTAACCTGATACCAAACATTTGAAAGGCAAATTTGCAACAGCTACTGCTACATGTAATTAATCATGTAATTTAAACAAAGTAATTAAAATTAAATCTCAAATTCGGTGGCCTCAGATGTCCTTAGACTAAGCTTAACAGCCACATATAGGTGGTATACAATAAACCACACATGCACAGAGAGAGACAACGTGGTAGTTTGAGAATGGCCCCCACAGGCTCATGTTTGAATACTGGGTCTCAGCTTCTAGAACTGTCCGGGAAGGATTAGGAGATGTCTCTCAGGTAGGCTTTGAGGCTCCCAATTCCCAACGTCTCACTGCCTCCCACTTGCACAACGTGCTCTCTGCCGCCACGTGCCATCGTTCCATCCGCATCCTAACCTCTGAAGCATAAGCTTGCTTTATGAGTAGCCTTGGTCAGTGCTTTGTCACAGCAATAGAAAACAGACGGCAGTAAATTTTAAAGTAATTTTTAAAAGGAAAAATCATTTTAGAAAAAAAAAGTGTATTCTAAAAGGAGATAAGCACTTTAACCTATGGACACCTATGAGATCTCCTAAAATGCTAACAACATCTACAAGAATATAAATCAAAGTGCTTGCAGTAATAAAGGAGAAAGGGTTGTTAGGAATGGGAGTTCCTATCTAGTTCTAAGCTGTCTCACTTCTAACTAGCTTAGGACTAGGATAGACTTCAGTTGCCCACATCATTTCTAACCGCAACTCCATCTTCAGCTGTATTATCACACTTAGTACTCAAAAAACCTAACCATTTTTGAAGCCCTGGAGCGGCGAGACATCCCCGTCCCACTGCAGCCTCCCACCCATCCGTCTCCCACTCTGCACATCTCTTCCCCCACAATGCACTCAGCAGCTTCAGGACACTGCAACAGGGTACAAGAAGCGAGTTCCTCAAGAGCTGTGCTTCTCCACAGCAGACACCACCACCGCTGTATCCTTCTAGGAGCAGAGTGAGACCCAGAAGTCAATGGGAGGAGTGAAAGCACATTTATTTTAGACACACCACCTCAGAAATAACTCCACTTTCAAAAACAAACCAACCACTACTAATAAATCAGATAAACAATTATGTTCCAAATGTGATGGGTTTATTTTACTCTGATGCAAAACCAAAGATCTCACTAGAGCAGAGACTGATATAACAAAAGGTCATGGAAAAGTGGAGTGGGACATGCAGGACGTGATGGACAAACTGGGGAGGCGGTCACTTCCTTTAACACGACACTACGTTGTTGCTGAGGAACATATTTAAATTAACTCTGCAGAACTCAACTGAAATGTGGCACAAACACGACAATTTCCAGGCATGCCTTCAAGGACCTCCCATTGGATGGATCTGTAATCTCTAGACTTCAGTGTGGGAAGAATTACAATTCTTTGGAAGAATAAAAAGTTCACACTTTTGAAATTTCACAGAATTTTAAGGCCAAAACATAGTGGGTTCATTTCTCTTCATTTCCAGGGACAATTGATACTCTACTCAAAACCACATTAAGCCTCCAGTTCAAATCCCAATCCAACCTTGTGGCCTCCTGCATTGAAGTTCTTTCCATCTATTAAAGCTGACAGGGTCAGTTTGACTCCTAAGGAAAAGAAAACACCGTAATTACTTGTAGCCAGAATCATACTCAGAAATAACCGATTTAAGTGAATAGCATGGAGTATAGGTAGGCGTAGGCTGTATTGCACTGGCAGTTGTCTAGGCTGAGAAGAAAAAACTTGGAGTTCAACATTAAGAATGATGAGGAATGAGACAAATTCAAAAGCTAGTGATTAATCATAGTTTTAAACTAGTTAGAAATCATAGTTAGAAACTTAAAACAAAAGCACCTGCTCTGTTCTACTTTGTATAACTAGTTGTTACAGAATGGTGTGAGTCAACCCATAGTAATTATTTTAGTGGTTGTAAAGACCATTCTCATTATCTTCATAACTTTCTGCCCTGACCCTCCACTAATTAATTCCCTTTACATACCTGGTCGGAGGGTCTGCGTATAACCCAGTCCAATTAAACTGGCATTGTTTACTTTGGCCTAAGATTAAGAGATGAAGAAGAAGCAGTTAGAAAACAACTTCACACCATGCTAGCTCAACTCAAAAACTACTTCATGCACACAGTTTCTAAAACTAAAAGCGCTGGGCAAATTTAGATGTATTAATACCGTAAAAAGATAAATCTTTAAGAAGTCAAGAGGAGGGGGCTGGAGAGATGGCTCGGTGGTTAAGAGCACTGACTACCAGAGGTCCAGAGTTCACTTCCCAGCAACCACATGGTAGCTCACAACCATCTGTAATAGGATCTGATGCCCTCTTCTGGCATGTCTGAAGACAGTGACAGTGTACTGGTATAAATAAAGAAGGTAAGAGGACTGATGGGAATTGTGGGTAATAAGAATGTATGATTTAAAGATTTTCAAGCACACTGTGTTACCAAACATCCCTATGAATGAATTTCTTGTTTCAAGACAGAGTCTCCCTTCACAGCCCTGACTATCCTGAAACGCACTACTTAGAAATCATAGAGATCTGCCAGTCTCTGCCTCCCAAGCGCTGGGACTAAAGATATACAGCGCCATGCCTGGCCTATACAAATTCCCTAAATTGCCAATTTACACCCTCCTATAGTGACGAAGCTATCAGAGTTTATGACAGCATGGACTCAGGAGTCATAAGCCAGATCTGGATCTGTAGGTTGACCCCTAGTTTCCAGGTGGACTGTAAACAGGCTAAGGGTATGGCTTTTCACCACGATGAACAGTTATAGGAATTACGTGGGATAACACTTGCAAAAGCATCACACCTAAGAGCTAACTTTCTGTTAGTGTTAATTTAAATAACTATTAGTAGTAAACATAGTAATCTACTCCCATGAATTTACACATAAGAATATATTGAGGTCAAGGTGACACAACAGTTGAGAAATTAGGACTAGGACCTGAATTTCCTGCCTTAGACATAATGGCCTTTTCACTGCATGAGTGAAGTCATCAAGCTGATAAAGAACATGCAAACCGTAACGGTGCTCCAGCACTCATTTAGACTAGGATCCAATCTGATAGCGCATTCTTACAGAGAGAGAAGTTCTACAATCCAGCTTATATTTCGCAGCAATGCCAAAACGAGTGTTGTTGCTGCCAGCTGTCCACGCCAGGTTTATTGACGTTTCAATCTTCTCGTTCACTTTCTGGTAGATAGAGCCTCCAAATTCAGTGCCATCGTTCCTGTTTTCATGGTATAAAAATTAGATTCATAAAGATGGAATCATTTACTGCTAAGACAAGGAAACAAATTCTATATTGCAACTAGAGTCTAGCAAATTTCTAGTAAAAATGACTATTAAGCAAGACATAAAACCAACCTACAAAATATGTAACAGCCTAGTTAAAGCATAGTAGCTCCTGACTGATTTACTTGGCTCTTCAACATAATATAAAATTTTTAAGACAGAATTCAACTCTGCTTGAAGGTAGATACCTCAAGTAATTATGTAATCTAAAGGTTTCTTTCATATAATTTAGAAACTGTAACCTATAAGTCTCTTTCATAGGATATAGGCCCATCAATACTTTGGAAAGAGATTAAAAATAGAGGAATAAAGACAATACTAGAGAAAACACTTTACAATCAATACCCAGGATGCCCTGCTCCAGATATAAATCCGTGGCTCTTTGAAGCATACCATGGTTTTCCAATGACAGTTTTTGAAGACCATGTTCTATATTAAGAGTATTGAGCTATCAGAGCAATACCTCAGAAACACAGCTCACTCCTGCCTATAACCTCAGCACTGGAAGGTATGGGCAAAAGGATCAGGAGTTCAAGGTCAGTCAGTCAAGACTACGTGAGTTTGAGGCCAGCCTGATCTACATGAGATTTTGTCTTGAAACACCAAAACCTAACTATACTGTAAGTACAGGTTAAGGTTGATTCAGCTAACACTGAAATTCAGGATTACACTGAGATCCCTATCATTTCTGGATGCAACAGAAGTAGTAACGAGGCTTCGACCACAGATCATGAAAATCTCCGCACACCATTACCAGAGTAGTTCCAGTTTGCTCAAATAGTGATTGTTCTTAGTGTTCCAAACATCTGCTTCCAGATATAGTCAAAATAAATCAAAAGCAACAGTGAGTTGTCTGCATGCTCTGTGCTGTCTCCACTCTGGTTTTACAGATGCTAGCACATCCCAGTTTGGGGTGAGAGCTGACAGCAGAAACACAGCAGTGCAGCCCCACACACTCAGTGTGTGAACTTCCCGACGAGAGCACGCAGCAGGACTGGCACCCACCAAGCAGGATTACCATCCTTTCAACTTCTTAGCATTAACAACAACTCCCATCTTTCAGGGGAACTGCGCTGGCACTAAGGATGGAATGAACACTCACACGTGAGTATGCAGTTGGAAGTCTGCCGCCTTGTAACCAAGAGCAAAGTTATTCTGAGACAGTTTGGATTTGGCTGTGTCAAAACTCATCTGATAGCCAGCAAGCCAACCTTCAAAGGCCAACACAGCCCAGCCATAGATGGTGGGTCCAGAAAAATCGATATCAACATTGCTGCCGACACTAAAACAATCCCGTCTATAGGAGGCCTTTAACTTTCCACTCTTCTTTCTGTAAAAACAAACATGATGAAAACCATGAGCCCACATTTCCAGTGAGGTGTAAAGTCAGACCCTCCCCAAAGGTAGACGACATACTATATGGTAAAAATGCTACAAAAGGACTTAGCTCTACAAATACAACCCTTAGGATCCAACTGATTGTCAGTGGGGACTGTGGTACACTCCTTTAATCCCAGCACTTTAACCCCAGGAGGGAGTCAGGTGGGTCTCTGAGTTCCAGAAGAGGCCAGGGCTACACAAAATACTCTGCTCAAAAAAATAAACAAACCCATACACACAGAAAGAAATGTATATGTCATTATATAAAATAACAAAGCATTCTATGGTTAATTTTATAAGGCATGAGCACATCAACAGATGCCGTGGGAGGAGTGTTTTGATCCTCTGTTGCACAGTAGAGTCTATATATAAAGTACTATGTATTTAAAAAACGAAGCAAGGATTTTAAATTTGCTTTCAACTCAAATGATCAATGTTTGAGGAAACAGATATACTTACCCTATTTGATTATACACATACTCAAATACTACACATTACACCACAGATAAAAAAAAACATTTTGTCAAAAATACAAATTCCATAAGTAGACAGATATTTATGTACCAAATTAATAATCTGAAAATGTAGACACATGAGAAATTATTTTCAAGCACTTTCAAGTGCTAAAATGTAACATCAAAACACCTAACTAACCTGTTAGTAGAAATACACTTTTTGTTGCTTGTTTCAGATAAGTTCTCACTGTGTAGCCCCGGCTAGCCTGTAACTATAGAGATCTGCCTGCCTGTCTCCATAATGCTGGGATTAAAGCATGCACCAACACACACAGCCAAAATATATTACAATATACAAAATAATAGCAATGCTAAATATTCATAGTTAATTTTGCCTTACAAGTCTTTTAGGAGATTATTCTAAAAATAAGGCATGTGACAAGAATAACAGACCCATTATTATGTCCAAAACCAAATTTTTGTTTGCACTTATCTAGCACCTCTGCCTTCAGAGAGCAGAAAACAGGATAAGCAGAGAAGAAATGAAATAACAGCAAACAGACTAAGCCTGGAGGACTTCCTGGCTCAGGCTCGAAGGGGCAGCGGGGCGCCCACCCTGCTCCTTACAATCGTAGATTACACTCTTGCCAGACTCCTCGTCTTCAGGATAGGGATGACTTGGGTCTCCGTCCTTCTCATCCCTAACGTACACGGATGTGCCTGTTTTAATTTTTTTTTTTTACTGTAAATGTTATGCTGCCTTGAGGAACTCTTCCTTTAAAGACACACAAGTATTCTAGCATTGCCAAAACAACCTCCCCGTCTCTCCCAGCCCTTACACAAGAAAATGGGTTTGGATAATTACCCTGTGTTTGGTACAAATATGGTATCAAGAGTCAGTTTCAACCCTTCAGCCAACTGTAAAACAAAAATTTGTCAATTAACAATTAATTTTCAATTCTTTAAATCAAAAGAACAACACTAAGACTTCTTCCCACTTCCTCCTCAATAAAGTCTTAAATGAAAGCAAGATAGTAAATTATATAATAAATTACCTCCCGCATCTTTTCTTCCTTTTTTCCCTGTGCAGCCCTGGCTGTCCTGGAAGTCCCTCTGAAGACCGGGTTCACCCTGACCTCAGCTCCCCCTGCCCACACCGCACAGGCCACCCCAGTGCTGGGTCAGAGGCGCACACCACCACCCTGGCCTTCACTTCCCACCCTACTTAATTTATCCCCTTCGCCCTTCCCCTCAAACCCAGCCCTCCTCGTGGTTTTCTCATCAAAACATGAATTAAGCTGGTTATGGTGTCATGTCCCTATAGTCCAAGCTACTCAGGAGGCTGAGGCAGAAAATCTTAAGGCCAAAAGTTTGCAGCCAGCCTGGGTGACATAATGAGGAGCCCATCTCAAAATTTTAAAACATTAAAATGTAACAAGCTAAATCCTAATACATTAAATAATCAAAATTACTGATGAAAATTGTTCCAATGGAACAAAATAATCTTATTTGTTCTCTTGAAATGACTGTAAGATAACCCAACATTAACAAAGCCAACTTCTTTAGCTATATGACTCCATAAGTGCTGATATAGATGTACCCTGAAAATGCAGCTAAGCATGGTGACGCACTCTTGTAATTCCTGCACGGGTGGTATGGACAGGAAAATCAGGAGTTCAGGGTCAACTTCAAAGAAAGTCTGAGAGCCACCAGTACCACAAGGGATCTGTTCTCCAAAAGTCCAGTCCAGTACCCCAAACACAGTGACTGACAAAAACCAGCTCATCAAAAGTCCAGTTCAGTACCCCAAACACAATGACTGACAAAAACAAGCTTATCAGCTTTCTCCTTGAAACATTAGAAAATCAGAAACATTTCTGTACAGCTAATTTTGCAAAGATTAGAAAAGTAATCTAAATTACAGAGTCTGTTCTACTCAGGAGAAGATCAACTGTGTAACACAACTAATGGAACAAAGATACAATGTGGTTTCCTGGAAAAGTTAAGACACTCAGAGAAAGTAAATAAAAAGTCTACAGAAATAAAATATGGTAGAAGACATTTTTAAAATCCCATTCAGATTATATTTGGTGTTCATTTTTTAAGAATTATTTTTATTATTTTTACTCCCGCGAGTTTAGGTGCAGGTCCCCGTGAGGGCAGGAGGTATTAGACTCCCTGGAGCCAGAGTCAGGTGGCTGTAAACCACCCGACAAGCAAGGCACTGAGACCTGAACTCAGGCCCTCTATAAGAGCAGAACTTGCTCTTAACAACTCAGCCATCTCTCCAGCCCTAGTTATTATTTTTATAATGACATTATGTGATGTCAAAGAACTATTAAACCTATAAATAAATTCAGGTGCTTTTTCTTACCTTATTCTCCCAAGAGATTTCCGTCCCAAGAGTATTGTCTGTATTCCACTTTTGGGTGAAGGTGAGCCCATAGTTACAGACCTTGTATTTGGTCTCTAGGTTGCCTGATGCTTTCCCTGTATCAGTATAAGCATGACCTGAAGTAGAAAATTCCTGGTAAACAAGAAAAAAAAATTATTTTAAAACAATTTCACCAAACAGAAACCAACCCTATCCTCCAACAATGTACCTTCTGTTTTCTTTTTGTATCTAACCAGGTTAGAACTTTCTATTACTCCTCCCTTCTCGCTGATACTTATTATTCCACATATTCTTTTTTAATGAGCATATTAAATTCTTAACTTTAAGAGAAAAATATCTCTTGTGTAAATAAATGCCTTTATTAATAAGGCAAAAATATTGAATTTTGAGAATCTCACTTTCATGGCCTAAGATGACGATTAATTCTCTATACTATTTGTCAAACAGTAAATTTAGAAAGGATTAAAAATCTAAACACTAGCTTCCACTTTCTTTTTATAGTCAACAGTTTAGTACTTTGTAAACCAGAGGTTGGAGAAGTGTGGAGGGGAAATGGAGGGTTAAGGTGGGATGAGTGAGGGGTAGAGGTGGGGTGTGCTAGGGATGGAACCCGCGTCTCTATCACTGAGCTATATCATCAGCCTATTGCTTTAGTTGTGATTTAGTCTTATTTTATGTGTCTATATCAATGTCTATATATATGTATGTATACTATGTGTATGTCTGCTGACCATCAAGACCAGAAAGGGCCCAGTGGAGTGGAGTCACAGGCAGCTGTAACTGTGTGGCTAGGAACCACACCTGGACCCTCTGCAAGCACAGCAAATGCTTTTAACTGCTGAACCATCTCTCTAGCCCCAACCACTGTTTTTAAAAATGTATTTTTCTGGGCGTGGGAAGTAGCTAAATGGTAAAGTGCTTGCCTAGTATGCTCAAGGACGTGGGTTCCATCCCAGCACTAGATAAGACAAAAGCACTGAAAAAATACATGTAACATAAACGTGAACCTTTCCAATCAGATACTGACACAGCATTAGAGTATATTTACAGTGTTGTCACACATGAATGCTTCAACCACAAACTATCTGATTCCCCTTTCCTCCTCCTCCATTTGGTCTACCCCTCTAAAGTATCAAATAATTGCTATGAATGCTGTAAGTGTCTTCCAGCTCCACTGTCCTTTCCATCTTGAGTTAGCAGTTAGGAACAGGCCTTCTTCTAGGGAAGCAAACAGTCAATGCCTGTCAATGACGATCTGTGACTGCCAAGGAAACGTTTGTCTGACCCTATTTTCAAGGAGCATTTCAAGAATAAACCAAAACCTGGCCAGCAGCAGTAAAAGGCTACCCTTCCTAAGCAGTTGTGCCTCACTGACTGCGACATAAATCCTCCCTTTAGCCCTAACTCAAGTTCTACACACATGAAGCTGTGGGGAACTACATACGATCTGTTTAACACTACACAATGAAAATAATGCTGTCCTCGTAGGGAAAGGCATTAAGAAAAACGATACATCATAAGTCATGTTTAGCAGCTCAGGTTAATCCCTTAACGTGAAAACTGTTTGCTTTTAATGATTAAATCTAATTGTCTAATATTGTAGTTTTTACATTTGCTTTCCAAAAATGACAAATACAGCAAATGTAACTATTTTGGTGTTATTCCATGTCTTCCTTCTGTCTCTTGTCTGAAGCTTTTATCAAGAACCTAAAGCACCAGACACACAGATTCAAAGAGAAGGTTACCACTGTTCTAAGCTGAAGTATAGACATTGCCTCAGTTTGGGTCTAATTTGACAAGTAAAATAAGTATAAAATCCATTTACAATATGAAAATGGCATCTTCAGCTATGCATTTAATGTTTGTAAGCAACATAGACAAAGATCACTGTAACACATAAAAAATGTACAACAAAAGACATTAATCCTAAGTTAATGCAGAGATAGACGCAGCCACACAGCAAGCACACAGGAAGGCTTCTCCTCACCATCTGAAAGCACACCGGCACCACAGCAGCATGAAAGGAAGAGAGAAAGGTACAGTTGACTTTTCCAACACTATTGTAACTTGTGAAAATTCTAAAATGTGTGCAGTTTTCCTATTTCAACAGAACCATATACAATAGCCTCTTTAGAACTGCCGGTTATACATATATTCATTTCTGATAGAGAAACCCAGGAAAGTGTGCCCGAGACAAGCCAAAGCTATGCAGAGTACAATGCGAAGTATCATACCAAGCGCACACACCTTCCATCTTCTAATTAAATACTATATTCACAAATAAACCTTTTATGGGTTTGAAAAAAGATGTAGCCTGTAAAAGTAAATCAGAGAATACAGAGAATTAAAAGTTCTCCTGGGTGAGAGCCAGCGTGGTAGGGCTTGTCTAACATGCACAAGGCCCTGGGTATCCAGCACTAAAAACAGGGGGGAAAAGAAAAGGAAAAAAAGAAGAAAAAGGAGGAGGAAGAAAAAAGAAGAGAGAAGGAGAAACAGCCCACTGGGCTTAGTGACACAGGCCTACCACCAGATGCTTAGACGGCTGAAGCAGGAGCACAGACAGGTCAGGACTTTCTGGGATACAGGGTGGGCTCAAAGAAAACGCTGGCAACTTAGTAAGACCCTGTCTTAAATTCAAAAGTAAAAACAGGGCTGGGAGCTAAGGATGTAATCCACTGGTAGAGCACCTGTCTTGCATGCATAAGGTCAGTACCAGAAGAAAAAGTTAATCTATTTGCTGAGATTTACTGAATGTCTGGCTAATGATGTTTTGGAAAATATATCAACATCTAAATTTCCAGTAAAAAAGACTGGAAGAGAATCAGTTAAAAAACAAAACCAAGCCTGGTGGTAGTGCAAATATTTAATCCTAGCACTCAAGAGACAGAGGCAGGAGATCTCTGTGAGTTCAAGGCCAGCCTGGTCTACAGAGAAAATTCCAGGACAGCCAAGGATACACAGAAAAACCCTGTCTCAAAACAAATAACAATAACAATAAAATAATAAAAAATAATGAAAAAATTTTTAAAAAGCAACGGAAAACCCACATAAAAACGAAGTCTTCCAAAGAACTAGGGTTTGATTCCCAGCAATCACAAGGTGACTCACAACTCTAACTCCAGTTCCACGTAGTCTGACATCCTTTTTTGGCTTTCTTGGACACCAAGCACACACAAGGTACACAGACATATATCTGGGCAAAATGTCCATATACATAAAATAAATTAATTCACTTTTAGAAATATAAAATAATCTTGTACATGTATATATGTAAAAAGTAAATTATATTTCTATATTTTGTATAAATCAATAATGAAAAAGACTAAAATTTATAAAACTTGTATAAACCATTATAATGGAAGTAAAGGTTTCAGTACTCATACACATTCATGAAAGTTTATACATATATGACAGGAGTCAAAAATACATTCTTTATCCTCTAAGAGTCAAAATCCCAATACTCTTATGGAGACAACGAATCCAGCTGCCAAATTCAACCTAACGTCTCCTGGCTTCACAGGCCCAATGAGTCAGAGAAGGGCACTGCTAGAGGGGAGGTGGTGGTGTCAAGAGCATGCTGGTTTATACAACAGGAAACAACTATTTTAACACCAGTTCCCTTAAGTTAACATGCTTTACCTATTAGAAATATATTAGGTACTCACCACTCCACTACAAGATTTGGTTTTCAGATCTATTTTGACCATGCCAAACCCTAGAAACATTCAAAAACAAATAGACAAAATGTAACTTTTGCTCCAGTTTTTTTCAACTTAAAAAATATGAAATTAATACATTACACATCCCATATAGAAAACACATAGAATTCTCATCAGTCAAGAATTTGAAAAGAAATTGAATTATGACAAAAGAAGTCTAATTCTAAATGCCCTGAAAATGAAAACTCCTACCGCTAAAGTATAAAAAAAAGAAAGATAAAATGCACTATTCTAAAATCTAAAATTTCTCAAATTTCTGTGTTGTGTGTGTATGTATGAGCACATGTGTATCTATGTACATTTGTGCATGTGTACGTGTATGCAAGGTAAAAAGATAACAAACAGTAAGTAAGGAAAGAAGTATGCAGCACAGAAAAATCAAAAACTTAAAATTTTAAAACCTAGAACATTTTCTAATTGTAATATAGATAATATATTGTTACTAAAGAAATAAAAATATGACATCTCTACTTCCATTAAAATTAGAATATTAAAAAGTATTATATGGGCTGGGAATGGTAGTGCACACCTTTAATCCCAGCACTTAGAAGGTAGAGGCAGGTGGATCTCTGTATTCCAGGCAGCCTGGGCTACACAGCAAGTTCAGGTCAGCCAGGGCTACAGAGTGAGACCCTATCTCAAGGGAAAAAAGCATTATACAGAGAGGAGGTAAGCACTTTAATCATAACCAGAACTAGTGAAACGAGGCATAAATATTATATGTGGATGCTACTTCATGTTATAGATAATATTAGATATGTCTATGTCTAATAACTACTCTCCTAATATTTGTCAAGGAGCCTAATAAAAGGCAAGAGGCTGCTAACAGCCCTTGATACTTGTGATGTAAATGAATGGTCACTTTCCCTTCTTTACTAACAGGGCACATCTTACACAGAGCATTTCCCCAGCCTACAAAACAAACATTTTTAAGGATCTATAAAAACATGCAGCTAAATCCTCAGACTTCACCACGAACCCTGACTGGACGTAAAGTTTGCCGTTGGATACTTACCATACCCTTTGTTAAAGACATCCTTGGCAGCCTTTCCTAGGTCGCAGTAAGTTGGTGTGTTACACATATCTTGAAAATGAAAACAAAGATTAACCATTTAGTATGTTCACTCCTGACTCTTCTACCCTTTCATCCTGAGATTTTTTTCTTCCTTTGCACCACTAACACTAATACCCTAATGCAATCAAAATTCAAAGATGGAATTCTGTCCTAAAACTAGAAAATAAGAGTTTACTCTGGAGACCCAGAGATTATCATTTTAATTGCATTTCAAAGACAAGAGTCTCCCAGGCTGTTTTACTAATCTTATTTTTCATGTGTATATGTGGTAGGTACACATCTGTGCGGGCACACATGCATGTGTTGTATCCCTCAAGTGCCATTTACATGTTTTTGAGGGTCTTTCAGTGAGCTAGCTACACAAAGCCCCAAGGTCCTTCTGCCTGTTGACACCTCTTCAAAGCTGGGATTACAAGTACACACTATTGTGCTTGGCCTTTTCAAATGGGTTTTGAAGGTCAAACTCAGATCCTGGTGATTGTGTACTTTAGCAACTGAGCTATTCCTTGGACCACAAAGGGAAAATTTTAAGTCCTCGGGGTTGAGGTGTGAGGATCTAGGTTCAATCTCAATACCACACCCCACAGAAAAAGAATAGAACTGGTGCATGCCTGTCATCTCAGGGCAGCTACTAAAGTAGAATAGTAACAACTTCAAGGCCAGTCTGGGCAACTTAGAGAAAGTGTCTCCAAAAAGGGGGGTGGGAGGGCTAAAGGCCTTCAGGGTTTTAATATTTTGCTACTCTGAAATTCAGTCCCTAAAATAAGGCCTAAAGGTTCAAGCCTGCAGTCCTAGCTAAAGAGGCTGAAGCAGGAGGACCACAGAATGAGCCCAGGCCTGGGCAACTTTGTGAGACTGATCCAAAGACAAGAATAACAGATCAGAACTAGGAGCACTGGGAGTAGTAGGACATTTGCCTAGAAACAGAGGCCCCAGGTTCCATCCACATACCACAGCCACAGCAGGAAAGTTCACTGGGACTGGGGAGAGAGGCCAATAGCTAAGAGCGCTGGCTGTTCTTCCAAAGGGTGTCAACGTGGACTCCTGTATCATCTTTAACTCCAGTTCCAAGGGCTATAGTGACCTTTTCTGGCCTCTACAGGCACTACACTGGCACATAGATATGCATTCGGGCAAAACACCCATACACACAAAATTACAAAAAATTAAAAAGTAAAAGTAAAATGTAAAAGCTTTGAAGCTGGTGTAGTGGTGGCACATGACTTTACTCCCAGAACTCAGGAGGTGGAGAAGGCAGTGTAAGGCCAGCCTTGTCTACAGAGTTTCAGACCAATCAGAACAACTTAGCCAGACCCTGTCTCCAAACAAAATTTAAAAGTCTTCAAGAGACTGAACCAGGTGTCTCAACAGACTAGAGTAGGAGGACTTCAAATCCATGATCAGCCTAGGTTCCAAGATCCAATCTCAAAACACAAATGAAAACACAAACAAGCAAGCCCATCTACAAGGCTGGAGTGGTGGTGAGCAATTAAGAGCACATGTCAGACAGCCCAGAACCACCTGTGACTCCAGCTCAGGAGGTCGACACCCTCTGCAAGGATCTGCACAGCTGATCTACATACAAACACACAATATAATAAAGACTTTTTAAACCTACTAAAGAAATATACTATTCAAGAACATGATATATCCCAAAGCTTTTCTCAAAATGTTATGCTTTTACTATTAACTAGAAAGATTAGAATCTATCTGCAATAGCCTGCTTACCAAAAATATGTGTGAACTTTGAAATTAAACCCTTTGAAAATCCCAGGTGCTTTACATCTTGCCTACTCATTTCTGTAGAAAGCCAGTAAGATCCCACACTGAAGTCTCTGTGAACACAGCCTCTCTTATCCCTCTGCATGGCAGATCCCTGCAGCAACTTCTGTTGTCTTCTTGTTAAAGACTTAAATGCAAAGTCTAAGCAATCACTCAACTATCTCAAATAATTCCATTAGCGGGATTTTATGACACCAGAAAATTCCAAAGTTCAGTCAGCTACCAGGCCTTCCCACTGGAGGCCACATGCAGCCACGGATACCTATGAATGTGACTCACTACCTACAAAAAAGTAAACGTATTGAAACAGGAGACTTGAGGCTAGTGAGGTGGAATTAAGGCACTAACTGCCAAGACTCATGCCCTGAGTTCTGTCCCTCAGACACACTCGGTGGAAGGAGAGAACCAACTCACACAGTTGTCCTTTGACACAAACACCAGTGGCATGCAGACATATAAACACATCAAACAAACAGATTCTCTAATTTGGGGCTGATAAGATAGCTCAACAAAGTACTTATCACCAAACCTAACAGCCTGATTGTGATGCCAGAACCCACATGGTAGGTGGGACCAACGCCCCCAAGTCCCCAAGTCCTCCTCTGACCGTCACACATGGGCAGAAGCAAAAGCATGCACAAGTGCCAGTGTGCACGAACACGCACACACACATAAAACATATAAATGGATAAAAATAAATGAAACATAGGGTGGACGTGGTGAACCGTGACTTTAACCCCAGCACTCAGAAGACAGAGGCAGGGGTGCTACATAAGGAGACCCTGAATCCAAAAATAAAAGCCTGACTGCGTAGCTCCTGAGCATGACCTTAATAGATGACAAAGTTGCTGAGCATGAATGTTGTAGATGAAGTTGTGTCAAATCAACAGGTGGAACACATCTTCCAGCTACAATCACTATGCCTGTCTAGGGACACTTTGCAAATCATTTAAATAACAAGCCTACATATTTATACTCAGTCAAACTCTTAGTCTAATTCCTGCTAGGCCTTTGCCTATAAACAAACAGACCTTGGTTTATAGCCCAGGCTGGCCTCAACTTACTGTGTAAGCAAGGCTGACCCCCTCAACATATGATAGTCCTGCCTCAGCTTACGGGGAGCTGAGATTATAGCTGTGTGCCACCATACTCAGCATTGACTCATTTCCAAACTGGGAAGTCACTTACAATTTGTACCTGTCACATGCACACACTATGATATAAAGTTAAAGAGGAAAGAGCATACCAAAAAAAAAATCATATGTAAAGTCAGGACAAAGGAGCTGGCTCAGTTGGCAAAGTGTCAGACAAGCATGAGGAACTGAGTATGAATCTTGAGGACCCACACAGCACTGGAGTGGGGAAAGAGCAGAGACAGGAGGATCCCTAGGGCTCTCTCAGTTATGAGAAGACCTCTACCCAACATCAACCACTGGACTCCACATGCACGCGTAGGTGCGCACAAACGTGTACATACACCACATAAACAAGTTCACACACCCCAAACAATTACAGAGAAAGGGGGATGGGTAGAATAGAATCTTACATAGAATAGAATCTATAATTGGTGCCATGGGTTTTATCCAAGGCATCAACCAAAAGGAAAAGTTAAAGAGTAAGGGAAATGAGTGGTATTGATGTTCTACATCAATCTATAATAAAATTCTGCCCTACGTTACAGAGTTTAGGGTCCACTAAAAGGATACTTTTACAGTCCTGGTAGAAATGTAAACCTTTTGCCATCATTCTGGGAGGGAGGTAGAGAAACGCAGGCCTTACGTATTCAGACAGAAACGTGTATACAGTTTTAGGTTTTCATACTGACCAGGGAGAAAATACTCCAAAGGGGTCGAAATGTATTAAGTGCTAGTTACAAGCTTTTAGCGTTTTGATATACTGTTTTCTCAAAATCGTCACTTTGCAAACGTCAAGTGGCTAACTGAAGCCGTTTACGCCCAAACTGTCCTTTACTCGGGCCCATGATTCTGATGGGAAATGCACTGCTGGTATGATCAAGCAAAAATCGAGAGAACACAGACTCCATGTTACTCGAGAGTAAAGCTACCACCTCACAATTGTATTAGCGCTACGAAACACATATGCACCATGCCCCGAGGCTGCATTAGACGCGGAGAGGAAAACAAAAGGCACTAACTAGATGATACAGCTTCTCTTTTGTTCCTGGTTTCTGCTTTTTAAGATGCATGGAGAGCATCCTCCCTTCGGCCGTCAGGAGTGCAGGACACGCCTGACAGGTGCTGGACCCGTCAGAGAGGGAGGTGAGGACGGGGTCGGGTAGGTTTGGGGTTCCAGGACTCGTCCTCTCTAGAAACCGCCCTCCTTCCAGCCTGGCCCCGGGCAGAACGCCAGTGCGCACGCCGGGCGCAGCGGAAGGTCGCGGCCCAGGGCGGCGACTCCCGCCCTCGGGCGACCAGCAGGGTCCGGACAGCGGAGTCTCCCCGCCTCGCCTCGCCCTGGGCCGGCGCCCCTCAGCTCCTCCTCCGTGGCCTCGGCTCGTCGGGCCCGCCGGCCCTCCGCCCACCCGGCCCGTGGCAGCGGCCGCCTCACCTACAACCCGAGGGTGGGCCCGTCCCGCTCCACCAAGGCAACGCTGAAGGTCTTCTCGAACCAACGCCGTCTGCGCCTGCGCGACCTCGCTCCCCGCCGCGCCTGCGCGCCCGTCGCCCCGCAGCGCGAGTGCGCGCGGCGCCGCGCCTCAGACCCGGCGCGCAGGGGGCCGCGGCGGGCGTCTCCGCCAACTGTCCGGCTCCGCGCGCGCGTGCGCAGGAGGCCCAGCCGGCGGGTGACCGGCCGGGCGCGGGTCGTGGAAATGGCCGAAAGGCCTGGAGGACCTTAGCTGTGCCCGGAGGCGCCGTTCTCGCGAGAACGTGCCGAAGCCATGGCTACTGTCCCCCGAAGGGGCGCGGGCAGGGCGCCAGCAGAGAACCAGGGCGGGCTCTGCAGACCCGAGCTGCAAGCTAGCGCGTCGCTCCCGGACCCTGCCTCCCTCCGGTGGATGACTTGCAGATCTTGATGGGAGCTTCGTCCCAGGTCGACTATAATTGTAAAATGTGAGTCTTCTCAGTTGTGAGGATGAGAAAGCACAGGCCCTAGGGGTTAGGCGACGGCGGGATTCTAGAGCATGCGAGTCACTTCACAGAGATGGAGAGAGAGAACTCTTCTTAGAAATCAATGCAACAAATTGTGCAAGGAGAAAACTACACTGCTTTAGAGCCACCGTAGTGACTACGAATTCCTTAGGAAACGGTTAAGGATATTCCTATGGTTTCCGCGGATTGGACCTTCACAGCAAGAAAATCGCCTTGACCAAGTGATCAAAGCTAACATCGTGTGCCCTGTCATGCGCAGAAAAGGACACAAGTCAATATCCTTATATTTTTGGTTGTGAGCCTAGCCTTTAACAGCTGAGCCACCTCTCCGGCCCACAAGTCAATATTCTTAACCAAGCATGTAATTTGTCTATTGACGAGAAAGCAAATCTAAATTAAGGGACCTTCTGCAAATCAAATGCTCAATCTTCAATGTCATGAAAGATGGAGAAAACGGTACCAGGCAGTTCTAGGTTTAAGATGAAAAAAGTGTTTTTGTGATTCTAAATTGGACTGTGGATAAAACGAACCGGCTATTGAGGTACACAACCAAGCAACTGAAGAGATTTGAGTAAACTACAATACTACACTAGTACACTACTACACTAGTACTACAGCACCGTAGAATCGGAGGGTAATGTGCCTTGGTTATGTACAAGAGGCCTTCTGGGAAATATTTGTTGATGTGTCTGCCACTAACTCTTTTTTATTGAAAATAACTTTTCATACAATATATCCCTGTCATGGTTTCCCCACCCCCAGCTCCTCCCAGATTCCCCCAACCACCTGACTCCATGCCTTCTTTATTTCTCTCTTTAGAAAACAAATAACCAAACAAACCAGAATTTTAAAAAAGAAAAAACAATAAAGAGGAAGTATAAGAAGACACATGAACACAGAATCTGTAACATACACACAAAACACAAGTAAAACAAAAAGCCCAGACTTGGAACCATTGAGTTCATTTTGTGTTGTCCATTTACTGCTGGGCATGGAGACTCCTTTGAAGAAAACTGTTGTTTTCCTTTGCAAGTGGATGTCAGTTAGAGATAGTTTCCTGTTAGGGATGGAAGCTTGTGTCCACTTCCAGTCTCAAAATGGAGGCCCCACCTGACTTGAAACTGCAGGCCCTGTAGTTTTGTAGTTACCATCACTTACACAAGTCAGCCCTGTTGTGTCTGGAAGACACTGTTGCCTTGGTATCACCCAGTCCCTCTGGCTCTTACAATCTTTCCACTTCTCTTCCAGTTGCCTGAGCCCAGAGGGGAGAGATTTGATGGAGACATCCCACTGAGGACTGAGTGTTCAAGGTCTCTCTCTGCACATTATCCAGTTGTGAGTCTCTGTGTTAGTTCCCATCTTATGCAGGAAGAAGCTTCTCTGACGAGAGCTGAAGGACACACTAACCCACAGGTTGTTGCAGGATATTTGCTTACATTTAGAACCCCAAGACTGTGCACTGGAAAAACCTTGTTCTGTTGTGGCTCAACCCTAGCACGCTGAAGAGCTTTCTGTAAACACAAGCTAAATAAAGTCACCGACAGGTCAAGAGGTAGAGCTAGCAACCAATTGAGAGGAAGTAGGCAAAAAAAAAGTAGAAAGCACAGTCTTTGGGTTGAATAGTATTTAAGACAGCATAGAGAAGGAGAAAGCTCTTTCCTTCTGCAATGTCAGAGGAGTAGGAAAGTCAGCTGGGTGCTTTCACCAGAGTCTGGCTCCTAAGTCTTCATTTGGTAAATTGAACATTTGAGATTTTGTTTTAAAAACAACAGAGGGTATAGCAGAATATCATTAGGACTCATAACTGCGTTCCTTTATTAGAACAGTAGTATTGGTTTTCTCTTAGATCCATGGCCTACCTAGTCTCAGGTTCTTGGCCACCAAAGCAGTGTGAGACATGTCAGACTCATGAAGTGGGCTTTAAATCCAATCAGATAGTGGTTGGTTAATCCCACAACTTGTGTGTAGGCATAAATTTTCTTTGCAACCTACTTTTAATGAGGGTTCAACCTCTCCTCTAGCCTACTACCCAGTAGAAGTAGTGGAAGAGAAAAGATTTTAGGACATGGTGGAAGTGGACCTGTTCAGCAATGTTTCTATGGGGCGGGCTTGCTCTTCGTTCTCAGCAGTCCAGTCCCATAGCAAACACAAAATACAACTCAGCAGCTGCAGACCAGTCCTCCAGGCAGGCGGATAACACCCGTGGACTAGCAGCGACAGTCCTTTTGGCAGGCAGACATCACGTGCAAACCAGCAGCTGTAGTTCAATCCTGAAGAAACCACAAGACTCGCCAACCAGCCCAAGGCAAGGCCACTGAAGCTGCAAGTTGCCACAGGAACCTCACAAGCAGTTCATAGGCAAGTTTCTCTCCATGGCAGCGTTACCACAAGTTGAGCTCAACAACGCTATGTAAGAGAAACCCTGTCTCAAAAAAACCAAATCCAAAAAAAAAAAAAAAAAAAAAAGAAAAAAGAAAAGAGAAAAGAAAAAAGAAAAACAAAACAAACGAACAAAACAGATCAGAAGTTCAAGATCACCCTTGACTACTTAATGAGTTCAAGGCCAGTTTAGATCACATGAAACTCTGCCTCAAACTAAATTGCCAACATGAGAGTCATTAAGTAAAATACATCCTGGGGTTATGCTTTAACCAACCATGTGTTCTGATAATTCCTGATGCTCTTAGGGAGAAGCTTGATAGAGAAAATTAAGCAGAAGTATGCGTACAGTGTAATCCCTATTGTGTGTGAGAGCATATATGCTTTTGTAAATTTACTGTAAGAAGCAGGAAGAGCTGGGTGGCAGTGACATGCACCTTTGACCCCAGCACTACAGCAGAGGCAGGTGAATCTCTTGAGTTTGAGGCCTTGGTCTACAGAGGTCTACCAGAGGCCTGAGGTCTACAGAGCAAGTTCCAGGACAGCCAGGCTTTCCTGTCTTGAACTGCCTAGTGGGTTCTTTCCATCCTTGTCTACCCCTTTTCTTCCTGCCTTTTCAATTCCCTAATGCTAGATGAGAGAGAAAAAAGAATAGAGAGGAAAGGAAAGAAATCCCTGAATAAAATCAGGGGTGGGAAAGGGGGTGACATTATCATTAGACTACTTCCTGCTGATAGGGGCATCGAGTTCTTCGGAGCAAGTTTGATCTTCATCATCAGGATATCCTAATTTCTTCTTGTTTCTTTGTGCACAACTACTTAACAAATAAGGACTAATAGCAAACAATAACAAATACCAACCAAATCACAACCCCTCAACCCCTCATGGGCCCTAGCATTTATATTCTCTCTAAAAAGTCCCCAAAATGCCAAATCATGAAATCTATCTGCAGCTGACAAAAATCACGTCCCTACTAGAGCGGGAGGTAAATCACAGGGAAAAATGGAATTTTTTTTTTTTTTACCAAATTTTGACAGGAACATGATTATAATTTTCTTCTTCACACTTTATTTTGCAAAATTTCCAAAACTTGGGAATACATGTTTTTAATAATTAGGAAAGTCAGTTTCACTTTCATAAAATGGGAAAGTACCTGGATTCATGAAGAAGGGAGAGTTGTTCTATGAGTAATTAGGAAATATCTCTGGATCACCAGGCCCTGGGCCCTCACTGCTGGCCAAAGCCACAGATGGAATAAAAGTTGAACTAACCCTGCAGCTTGCCTCCTAGCCCTTCGTTTTGGTGCAGGACAAGCACCCTGCCCTCTGTTCCCCAAAGTCTCATTCAGGACCCTAGATGGTTGTGAATACATCATGAGTCAGGCTGGATACTGCATCTGGGGAATTCCTGCCAAAGTCAGAGTGTGTTCTGAATGTCCAGAAGGCCATAAAATGCTTGAGAGGTATTTGTTAGAATTCATTTTTATTATTTCAATAACAGAGTGTGTGTATGCATATGTGTATGTGTATATATGTGTGTGTGCATATGTATGTGTGTATGAATGTGTGTGCATGTGTATGTGTATATATTTGTGTATATGAATGTGTTTCCATGTATATGTGTATATGTGTGTGTGTGTATATATGTCTATGTGTGTGCATGTCTATGTGTGTATATATGTGTGTATGAATGTGTTTCCATGTGTATGTGTATGTGTGTGTATATATATGTGTATGTGTATATATGTGTGTGTGCATGTGTATGTGTATATATGCATATATAAATGTGTTTCCATGTGTATGTGTATATGTGTGTATGTGTATATATGTATATGTGTGTGCATGTATATGTGTGTATGAATGTGTTTGCATGTGTATGTGTATGTATTTATGTATATGAATATGTTTGCATGTGTATGTATATGTGTGTGTGCATGTGTATGTGTGTTTGTGTGTGTATGTGTGTGAATGTATGTGTAGGTGTGTACACATGAGCCCAGGTACCCACAGAAGCCAGAATTGGATCCCGCTGCAGCCTTAGTTGCAGACAGTTGTGAGACACCTGTCCTGCTGAGGATCAAATTTGAGTCCTCTGGAAGAACAGTCCTTTGGTCTAAACTACTAAACCTTTATACAGACCTGCAGGGTATTTTTATGGCAAAGACAGTTTTTAATATGGCATGTAGGTTAGAGTTCAGCCTGTTTGACACAACCTATAAGCTATTTGACCTTAACCATTCTGTAATGGAGCACTATAATTCTATTTACACAGAGGACAATTTAGGGGACAAAGTAGCATATAATTCCAGTTGGAGTCAACAAACAGTTTCTGTGGTTTTCAAGCAATTCAGAAAGACTAGGGATGTACTCAGTGAACTGTGTGTAGGACAGAATAAACTTTGAAAGCAAAACAAATGTTCGCATCTGACCTGGTTCACTGGCTGTTTAATCTTGGGCAAATTACCTGACCTCCCTGGGCCTCCCTGTTTTCAGTCCTTAACATGAAGATCCCCAGAAGTAAACTCCTGGTTGAATGAGACCCCTCCCAGAGGAGACAGTTTGCTTTGGCTGAAGTCTTGGGTAGGCTTGGACTAGCACATCCCAGGGAGCCTAGGACGGGGAGCTGGCACCCCACCCACTGACTTTGCCTAAACTACAGCTCAGAGCAGTCAGATTCCAAGGAAACAACTGGTAATCAGCTTCTTCCTGGTTAAGGATTTAAATATCTTCTGATGTATGCTGACCCTGCTTAGGCTGGATAAAGGTCTACCCCACCCAGACTAGAACTCGGGAAGCTGTTTATTAAAATAATGCCAATCCATTTTGAATCTTATCAGTCCTGAAAAAAAATTCTGAAGATAAAATTGCTTAAACCTGTGACTGATTTTTTTTTAAATTTTTTATAGGAAGGAGTGGGGGACAACTTTTGGAATGTAAACAAATAAAATAATAAAAAAAGAAGAAAAGGAAATGAAAAACATAAAAGTTCTCCTCAAACAAATAAAAATTGTATGATGTCTTCTTAAGGTTGTAAACTTCAGTTTTGATTTGTGTTTCCTTGCTTCTCTTAGGTAGGCATCATTGGTGTAATATATACCCACTGACGGTGGCCTCACACCCTTTTCCTTTTCATTTATTCCAGCAATTCACTGTGTTTCACCACAGCGCCAGGATGAATCTATCGGCAGGCTCTTATTCCACACCACAGGCTCTCACCCCTGAATCCAAACACTGAGATCATGAGAACAGCTATCTTAAAGACCTGATGGTCCCTGGTATACTGCCAATGGCACCACACCATGCCATTTTTAGAGTAGACCACTGTGTGTATACCTGATAACTCAGGCAATGTGTCCTCAGCTTCCAAGATTTTTTTTCTTTTTTTGGATTTTGGTTTTTTCGAGACAGGGTTTCTCTGTATAGCCCTGGCTGTCCTGGAACTCACACTGTAGACCAGGCTGGCCTCAAACTCAGAAATCCGCTTGCCTCTGCCTCCCAGAGTGCTGGGATTACAGGCGTGCGCCACCACTGCCCGGTTAAGATTTTTTTTTTAAGATTTATTTATTTATTATATATGAGTACACTGTAGCTGTCTTCAGACACCAGAAGAGGGGGTCAGATGCTTCTAAGATTTACAAACTCAAATTGACATCCAGTTCTGCCAGCCTGGCTCTCAAGCACCTGGTTGTGGGAAGAGGCCCTTCCTATTTGGCACTGATTTTAACATTGGCATATAGCATTCTGCGTAAGATATGCTGTCTCTATGGTTTGATGTCCCATGTGATGACATCTTTTCTACTTATTTACTTTTTGCCAGATTTCCATCAAATGATGATCCTCTGTTCTCATAAATCATCTGTCTACCTTAAAGCAGGCAGATCGAGACTTTTGATCCCTGCATGGGCAAAGATCTGTGCCTTACTAGCCCTGAAGAAGTTGTAGGTAGCAAGTCTTCAGCTCCCATAAAGTTTTTAAATTGAGTGATCACAGTCTCAGAGGGGAAAATACTGGGGAAAAGAGGGTTAAAGACAGGGAAGGTATGGAGGCTTGGGAAGGGGAAGGAACCCTTTAGTCCAGAGTATGCTTGGAGCCTTTTGATGTAAAATAAAGAAGACACTTCTTGGTTTTTGTTTTTTTAAAACTGATCTTCCTCTAAGACCTGGTCATTGTAATGAATCCACCGTTACCAGTTGTCATAGGTCATATCTCATTACCTGTGTGTTCTGAGATCACACACATATACCTGTCAATACACCTTGAAAGGCAGCTATATCACAGTTACACATGAGTTCTAGGCAGGTAGGGTGATGGAGAAGGATGAACTTGGAATGAATTTTACATCCTGTTTAGAAGAAAGCACTAGCATTCTCTGAAATACCAGGTTACGACAGACAGATACTGGCTGGAGCCCTCCTTTTCACCTTGGTTCATTCCAGCTTTGTGAGGGACACAAATGTTTGTTTATCTGCTTACAGAAAAGCCTGCCAGAGAGCAGAAAGCAAAGATACCTATCATTCCTTCAATGTCTGTGTTTTCAAGTTCTCTATTCTGCTACATCCACAGTGTGTCAGCAGTTCTCAACTAAGAATGAGTAATACTGATGGGCAAAAGTCTTCTGAAAACGCCAACATGTGCTGAGGCGTCCCTGCATGCCGGGAGCCAACGGGTATATCTTAGCATATTTGACTCCATGTTTGATTCACTCCCTGGGCCAAGCTTCTATTTCTCAACGGATTGAATTGGTTCTTTGGTAATCAGCTGACCCTTTTGTAGTTAGGCAGTTAGCTTGAAAATAGATGGCTGCCCTGAAAATACATCCTGCTTGGCAGAACCCCCTGCTTCACCATGGAAACTTCCCACCCTGGACAGTTGAGTTTCCTCCTCCTTCCTGCTAATAAGCCGGTAAAAGATGAACTTTCTTTGGAGCTTGATCAGACCACCTGCCTTGCTCTCATTCTTCGTGTCTCTTGTCCCCTCCCCCCCCCATTTGTCGGCTCTTTCCTCGGGTTCAAGCTGAAGACCCTGCTGGCCGGGGCACCTGCAGGTATTGCCACTGGCAGGAACAGTGGACCCAGGATGGATAAGAATGAAAACTTGGTATAGCTTTCTTATACAGGTGCCAGCTAGTACCTGGCTGTTCCTAGGTAACTGTTGGGTGGAGCCTAGGAAAGGCGCCCCTCACCCACATGAAGCCTCTCTCCAGTTGAGAAAGAAGAGTCCCACGACAGCTGCCAACATCTGTCATGAAGATGAACAACAGAGAGACAATATTCCTTTTGCGTAGATTTTTTTTATGGAAATCAGCAATTTTTTTAATGGAAATCAGCAATGTCCAGGCTCACAGCCTGTCTGTTTATGAGCATGTTGGGCAGGTCCTCACTCCTCTCAGATAGTTTTCGGGCAACCTCACAAACAAGGTCATTAATTACTTTTTACAGTAGAGATCTGTCTTTTGTGCCAGAGATCCGGCATTTTTTGTGTCACTTGCAATCCTGTATGTATGGGACCTTTGTAGATCTTCAGTGATGATTGCATCACAACCCACCAAAACGGAATGTGTATCTTTGGTCAGAGCAACCCTTCCTGAGGAGCCCACACTCTTGCCCAGGACTGTGTCGAACTTTCTTTTCAAGCACCTTGTCCACTTAATCCCTGTGCTTAGATGACTCACAATTTCATTTCCCGAAGATCTGAGGCCCCTCTCTGGCCTCTGCAGGCACTGAATGTACACATTCCCCACACCTACGTACAGGCAAACACCCACACATATGAAAGAAAAATAAATATTATTTGAGAGAGAGAGAGAGACTTTTGTCCCTCTTAGTCTACCAATCTATTGAGATAAGAGGTCCCAAGAATTTGGAATTTCCCCAGGAATATCACACTGGAAGCATGAAAGGCCTGTGCAGTGAGATCAAAGGTCTTCTACTTTGTATTAAAAACCATGTCTGTAGAAATACAGATTTGTGGATTAAGTATTTTTTAAAAAATCATTTGTTTTATATATTTGTGTCCACTGTAGCTAGCTCCAAACACACCAGAAGAAGGCATCAGATCCCATTACAGATGGTTGTGAGTCACCATGTGGCTGCTGGGAATTGAACTCAGGATCCCTGGAAGAGCAGTCAATGCTCTTAACTGCTAAGCCATCTCTCTAGCCCAGATCAAACATTTCTAAAGCTACTAAAATGTGATCTAACCAATGGTACCCAATTTTTTATTTTTTGAAATCTATCTTTGTATATACTATGTGCATATACACTATTTATATGGGGGTACCTTTTATGTTGCTTACATGGGGAAATTATAAGTAAATGATCTTATTGATTTCCCAGACTTAACTGGATGCTGTTTAATTCAGTGTATGTAAAACTTATGAAAAAAGTGAGAAGTGCTCCCCCGCCCCCACCGGCATCCACATATGAGCTTTAGGCTATGCCTGTGATCATGTCTTTATTCTGTCACCATGAAATCTAACTCTCTGAAACCAAAAGTCCAAATAAATGCTGCTTTCTTTTTTTAAGTGTCCTTGGTCATGGTGTTTTGTCACAGGAATAGAAAAGTAACGAATGAATACTGTCTTAGTTAGAGTTTTATTGCAGACACCATGACCAAGACAACTCTTAGAAAGGACAACATTTAATTGGGGCTGGCTTACAGGTTCAGAGGTTCAGTCCATTATCATCAAGCTGGGAACATGGCAGCATCCAGGCAGGCATGGTGCAGGAGGAACTGAGAGTTCTACATCTTCACCTGGAGGCTGCTAGAAGACTAGCTTCCAGGCAGCCAGGGTGAGGGTCTTAAATCCCACACCCACAGTGACACATCTACTCCAACAGGGCCACATCTTCTAATAGTGCCACTCCCTGGGCCAAGCATATACAAACCATCACAAGTATACTATAGGATAGGATATCTCTCAAAACGTCCTATAGAAAGCCACCTAGCCTCTTGATTGGGGAGGGTGGGGTCATGGAGACCCACCAGGGACCTCTCACCAGTGTCTATCACACAGAGAAAAATGCTCTCACTGCTTCCAAGGGAAGCCAGGGTCAGTGAGATCTTGACTAATGTCTCACTGATAGAGGCTAAAGGAGCCTTCTGCTCCCAGGTGACATCTACTGGCCTTGACAGTAAAAACAAATGGGAAAAATAGATCACTTTGGCCTCCTACTTTAAACGCTCATTTATTCTACAATCAGTTCCTTTAAAGTGTTCTTTGTACCTCACTACATTCTTTGTATAGTCACCAGTGTTCTCATTTTTAAACAGTCTAAGAGATCACACCCCAAACCAAGCTGCGAAGGATAATTGTCCTGAAACCAACAGGACACAGCTTTTCCGGCCCTCGCCCTTTCCGAGGTCATTGACTGATATAATCATGTCACTCTGACTTGTGCCCTACACAATAATCTTACACAATTTGTGTCTCATAAAATCTCTAACAATTTCAAAGTTAACTCCCACTGACACAGGGTTTCAAGCCAGCCCCTGTGACTGGAAATCCAAAGCCTCCAATAGATAAAATAGGGGAAGAGCTGGGTGTGGTGGCTCTCACTTTTAATCCTAGCACTCAGGAGGCCGAGGCAGGAGGATCTCAGTGGGTTCCAGGACAGCCTGGTCTACAAAATGGGTTCCAGGACAGCCAGGTGTGGGTGAAGTGTGGGTTAGGATTAGGTTAGGGGTGATTCCCCACCCCACCTGGCTGTCCAAGCTCATCTATTTACGTTAATGTATGTCTCACATACCACACAGTAAACATGTCCATCTGTCTATGATTTTCTGAATGAGTACAAGTCAAAAAGGCTGCAGCAGAGTTCAGAAGGTTTCAGAAGCAGGTGATGTAAAGAACCTCCGCTGACAAGATAATGGACGGGCCCAGAGGGATCTGCTGGCTCAGCCCCTACTCGCTCCCCAAAAGTTTAAATAGCCTGTTACCCCCATTAAAGAAACTAATTCTGTGAAGCTGTTTCTGTGTGTGTGTGTTTGTGTGTGTGTGTGTGTTATTTGCCCATGTACTCATGGAATAAGTCATTTACCAATTTATGCTAAACAGACGAACCAGAACACCAGAACTGTTCCTGTTTCGTCTGTACAATCAATCTTGCCAGTTCCCCACAACGTGCCCTTTCTCATCCGATTTTTCTGAGCGTTTCCTGTGAGAGTCTGCCAAGGACTTGCCCACTTCAGTGTCTTTGATTTTCTTTTTAAGAAAAGCAAAATTTATGGAAGTAAAACTGGCTTTGACACAGGAGCAGTAACAGAAATTTCCATTCCTGACTGAACATAAATCACCCATCTACACGCTGCCTCAGGTTTGAACTTCCGCTACTCTAATTTGGGAGAATACAGGTGTCAGCTCTCAGCAAAAAAATCTGCCATTCTCACCGGGGTCAGGAGACACCCGGGGTGTAATCAGACCCAGGGAGTTGAAATAGGAGCCGGTGGAAATTTCTTTGGGGAATTTTCGTTTCACCTTGGCTTATTCAACAGCATCTAACAGGAGAGTTCTTTTAGCCCAGGTGTTTACTACAAAATAAGAGAAGCAGCTTGATCTTTTCAATTAAACCATAATCCTTGCCTTGGGGCGTTGCAATGACAGCATCTCAGGCCAGCTGCACAAGAGGTTTGCTTTGTTCTACAGCTACTGGGTACCAGGCAGTGACTCTTCAAAAGACAGCTAAGTTAGGGAGCATCTTGCTGTTCAAGGGGTCCCAGCTGGGATCTGGCCGCTGCAGGCCTCATGTGAGCTTCCGTGGACTCACCGAGCACAGGAAGGCTCCTTTGAACATGTATTTTTTTTTTCTTGTCCTTTTGACAAAATACCAGACCAAGACACACACACACACACACACACACACACACACATACACACACACCAAAACAACAAACAAAAAACTAAACCCATTTGAGATTTCTTTCCAGTCACAGCTTCAGGAGACACAGTGCATCTTGACAGGATGGCATAACCTTGTGGCATTGGGAAGTCACACTGCCTGGTCACCTTGTATCTCAAACTTCCATTGGGGAGGGTCCTACCCCTCAGAGATCTGCCCCAACCGAGCCACCTCAGAGCATCAGAGCGTCATGATAAGGCAAAACAGAAAGATAGGGGAGCACAGTGTTGTGGGGAAAAGGCTGAGAGGAAGGGAGTTCTATTCCCGGGCCTGGTCTGGTTTGCCTGCTGACACAAGCAGGAGACTTCAGACTGCACTGCAGGAGCCCACGAACGGGCTGGTGAGATGGCTCAGCAGACACAGGCTCCTGCTGAACCCCCAGTTCAGTTCCCAGAACCAGAATGCTGGAAGGAGGAACTGATCCCTGCAGCTGTTTTCTGACTTCCATGATACATGCATGTACTCCCCAGTAAGTAAACAAATGTGTGTGTATGTATATATGTATATGTGGATATGTATATGTACATGTATATGTATATGTATATATTTGTGTGTGTGTGTGTGTGTGTAGGTATATATATGAACCTAATGGCCACAGAGACAGAATGTATATTCCAAGACATCTTGTCAAAGACAATAAATTATGGTCACCTAGGGTCAGATGATTCATTCTCAAAGACACCTCAGCCTAGACTGTGGAGGTTAGTAATTAGACCCCCCTTACTTATGGCTAAAATGAAGTATAACCTTGAATTTTTAGGATTCAAGTCTTTCCCTCCTAAATGGACCTTATGATTTTGTTAATAAACAAAATTCTTTGTTTTTTTAGCATTACTCCAAGTTCTCCTCTATGGCCAAATGTCAGAAGACAAAGGTGGAGGGGCCTCAGGGACCATTGGAGATGTAGCCTGAGAGCCAAGAACACCCATTGCAAGGGACTGCACCTCTGGGCCACCGAGGGGCTCTGGGGGTAAAGGGGTTTGCGGCTCTAAGTCTAATGACCTGACGTCAAGTCCTGGGAGCTACCGACATCTTGGAAGAAGAAATCCCACCCACTGAAAATTGTCCTCTGATCTCTGTATACAAGAATCGATGTATAGTGCCACACACCACACATACACCACACACACACACCCACACATCCACACACACACCCATCACACCACACCATACACACACCATATCACGCACACACACATCACACACAGACGCATAAATAAATAAATAAATAAATAAGTGTAACTTAATTTTGTTGAAAAGCTGAGATATGCTGGCACACACCTTTAATTCTAGCACTCAGGAGGCAGAGGCAGGAGGATCTCTGTGAGTTTGAGGTCAGCTTGGTCTACATAGAAAGTTCCAGGACAGCCAGGGCTACATAAAGAGACCCTGTCTCAAACAACAGCAACAACAACAACACATACAAACTACAGTCAACTTGCTTCTTGTTTGGTTCTCTCTGAGATCTCTTTGTTGTAGCAATGAATCTCAGTTTGGCCTGGGCAGAAGTCTCTAGAAAAACTCCGTAGACAGCTGCTGTCATGGTATGGTGGTATTGGACCCTTGGGTGGTGACAAAGGTGTCCCCCTCCAAAGGTCTAATAGCTCTCACCATCTGTGGATTGGGGATCCAACCACAGGAGTCGGTGGAGGACATTTCAGGTCGCTTTCTTGCTCCCTACACTGTCTCTATCCTAATCACTGAGGCGGTCTCGAGGAGGGTCCCTGGTTACTGAAGGGCCAGTGGCCTTGGCTGTGTTTGGTATCTTTGAAGATACACTGAAGTCTTTTCCCAAACTACCCTGTGTCATCTTTCCATGCTTCTTAAAATTCCTCGGGCTAATTCAGAGCCAGAAATGGTAGCCTGGGGCTGGAGAGATGGCTCAGCGGTTAAGAGCACTGACTGCTCTTCCAAAGGTCCTGAGTTCAATTCCCAGCAACCACATGGTGGCTCACAACCATCTGTAATGGGATCTGATGCCCTCTTCTGGTGTGTCTGAAGACAGCTATGGGGTGTTCATATACATACAATAAATACATCTTTTGAAAAAGGAAATGGTAGCCTTGTTGTAAAATGAGGCCTGGGGTGGGGTGGGTTTCTCTGCTGGACTGCATTTGCTTAGGAAGGCAATGTTATTGTTAATTGTTGGCTTTCACATGGGGCATAAAGCACCGGCCTGGAAAATGGATAACAGCGACTTTTCTTATTACTGTGACCAATTTTTAATTGACAAGAAGCAACCTAAAAGAGGGAGAAGGGTTTGTCTGGATTATGCTTTAAGGATAGACACAGCCCATCATGGTGGGGCAGGCACAGTGACGGAGCACGAGGTGGCTGGTCACTTCCTGTCCACAGCCAGGAAGCCGAGACTCGGCAGGAAGTAGGGCCATGCTACCCAACCTGAAGGTCTGTCTCCATTGGCTCACTTCCTCTAGCAAGGCTCCACCTCCTTAATGTTCCACAGCCTTCCAGAACAGCACAACTAACTGTGGGCCAGGGCTCAAACACATGAACCTGCAGGAGACATTTACCATTCGAAGGACAGTAGTAAGAAATACTTTAGATTTTTAGGAGTGCTGGTTAGAGTCGGGAATGTTCCCCATAGTCTCAGGCATCTGAATATTTGCTGTTGCCCGCGTCAGGAGGTTTAGGTCATGTGGCCTTTCTGGATGAAGTATGCCCCTGGGGGCAAGCTATGAGAGTAAAAGCCTTTGCGTACTTGTAGTTTGCTCTCTTTGGGTCATGCCTGGAGCTGCAGATGTGAGGTCACAGCTTCCTGTTCCTGCCACCACGTACCAATGCCCACGGCCATGCTACCTCAGCCATTGTGGACTCTAACTTTCCAGAGCCAGGAACCAAAACACACTCATTTTTCTGCAAGTTGCCTCGGTAACTTGCCACACATCCCAAAGATCCCACAAACCCATCTATCTCGATGTTGTGTGTAACACAAAGTCTCAGAGCTTTGTCAAGTCTGGTGGGACACATTTGCAGATTCACAGCTTGAGGACGCTGACGCTGCCAGGTCCCGTCCAGCCTCGGTCACGGTGTACAATCCCAAGGTTTAAAAAAAGCTTTTATTATGTGCTTGGTATTCAAGTCGGAGGATCCTAAGGTCAATGGGTAAGAGGCCTGCCCTCTCGGGCTCACCACCTAGGGAAAACATCAACAAGTAGCCAGTGGACGAGAGTTTTTTAAGCACTGCGGTGTGAGTTCTGAGGAACAGAAATGGGAACCAGGAAGCCAGGCTGAAGCACAGTGGTTAATCCCACACCTTGATTGATATTAGGCATCTAGCTGAGGGGACTGTTTGGAGAGCTTTCCTCAAAGCAAATTGCTATCCTGACTCCCCCATTCCGCTTCCAAACGGCAATATTCATGTCTACAACCTGAACCCAGCATCCATCACGGCCACCTGTCTATTTTTGTTTGTTTTTATTTGTTTCTTTTTTTGTTTGTTTTGGTTGTTGTTGTTTGGGGCAGGGTTTCTCTGTGTATCCCTGGCCGTCCAGAAACTCACTCTACAGACCAGGCTGGCCTCAAACTCACAGAGATTTGCCTACCTCTGCCTTCCTGTGCTGGGATTAAAGGCGTGTCTCACCCCCACCCCACCCCACCCCACCCCACCCCACCCCGCCGTGTGCCTCTTAACCTACATCCCACAAACATCATCTCAAATATTAGTTGTCCAGGGGACACATAGCTCTTTCTCTAGAAGGTCTACACCATGTCCCCTGTAAAGTTCTGTCCCCATATAGACTTTTCGGTGCTTGTCATAATAAGAGGACAGCATCCTAGGCCCCTCCCTGCACCCCAGATCCTTAATTTTATAGTTTATTTCTAAAGGTCAGTCACCAGAACTTGTTGGCTCATGTTACAGGGTCTCCTTCCTATCCATTCTCCCTCCCCAAAGCCTTTGGTTCTCTGACATTGTGTGCAGTTCAGGTGGAAACGGGAAGCAGAGACACCACACGGAAGGCAGCTCAGTTCTTTCCCCAGCCGTGATTTTTCTACCTTTAAAGTGGATTCTATCACTCACCTACTTTTCATGCCTGTTGAATTAGTCGGGGTTTTGATGTCAGCAGTGCACGGGACTCTAGTATAAATAGGAAGGAGGAAGTCCGGTGCGGGGCCGGGAGTGGCACTGCCAGCAGCGAGGCTGTACAGAGATGGCCCTGCTCTGGAGAAGCAGAGAGCAGAGCCCTGCCGGGGGGGGGGGGGGGGGGGGAACTCCTGACTGAGAATGTCCTCAGCACCACAGTGTGTCACATGGATCCCGGGCTGCACTGGGCTCCTGCAGGAAGAAGACTCAGCAAAGCCATGGGACAGAAAAGTGTTCTTGTTGGATTGATTTACATTTTAAAGATTTTATTATTTTGTGTGTATGAGTGTTTGGCCTGCATCTGTAAGTGTACATCACGTGTGTGCCTGTGGCCTGGCGTGGTCAGAAGAGACCATCTGGCTCGCTGGCGCTGGCGGTGGAGTTACAGACTGTTGTGAGCCTACCTGTGGGTGATGGGAATTGAACAAGAGCGACTTCCTGGGCTCTGACACCATCTTCTGGCCTCCTTGGGCATTGCAGTCACATGAGCACACACACACACACACACACACACACACACACACACACACCACATGCATAGTTAAAATCTTAAAAAATTATTTTTTGTGACAGGGTCCAACTTGCTATGTAGCCAAGACTGACCTTGAACTCCGGACCCTTCTGCCTTCACTTGCCAAGCACTGGAACTGTAGGCGTCAGTTTTTACTTTTATGTACCAGTTTAAAAATTAAGACACTTGAAAATAAAATCAGATGTTTATGTGCCCCACTATTTTTCTAATAAAATAACTGACTTCAAAGAGTTCAATTATCACTGTTAAGAAGAGTGATTTCCCAATGTCATTTATATAACAGAACAGGTGTCAGAATTTCACAATTTGGAAGCTATCAGAACCCTAACACTAACCCTAACCCCTAACCTTAACCCTAATCCTAACCCTAACAACCCTAACCCTAGCCCCTAACCCTAGCCCCTAACCCTAACAATTCTAAACCTAACCCCTAACCCTAGCCCCTAACCTTAACCCTAACCCTAACAATCCTAACCTTAACCCCTAACCCTAACACTAACTCCTAACACTAACCCTAACAACTCCAACCTTAATCCTAACCCTAACCCTAACCCTAACCCCTAACCCTAACAATTCTAACCCTAACCCTAACTCTAACCTTAACCCTAACTTTAGAGTTCAGATGTTAGGGCTAAACAGAAGTAACTTCTCCACTTTAAACTTCAGGGTAGATTTAGTAATTTTTTTAAAACATCTACAGCATATTGGCTGATGTGAGTTCTTCTTTCTTTGAGTACAATTAGCTGTGAAGACACATCTCCATCTGCCCCTCCTCCCGAAGGACTGAGGGTCGGAAATGCAGGTGATTACCAGAGCTGCCTTTGATACCAACATCCTTCTTTGCTGTGAGCCCTTTGAACTGACTTTGATATGCGGTAATTAAGAAGGATTCCGGCCCGGAGGAACAGCCGCTGTGGCCCTGCCTCTGGTCTCTTCCACTGAGTCCTTGTTTTGAACTATTGATCAAAGATTTGAAGGGATCTGTTGTAGCCTGTGTGGGGTAAAGGGGAAGGAAACGGTGGGTTGGAAAGGAGAAGAGGGGCCACATCTGGTTATAAATAGTTTCAGAAGAACATGCTGATCAGACCTGGCTGTCTCATTTCACACACCTTCGCTGGGCAGATTCTCTCTTTCAGAAGAGGCCTCTGTGGGCAACTTTCAGATTGTACCTAGGACCACACGGCAGCCTAGTCTTCGAAGACTCAAGGGGTACTGGAGCTCCTGAGAGACCAGAGGGACTGAGGATGGTTCTGGTGGCCTTGCTTGGACTCAGCTGGTTCTGTTCACCCCTGGGAGCTCTGGTTCTGGATTTTAACAACATCAAGAGCTCCATGGATGTGCAGGACTCTGGGAAGGTAAGTGTGGCTAGATGCAAGGGTACCTGGGACCAACTGCAATTTGTATCAGGCAGGGCATCCTCAGCTCTAAGTAAATTTATGTATGACTTGACTGCACATGCACATAAAATCCAGTTCTCTTATCATTTACTATTAAAAGTAATCCCATCCCTCAGGAGGTAGGGAACGCAGAATTAAGGAGCTGTCAGTGAGTCAGAAGCCAACCTGACTGCAGGCAGATACAAGTCTCTGAGAAAGGCATGCAAAACAAAAGGGATCTTCTGGCTCTCTGGTCGGGGCTCTACATTTATCTACAAGTTAGTACTAACAGTGAAAGTGGTAGTGCCTGCTAGGCCTTTATGCTCAGTGGCCAGACTTACAAATTGAGATAGGCATAGATTTCTGTCTAGGAATGACGAAGACAGGAATTTAGACCATGACTACCCGGCAGGTGTGTAGGAGTTAGGACATGACCCATCACTGTAACTGTCTACTTCCCAGGATTGTTTGAAGGGTCATTATCTATGGATATTATTCATTACACTACACTATTCTCTGTAGTATGTATACTATATACATAATAAAGGACAGTTGGGGAGCAGAGGATGGAGTGACAAAGGCTTATAATTGTCATCTGGAAGACCCACATGAACAACTTTGATTTTCCATGAGGAGTGTAGAAATATTAAATTTGGAGTTCTTAAAGTAAAATTGGGGTCGGGGCATGGTTCATAATTGATTAAAGACAAATTTCCAAACATAAGTTCCAGAATAGCCACGGTATTCTGCTCACAGTTAGCTTGATGTACTCTTTCCGGAAGAAAACCAATTATGCTGAAAGGTTAAGCTGGTGCCCAAAAAGTTGGCCACGGCGATCTACTGTCACTAGAGTTCGGCCTCCCAACCCATCCGTGGATCAAGGCCTCTTGGGTCTCATCAATCTCCCAGCCTGTGACACGTTTCCCTCCACAGGGCTCACAGTGTGCATCAGACAGGGACTGCAGCGCAGGAAAATTCTGCTTCTCAACTCATGACGAACGGTCGTTCTGTGCCACGTGCCACAGGGCTCGCAGGCGGTGCCAGAGGAGCGCCGTGTGCTGCCCCGGAACCGTCTGTGTGAATGGTGAGTGGGCTGGGGCTCCAAGTCAGGGGCTGCAATCTGATGGCACGGTTGGAGTCACGCAGAGTAGGACTGACCACCGGGGACAGGCTAGGATGTTCTTGGGTCTGGATGAAGTAGATTTGTATAGCGGTCTTTTTTTGGTGAAGCGAGATAGATCATTTACTACCTGGCAACACCCTTGACCAGTGACAGGGATAGAATGATTTTAAAGGGCAAATTCAAAGTGGAGTGGTTTGGTTTTTTCCATATTGACTGAAATTTTATTAATCCATTATTTCATTATGTGTGAGCATATAAATGCCTGGCGTCTGTCTCTAGAATGTATATAAAATGGGACATAGAAGTGCTGCCCAATTCTTGGGCACTACAGTAACAGTACACCTGTACTTGTCCTCAGAGTCACTAATACTACCAGTTGTCCCTCAGATGTCTGCACTGCAGTGGAAGACACAAGGCCAGTGATGGACAGAAACACTGATGGCCAAGATGGCAGCTATGCAGAAGGAACCACCAAATGGCCAGCGGAGGAAAACAGCCCTCAGGGGAAGCCCAGCACGAAGAAGTCGCAAAGCAGTAAGGGTAAGAACATCATTCTGAGAGCATGTATGGTTTTAAAAACAATTTCCTCCCTCCCAGCCCCACAGGCCGAGACTAACCCCCCTCAGCCCATGTCTGTGAGCTCTTGGTGCAACTCAAGGGACTCCCCTGGCTAGGACAGGGCAAGAGCCAAGTGATGAGAGCTCAGGAAGCAAACCTTCCAAGCCAGGGCCTTCCCTATGCCAGGGTGGAACAACCACCACTTCCCTTTTCTATAGCCTCCGCATGCAAAGTGGATTAAAGCAGACACAGTCACTCCACACTGGTACAGGACACAAAACAGGTCTCTAGTTCTGGCTGTCCAGGAACTCAGATCCGACAGCCTCTCCTGGGATTAAAGGTGTTTGCCACCACACTTGGGGCTTTACAAATTTTTTAAAAAACAAAATAGGAGTCTCAAATTAAAGTCTTCCAATGACAATATTTGAAAGTGAAGAGGTACAACGGCCATTCTTGCTCATGCCATTGGGCTAGCTGGCCCCTTCAGAAGCTGGCCCCTCATTCATGTCACCAGCCCCTTTATATACAAATGATTCGATGTTCACTAAAAATTAGCAAACTTCGTGGAGTGCTACTTATTTCTGAGGACAGGAAATAATTTCTTTTCTTGATGTCTTTGTTAGGTAGGGCTATAATTCCCCTTATTGTGTGAAACCTATGTGTCTGATTGGCTTTGCTCTCTTATATACAGGCTCTACAGGTAGTAGCCTTTATTCCTAGATCCCCAGTCTCAAGTCATTAGTATCATCCCCACCCCCCACCCCCACCCCCAGCCACACCCACACACCCTTAGCCCATCTGCTGCCTCTGGAGCCTGTGCCTAACTTGTTGCAGGACAGGAGGGAGAAAGCTGTCTTAGAACCTCCGACTGTGGCCCTGGACTTTGCTGTGCTCGCCATTTTTGGACAAAAATTTGCAAGCCAGTTCTACGAGAGGGACAAGTCTGCTCCAGGAGGGGGCACAAAGACACTGCCCAAGCCCCAGAAATCTTCCAGCGCTGCGACTGTGGACCTGGATTGTCGTGTCGGAGTCAGGTGACCAGTAACCGACAGCATTCAAGGCTAAGAGTATGCCAAAGAATCTAAGCTGTGAAAACACGGGACTCCGCTGTCGTATTCACACAGAACCCCTGGCACTAATTTTATTATATCTTTTATTTTATTTTCTGAGACAGGGGTCTCACTGTGTAGCCCTGGCTGGCCTTGCACTCAGAGTCCTGCCTGTTTCTACCTCCTAGATGCTTTTTTTTGGGAGGGGGAAGGGTTCTGAGACAGGGTCTCAAAGTAAGTTATATAGCCCAGGCTGGCCTCCAAGCCAGTGACTCAATCTGCTCAAATAAATCTTTTTTGAAAAAGAAATTGTATGTTTGTGTACATCATTATCTTTGATCCACAGTGGACTGCCTAGCAGACAAACTAATGAATGCTAGCGAGGTTCCACTGACCTGTGAGTCACGGCGGGTGACGGCTGCCCCTAAAATAAAGCACCTCTGTTATCCGTATATTTGCACATGGGAAAGGGTCCCAGAAAGTCATTACAGTTAAGAGGGCCTTGTTTCTTTTTCTCACCCCTCACTCCTTTTCTAGACAGGGTCTCACTATGTAGCTCTGGCCTGGAATTCAGTATGTAGACCAGGCTGGCCTTGAACCAGAGATCTGCCTGCCTCTGCCTCCCAAGTGCTGGGATTAAGGCCGTGCACACCATGCCTGGCAGCCCCTGGTTTCTAAGGAAACGGTCATCGACTTCCAGAGGCAGCTTGGGAGAGGCAGCTTGGGAGGGCCAGCTGTGGGAGGGCCAGCTGTGGGAGGGCCAGCTGTGGGAGAGGCAGCTGTGGGAGAGGCAGCTGTGGGAGGGCCAGCTGTGGGAGGGCCAGCTGTGGGAGGGCCAGCTGTGGGAGAGGCAGCTGTGGGAGAGGCAGCTGTGGGAGGGCCAGCTGTGGGAGGGCCAGCTGTGGGAGGGCCAGCTGTGGGAGAGGCAGCTGTGGGAGGGCCAGCTGTGGGAGGGCCAGCTGGCCTGTAAAGGGCAAACGGGACAAGCGGGGAGACTGCTGCACGTGAGGTGCGAGTGAGAATTCATACACACTGGCTCTCACATCAGGTCAGGTTTCTCTAGCAAACCCATGGTCCTGTGATCACAAACATAACTAAATTTAAACACATTTGCTAATATTCAATAATCGCTCAAGAAGTTTATTGACTATAGTACATGGTAAGAACAGAGAAGAAGCAATCACTTAAAAACACCAAAAAACCCTTACATAGCAAAGGTTAAGAAATAAATTAGGACTCCTAGTGGGCTAGCCTGGGGTAGGGAGGGGCATCATTCACTTCTATCCTTGGGCTCCCGGTAGCGCCACTGGATGTAATCAAAAATGTCCTGCTCGCTGTCCACGGGAAGAGGCTCCCCAGCAACTCCTGCAGGGAGAGAACAAACGCGCGTCAAGAACTCCTTGGGAACTGTTTTAGTATGGCAGACTGAGAGCGAGCCCGGCCTGGGGGACTCCATCAGAAGTGCAGGCTGGCTCGGAAAGCACGGCCCTGGGTCCATTTCCAGCTCAGGGGGAAGTGAGCCAGGTGGCTGGAGGACGCACTCTCTTGCCCTGCCGCCTCCACCTGCTGACACCGTCTGTATGAACCTTTGTCTTGTTACCTGTGCTACAGACAGAGCCTGGGTGTCCCAGCCATGGCCCAGAGAGTCTCATGGCCCTTTCTGACGGCTCATAAAACAGTGTTTTTGCAACTCAGACTGTGGTTATCCTAAAGCTGGTAGTAATGGCATGACTTAGGAGTTTAACCACAATTAAGGACTCTTGCATCAGGTGTGTGCACGGCTAAGGGAGCCTGGGCTACAGAGCGATCAATATTATTAAAATCAAAATTAAATGAATGAAATGAAATACAGGAGCTTGAATACCCATGAACTTAGAACCCACATGGTTAATACAGACCCAGGAAATTGTCTGAATGTTGAAATTTGAAAAGCAACGCTCCAATCTACATGAGATATAAGTCCCATCTGTATAACTTTTAAGATAAAATGATAAAACCCTATTTTTCCAGTACATACTACTAGTAAATTACACAGTAGATTTGAAATGCTGAGTGAGATTTTAAAATTCTGAGTTTTAGAAACATTTATTATATTCATTTACTAGCTTTGCATGTGGGTGTGACCATGCAGTGAGCATGCGTGTGTCAGAGGGCGCAGAGGGGACATGTGGACGACAGGACTACAGGAACCCGGTCTCCTTCCACTGTGAGTGCCAGGGCCAGGCTTTCTGGAAGTCCTAACCCGCTGAGCTACCTCATCTATTCATCTATTCTTTAAATCTTACAGTATGACATGAAAGTAATTACCCAGGAAGTACTCTATAATGTTTTAACTTTTGTTTTCTTTTCTCCGGAGTGTGGGTGGTGGCGAAGGCACCTAGGCCTGACTGCATCTAAGGACGTGCTTTGTCACCGACCCACAGTCCCAGGCACCAGTTTGAGGGACACTAAAATAAACGATACCCAAGTGCTTCATTCGCATCAGAGGTACAGCAAAACAAAACCCTTCAGATCAGTAAGATTCTTTAATGAGTGTCATAAGTGAGTTGGAAGGACTTAAGCCCCCTCCCTGACACACTTTGCTGAGGATCAAAGCCAGGGCATCATGTATGCAAGACAAGCCCTGTAGTAACTAAGCTACAACTCCAACAACATAACCAGTTCTAACAGAGCTGGAAATAACTCTTGCCTTACTGGCAGCTGAGGCCTTAAAAGGATCTTGTTTCTGGTATTTAAAAACATAAAGAAGCTACAATTAAATGGCAGGTGTCTTAGTCAGGGTTTCCACTGCTGTGAACAGAAACCATGACCAAGGCAACTCTTATAAGGACAACATTTAACTGGGCTGGCATATAGGCTCAGAGGTTCAGTCCATTATCAGCATGGTGGGAACACGGCCCTGTCCTGGCAGGCATGGTGCTGGGGAGCTGAGAGTTCTACAGCTTGTTCCAAAGGCAAACTGGAGAAGTGTGGCAAAGCCCACCCCCACAACGACACTCTTCCTCCAACAAGGCCCTAGCTCCTCTCCCTGGGCCAAGCACATTCAAACCATCGCAGCAGGATTACTGAAAGTCTTCTTAGAATTTGTTATCTTAATATCTTGTTTTTGAGAGGAAGCTCATGTAGCCCAGGCTACCCTCAAACTTGATGAGTAGCCAAGGCTAATCCTACTTCCAGACCTCCGGGTGCTGGGATTACAGGCACTATAGCACCTGCTGACAACCCAAGCTAAACATCCTTGGGAACAACCTTCTTTTCAGATGAACGGATGGCTGCTCAGGCGTCCCAGACACTCACCGGTGACGCCCAGGGGGCGGATGGTGTACTCGTTGATTGTGAAGCCCTTTTCCAGGGCATGTGCTCTCATGTTCTTATTGAAGATGTCACTCCCAGTGAAGTAGAGAACACCGCAGTAGTACTGGTCTTTGGGGATCAACCTTAGGGAAAATATTGTGTTATCACATATTTCAAGTTTGACAAATAAAGGTTTTCTAACACCAGTAAAGACAAAACACCCGAGGCAAGCCTGCGCACTCTAGTGGTCCACAAGAGGCCGATGCTGGGCTGACTGTTCAATGGCCACCAGATGACCTCGGCCTGCACCTGGGACCCCAGCTGCTGGCAGCTGCTTTCTACACACTGCCTATTAAAGAGGACCCACAAGTTCAGTGAAGCGGGACTGCCCTGTCTGAGCTTCCTGCTTTACTTCCACCATCATCCCGAACCTCTCCCTCACCTCGAGTCACCTGGGGTCCTGAATGGGGGACCTCAAACAGTAGGGTCATCCCCCTGACAAGGGCAATTTCTGCTGAGGCTGAGACTGCACACTGGAGCAGGAAGAGCCATCTCTCAGGAGCTATTGGGCCAGTTTGCAGGATGCAAGCCCAGACACTGATGGATCTAGGGCACAGCCTTCTGAGAACCACGTAGCTGCGCATACCTCACCTCCCTTGGTCCCTGCGTGAATTCTTCCCCTATTTAGACCTAAAGCTCAAACCAGAGCCCAGAACATGGGCCCCGATGTCAGAAGCTCGTGTCTGTTCTTCCCAGAACCTAGCGCTTACAGAGCTTGTGCCGTTGTCTTTGACATATCAGGACAGACAGCTGAGACCAGGCTGATGGGCTCCCAGAACCTGGGCAATAACTCCATGTCCCAGGAAGCTTTGCTGTGCTGGAGGTGTGCATCTACTTATTACAACACAGGAAACCATGCGAGCTATGGCCAAATTCTAGTGAGGAGCAAATCTTGAGAAACTGTTGTCTGTAGACGTACAAGTTCAGCCTAACATTGTATTTCACAGGAATTTATCATCCCTTAAAAGGTAGCTCTGCATACCTATGTAACCTTAAGTAGAGGAGCCAACAGGACTCAACCACCTGAATCATACCTGATGTCGATTCTCCTGTGTGGATACTCCTTCTCGTCACTCTCACTGGGAAGCTGGCAAACACCCTGTGTGGACATTTAAAGGATGTCAGATGGCTTCGCTAGAGGCTTGATTTTCATCAGATGTTCAAGATGGATGCACTCTGAGCTAACTCCAGCAGTCCTACAATTTTGTGTACTTTTAGCATAGAACCATATCTAAGCTCTCTATGAAGAAGAGGCTGCCTCCTGTGCAGTCCCTGCACTGCTCTAAGCTGTGTGAAGCTGTGGCTTTCAGACCGCCTTGCCCTGGATGAGTCCATTCTGAGTATAAATGCAGAGGCAGTTCAACTGTTCTCCTCTGTGCTCTGAGAGACCACCCACCGTCCAGCAGCAGCCATGAGGGGGAGACTGATAACTTATTCTTATACATGAAAAAGTGTTACCTGTAAACCTGTCAAAGAAGACTGGGAACACGGGGATACATGAATTATTAAAACTGTGCCAGGAAAACTAGGCCTGAGACAAATCAGTATCTTCAACCTGAACCCTCCACTTATAAAAGGTCACCCAGCACTGTAACGTCCAGACCACTGGCGCTTGCTATCTCCACTGGGCACGTGTCGAAGGCTGCACAGCCAGGGCACTCCGACGCTGTTGCTGTGCGTATGACACACTCTCCAGCCCTGGTCCTGACCTTGCTTCTGCAGCTCAGCCTGACCCCACACCTACTCATTCCTGAATGTTTCCAGCAACTCTCCATCTGATATGTTAGCACTCTATCTAACCAGCTGCAGAGCTGAAATTGTCTGTGTAGTTTGCGAACTTATTATCATTCAGTGAATTCTGACAGTGCAGAGAGACACGCTTCCGACTGTGTGTCCAGGTCAGGATGTACCGCCTCCACCTGCTCAGTGTATTCCCATAACTAAAGGGCCACACAGAGGGCAAGGAAGGACCAGGCAGCAGGACTCGGCCTCTGCAGGTCCTAGAGTAGACTCGTCAAGGGAAGCACCACGCATGACAGAGCAAAGCAAGCAGGAAGAAACAACCTGAACTCAGTCATGACTATGCACAGAGCAAGCAAACCGAGACAGCTGCCAGTAATGTTCACAGACTACAAGATAATCTGACTCAGCAGGAGGCAAAATATTACAGATTAGGAATATTCAAGAAAGGTTTAGCATGCTATAAAAGTAGGAGAGTTTGAAGAAAGCTTAGAAGGAGGGAAAACGAAGCAAACGAGAAGAGATTATTGGGTCATCTTCTATGTGCCTGAGTCTTCACCACCGTTCTAGTGTTTATTAACATTTACTTTATTTTAATTGTGTGTGTGTGTGTGTGTGTAAAGGCCTGGGGATTATTCACAGGTGATGATTTAGGGCTAGTGACTTAACATAGGTAATGCAGAGGCAGCGGGACAGAATAGAACCCAGGAAAATGGGGATTTATTTGATTATTAAAAACCCTATTATATCAAGTATACCATCTCTGTAATGTGTGTATGGGTGCACACATTGAGTTTAGGTGTTCACAGAGGCAAGAGGCCTGAGACAACCTATCCTTAGTATTACGGCAGCTGCGGCCACCCTCCACACTCTTAGCCACTGACCTATCTCTCCACCCTCCACACTCTTAGCCACTGACCTCTCTCTAGCCATTGCTTCGGTAGTTTGGTGAGTTAAGTTTTATCAGCTTTTCCCTTTCCAAAAATAGGCAATATTTCTGAACTAGACGATTATTCATCCTACACATGTAAAAAGCTACAAAATTTACCATATTACTTTAAAATGTTAAAATCTTGTGTGTGTGTGTGTGTGTGTGTGCCCACAGAGACGCCCACAGAGGCCAGAGGTGTTGGCCCTGAAGCTGGAGGTGCAGGTAAGTTGTGGTAGGGATTGAACTCAGGTTTTCTGGATGAGCAGGGCACACTCTTAAGTGCTGAGCCATCTCTCCTGTCTCAAATCTCACAGTGTTTCCAACTGTAAGTGCCTACTGTCATATTCTAAGCTAATTGTGTCACTAAAAGCCACCCAGTCTCACTCAGCAAAACAGAAAAGTCTGATCTAAACTAGGCATTTTCTTTAGCTGTTCCTCCAGCTTAATGAAACAGACTTGTTTTCACGATAGGAAACGCATCTTCTGCCTGGAATTTACCTTCAGGTGGTCCAGTCCTAGTGGTCCCAGCTGGAATTAGCAGGTGCTCAGCTGCAGCCCTGGACGCCTGGACTCACAGGCCAGCTATTTGTCACCAGAGACTGGGTTTCAACTACTTTGTTCTCTTACTCAGGCTAATTTTACTTTCTGATGTGCTAATATTAAAGACTCCATCTGTGTTCCTGTAGAATTCTTACGACAATGGATTTTTGTTTCATGTTGAGTTTCTAAAGTAAACCTTTCATTTCCTCAAAACAGTCAAGATCTGTCCACTTGAATGGAACCAATGATATTTATAAAGCTAACAGATATTCAAGAGATGCAGAGAAAAAGGTGGGTTTTTTGAAGTATTACTTTTATATAAAGAACAGCGGAACAACCTAAGGCCGTGGAGAGAGGGCGTGGCGGCTGACAGCACTTGCTGCTCTCTAGGAGCACCCAGCTTCTGTCATCAGCACATGGCCTTTACAACCATCTGCAGCTCCAGTTCCAGGGGATTGGACACCCTCTTCTGACCTCCATAAGCACCAGGTATGCACACGGTACACATGCATACACGCAGGCAAAACACACATAAAAGAATAACCTAGACTCATGCTAGCTTGCATTGAATTCGATCACTACTATCTTAAGGCAACGCTTGTTTTGGTTTTGGTTGTGACAGGGTGTTGTGTGTGGCCCAGACAGGCATGTTAGGATTTCTACTGCTGTCATGAAACACAAACCCAAAAGCAGCCTAGGAGGCAAAGGCTCTCTCATCTCAGAGCTCCCAGAGCACCGGCTCTGACTAGAGGAAGTCAATGACCAGCTCAGAGCCCGCAGAGGACCAGTGTCTACTGCCTTGCTTTCTGTGGTGTGCTCACCTTGCTTTCTTATAAAACTCAAGCCAACCGGCCCAGGGTGGCACCACCACAATGAACTGGCCTCCACATCCATCAAGAAAATACCCACAATCTTTTCTGTGGACCAGTAAAGATTCTCTCTTCTCAGAGAGTTCCAGGGTAGCCTGGTCTACATAGCAAGCCCCAGAACAGCCAGGACTAAAGAGACTCTGTCTTAAAAACAAACAAACAAACCCCCAAAACCTCTCTTCTTAGATATGTCTAGGCTAATGTCACATAAACAAAAACCAACCAGCACAGCCTGGTCTGGAACTATGTAGCCTAGGATGGCCCCAAACTGGCAATTCTCCTGCTTCAGTTTCTCTACTGCTGGAATTACAGGCATGAGCCACTGTTGTGATAATCCCAACAGTCAACTCAATGAGATCTAGTCTGTAAGATGGCCAAGACAAAGGAAGCACAACTGAGTCTGTGGTCCCTTTATAAGAACTGGCGGGTACTGTGCAGGCTGCTGGGGGAGAGATGTCTCACTGAGCTGTGACTGTCACTGTATACTACTGACCTGAGATACGGTGGGGCACATGCCTGCTGGGTTAGTGCGTGGTACTCCATGTGAACATGATGTGTCTCTTGAACTGTGTAGTATGTCTGTGTAAGCTGGAGGGTGTCAGTTACTGCAGGGCTCACTTCAGAGATGAGGATGAGGGGGATTAGCCCTACATGGGATACTATAGCCCAGCCTTTAAAGTTCAGGGAGCAGAGGAAAGAGGCAGGAAGCGGCAGAGGAAGGGGCGGGATGCGGTGGAATGCTGTTTTCCAGGCAGGATATGCTACTGTGCTCTACAACTCTCAGCAGCTGTGAGTATCTGGGTGTGAGAGCAGGCCATCACTATTCGGTCCTCAAGGGAGGATGGGCTGATGAGGCCCCGCCTCTCCCTGAGGACTTACAGGTTGCTTGAGAAGAGAAGCTGAGGAGGCCCAGTCTCTCCTTAGGATCTACAGATGTTAATGGTGTGAAAGGGGATTCTCTTTTCTTTAGTGGTTTAGACACAGCTAGGTGGCCCATGTGCATATAATGACCCCCACTCATGCAGGCACCTCTAACGTACTGGGCCACCAGACAGTAGTACAGGAAGATATGTACATAAAGGAAGGACACTGGGAAGAGGAAGGAGATCACAAGTGGAAAGGGGACAACCCAGGCTAATAATATATTACACATATATACAAAAATGTCGTAACATCTTATACACATGCATACAAATGTTATAATGGAAGTCATTACTGTAGTTAATATATGCTTCTTAAAAAGGCTAAAGGATCTGGAGACAGTCAGTAGGTGGCCACACAAGTGTCAGGGCCTGGGTTTGATCCTGGCACCCACGTAAAAATAGCCATGCAGCTGTCACCTACCTGGTCCACAGGGTGCTAATTTATCCCACCTAAACTTCTGGGGCTCTGGAAATCACTGCTGTTCTTTCTCAATCACTGCCTTGCTATTCAGCTAACAGGCTTTCCTTTCTGTCACGTGACATGGGAAAGTACAGCACGGACAAAAACAAACCCAAATGAAGTAACCAGAATAAAGGCAAGCCAAGGAAAAATGTGAGAATTTGATTGTCATAGCTTTCCTGCTTTCTTACGCAGAGAGATTTACTTATCTGTTTTTAATGTATTTGCCACCCTTTTTTTTGAGACACAGTCTGACTCTGGCCTGGTGTGACCTGAATTCCCTCTGTAGCCTAGGCAGGGCTTGAACTCATGGCAACCCTCCTGCTTCAACCTTTGTGCTGGGTTAACATCTCAGCGCAAAGGCCACCGAACTCTGACGGTTCAGCAGAGTGGACTTTACCAAGTCTCCACAAGTGCCCTGTGACAGGCTCCCTGCACCAGGTCTGCCCCAGAACCCAAGTCCTCTTTCTCTCTTCACTGCTGTAACAGGTTACTAATCAGCCTTGGCCAAGCTTTCCTTCCTGTTCCTTCTTTCCTTCCTTCCTTCCTTCCTTCCTTCCTTCCTTCCTTCCTTCCTTCCTTCCTTCCTTCCTCCCTCCCTCCCTCCCTCCCTCCCTCCCTCCCTCCCTCCCTCTCTCTCTCTCTCTCTCTCTCTCTCTCTCTTTCTTGAGATGGGTTTTTTTCCACCTGGAAATAATCAGGCATTTCTAACCTCACTTAATAAAAATCTTTGGAGAATATGAAGTCATTTGCTATTTTAGGAAAGAATTTACTTAGTGCCTGTTATGATAAATAGTTTTAAAGAGTGAATTCTGCCTAATTATCTTGGTGATTCGAATGATTAACAAAGTGTTTACAAGAAAACCCTTTAGTAAACTATCCTGGAAGTAGCTTTGAGAGCTAAGACATTGTGATAACCAATTTTCCCAGGCTCTCAGAGCTCTGGCTGTGCCACTACGCTCTGCCCTGCAGCTATTTGTTGATAGTGACAGAAAGCTACAGTCATGGAGGAGTTAACACAAACGAACACTTACCATGAACTTTGTTTCACCCTTTGACAGAGTATCTGTAATGAAATGGACTTTTTGTAACTGTTCCACAACACGATGTAACAACTTTGGCTGCATAATCATGATTAGGAAATAGAAAAAGAATACTGTTACAACAAGAAACCATGTTTTTTTTTGGTGTTGGAAAGTGAACCCAGGGCCTGAGTCTCTACCACTGAGCTATGTCTCCTAAACCCGTTTCTTTTTTTCCTTTCTTTCTTTGAGAAGGAATATGGACTATCCAAGCTGTGTTAGGAATATGTAGAACAAGATAACCTGCGGCTGCACTAGCATGCCCTGTTTTAGCAGTGCTAGGGTCCTATCCCAGAGCCTTGTGAACGCTATACATTCAAACATTCTATCTGAGTTATGTCCTCGGTCCTATACTGTTTCCTTTAAAAAAGAAGTTACTTGGGAGTGGAAAGATGGCTCAGTAGTTAAGAACACTTACTGTTCTTCCAGACGACCCCAGTTTAATTTCTAGCATTCACACTGGGTGGCTCACAACTACCTGTAACTGCATTTCCAGGGAATCCAACACCCCTGGTCTCTGAGGGCACCTGTGCCCACATACACATTCCTACACAGACACATGTGCATCATTAAAGACATAAATCTCCAAACTTACTTACTCATTTAATTAATGTGTGTGCATACCAACCTGTGTGTGCTGTGGTTTATAGTCAGGGAACAGAGCTTCAGAGCTGGTCATGTCTCATGTTGTGCTCTCTCAGCTCTACTCGGCACGCTCCAGGACAGCTGCCCTGCGATCTTCCACTGACGGCCCTGTCTCTACTTCCCATCTTCCCAGAGGAATGCTGGGATTCCGGATGCACGCCAGCCACATCTGGCTTTTACAGTGAGTCTCAGGCATTCAACTCAGGCTGCAGGTTTAAGCTATCTTCCCAAGCTTCCTCTTTCATGTGTTCAGTATATTTCCCCTCTGGCAGAAAATGCATCAAATTGAACCATTCCACACCCCCCCTTTTCATAGCCCTGTGAGGCCTGGGATTCACTTTGGAGTGGGCTAACATTGACTCCTGCTAATCCTCTTGGCTCCCAAATGAAGAGATTACAAGCCCACACCGCCATGTCTGACCATAAAATGAAATGAAATGAAATGATTTTTTTCTTAGAAACTACTTATGTGGGGCTGGAGAGATGGCTGCTCTTCCAGAGGTCCTGAGCTCACCCCCAGCACCCACAGGTGGCTCAGAAGCATCTATAATGAGACCCGTGCCCTCTTCTGGCTGCAAACATACACGCAGACAGAATGTTGTATACATAATGAATACGTAAGTCTTTTAAAAAAACTACTTATGCTTTGTGTGATAATAAACTTTATTTGGCTTCATCAAAGCAAAAAAATTAGCTCTTTTTAAAAGGCAAAAATATTCTAAAATTTAAAATATCTGCCTTTATATGTTTTGAGCAAGTTGTACAGTAGTTATTTGCATTTACTCCTTTAGTGTGTAAGTGTACACACACGCACACATGTGGAGGCAGAGAACAGGCTGAGACAATCAGCTCCCTCCACATGTGGTTCGGGGACGGACCCTGCCAGCCGTGGTGGCGGGCGGCTTTCCTTGGTAAGCCAGATCTCTGGCTCTACGGGAACAGATAAAAATTCTCTTAACAAAAATATGTATTTTATGCTGTGTTTCTGAAATTGATAGTAAATAATTCTGAAAATATCTTCTCTAATATCATCTCTTTAGATGTTAGGAGATGCTCAAAAAACTGACTCCTTCTGTGTATCTCACTTTGCCTCTCACAGGACACAGTCCAGGGGACCAGCAGGATGACAGGCAGTGGACACCCATGTACCCACTGCTGTGCAAAGATTCTGCCAGATGGCTGTGTCCTGGCTCATGTGATGTCAGAGACAGATGTAGATGCTGTGCTATAAGACCAGGCAGCCACAGTAAGGAACCAATTGTGATAGAGACCCCAGGGACAGGAGAGAGAGATGAAAAACACTATGGGTTTCTTGATCTTCTAGGGGACAAGACCATGGAGCAAAGGCACAGGGACTCCTTTCTAACCATAGTCTTTGGCTATGTTTAAGATAAACACTGAATTAGTATGGATTCCTTAAAAAAAAAAAAAAGAAAATCAAAACTAAAGCTGCTGGAAACGAGTTACTGTGAGATATCTGCACACATGAGAACTGCAACAGCACCAGCCCTGATGTGGGGCATCCATGCGCACTCTCGACAGTCAGCGTGCGTCTCCAGAGCTCCCAGCACTCTCCCTTCCTGTGGGCTCTCACGCTACAAATTATGTGGTTTTATCACTTACAGATACCTGTAACAGAAATGTGGTACTATTCGTGGCATATTTTTATCTATAGATGCTGGTTTATCATGGAAAACAATAAGAGCATTCACAGACGTTCACGTCTAAGAGTGGGCTCTTGTCCCCGTGCCTTCCTGTCACTGAGGGCCCCTTTCATGTTAGCTCTTTATCCTTTCTAACTTTACATGGTGAGGAGCATCAGCACATTGCCCTCCCAGAGATTCATTCACTCATTTATTCCTTCTTTATGGTTAATTTGCAATAATACTCTGTGTGTCTGTATATGTCTCTCTATATATAAAAATTAAAATAAATTTCAGGGTTAGGGTTATAGCTTAGTGGTAGAGTCCCTGCATGAGGCCCCAAGTTCAATCCCCAGCACCATAAACAAACAAAATCCACATGGTGAAAATATCCAACTACCAGTTAGAAAATGATACTCCTTCTGAGTAAGACTGATCACATTTGCTTATACATTCTGAGGTACCTGCTTGCTTGATTCTGACGTGAAGTTTGGGTGGGTCAGCAGAACGTCCATGTCTCCACTGGACTCTGCGCCTATGATAAAAAAGAACATAAAAAAGAATTCTCTATGTAAACCTACCAATTAGACCAACTTAGAATGAAATCAAAGACACACTATAAGGGCCCTACTTCCAACAGGGTAACTTTCTACTACACTGTAACTCTGTATCTAAAATGAGTTAAAAGACGTCCACTTCTGCCCAATCACTCAGGTACAATGATAGAGACAACAGAATATGGGATGAACAAGAGTAACGGGATAAACATGCACAAGCAGACTTGACTAATACTGTGGGTCCTAGGGAGTCTATGAGGTGACTGGTGCTGATCACATCTTTTTAATCCACGTCTGTTACACACACTTGATGTTACACTAGGTAACTTTAACATCAAGCCATGAACAACTCGAGAGTATGAAATATGTTACCTCTTCTGAAACTGCCACAGACTGTAGCAATGTATTCAGGATCCACTTTTTTAACTTCATTAAGTACAATATCCTAATAGAAAAAAAAAAAACTGAAGTCAGTATTCTCACAACAGCTGGCTCCCTCATGCCACAGAGAGCATCACACATGCACGCACGCTTACCTGCATCTGCAGCATCTCCTCACGAGGAATTCTCTTTTCAAAGTCCTCAAAGTATCTAGAAAGACAAAACGAATGGAAAGAAATTTCTGTACAATTTTAGTGTCTAACAACTGTCTACCAATATCAAGCATAGAAGGAAATCATTTGTCAAAAACAAGACTCGAATTCATTTAGAAGACAAGAAGAAAGCAACGGCAGGTGGTAGAGAAAGCACCCACTGTTTAATTGAGCCAAACTGCATCCTTTGTAAAATTTCAGACTTTAAATTAATTTCCACATAAACTTTATATTCACATAAGAATAAAAAATTGGGGATCAGAATGCATCTTAGGTGGGAGATCTTTTGCCCAGCAAGCACAAAGCCCTGGATAAACCAGACCTGGTGGCATATGCCTGTAATTACAGCACTTAGGAGGTGTTCATCCTTCTCTGGCTACATAGCAAGTTCAAGGTCAGTCCTGGATACATGCGACCTAGTCTAAATAAACAAACAAATCAACAACCCAGGCTACAGTAAAATAGGCATTTTTGCTCCATGTTTTCAAAGGAAATTGCCCTCTACTGATAAAGTTAACGGTTTATAGGTCAAAGCACCTAAAACCTGCAAAAAGAGGGAGAAGGCTCCAATGTGCTACTGTCTGGAGGGAAGCTAGATGCAAATGAACCAATATATGGCTTTATTTCATTTCCTTTCTAAATAACATACAACATCAAAGAGCTAGAAGGAATTTTAAATGTTTACAACATGACAATTATAACTGTTGAGGATAAGGATATATTATTTACCCTGATTTATAACATGATACAATGTATACATGTAACAATACCTTATACAATATATATGTAACAAAATGTTATATAATGTATACATGTTGAAAATTATACCAAAAATTTTGTATTTAAAATATTATCCTACAATATGGATGAACCTAAGAATAACAAGACACTGAGTGAATAAGCCAGTCATGAAAGATGTGGGAAACACCCAGAACAGGAAGAGTTGTAGCAGTAGAAAGATTATTGCTTCCTAAGCTTGGGAAGACTTGTATGAGGGTTAAATGAGAAGAGAATACCAGGCTCCTTTAGGGTAGGAAAAATCTCCTAAAACTGACTGTAATCGTGGCTGCACAACCCTGTAAATATTAAAGGTTGTTCAATTGTATATTTTACACAGGTTAACTACATAATGTATAAACTGTATCTCAGGAAGCCCAATAGGATAGTATTACAGCATGAAATAATGTCTACATATATGCCTAAGAATGATAGTGTATGCATTCAGAATAGTTCTGAGTGTACAGGCTCTTTAGAAGACCTTATGAATTCCCCTAACACTCAGGTTCTCCAAGGACTACAAAAATGAAAGAAATCCTAAGGCACCACTAGGAAAAAAAATGTAATTTGGATCAAATCACCAAGATTGTATAAGCCCAGAATCACAGAGTGCTAGTACATTAGCACTGTAACATGTGCTATACAAAATCATTGTTGATGCTAGTGTACATATTTGAGATCTTTCTTAAATTCATGCAAACTTTAAATGTGCCTCATGTTCCCAGACCATGGGTAAATTCCTGAAGAGCTTCTTGTGCTGGTCTAGACCTCAAGCCTGTAATCTGAGATCGTGGAGGGCCAGGCAAGAGAACCACAAGTGTGAGACCAGCCAGAGCAACATGAGGAATTCAAGGTGAAGTAATATCTCAATAACAGCCATTCCCCAAAAGAACCACACCTAAACTCTGTGTGATCTACTCAGTTCTCACTTCTCCATATTTAAAAGGAAGTTCTCCTATAAAAGTTAAGAGAATAAAAGGAATTCTCAAAGAAAATGAAAACTAAGCATGCAGCCACAATGCAATAATAAAACATATGAGCACAGGCAGAGTTTACAAAACTCTGCACAGAGCTCAGCATTTCTGTATAAAAACATGGTTGTATTCAGCTAAGTCACAAGGTTATCAAAGAATGTCCACACATACATATGTAAAAACTAATGAAAAGAGGCCGTGTATTTGAAAGAGAGTAAGAAGGGATATATGGAAGATCTGGAGGAAGGAAAGTGGAGGGAGAAATATTATTATATTATAATCTCACAAAGTAAAAAAAACACCAAATGTCTATGAAAACGTTTACATCTGAAGTATCAAAATTGGCTATCTTACTTCAGTCCAATTCGTTGATGATGGTTCAATTTATCTTCATGTTTCCTGAGATCTGAATAGGAGATAAAGTTGAGTTGTTTAAATTGATTATATTTTAGAAAAAGATATTAAAATCAATTATCTTTTCTACAAAGAACTACCCTGAAGAAAAAGATATTAAAATGATTTTCAAAATACAATGACTAAAAAAATACCACAGAGACTACGAACTCGTAATAACTTTTCAAGACAACATTGCATACATCTGACTTTAAGATCATTTTTATGTAACGAGTGAAAATTTCAATTAGAGGGTCATGAAAAAGTATATAAACAAACCAGGAGTTACAGGCAATCTTAATGGCTAGAGTTAAAATACCCTTAACATAGTTAATGTAGCTAACTACACTGTTTATAGCAATAATAGAAACCACAGCTTCTTAAGGTTTTATAATTGACTTTTTTTTGGATGGGGGACAGGGTGTCACAACATAGTCCTGGCTGGCCTTGAACTCAGATCAGCCTGCCTATGTCTGCGTCATTACAATGCTGGGCAGACTCCTTCTTAGACACGTGTTAATGTTAAGCTTCCCTGTTCAGTTCACACTAAGCATGAATTTGTGAAGACACTGTGCTAATGGAGAGAAGGGTATAATGCTCATCTTTTACTCTGGGAAAAACTTAACATTAATGTGTCCTCCTAGGCATGAATGCAGTAGCAACTTTTGCTAAAGAAAAACCAAGACAATTAAGCTTCAAATGTAATTTGTTTAATAACCAGTATATTAAGAGATATATAAATTCCCTCTAAAGAAATGGAGAAAATATGCATTTTTTGATAAATGCACATATACTACCTCCCAGAGAAAATACTACCAAATATATCTAAAATGAAATGGAAACAATTATATACAGGCACCAATATATTACATATCTGAATTATGACATATAAAAAACCAGAGAAGGAGGTGCTAGCATCACCAGGTGAATAATTTTGTCAAACTCATAAGTTCTTGACCCTTTTGGCCAATCATCTTACTCGGAGAAACTGTATATGACACAGGCAAAAAAATATACCGTCCTTCTGAGATACAGGTAGTTTATATTCTGGCTAGTTGACAAGTCCTGCCACAGAGGAGTGCCCCACAGTGCCAGGTTGACGTGCCCACTCCTGCTCTCTGCTCTAATTACTCTAAGACATTACATAAAATTCTGTGAGTGGGAAATACACAGCACACGGCCCAGAAGCCGAGGGACCGAGCAAACCTACTACAGTGAGGATTTGGAGTGGCAATCAGAACAAGATCAGTTTCCAAAGCCTGTCCACCTGGCCTGTCTGCGTTAGGTAGAAGTAGCTGAACCCACAAATAGTTCATCCTATGCTAAGTGGGGCATAGTACACATTCCACGGTATGTGACAATGAATCCACATGTACTCTTGGAAAGTGAGGAGATTTAAAGGAAGCTTATGTTAGGTTAAGGGAAATGTACTAAAATTATTTGATTTAGGCTCTAAGTTTCCCTCCATTTCTTTGAAAGCAAATATTCCTCCAACAGCTTGTAAATCTCTAACAGAAACATTCTGCCAACATATACAATTTATCTTTTAGTCTAAAATGTTACTGCCTAAAATATGAAGAAACAAGCAATTTAGACCCAACTTTTTCAAATAATCACTACTTTATTGCCTTTAAGCTGAGAAGTCTGACATGTGCTGTTTGAGTTTCTTTCAAAGCAGGACTGTCCCCTCCCCCCCACACACCCCATTTCAGACCCAAGTATATGTATCTTAAGGTGTCCTTCAAGGCCCTCTTAGCTCTGTGACAAGTGGCAGGCCCGAGTATGCCACCACTGCCCTCATTATCAACTAGAAGGTGAATGGGGGCAGGGTCATGATAGAAGTGCCTGCAGTGGGAAAGGGGCCGGTAGGCAGTTCAGCCATGGGAAGCTCATCTGTGTAGGAAAAGCTCACAGGAATCCCAGCTGAGTGCTCCAACTCCTCCAGTCCAATCTACAGGATACTGTGAGCACCGAATCTGGTGATGGTATCTTATGGCTGTATTTGTTCTTCTACCCAGAAGTCTCACTGGAGGGGAACTGGTCTACTCAGGATTCTCTGCTGGGAACTCTGCTGGCCATCTTAAGGGGGCTTCTGCATTTGGTTTGGGCTGGATGTTCTGAGTGAGCGGTGTGATGATGTTTGCCATCTATCTGCTATTCATTCTGCTTCTTTGGCCTGCTATACATACGCTGACTCGAACTACAAAGGGGGCTACTATAGCTCACTCTCTAGATCAGATAGCACAAAGTAACTTCCTGCTTGCCTTAATTTTTTTTTTGTCACAAACCTAAAAATATCTAAGATAGGAAGGTTAACCTTCTTCTAGACCTGCTCTCTATGATATAGTTGTGAAAACACCTTTATTTGCATTTACATTTATTTGAGAACAGGATTTTCAAGATGGCCTTCCTGGAGACTTTAACTTGGACTTAGTGACTTATGTCATACTTACCTTCTAATGTTTTAATTCCTTCATCTACAAACTTCCTTGCAGCAGATGGCCTATAACAACAACAACAACAACACAAGTAAAAAACACTGTCTCAATAGCAGGGGAAAACCAAAGTCTTTGTGATAATCGGTATCTCTTCTACTGTCAGGTACAGAGTTAATATTAGCTAAACAAAAACTGCTGGATGCTGCATGGTTACTTTGCTAATGTTCATTTTACCCAAAGAATTTTTGAATCTTCAGTCACTTGGTGGACAGTCATGACCTTGAACATAAGAAGGCACCTAAGCAGCTCGCTGTCATAACACTCATGCACAGACACGTGGGCGCTCGCACACTCATTGACTAAGATTTACTGAGGACCTGTTATGTGCCACATGCACTGCTGGAAACGTGACATAGACAAGACCTGTCTATGCTTTCCAATTTCCTATGTTTAAAACTTTAATAAAGGTCACTCACTGGGACAATTATTGTACCTCTACAGGAATGTTCTGTCCCGTACAGAGGAAAGGAGAACAAAGCACCACAGACCTAACACCTCACCTCTAACTGCTCATGTGCCCAGTGCTCAGGCTCACAAGGTGCTGTAAAGAAAACACTTAGGCATGCTCAGAGCAGACACAGTCTGCAATAGTTTGGAGGGGGAAGAAAGCACTTGTCTGCGGACTCGAGCTGTCTCAGGAAGGAAGTACCGACATGTGCCTTGGAAGGGCCTTGGAAACTGAGCAACTGAGCAGAAGGCACAGCTGCAGACCCTGCGCTGTGAAGATGCACTCTGTGAGCAATGGCGGAGGGAGGGACAGAAGCGCCAGCCCGGAAAGGAAACAGCGGGCACTCTAGTTTGGGTGACGTGAAAAGACTAATTTACAGCCGTGTCTGTTAGGAAATAGTTCTTACCCAATGCCAGTAACTCGAGTCAGGAAATTGATGGATGTGCTTGTATCATCCTGACGAATCTTTATGAAAAAGGAAAATCAAATAATCATTTAAGACTGCTTTGTGAACTGAAATTATCTTACTGGAAATACACCAGTATGCTAAAAATAAAGCAAAAAAGTATTTGTATTTGCAGAGAACACAGGGGCTGAGTAGTTGTGAGTGATGCCCGAGGAGCTAAAGACTTCTCATCTCTAATTTATTCAAAACATGGGATTTGGGGGTTGTTTTTATACATATGTTGTAGAATAACAAGATCTAGCTAATTATAAATGCATTGCTGCATACAGTTTCTTTTGTAGCACCCACATTTAATACCCATTCTCCTCCAGTTTTCAATTTCCCAATACTTTTAAAAGGTCTCTTTGTAAAAGATCAGAAATGATATCATTAAAACAAACAAAATCATAAAATATGCTCAGGAGACTTCATACATAGACATAGACACATGAATGATAATGACTTTCTTTTTTTTATCAAAATTTGCAATCACTGTGGCTGGTCCATTGAGAAGAACTCTGCCCCAGACCAGCCTTGTCCTAAAGCCACACCCAGAAGTGGGAGGAGGCTCTTTTCTCTTGTGACACAGCCTTACTATGCTGCCCAGGAGGCCTTCCTTGCCTCACTAACACTGTACAGTCCAATCATTATTTTTCCCTCTGAGTCCCACTAAAATGAGTTACATCAACCACTCTGCTCTAGGCCATAAGGAAGGACAAAAAACCAAGCTAAAATGTTACCTTTTCCAGTTTACGCAATTTTCCAGTTGCTAAAAATTCATCAATCTTTTCAGCAATTTTTGTTCCTACTCCTGGCTATATAGAAAATTAAAAATAAAGAAGAGATATAAATACAATGCTTACCAAATCCCAAAAGATAAACACCAAGGAATAAGCAACAAGTGACTACTAGGCAAGTTTTGAAGCAAAAGGCATAGAAAACTGAACCCACGGGAGAAACTCCCCAGAAGAAAATGCTTAAAGGATCAACAGAGAAACACTAGTAACTTTACATCACTCTTGTTTGCATAAAATTAACTTTTGAGGGCTGGAAATGTAGGCCAGTGGTCAAGATGGCTCTGTGGGTTAGGGCGAAATGTAGGTCAGTGGGAAAGTGGTTGCTCGGCTCATGAGAGGCATACCACACACACACACACACACACACACAAGCATGCCCTACTTTTATTAAAGGAAACTGAGAAAACTGGGTTGTCAAGATGGCTCTGTGGAGTTGGGCATGTGCTGCCAAGCCTAATGCTCTGGGTTCAGTCCCCAGAATTCACAGAGTGGAAGGAGAGAACTGGTTCCTGCAAGTTGCCCTCTGACCTTCACATGGGCACCACTGCATGTATGTATTCATACATATCCCAAATAAATAAACGCAAACAATTTTTAACTAACAAAAACAATGTGAAAATAAAGTTACATACAGGGTATCAAGATCACTTCTCAGTCTCATGGCCTTGAAAATGAAAGACAAACATCACCTGTAGTCACACCCTCTGACATTTGCTTGTATTATTTAACTGAGACTGTCTTTTAGAATAGGAGTAGTTCTTGGCGGCTTTATGTCAAATATTTGCAAACTAATTTAAGGTTCACCAGTAAGAGATGTTAAACAGATTCCTACAACGACCTAATATGCAGTCACAAAAACCACTGCAGTATATATTAGTAAAAGACATTAAGTATGTTAAGAAAAAGTATGTATACGAGATGGCTCAACGGTTAAGAGCATTACTGTGCTGGCAGAAGACCAGGTTCCGTTCCTACACCTACAGAGTGGCTCACGATTGTGTGTAACTTCAGTTCTAGGGAATCCCATGTGCTCTGCTGGCCTCCACAGGCTTCTGCGTGCACATGGTGCACATAAACCACACAACCACAAACACATACACTATACATGTAACAAAATTTTCTTTGTAATTAAAAAAATTAAAAGTGGCGAGCAGTGGTGTTCCACACCTTTAATCCCACACTAGGTAGACTGATCTCTGTGTGTGAGGCTAGTCTGGTCTACAGAGAGAGTTCTAGGACAGCCAGGGTTACACAGAGAAACCCTGTCGTGAAAAACCAACAAATACATAAATAAATATAAAAAAGTTAAAAAATTAAAAGTAACTGCACCATTAAAACACAATCCTAGCTTCCACCTTGGAGTTCCTGATTTGCGACGTCAGAGGTGAGCAGAAAGGGCAGCATCTGCACCTCTAAGTTCCATCTAGTACTGATGCTACTAGACACCTCCCAGAGAGCCACAACCAGACGGCACATCCAACAAGGCCTAAGTGAAATGTACCTGAGATCTTACCTTCTTCTTCAGCTACAGTAATCACACTTCAAGACTTCAGTAGCTAGAGGAGGCTCATGGCTGCAATACCAGGTAGTGTTCTTCTCAAATGGAAACCATGCGGTCTTTTTATTGCATTTCCCCAGTATGTAGGGATGTACTTGCTCAAAGTTATACACTAATGAATTCTTGTCACTTAGGAGCTCTATTGGTCTTCTAAGGACAGAATCTTTGAAGTGAAAACACTGGGTCAAAAGATACACATTCCATGGAGCCACCTTTATGTGAGTTCCAGGCCTCCGAAGGCACATAATGAGATCTTGTCTCAAAAAGGTGGGGGATGGTATATACATATTCTGCCAAGTGATCCTTCAGAAAGACTGCCAATCAATACTCCTTCAGCAGGAAACATTTCTGTCCACATGTATTATTGATAATTTGACAGGCACTATATAGTATCTTGTCTTAGTCTAACTTTATTAATGAAGTTTCATGTTTACTGGTCCTCTTTTTTATTTTTTTGTGAGAGTGCATGCAGACATGACACAGCACACACGGAAGTCAGAGGACAAACTGCCAGAGCCATCTCTCCTTTACTGTGTAGTTCTAAGGACTGACGTCAGGTCCAGCAAGCAGGCTTGGCAGGAAGCCTTATGTACCGAACCATCCGGCCAGCCCTGTTTAAACCTTCAGGTATGCACACTAATACGACATGACCCAGTTTCTTTCTTCCCACCCCCTCCAAAGACAGGGTTCACTACATGTTCATTAAACCTACCAGTTTCTTAGCTTCTGCTCCACTCTTAATTTTGTGTGGGTACTTTGCTATCACAGATGCTGCTTTTCTATAAATAAATAAATAAATAAGTAAGTAAGTAAGTAAATAAGTAGGAAGAAAGAGAAACAATTAAAAATCCAGCAAATGTTTATTTTCTCTTAAACTGAACTACACATACTACCAAATATCCACATTAAATTTTTACAAGGATAGGGAGTTTCCTCCTGTGTAAAGCTTAAAACCTGATCGGTGGATGTTCAGGGACTTGGAAAGAACAAGACTGGGAGACTGGTGAGAACGACATCTGGGGAAGACAACAGGGACTGAGACTCACCAAGGCTGCCCTTGCTACAGCTACTCCTCAGTGCTAGATTTGCCAGCAGCACAGACCAACACTAATCCTCAGATGTAGCACCACTTCCCAGTGTGACCTGCCAGAGACCTCATGGCAGGCTGACTACATTGGGCGCTTCCTCTGTGGAAAGGACACCACTTCGTCCTTACTGGAGCAGATTCTTATTCTGGTTATGGAATTGCCTTTCCAGCATGTAATGCTTCTGCCAAAGCTACCGCCTGTGGATTGTTTCTGATTAAGGAACTCCACTGCCAGAGAAGTGCAACAGTGGGCCCACAGTCATGGGCCTTACCATGTTCCCTACCATCCTGAAGCAGCTGGTCTGATAGAAAGATGGAATGGCCTTTTGAAGACACAGTTACAGTGCCGGTTAGATGGCAGCAGTCTAGTGGCTGCTTCTGGTTCTCCAGACGGTAGTATATGCTTTGAATCATCATCCAACACGTCGTGTATTTTCAGAAAGCATTTTTGCCAAATGGTGCTGGGAAAACTGGACGTCCTCAAGCAGTAGAATAAAAACAGGACCATATCTATCACCTTGAACAAAAACTAACTCAAAAGGATCAGGGACTGGAACCTGAAACCTGCAAGACTGAAACTTCTAGAAGAACACAGAGGCCAGAGAAGTGCCATGGCATAGCTGTAGGAAAGGACTTTCTAAACAGGACTGCATTTGACCAAGAATTAAGACCAACAACTGACAAATGGGACTTCACAAGACTAAACGCTTCTGCACAGTTAAAGAGACAACCAACCACCTATGAGGAAGCTCTTGAATGGGAGAGACTCTTTGCCAGCTACACATCTAACAGAGGATTAATATGCAGCACTGAAAAACTAGAGAATCAAAACACAAACCAACCAATGAGTTATTTTAAAAAAATGGGTCAGAGATCTGAACAGAGCTAGAAAGAAGATAAAAATGTCTGATAAATAAATCATCCCTAGCATGTAGGGAAATGCAAACCAAAACAACTTTGAGATTTCACCTTAGTAAGTCAGAATGTTGTTCAGGGTGTGGGGGACAGGGAACCTCAATGACTGCTGGTGAGACTGAAAACTGGTGCAACCACTCAGGGAATTGGTCTGGAAAAATTCTCAAAAAGCTAAAAGGAAATCCACCATATGAGCCAGTTATGTTACTCTTTAGCATATACCCAAAGGACTGACATCCTATTCCAAACACACACACTCAGTCATGTTTATTGCTGTTCTATTCACAATAGCTAGGAAATGGAAACAACCTAAATATCCTTCAGTCTTCAAATAAGTAACAACAATGTGGAATTCTATTCAGCTGTAAGGAAAAAAAATCAGCCGAATGAGACGTTCCACACCTTTACCCCAGCTCTTGGGAGGCAGACATAGGAGGATCTCCTTGAGTTCAAGGCCAGTGAGGTCTTTGTAGTGAGTTCCAGGACAGCCAGGGGTACAAAGACCCTCCCTCAAAATAAATAAATAAATAAATAAAAATGAATCCACAAACTTTGCAGGTAATGGAACTAGAAAATGTCATAGTAAGTAATCCAAACCCAGAAAGATAAATATGCATCTCCTTTCCACAGAAGGCTCTAGCTCCAAATCTTCAAGTATGAGTACATATCCTAAAGTATCTGTACAAACCAGGAAGTAAAACATGGGACCTTAGAAAGGATAGGAGCTTCAGGGAGCAATGGGGAGAACAGCACGGCTCAAGTGAGACAATGGGGTGAGGAAGGAGAAAAAGGTATGGCTATAACTATGGAATGGGGAGAGAGAATACAGAAGGATGAAGGCTGGTAAAATAACAGTATGGATGTCTCCCTTAAAAAAAAAAAACAACACAATAAACATCGGTCTGTATATAATGCATACAAAGTTTAAACTCTGAGCTAACAATGCTCCCCCCAAAAGCCAAAGAACACCCAAGCAAACATCCAAAGCTAGGCATGAGAAGTCCTCTTTTGAGCTTTGGCCAGAGATGCCCTAGTATGTCGTGTATGTTCCCAAACATACAGGCTACTGCTGGTGCCTTTGGTGGCACCCTAGAAGCCACCAAAGTAGAAAGTAAATCCCTATTGCTGAAGAAGCCATGCATTTCAGACACAGAGCCCTGAGGTCTCTGAGCTGGAACTGACCTGAACTGTCCCTTCTCTGAGGACTAGCTTTCATGGTATCAGAAGATACCAGACAAACTTCCAAAGGAGAGAATCCGCCAACAGTCCTACCCGGCTATGACGCCTGTGTCCCACAGTGACCTACATGGCATGTTAACTCTACGGGTGCAGCATGGACACACATATCTCAGTGGTAACCAACAGCTCTCTAATTGGACATAAGACTCACTCATCAAGAGGGAAATGAGTCATACCTGGTACAAGCAACCTAGACAACTACCTGGGGCTGGTGAAGTCATAGGTCTTGGAGAAGAACCTACAACCACCACTTTCCCAAAGCAGCACAATTCCTAACTACAGTCTAAATGTTCATCCTTATACCCACAGATAAGTGACGCCTTCACATACCCACAGATAAATATAGCCTTTACATACCCACAGGAAGTGTAGCCTTCATCCCTCATCAAGAAAACTGCTCTTTACAACAGAGACCATTATAGAAAACCACAACCAATCAAAATACGCAGTTATGGAGCCAAGTTAAATGGACGCGTCTATAAAATAACTCGTAAGGCCCAGGGAACAATGTGGAGGAGGGAATGGGAAGGCTATGAGAGTCAGAGGTTTGTGGAAATAGCTGTGAGGCTGTGTTGCCCAGAAATGTCAGAAGGTATACTCATAAGGTCTCACTAACGTCACTGCCTAAACATGAGCTGAATATGAATATAACAGACACACCAAAGTGGTCAAGACCTCAACCCTACACAAAGAACTAGAGAAAACTAAGGAATACTGAGAGCAGAGAAACAGTCTTTCCTAACACACCAATTGGTTATCCCTGAAAACTTACAAGTAACACTATAACAGTTGGTGCAGATTGTGTTTAAGTATTTAGGAAAATGTATGTATATACATATATAAATATATATGTAACAACAATTAATGAAAAAAGGTATGAATTTGAGAGATCGAGGAGGGTTATATATGGTAGTGTTTGGAGGGAGGAAAAGGGGAAATGATATAATTATAATCTCCCAAATAAAAAAATAATAAAATATAATAATAATAATAGTAGTAGTAGTAGTAATGACTCCAGATGAGAAAATACAGATATGGAACAGGTTATTGGAGAACACTAATTTTTTTAAATATTTATTTATTTATTATATGTAAGTACACTGTAGCTGTCTTCAGACAAGAGAAGAGGGTGTCAGATCTCTTTACGGATGGTTGTGAGCCACCATGTGGATGCTGGGATTTGAACTCATGACCTTTGGAACAGCAGTCGGTGCTCTTACCAGCTGAGCCATCTCTCCAACCCTGGAGAACACTAATTTTAAGGATGTAAGGGCTAGCTTAGGGAAAGCAAGGTTGGTTTACTTTTACTTTTAGAAGCTGGGGGGCTTTAGGATGTTTATAGGTTAAGTAGTTGACAGTGGGAATTATGGCCAGGAGAACGTCCCCGCTGAGGTTTGTAGTGATGGGCAATTGGTTTTCAGGAAGGTAACAGGATCTGTTGCGGCCCAACCAGGCGGGAAGGTGATTTCCTGGACTACATCTATGTCACAGTTCGGACCTCATTTACTGTTGTTTGTTATGTTTTAAGGCCACATTGTATTTCCAGTCTTTCAAGATTAATGGTGGGAATATATGCATCAGATACCTATTTTCAGTCCGAACTGTAAACTCTTCTGAATTAACCCTATAAAACCCTGTATAGCTTAGATAAAGCTCGTTCGGATCGTCCAAAGAACCACTGGGCACCGGCTCTCCACCCCTAGTTTGACAGCAAGCTAGGATGTCCTGGAGCGCCAGCTAACAACGTACCTGTATGCATTGTACTTGTGGATCGCCTGACTCACGTTCTTCTCAAAGTTTGCGAGTTCTGAAAAGACAACAAAGGGCTCGAGAACACGAGGACACACCCGCAAACCCGGTCCCGGGAAGGAGGTGTGGACGGGTTCCTCCACCCGCGGCCGGGACAGACGCTGCCGGGCGCTGCGACTGCGACCAGGGGGCTGGGAGAAGCGAGGCCCGGCTGAGGAGAGGGACCGGAGAGCGGCCCGGGACTCACCCACGAGCATGTCCGTGATGCCGCCGTTGAGGGACTCCTGCGGCGCCTTGCGTTTGCTCATGGCGCCGGGGACCCACACCTGCGTCCTACCGGTGGAACAATGGCGGCGCCTGACAGGGCGCAGCGCAGTGACGTCACGCGCCGAGCTACGGGGCGGGGCTAGTGGGTGCCGGGGACGGTAGTGGGAAATCCCTGGGACCAGGGCAGCGAGGAGGTCGGGTTACCTTCTGGTGGGTCAGCCTGAGAGATCATTTCTGCTCTCCAAGTCGGAGAACAGTCTGATTTAGAGCCCGAGATGCAGAAGGAGGCGGACGTCGGCTGCTGTGGACAATTGCTGCAGAACGCATGGCCTGTATTGTATGTGAGGATTGCCGGTACCAGTTCTGCTGTCCGAATCCAAGAGCTGCTCTGTGCTTTTGGACAGCATGTAAAACAAGGAATGGAATATGTTAACCAAGGTCTAAAGACGTGTTCTGGCTTTGTTTGTTTAGGTATCCATACCTCTTGTGGGAGAAGCTAAAGCTAGGAAAAGACCACAAGAAAGAAGTGTCTGCCTTAACTAAACAGCAATAGAACCCTCCTACTCTATATGTGAGACTCTTACAATTTCCTTGAGTTGAAATATAGCGCTTGCGCCATTTGTAAGTGTACCTCATGGGGTCCGTATTAATTGCAAACACAGCAGTTCGTTTTGGCATAAAGTTAAATTGTTATGATGATACACAGTAGCGTGGGTGAATCTGAAGAGTATAGAAGGAGAAAGGAAAGTCAATGACAATCTTGTCATCCACCTTAGGTATTATTAATATTTGGGGACATACACTTTCACTTTTCTACTCCAGTATTACCTTTTAAATTTTTCTATTATTGTTTTTGTTTTGTTCTGAGATGGGCTATCTATGTAGCCCAGATTGTCCTAGAACTATGAAGAGCAGGCTGGCCTCAAACTCATAGAAATCCTCCTGCCTCAGCCTCCTGGGTGCTGGGGGGGGGGGGGGCGGGTAAGTATGCAACACCAGGTCTGGCAATACATTGTTATTGTTTTAGGTGAGTGAGTTATTTTTATTAGCAAGGACAGAGCACTGCTTTTGGTACTGGATGGACAGTAGTGATAAGTCTTGTGTGCATGTCCATGTCAGGTGATGATAAAGTGGCCTAAGAACATGTCAAGAATGAGTGATTCACTGTTAGAGGACATGCTTAGCAGGAATGAGGCCTCAGCTCCACCACACTGCATGGATAAGCAAAGCAAAGCAAGGAGATAGGGCAGCCCTTGGGAGGGGAGAGATGGTTCTATTTAGCAGAACAGTTGGAAAACACCTCAGAAGGTCCCCGTGCACAGAGATATAATGGAGAGGAGAGGGCTTGGGGACAACTGGAGTGATCCCTGTAGAAGCAGCAAGGCCCACCCCCAAAGCTGCCACTAAATGTTCTGCACCAGTTGGAGCAGGTTCACAAGGACGGAGATCTGAGGACTGCAGAGTGGACTGTGGTTGGTAAAGCTAGAAAAGCAGTTAGCTTTCTATGCTCTCCCTGGACTTTGTCCCTTTCCTACTTTACATCCTCATTACTTTGTATCACTTTCTGAATACTTTGTATTCACTCTTGTTCTCCTTTCTAAATGTTACTCTATACCTAAAAGTATGTCTGTATACACTAAGGCTCTGTGGGCTAGAATACACATGTTTATTTCTATACACAAATGCTCTCTGGGCTAGAATACACATGAAGTAGAACATGCATTTTTTTCTTTTTGAGATTGTATATTTACATAATGTTATATATTGTAAGTCCATCCATTTTCTTGGAAAGTATGTGATTTACTTTTTCTTTAGAGATGAATATTCATATGTATGTATATATATATATATGTATACAATCAGATGTCTATTATCTACTTATCTGTTGATAGATATCTAGGCCTGTTTCATTTCCTTGATATAGTCAATGAAGCAGCAAAAAACCAAATTGGGTGTGCAAATATCTGTAGGTAGGGTGTGGAAGTCTTTGGATCTATGCCCAGAAGTGAATACTGGGTCATTCAGTAGTACTATTTTGATTTTTTTGAAGAGCCTCTGAACTGATTTCCATAATGGTTGTTCATTAGTTTTCACCTCCACTAGTGGTGAATAAGGGTTCCTCTTTGCCCACATCCTCTCCAGTATTTATTAGATTCCTTGATGACTGCTGCTCTGACTGGGGTGAGGTGCTATATCAAAGTAGTTTTAATGTGCATGTCCCTGATGACTAGGGATATTGGACGTTTTTGGAAATATGTATTTGGTTTTGTTTTAAAACCTGTTTCTTCAGTTCAGTAAGACAATTTGTTCATTGGCAGCTTGCTTTCCTTGGTATTCAATTTCTGCACTTCTTTGTAAATCCTGTATATTAGCCCTGTATGTTGTCTGAAGTACAGCTGGTAAGGATTTTCTCCCATCTTTAAGCTGTTGGCTTTGCTGACAGTTTCTCTTGCCATGTCAAAACATTTTAATTTCATGTAGCCCCATCTGTTGATGCCCGAGACTAGTTCCTATGCATTAAAACTGTTCAGAAAGTTTTTACCCACTCCAGTGTCATAGAGAGTATTTCCTATATTTTCATCCAGAAGGTCCGGTGTTTCAAGTTTTAAATTAAGGGCCTCCATCCATCTTGAATTCTCTTCTGTATAAGATCAGAGATAAGAGCCGAAGTTTGTTCTTCTGGGTGGAAATCGTGTTGAACAGGTTCTTATTGTTTTCACTGCATGTCTGTGATTAAGAAAGCAAAACCAGGCCAGGCATGGTGGCAGTATGACTTTAATCCCAGCACTTGGGGGGCAGGGACATAAAAAAAAAAACCAAAGCAAAACCAAAAACCTGCTGCTGCTGTGGTCCAAGGAGGTCCATCCTAAACTAGCGTCCAAATTCAGAGATGTTGGACATGTGGTAGTAGTTTTGGAGACAAAAAAGATGCAAGGTTGAGGGCACCACAGATTGTTTCTCCCGTAGTTTCAGAAAGCGGCTAAAGCTTGCAATGCGGCCCAGGCAGAGTCTGTGGGGCCACTGTGTAAAGCAGTAAAGGGAAGTCTGGCTTGAGCTGGAGACTCGGAGATGTTAAGATTCCAGAGCCCTGAGATACTTGCCAAGAAGAGCAATACATACCTGGAGCAGAACCAACCCAAGAGAGTAATGTTCATTCCAGGAAGGGAAGCTGGAGGGCCCAGGACATCTATGTCAATCATAGGGATTGAAGGCCCAGATAACAGTGCCAAAAGGACTTGGTGTTTGCCCTTCGGGGGCCAGTCCTGTTTCAGTCCAACCTTTCCACTTTACTCCCCTATTTTTCCCTTTTGTAATGGGAATGCATATTCTCTACCATTATATGCTGTGGGTATGAAATTTGCTCTTTTATTTTCCCGGGGGGGGGGGTTGTTTTCACAGATTAAAGGATTGTCCCTTTAAGGGTTTATTCAGCTTACACTTCCACATTGCTGTTCATCACTAAAGGAAGTCAGGACTGGAACTCAAGCAGATCAGGAAGCAGGAGCTGATGTGGAGGCCATGGAGGGATGTTACTTACTGGCTTGCTTCCCCTGGCTTGCTCAGCTTGCTCTCTTATAGAACCATGTCCCTCTGAGTCCCACAGAGACTGGAATTTTAAAGTGTAAAGCTCATGGGAGATTTTGGAGTTGGCTAAACTGCATTTTGCACCATGACAAGTCCATGTGTCTTGTGGGCTAGGAACCTAGATGTGGTAGTTTGAATGAGAAATGTTCCCCACAGACTCACATATTTTTAAACGCTTGGTGTGTGTGTGTGTATGTGTGTGTGTGTGTGTGTAACCTTTAGAAGATGCAGGATTGAAGGTTTTTAGTCTTGTCCCACTTCCTTCCTGATCTCCTCTGCTTTCCCGTGTATGGAAGAATATGATCACCCAGCCTCCTGCTCCTGCCACCAGGCCATGCCTGCCCCGTTCTAGGTCCAGAGATGGGGATTTTTTTTTAAAAAGCTACTTGCATTTATCTTTTGTATATGGGTGTTGTACTGGCTGGTTTTGTGTGTCAACTTGACACAGGCTGGAGTTATCACAGAGAAAGGAGCTTCAGTTGGGGAAGTGCCTCCAGGAGATACAACTGTAGGGCATTTTCTCAATTAGTGATCAAAAGGGGAGGGTCCCTTGTGGATGGTGCCATCCCTGGACAGGTGCTCTTGGCTTCTATAAGAGAGCAAGCCAGGGGAAGCAAGCCAGTAAGGAACATCCCTCCATGGCCTTCACATCAGCTCCTGCTTCCTGACCTGTTTGAGTTCCAGTCCTGACTTCCTTTAGTGATGAACAGCAGTGTGGAAGTGTAAGCTGAATAAAACCTTTCTTCCCCAACTTGCTTCTTGGTCATGATGTTTGTACAGGAATAGAACCCCTGACTGAGACAGGTGTTTCACTTACACATACATGTGCTTGCTGCTGCCAGCAGAGGCTAGAAGAGGTATCTAATCCTCTGGAACCGGAGTGACAGAGGGTTGTGAGTTTCCATGGGGTGCCGAGAATCAAACACAGGTCTTTTGGAAGAATAGCTGGTGCTATAATGGCTGACTTTATGTCTCCAGGCTGGACATGGGGAAATGCTGTCTACACATGATAAAGATGATCGTGGACTTTTAAGCTGACATCCAGATGAGATTTTGGTCTCAGGAGTTGATGCTGCACTTAAGACTCTGGATATGTGAAAAAAGTTTTGTTGAGGCCAGAGGTTAGACTGGGTTGATGGTGGGCAGGTGGGTAGGTTAGATGTCTACATCCTAAGTTCTAGAATGTGTGGATATCACATCATATCTCGAAATGCATGACTGCATTAAAATCTTGAGACGAGGGATTTATTTATTCTAGATTTCCCAGACTGGTCCTAAATCAAGTGAAAACTTTTTCTTTTAAATCAAACTAGGATAAATATGAAAGAGGAAACTGCAGGAGTGACCCTGAAAGGCTGAGTGTGAAGTCCTTCGCAGCTCAAATTTGAATACAGCAGCTATATTTGGTAGTGCTGTTTTGGGAGGTAGTAGAACTTTGGGGACAGGGTACCTAGGTTAGGGTTGAGACACTGGGGTTTGACGGTTACACGCCTCACTTCTGGCCCAACTGCTCTGCTTCTTGATTGTCATGTTATGACAAACATAACCAGAACTCCCTGCTTCTACCTTTCATTCGCCCTGGCTCAGTCAGGGGCCAGTTCTTTGCCCTGATGGGACATACCTTAGCTGTGAGAAAAGTAAGTGGTCCCTAAGAAAGAGAGCCTACCTCAAGCTGAAGATTATCTGAAGCCACTGAAACAAGAAGAGGTCAGCAAAGGCTCTCTCTCCAGACCTTTAGGGTAAGTATAGTTTTGATGACATTTAGATCCCAATTTCTTAAATTTCTGCTTTAGCTTTGTCCTATGTCATTTGTTACATTTAAAGAGGAAAAAAAATTTTTTTTAAGAATTTTCTGTGTGTGCGCGCGCGCGCGCGCGCGTGTGTGTGTGTATGTGTGTGTGTGAGTTCACTGGTTGGCTTTGAACATGTGTGTGTGTGTGTGTGTGTGTGTGTGCGTGTGTGTGTGTGTGTGTGTGTGTGTGTGTGTGTGAGTTCACTGGTTGGCTTTGAACATGCTTCCAGGGAACTCACCATCAACATCAACCCTCAGATCCCTGCATAGTCTGCCTTCTCTCTGCTTTATTTATACACAATGTCCCAGGATTTTACCTATAGAAGGGGGAACATAGCTATTTCATTGTGCTGGATACCCTTACGTCAACTTAATAGAAACTAGAACCTTACTTGAGAAAATGTCTTTATAAGATCCGGATGTAGGACATTTTCTTAATTTGTGGGTGGTGCTATCTCTGGGCAAATGGTCCTGGTCTATAAGAGATCAGGCGAGCACACCAGTAAGCAGTATCCTTCCATGGCCTCAGCATCAGTTCCTGCCTTCAGGTTCCTGCCCCGCTTGAGTTCCTGTCCTGACTTCCTTTGATGATAAACTGTGATGTGGAAGTGTAACCTTTTCCTCTCCAACTTGCTTTCTGGTCACAGTGTTTCATCACGGCAATAGAACGTTCCTCTTTTGCGGAGGCAGAAGTAACCCTTGAATTTTACTCTGTCAATTTACAGTGCTCTAGTGACAAACTTTCTAAACCACTGCCTTGGGTTAATGTCCTTTTTCTTGCATAAAGGTTTCCCATGACCCCAACAGCATATGAAACCACAGCTCTCTTAGCCCAGCATCCATTCCCTGCCCAGTCTGGTCTCACCCCTCCTTTCTGGTCCTACTTCCTATGATGCCCTTTCTAAACACTGAGTGCACATGCAGGGTAGGACTCCATGGCCAAATGACATTACTCATGGGTGAATTCACGCTGAGCTTGAGCCAGCACCTTTATTGTCAGAGTTTAAAGACAGCTTACCAGTGCACAGTCAACCTCTAAGAAACAGAGCACACAGCACCTCTGGACTCCTTTGACCATTGATGCTTCATACTGTCTCTGCGGTGGCCGCTCTGACATTTCTCTGTTCCAATTTTATTTATTCTCTAATCAAATATACCTGTTTATGATAACCTGAGCCTGTTTTGCTTTTATACACACACATGCAGGCAAACACACAAGTTTTGTGTGATGTTAAAATGGCTCACGATCTAGACATACTATTCAAATTTTACAAAGTTTCCCATGACGTTGAAATTTGAGCTCAGAAGTATGGTAACTGTGGAAATAGACCCTTGAGCCCAGGATACATATCTGAGTAATGTTAACCAAAAATAGAAACTATTTATAAAATGAATCAATTTAATAAGGCTGCTAGTTAATTTAAGAGGCAGCAATATCCGCACACACCTGACAGGTACCCAGGAGTCACAGAGTGTTCAGTAGGGCAGTAGTTGGCGTAAGACCTTCCTCTTTCTTTTTCATCCATGACAATTGATTCCAGGTAATCTTTGGGACTCAAGACGTGTAGATGCATTTCTGTTCTGCCTGGCTGGAGCAGAGGCAGTAGGGAGCTTGGCATCAACATCACTACAACATAGTCAAAGGTCATTTGCTGCAACAACCAGCACAGAAGGTAGAAACATTTACCCAGGAAGAAGTGAAGAGGAAGACAGACACAGGACTGCCAAACCTGTGACTAAATGTCTAAGGAAGCTGGGTCCTGGTGATGTTCCAGCTGCACGGTGCCGAGGGACGGGCAGGGCAGGGCTCCCTCCCCCAGCAGTCCAGAGGGGACGGGCTGTCTGCTGTCTGGAGGCACTCAAGGTAGACATTTGTCATTTCTCTGTGTGGCTTTCTCTGTACAGCAGCTATGAAGCGCTTGCTGCAAGTGCTTGTGACCTGCACTGTTGTGCTTCTGTGGTGGAGGGCGTCCAGTGTGTACACAGGGCCAGCCTAGGCTGCTGCAGGCAAGCATTGCAGCGGCTGGCAGAGGGAGAGTTCCACCTGGAGAGACCAGAACATCATCACATGCAGAACCACGGACCAGCTCATGGGCACCTCAGTCACAGGCCTGCTCCGGGCTACACCTTTCTTCATCCTCCGTCTGTAACCAGCTCCAGTCTAGAGTCTGAAAGTCAACAGGCACATTAAATACTCAGTGGCGGGGGCCATCATTCCTCTTCAGGAGACAAGCAACCCCATCTAGAAGGAGGGTTAAGCCTTATCAGCATCAGTCCTGGTACTACAGGGCACCTTTGAGCCAAGCGAGTTATAGATTCAAACGTGCAGCAGATTCCCTTTGGACTAGCTGAAGTTCTTGGAACTCTGTGCCTGTGGAATGTGGATGGCCATTTTAGTGCGACCTGTAGCATAGAGCGTTCATTTACATACTCACTGCAGATGGGCGGGAATCATTTCAGGTATCCGTTTCCATGGCAACCAGAGGAGGCTGCCCTTTTCTCTGGCTAAAGTGCAAGCAAGCAGTGAGACAGAAGAAACGGTAGGCACGAGGAGGCAGTGAGAAGCAGCAGGCGTTAGGGAGGCTCACTGAAGGAGAGGAGTGAGCAGGTTAGCAAGGACGGCAACTGAATGGAGTGTCTTCTGGTTCCCCAAAGTTAGACGTCAGAGTAGTTAGTAGATGGTTGCAATAGCAGAAAAAGGCCATTTAGACCCCGACAACTGTTTAAGCTCTGTTTGAAAGTGCCTGGATCGTGGTTAGACTTTTCTCCAGGTCAGCTTCTCTGATATTGCTAATGCTTGTGGCTAAACTGAGTCTTTGAGCCACAGGCTGTGACAGGTTTCTCTTTTGTCACAAAGCCCAGCACAGTGCCCAACACATACAGACGTTCTGTAATGGTCCCCCAGATAGAGAAGGGGCTTCTGGTACCGCTGCCACCTTGTCAGGATTAAATGTCATAAGGATTAAGATAATGAATGACCGTGGTATTCCTAAGCATGAAATAATTATGAAAACCTGAAAAGTGCAGAGACAGCCACGAGTCTCTGCTGAGCCAAGGCGGACGCCAAGCTGCTTTTCATCATTGGCTGCAGAGAGGGAACGGACAAGCTGGGCTCCCTGCAGGCTGTTACCGTGAAGCTCTGGTCCTGTTCCTTCACGGTGTCTTGCAACGCGCTTTCTAGTCGGGCGCAGAGGGCGTGTGCTTCGGCCACCAGTTCTTCGCTGAGGACAAGGATCAGGTTACCAGGACAAGGTCATCAGGACCAGGACAAGGTCATCAGGACCTTACCAGGGCTGATATACTGCTTTAAAATATGCTAAAGAACTCCATACCGTTCTAAAACATCATAGGAATAACTCATGTCTTAAAGCACGGAATCACTGACTAGTGGTTTCAAGTATCTAGCTAAATACTGGACAGGTGCTCAAACCCTACAAGACAACATTGCTGAAAATGTGGAATAGTAAATAGACTTTCACATAGTAAACATCCTTAAAAAAAGGATTTATTTTTCTATTTTACGTGTATGTGTGTTTGTCTGCGTGTCTGTCTGCACACCATGTGCATGCAGTGCCCACAGATGACAAAGAGGACAGTGGATCCCTGGACCTGGGCTAGAGCCCTTGTGAACTCAGGTCCTCTGCCACAGCGGCCGGTGCTCTTAGCTGCTGTGCTGTCTTAGCGCTAACATTTCTTCTTGATTTACACATAACCAAATTTCCATCCAAAGTGCCAAAAGATGTTCCATCGCCTGTTTTCTTGAGTTGGGTTTTTGTTTTTGTTTTCGTTTTTGCAGTGCTGGGAATTGAGCACAGGCCAGCAAATGCTCTACCCCTGAGATTGAGCCCCAAATCACAGTTTTAAAAATGGAAATGAAAAAAAAAGATCAAGAAATGTATGAGTTTGCACAGTGCACAGTTCTGGGAAGGTACTGCATCTAAACTGAACCATCAGTTTTCTATCATGTATTGCCTATGACACGGGGCAAGCCAAACCAAACTCTGTGTCCTTTTCCAACCTTGTGAATCTTGTGAAACAGAGAGAGAAGGCATTCACTGTACCCATGCTCACAGGCTAACCTTTCTGAACCTGGGGGCTATCACTGAAGGAAAAGGACCAGTGCCTCAGATTTCCCTTCTCCTTCAAATGTGACATTCTGTGTGGGGAATAACCAGGAGTCTTGGCCAGCCTAAAGGCTCACTGTCAGCTCCAGAGAGCACAGGGAGGTTCGTGACCCAGTGTCTGGCCTCCGGAAGCTTGCAAGAGATGGGAGAGGTAATTAAGACTCCACAAAAACATATCATTAAATACCAAAGGCTGTACACTCCCTAGGATCAGAAATAGAATTTTCAAAAACCGTCTTTATTATTATGTAATTTATATTTGGAGCTGGGACAACAGAGAGGTAAGATGTAGCTGCTAGAGTTTCCTAGTATCATGGCAGATCTGCAAGGATATGCCACCGGAGGGATTAGATTTTAGTAAGGTTTATTATAAGATTAGGTTTTAGTTGTTGCACCCAGAGATTGAGTTACCATTGTTTCTGAACTAAGTTTGTGTTGTGTTTTCTTTTAGGCTATCTGGGTTCAGGAGAGAAGGGTATGGTGGTATGGCAGCAAAGTGTGGCCTTGCCAGATGTGCATCACAAAGGCCGTGGGGGATCTGAAGCACAGGGCTGGCGTGGTAGCAACTTGCTAGTGGGAACCTGGTGAGCTGGGTGGAGACTTTTCAGGAGCGACAGGCCACTGAATCTCCAGGGCATGGCCGGTCAAGCCGCCAGGGTAGAGAGTTAGAGGCATGAGTGTGGGAATGTGCCAATTCTATTTTTTCAATATTTCACTCAACAGATAGTTAATATTTCACTCAAATTAAAACAAATGAAGTGGCCGGGCGGGCGGTGGTGTCCCACGCCTTTAATCCCAGCACTTGGGAGGCAGAGGCAGGCGGATTTCTGAGTTTGAGGACAGCCTGGTCTACAGAGTGAGTTCCAAGTCAGCCAGGGCTACACAGAGAAATCCTGTCTCTTGTCTCGAAAAAAAACAAAACAAAACAAAACAAAACAAACAAAAAAAAAGTAAATATTGCATGTGCCTACACTTAGGCCTTTCCTATGTTGCCAAGAAGATATAAAACCCAGTATTGCTGTGGAGCCCACGTTAGACTGAATTTGAGTATCCTGTAAGACGTATTAACGCAATATATCTTTATATCATCACTATGTGTAACTACAGAACGGTTCATCGTCTCCGCAAACAGACCTGGTACCGACTTCCAGTCAGCTCACCCCCACACTCACTACAGGCCATCATCCACTCCTTCCTATCCTGAAAGACTTATCATCAGGAAGTGCTTCAAGCATCTGTACCGTGGGGGGCCCAGTATGCAGAAGACATGAGCAATGCCAGGGGGCTGAACGGAGCAGACCCCAACACGGCCACTGGTGACTGTGAAGGGTGGGGAGCCGTGGGCCTTGCGTGCAGAAACCACCAGAACAAGATCTGAGGAAGGAGGGTCTGCCTTGTCAAAAGGCAAGTCTTTGTATTTCAGTGTGTCACAGACCAGTCAAAGAGCGGCTGGGTACCACCTCACTTCAGAGGTCCACAGTGGGACCCAGCACCTGACCTATTGCTGTTGTTGGTACTTCAGGTTGGACTAGCCTAAGGCAAGCCATTTGTACAACAGACTAATTCCAGACCCACACTGAGGTGTTCATAAACCCCTAAGAGTTTAAACATGATCTACACTGGAGAACAAACCCACTGTTACTGGCCAGACAACTTGGTCAGAATGTCACTCTAGGTAAACAGAAGACTTGGCTAGAAGTTAAAGAGTCAGGAAGCAAGAGAGAAGCTAAAAGCCTTGCTAGGGAAGAGAAAAGACCTGAGAGGGCTCGGCAGGTAAAGGCACTTGCCTCACCTGGTAACCTGAGTTTACGTCCCAGGACCCACAAGGTGGAAGAAAGGAACCACCTTTACCAGTTGTCCTCTGACTCTGACAGGGCACTGCGGTCCCCGCCTCCTCCCAGCAATTAAAAAGAAGAAAAACAGGAGAAGAGGTGAAGGGAGGGTGGAGGGAGGCATTGGGTGGGAGGCGCAGCCCAGTCACTAAGGACATCCTTGGTCCTCAGCCTTCCTAATGCTGGGACCCTTTCCTCGTGTTGTGGGGACCCCCAACTGTAAAATTAAGTTCGTTGCTACTTCATGACTGCAATGTTACTATTGTTATGAATCATAATATAATATCTGAGATGAAGGATATCTGATAGTGACCCCCGAATGTGTCATGACCCACAGGTTGACCCCCACTGCCCTAGATGGCGGTCCCTGGGAGGGAGAAAGCCAGGGGCTCAGGCGTGACAAAGAGGGCTCACCCTGAAATGGGTTTTACAGAACAATTAGCATCCACTAATTGTTCTGTACAGCAGGACTAACAATCTCAGTGTTCTCACTGGGCAACTGGTAATCCAACTCTTGGGCAGGGAAACTAGTTGGCACATGACAAGAGACTGTAAAAAACAGTCCTGATCTGTGTCCACAGATCCTGATAAACACAAAAAGAGACTCACAGACAAGACCTAAGGGCTAACCAGGCAGTGGTGGCACACACCTTTAATCCTAGTACTTGGAGGCAGAGACAGGTGGATTTCTGAGTTCGAGGCCAGTCTGGTCTACAGAGTGAGTTCCAGGACAGCCAGGGCTACGCAGAGAAACCCTGTCTTGAAAAACAAAAAACAAAAAACAAAAACAAAAAAGACCCTAAGGCGGAAGTGACTGGTGACAAGCACACACATCCGTTCCCAGTCTCCCTGCGAGCCCTTCAACATGGCGCTTGGCGCTGTCAGGCACAGCTTACCTCTTCTTGTCGGCTTCAGGTAAGCTGTCACAGGTGCTGGAAGGCTGGGACATTAGCTGACCAGGGTGACTAAGTCGAGACACGTTCATGCTATCTGGGCTCCCACTCACTGGACCTCGGACTTTGCTCTGAATGAGGATGACAGAGAGTCAAGCAGGTTATGGAGTCTACCGGCTACGGAGATGGCTCCGTGGAGACGGTGCTGCTCTTGCAGCAACGCACAGTGGGTGGCTCACAAATGCCCATAACTCCAGCTCCTGGGAGACCCAGTGCCTCTGGCCCTCTCAGACACCTGCACTCGTGCGCATACCCACACGTGGGCACATAATTAAAGATAAATCTAAAGGAGAGGAAGGTGTTTCACTCTTTTTCCAAGTAGAAAACAAGATACGCAAAGAGGTTATAACAACTGTACTACCTGTGGGGTAGCTAAGAAAGAACACTGAGGGTCCGGATGACTGGGGTGGCTACAGCTGGCCTCCTGCAGCCAGAGGCCCAGAAAGTGGCTAGTGGCCACCTCTTCAGGCCTGCAGCCAGGGACCAGACCCTGCAGCCAGTTCCTTAGCACCTCTAGCCACTTCTCCAGTTGAGCCTCTCGCCTCTCTTTGGTTGGGTTACCTCATACACTCTTTGTTGCCCCTGGTCCTCTCTTCACTGGGGCCAGAAGCTGTGTGGCCCTAATCTCCGCCCTCAGGTTGGGATCCCCCCCAGCTAACCACCAAGGTCCACCTTCAACAGGCCTTTTAAGAAAGCAGGTTTGTACTGTTCTTCACCCATCTGCTGCACCACCCGTGGAGAGAGCCAGACACCTGCTTCCTGTTTCTGCCCTAGGTATGCAAGCTTAAATCATCTGGATGGGCTAGCCTGCTTCTCACAGGGTCCTCAACTTCCAAGCAACGCCTCAGTCTCTTGGTGCTAAGGTTTGACAAGGCTGTATTCTGTCTCCGGCTACCTCCTGGGTGTTTTCTCCCTAAGTTATTTCACTGGGAGCGGGAAGAAGGAACCCTTTAGTGTTTCCTCTTGTGCTATAAGAATGAGGGGCGCTGGTGCTAGCTCAGTCAGGCTTACCCTCAAAGCAACCCTACAAGCTCTGCTCCAGTCCAGTTTACCAGCAGGCAGCACGCACTCCTCTGGAGTGTGGTCGTTTTCACATCACTCCAACTCACTGTGCAAGAAAGAGCCTTTCTGGTTGTCCCCGCTCACTCCCCAGAGAGCTGCGGCTCCTGCCCTGAATTCACACGCGACCACTTCTGCACACCACAGAGTTTCACACTTTAGCAGGCTAGAGTGCTCTCTGTCAAGTCCTCGTCTGCGCCCTCACTGGGTTGCGGTGAATGCCAGACCCAGCTCCCCATGTGCCACGGCTCCCACACTGCTGGGCATTCATGAATGCAGCTGGCAGAGCAAGCCAGCGCGGGTTATCTCCATTTCCCCTTCCCTCCTTCCTTACGGGAGGAAACATCCCCCAGCTCCCATCCTCAGGCAACGCCAGCAAGGATGCTCTGGATTCTGACTTCCCTGAGTTCTCTAGAGTGAGTGCAAGGGTGAGCTTGCTGGGGTGAGTCTCTCAAGGCGCTGCCTCCTCCTGTTTGGCCTATGGAGATGCTCCAGTCTTAGAAGCTTTACCAAGCACCATTTTTGTTTTCTGCTTCTGTAATAAGCCATCTCCTTTTCTTGCTCTTTTTGGGGTTATTTTGTTATCGGAGGCAGCTCTTACTACGTAGTTCAAGCTAGCCTTGAACAGCCTGCTCCAGAATCCCAAGTGTTGGGATCATAGGTGTGCGCCACCATGCCACCTCCTTATCTGCCCACTAACAACACCTTGAAAGGTGTCACGACATCCTAAATTCATCATCCTCCTGTCTCAGCAAGTGCTGGGATTATAAGTGTGCAACCTTCTGCTTAGCTCTGTGTGTGTGTGTATATGTGTGTGTGTATGTGTGTGTGTCTGCGCATGTTGCTAGGGTCTGAACCCAAGGCCTTATACATGGGGCAGACATCTTTCTGCTGAGCTGCACCTCTATGCCTGAATGTCTTATAAGAGACATTCAGATGAGACAGTGATGTCAACTGAAGACCCAGATGCAGATGAGGTAGCCTGAGCCACCGAAGCTGGAGAGGGCCGTGGGGGTGGAGTAGCTTTGCCCTGGATCTATCAGAGGGGATAGATCTGACCATTTTGCTGACAACTGGATTCTTAACTTCTGGCCTCTGAAGCTCTGGAAGGACAATGTCTGCTGAGCTACTTGCGGCAATTACAGTAGCCTCATGGGTAAGAAAATCACCTCCCATAAGCCCTCCCTGCAGGAAGCCTCGCTGCCCACTCCATGTCATAGGTCAGTGACTGACAGAGCAGCCACAGCTGAGGGCCTGCCCGTGCCTCCTCAGAGGGCGGTGACAGCACATGGGGGCGGAGCCCTGAGAGGTGGGAGTAAGTCACTCACACAGGCGATCTTCAGGAGGTTCCAGAGCTCCTTCTGCCGCTTCTCCTGAAGCCGGACCACGGTCTTCTCATCCTCGTTCATAAGTCTCACCACCTCTTCTACCTTGGGCAGCAACTCCAGTGCCTTCTGCTTACAAACCACGGTCTTACTGTAAGGAAGGAGAGAGCCACACTCCCGAGAGCTCTGGGCCGGCACAGCCTGGCTCTTCACTGTGGATCAGAGCAGAGCAAGGATACCCGGAGGCCACTCAGCATGGCTTCCCTCTGCATCCCGTCCTGGTGGGGGGAGACAGGGAGCGCCTACCTGAGCTGGGTATAAATCACCCGCACTTTCTTCTCGAAGCTTTGGATTGCCTGAAGCAGCAGCCGTACCATTTCCTGGCTGTCCCCTTCTGTCCTTTGGTCTGCAGAGAGTGGCACAGTTGCTCCCACTGGCCTCCAGGGGAGACCAGTGTCTCAAAGACAAGACAAATCCGGGCTGGGTGAGAGCCACGTACCTCTTGGCTTCTCCCTGAGTCTTCTATAGAGCTCCCGTGCTTGCTCCTCTCTGGAGGAGAGAAGGCCACAGTCACGGCGCAGCGAGAGCATTTAAAGCACTGCCTGCTAACTCTTGCCCGCACATCACTACTTTTTAGACTGCTGGTCATATGTTCTCAATGGGAAAAAAAAAAACCTGCCAGTTTTGGTAATATTTATAAAACCCAAATGCCCCAAACAAGAACAAACTTAAAGATTATATTCTGCCTCTGCTTAGCTACAAGAGTGATTCGAGGTACCATTTCTGGACCTGACCAAGAAAATACTTGCCCTCAAAAACGGAAGTCCGAAACTAGCCATGAGTGCCTATTCTTTCCTCTAACGCTGGTGGGCTGGTAACAGCCTTAGGAGGAGGCGCTACCTAATCTTGGTTGCACATACTTAGGAAGCTGAGGTGGTGGGATTTCTGTGAATTTGAGGCAAGGCTTGACTCCCTCGCAAGTACCAGGTCTGTCAGTACTATGTAGTGAGACTCTATTTTGAAACAAAGAACGCCTGCACCCACAGACATCCGCATATACATGTGCACAGAGTGAAGATTCCCATTTGGAAACGTGAGGAGAGTAAGGGTTAGTATATAAGATACAATGGAGAACCAATAATCCTTTGTTATCAGATTTCTCATCCTAAGAATTCTAGTAAGAGCCTGGGGATACCGATCGCTTCAGGTGGCAAGGCCCTTGACCTGACCCACCCTCCTGGAGCCCTCTGCGGGTGGCACCCAGGGCTGCACGTTAGGGTCTCTAGGCAGCATGGAACCACACAATGCCAAACTGCTGGACTCAGCAGCCTCCGCCCTCAGTTCTACTTCCTGCTCTGGGAGCCGGACCTAGGGCTGGGCTGGCTGAGCAGGGTTATCTGCTGCCGCAGACATGTGTGTGTGTGTGTGTGTGTGTGTGTGTGTGTGTGTGTTGCATGTGCGTGTGAGTGTGTGCGTTTTACAGCCTTTAAGAGTTACTGGCTTGCTCCTTACTTATCCTAGAGAATGCGCCAAGGTGACTCACGAGGACACACCCCACAGAGCCTCCAGAAGCTCTGCAGGGTGTCAGTGTGCTCTGGGGGACAGTGTCGTCCCTCCCCTGTTGTACTCACAGGTCATCCAGGGTGCCCCCCTGCTTTCGACCCATGGGACTCCTCTGCAGGTCCACGATGTCAGTCTGTAGTGCCATCATCCGCTCTACCAGATGCTTCACGTCGTTCTCCTGATGGAAAAGCTGTGCTCATGCCAACTGATGGGCAAAGGGCATCGTGAGAGGACAGATGTGCTGGGCAGGCCGGGGAGACCCTCAGCTGACTGAATGTGTGTTCAGGAATGAGATGTTCCAAACTTGAATCTCGTGGCTACCACTTTCTAGCCGTGAGACTGTCAGAAGTTACTTAGCTGTAAGCCAGTCTCCTCTTCTAGAAACAAGCTTTCAATAGGGCTAAACTGCAGTTTAAACCAATAGAGACAGCTCAGTAGCTGGCAGGGAAGATGCTCAATGCTATTACTTTGTCTTCTTTCACTGTGTCTACCAAAAGCAGGGGCTAAAGCCGACTGCCAAATTGGTGAGGAAGACACACAGTTCTTCAGAATTAGACAGAAGGAATGATATATAAGACAAACATCTTTGAATAAGATGTATCACTGTCTGTATGCATAAGCTCGTGTGTGTGAGTGTGCTGGCATCTGCGTGCCACGGTAGCTCATGTGCGCGCGCGTGTGTGTGTGTGTGTGTGTGTGTGTGTGAGTGTGCTGGCATCTGCGTGCCATGGTGCCTATGTGGAGGTAGGAGAGGACTTTCAGGAGTGGATTGTATTGTTCTGTGTTTCTGAGGCAAATCTTTCTTGTTGGTTCTGACACAGTGTGTACTTCAGAGTAGTTGGTCTGTGGGCTTCTAGGCAATTCTCTTGCCTCTGCCTCCCATCCTGCGGTAGGAGCGCTGAGATTTCAGGCGCATGCTATTATAGTCTTTTTAAATGGTGGGTTCTGAACATCTGACTCTAGTCATCTGTACACCTTTGGGTTAGCATTCACACATCAGGTCTCACTTACAGTTAGATACTAAGGTCCAGAGGGAAGGGCCCTGTCCAGTGCACAGGGAGAGGCCCTGGCAGGCAGGGTCTCAGATCTGTGCATGGTGCCCCAAGTAACCCTTCTCTAACCTTGTAAAGTGGGGTTTAAAATGGCACCTAAGGTAAACCATCCTGAGACTTCTGCTTAAACCCTTTCTTCCTAAACCTGGAGCAATTGTGCCCGCTCCCAGGTCTGGGCACAGCAGGGCTCTCTCAACTCGCTGCCCTGTATCCGTCCAACGAGTCTGGCTAGGGTCAGAGGATATGTTGAGGAAAGGCTCAGTTTTGACACAGCAGCTCAAACCAGCATTGGGCAAGGGAGTGGAAGACGGCAGACAAAGTTCCTGTCACACCAGAAGCCCAGAGCCCTCCGGTGAGTCTCCTACCCGCCCACACTGCTCCACAGCCTGCTCCATTTCCCGCCAGGCCAGCAGCAGTTTATCTGATGCTGGAAGAAAAATGGAAAGAAAAAAAAATGAAAACCAAAAACATCATAAAACTAAAACAGAAGTTAAAAACTGAACAGTAAGAGGGCAAAGAAGGGGGTGGGGAGGAAAAAAAAAGAAGGCAAAGAAACTTCAGAGAGAAAGAGACGGGAGGATAGAAGTGGCTTCCGGCTCATGGCGGGCAGAGCGCACTCACTGATTCCAAATTCAGTCTGCTCTTTGTACTTCTCCAGGTCAATCTGGACGCTGGCTTTAAAGAAATCCAGCTTGGCCTTGAGCTGCTGGGCCATGGAAGCCATGGCGTTCTTCATCTTGGAGAGGCAGCTGTTGTTCCGAAGAAGATTCATCCTGCGAGGACAGTAAGAAACAGAAATGGAACCTTGGGACCCGTCTTGGGACACACTTCCTGTATAGTAACAAAATGCTTCGCGAAGGGGGCCTCAGCTAATCGCCCACAGCCACCACTGACACCAAAACGGCCTCCCGGAACCATAAGGATGGCTTCCTAGTCTGTGCCAAGGCAGAAAGGTCTCTATCAAAGCTGGACTTAGGTAAAATTCTACACCTAGGCTCAACACATTCGTCCTATTTGGAGAACCCACCAGCAAGTTCCAGTTAGCCAACATGGTTAACCCAAGGCTCACTAAGTTTCTCCAAGTTCCCAAGTCCACGCAGCTGGGCTGCCCAGACCCAAGTTCTGCACGCCTGCCCCATTTGCTAACCCCTGGCCTCAGTCAGCCCACCCAAACGCTCCCTGTCGTCCAAAGCAGAGTCCCTAAGCGTCCCTTCTGGATCCCTGCCTCAGCCACCTCTCTAGAGTCAGGCCAACAAGCAATTTAGAATGTATTAGGTAAAGCCAGTCTGGCACAGTACATGGCGGCCCGCTGTCCCTGCTGCAGTCGGTTACAGTCTTCCTTCAGCGTTTGGATGCTGTGCCAGACTTGGCCCCACACTTTCCTCAGCTGGAAGAAGGAGAGGTTCCGCTTGGGCTCCTGAACTGGAAACAAACAGTTGTGAGAGAGGAACTCAGCTCCAGGGAACCACATCCTGCCCCACAGCATTGCCAGTTTTTTTTAGAAGTTATATAATTGCTACACGGTTACATAATTCTACAGGTATTGTGGCTCGTTATTAGTTTAAACATTTCGGCGTTCCGTTGACAGGACGGGTGGCCAGCGGAAAGCTTCCCATTGGGTTTGATGGTGATGAGCAGCTGCAATCCAAGCACTTGGGTGGCTGAGGCAGGAGGTCTGCTGTGAGACTGAGGTAGGCTAAGATTTCAGTCAGTTCAGGGTCAGCCTGTGCTACAGACAATGTGGAGAAAGAGTCACCAGCCTGTGCTATGGACAACGTGGAGAAAGAGTCATAAGCACACACACCCATATATTATCAATAGAAGTTCTCATTGTCAGGACAGTTAAGATTGAATATAGTGAGAATTTGGTTTTTTTTTAAAAAACAGAGATAAATATGTTTTGTTTTAATCTCAGCTGTGGGACATGAGGCAGCTTCAGATTGTCCACGGCAGCTGATTATGATTTGCCTCGGGATCTAGCAGGGATGTGATTTTTGTCAGCTGCAGGTAGTTTTTTCCCTGAGTGTGTGACATTTGGAATTAGGGGGCCTATGCAGAGGATATATGCTAGAGCCACAATTGGGGGGTGGTGGTGCTGTTAGCTGATTGGCTGGTTGGAACTATTGGCTGGTTGGAACTGTTAGCTGATTGGCTGGTTGGAACTATTGGCTGATTGGCTGGTTGGAACTGTTGGCTGATTGGCTGGTTGGTGGTTGGTTGGTGTTGGTTGAGATTTGTCAGGTTGTCATGTGCGAAAAGATGAAAAGAATAATAAATATCCTGATCAAGCTTGTTCCAAAGAAAGTGACACTGCAACCACCAGGAAGCAGTCTGACAGTGTCATTGCCTCCCCACCCCCTTTTTTCTTTACAACCCAGTCTCAGGGGTTCAGAACAGTAGAAGAAGAGGGCTGGAGAAGGACTGAAGGAAAGGGAATCCATGAAGTAGCCAAAAGTCCAGTAACAGTTGTATGAAATTTTCATGAAATATGAAAGTACACCATCAGGTGGGATGTCTCAGTGGGCGAGACCAGAGTTCAATCCTTGGGACCGAGTGGATGAGAGCAGGAGAAGAGAACTTATTCCAAAGTTGTCTGCTGACATCTACATGTGCACACCTCTAGTGTGGCACATTTGACCCCCGACAATGACAAATAAGTTAATTAGGCAAGTACTTTAACACGAAGCAGTAGCCAGCAGTACTAATGATATTTAAATAATCAAGAAGCCTGGGCCATCTCTGAGATGTTACATGCTCGTTGATCCGAGACGTTTACTCTGAGTATGTATCTGTGGGAAGGGGCCTGAGAGCAGGGACAGGCTAGTAAGATGCTCACCAAACAAACGTGCACTGGCGCACCGGCGCACCATGCCGCGCTTCAACACGAGGAAGAGGAAATGAGCAACTTGGGTAAGGAGGGACACAGAACAGTGCATGTCTGTGTCAGTGTGACTTGGTAGCAGCAGTCCTGAGGAAGGCGAGCCTCCAGGCTGGGGACTGGAGCCCCAGTGTTTCCTTTCCGTTATATATTTTTGGGGGAGGGGTATCTTTTGAGACTTTGTGTTCTGTTTTTGTATCATGCACATATGTTAATACAATGTTTGTTTTGAAGCAGAACCTCATGTAGCCCAGGCTGGTCTCGAACATCCTATGTGGCTGAGCTCCTGACCCTCATGCCTTTGCCTTCCAATGCACATTAGTTATTGAAATATAAATGCAACCTCAAAAATGAATCACAGAAGTAAATGGTATTTCTTTTTTATTTTTTTATTTTATTTTTATTTTTTGGTTTTTCAAGACAGGGTTTCTCTGTGTAGCCCTGGCTGTCCTGGAACTAACTCTGTAGATCGGGCTGGCCTCGGACTCAGAAATCCACCTGCCTCTGCCTCCCAAGTGCTGGGACTACAGGCGTGCGCCACCACTAGCTGGCTGTAGGAGGGTATTTCTTAACCTCTGCCTACTCCTCTAGTGAGAGGCAGTTAACCAATACCTTTGGATGGACTATTATTCTCTGCACATTCCAAGTAAAGAAAGCTTTATACACTCAGAACCAGAAAAACAGGATTTCCTCCAACTTTATCCTAAGTATCACAACTGATGGATTTTGATAAACGGTGCACTTACGGATACAGCTGACACTTTCCGGCTGGGGTCGAGGGGTGATCTGAGTCTCATAGTTGACTTTACTGTTGTCAAAGAGAAAAACGAGATCCACGTCCAACGTGAGGCCCTCATTTGTCTGCAAAGGGACAAGAAGACAATGAGGTCTGGGGGACCTCGCCCTTCCTTCCCAGCTGCATGCACTTAAAGCAGTTCCACCTGCACACGGAGGATGTCAGCGCAGCCTACGATCCTCGCCTGCCCTCTACATCTGAACCTGTCCCCGACTTACCCCGAGTTCTATTTTATTCCGCTTGTTTGTCCTGTGACCCGAACACATCTCACTTCCCTGTGCAGAGCCTGTGTCTCCTGTGTGGATGTGGCCTTCAAAACTACTCCACACTTTGGGGCAGATACCACGCCACACATTGATGGGCTTAGCGCAGGTGCCTAGCAGAGCTGTGTAGTCATAAATAGCTCTGGCTGATTAGAAGAGGACAACGTGATTTTTGCCAATGAAAGCGCAAGAAAGTATTTGTGGTGTGGAAGTGACAAACTGAGTTTGAATGATTCGTGTCTTTTAGCGACCTGCCTGGGATTCCTGACCCATCGAGCAGTGTGTACTCAGTGTCATGAACTGACCATCACAGTGTAGCAGTAATGGGGAATTCTGACAGTCTCCTAGGAGACCAGGTCAGAGGGAAACAGGGCAAGCAGGGTGCAGGAGTCAGGACTCACCTTGCTGTCTGAGATGCACTGAGTGGCAGGCTTGTCAGGGAGCAGCACCAGCCCTGCCTCCTGCAGCAGCTCCTGGTCTGTCTCCAGGATTCCTGTGTCTTCCCGGATTCTGGTTTTTAAGCTCTGCAGACTTTCATCCTCCGTCACGGGGTATGTGTGAATGGTGCCGGTGACCATGTTCAAGATATGAACCAGCTGCAACACAAACCCAGATGTTACTGGAAAGAAATTTTCTTAACATGTATTTATTTGTATGTTGTGGTGGTTTGAATATGCTTGGCCCAGGGAATGGCATTATTTGGAAGTGTGGCCTTGATGGAGTAGGTGTGTCACTGTGGGTGACTTTAAGACTCTCATCCCAGATGCCAAGAAACCAATCTTCTCCTGTTTGCCTTTGGATGAAGATGTAGAACTCTCAGCTCCTCCAGCCCCACATCTGCCTAGATGCTGCCATGTTCCTGCCTTGAAGATACTGCACTGAACCTCTGAACCTATAAGTCAACCCCAATTAAATGTCCCTGTAAGAGTTGCCTTGGCCATGGTGTCTGTTCACAGCAGTAAGACCATGACTATGACACATGCATATTAGGAGAGGGGAACACATGTGCTCGCCGCACTGCATGTGTGGAGATCAGAGGACAGTCGGAAGGAGCTGGCTCTCTTTGTCACTATGTAGGTTATAGGACCGAACGCAGGTTGTCGGCTTGCCCAGAGGTATCTTTACCTGATGAGCCATCGCACTGTCCCAGAAAACAAAGTTCTTTACGAAAGGCTCATGGATTTGCCCAGACTCTCTGCTACACCCCCACCCCCTGCCCCATACTTGCTGGTGAAGGGCTAGTGTGAGTCCCACTTTCCCTCAACAGCAAGATGTCGAGGCATGTCGGTCATCTCAGTTTTCCTGTCCTCTTTGTAGCCCAAAGAGTCAGAGGATCCTGACTTTCTTCACAAAGCCAAGTAGCCCATGACCTGCCATGTCTCCCTTCCTTGGAAAAACTGCCCTGTCCCACTGGGGACCACGGCGGCTGCTTCGGGGCTGCCTGAGCTCTGTTCTTACCTTCAAGTTCAGGATGTCGTCCAGGGCTCGGAAGCAGCCGTGGGGGCCGTACTGGGGGTCCGTGCCCCTCTGCCGAGGGTGCCACGTCAGCATCAGCTGCAGCCACTTCTCCAGGCGCTCAGCCAGGACACTAGGGGGACAAAGGTCGGAGGGGTCTGAGTCAGGCGGCCACAGTGCACCAATTCCAAAGCACAGCCTTGGCGGAGAGCTCAGCTCGAGGGAGGTGCTGGCTGTGCACACAGGAGAACCCAGGTTCCACCTCAGAGTCCGCACAAGAAGTCCTTATGTCAGGTGAGCGGATCCCTGAGGAGCCAGCCAGCTCAGCCTCCTTGTTGAACTCCAGACTAACGAGAGGCTTTGCCTTGAAAAAGAGAAGGTGGGCAGTGCCTGAGGAGCGAGAGCTGCGGTCATCTTCCAGAGCGCACGCACACCTGTGCACACCCGAACACACAAACGTGAGCACGGACAGACATTTTAGAGAAAGTACAGGCTCGAGTGTGTCTCAACACGACACACGTGGTGGCAACCAAATGAATTATTGAGAATGAAAATGAGTGGACTGAGAGAAAACAGACAGACAGTTCCAAACGAGTCAACAGGTTACAGTCATCTCCTCTCCTTTCCAACAGGATCACCCAGTGGACCTTAAAGAGACCCAGAGGCCTTGATAACGCATTGGACAGCTGGGGGAGTGCTTGCCTGGTTCTGTGGTTTCCTGATCAGCACCGTGTCTCTGTGTGTACATACGTGTAAACATGCATACAAAGAAAATGTGAAAAAATTCAGCCAAGATTTAATTCTTAGTGTAAATGAAGCACATAGATTTCATCAATCCCATTAAGCATATACGTTTAATAATATATGCATGTTTTAATTTAAAGTTTGTCTTGAATAAAATTTAATATTTGCCTTTAAAAGTATATAGTGCATCAAAGGATTTTTTAAAACTGTCTTTATGATTTATTATCAGTAGATATTTGATTTATATACTTTATGTATTTACATATCTGGGTTATTACAAACATTTCTTGGGCACAAAGATCCCCACTGCTGGCTGTCCTGGAATTCACTCTGTAGACCAGGCTGGCTGTGAACTCACAGAGATCCACTTGCCTCGGCCTCCCAAGTGCTGGGATTAAAGGTGTTTGCTAACATGCCTGACACACATGACACTGGAGGAGCTGAGAGGTCCACCTTTTGTTCCAAAGGAAACAAGAAGACTGGCTTCCCAGGCAGCTAGGAGGGTCTCAAAACCTACCCCTACAGTGATGCACTTCCTCCAACAAGGCCACACCCACTCCCACAAGGCCACACCTACTCGCACAAGGTCACACCCACTACCACAAGGTCCCACCCACTCCAACAAGGCCACACCCACTCCAACAAGGCCATACCTCCCAATAGTGCCACTCCCTGGGCCAAACATACTGAAACTACCACACAGTATTTATCATAGCAATAGAAAAGCAACAGAAAATAAACTAGAATAGTATCAATAAGGACAATAAGACAAACAAATTATTCTGTGAATTTAGTAAGAGATAGTTTACGAGGTATGAATGTAGCTCACTAGTAGAGCACCTGCTTAGCATGAACAAAGGCAGGGATTCCAGCAGGAGGGGCTTACACATGACTTTAATCCCAGCAGGTGGGAGCAGAGGCATATGGATCTCTGAGTTCAAAGCCAGCCTGATCTACAGAGTGAGTTTCAGGTCAGCCAGGGCAGCACAGAGAAATCCTGTCTCTAAAAACCAAATCCAAACCAAAATAATAATAATAAAAAAAACAACAAAATACAAAGCCATGGACTTCATCTCCACCATAGCAGCAATCAGCCAACCAACCACCCAACCCAACCAAATAACTACCCAATCAACTACCCTCCAACCCAACCATGTACCCAATCAGGCAACCAACCAAACAATTAAATAAAAAAAGACTTCTAGGAAGATGAGATCTGGGAATCTATCCTATGTCATATGTTGAGATGGAATGGTCAAGTTCTCAATTACTGGATGGTATTCTGATATCTTTTCAAAAGTTATTCGAGGGCCTGGAGGTGGCTCAGTGGTTAAGAGTAATATGTTTGGGTCCCAGCATCTGCATGGCCGTGGGCAATCATCTCTGACTCCAGTTCTAAGGAATCTGACTACTCTTCTGGCTTCCACAGGCATCCGTCATTTAAACCCATAAAGTTAAAAAGGTATCAGCTGTTACCTCAAACCTGTATTTCTAAAAAGAGGAGAAAAAGATCTGTAAGACTGATGGCCCGCAGTCTTACCTGTTAAGATTATTGGGGAAGGGTAACGAACTTGAGAACTTCACTGCTCCGTTCAAGTCTTCACTCACAACGATGTCCACTTCGCTCTTCTGCCGGACTTTGGAGTGCCTGTAGGTATCATTTTAAGATATCCTTTATGTCACTCAGTGGCAAGTACCCGGTTTACACGGGTATGTCACTTCACAACTGTATACTTTTTGAAAATAATGGTCAGTGTGCTGCTAGGGTGCTTCTCCGAGTGTTCGTGAGTGGTCTGCACTGTGGTCAGGGCTTTAGCTCAGTGGCGGTGGGTCCACAGCGTCAGTGGGCCCTGGTCAGTCCACAGCATTTAAACAGAGTGTGCTCAGGGCTGCCCAAATGAGATCTTGCAGGACAGGCTTGAGCAGGGTCACTCATGGCCTCTCGTCCTAAGTTCTCCAGGAAGCACCGCTGACCTCTATGTGGACAACTTAACAGAGACAACCCAAGTCTGAATGATGCTGCGCGAGCCACCAAGCACTCTTGACGGGTTCTCTAACTTCCTCTGCCCTTCAGTTATCAGGTACTAGCCTTCATTTAAAATCTCTCATTTTCAATGACACTTATGTGTGTGTAGGAGGACATAGGCCTCCTGAGGGCTGCCTGATGCAGGCGCAGGAAACCAGACCGAGGTCCTCTAGGAGGGCAGCAAGTGCTCCTAAGAGCTGAGCAACTCCCAGGCCAGCGCTCACGTTTGGATAGAGGATAAAACTGGGGCTCTGAACCACGATCATTGTGTATACATCATGTTTATTTGAAATGTAAAATAAGCCCACATGTACTTTACTTCATTTTAAAATGGCATTAATTTATTTATGTGTTTATGTGTATGTGCATGTGTGTGTGCACACGTGTGCTCATGTACATGCATGCAAACACCTGTCACATGGCACGCATCTCAGAGGACAGCTTAAGGGAACTGGTTTATCTCTTTCCACCACTAGGGCCCCAGACACAGAACTCAGACTGTCAAGCTTGGGGACAGGGCCTTTACCCAGTTAGCTATCTAGCAGGCCCATATTTGCCTTTTAAAATATATGGCTAACATTTCTTTTTTCTAGAATAAATGAGCTTTTACATTTTCTAACGTAAGGGTATTCCTAAAGTATTTAAAGTAGTTTTAGAAGGGGAAAACATAAATCCAAGTGGTTTCCAACCTTCTTGGTAACGACAACAACTTAAATTTGAATAACGCTTCATGAATGACCAAGTACTCTGCCAGAGTTCCTTTGGTTTCAGGGGTGACCCCGTGTGGTGAAATTATTTTTAGTCTGAGTACTTGTTGTCCAATGTTAGGCAAACTACAGAGTGACAGAACAAAGGGTATAATTTCTAGTGTCCAAAAGTCCAAATACATCCTCCCCCTAAAAAGGGTCATTCATATTAAAAACAGAATGCTCTATCCTTAAACAATTGTAGTTGGCAAACAGTGAGTGCTCTCTCCAGGGCAGGCAGGAAGTATGGAAGGAGCTGTTTGCTTGGCAAAGGCTTGCTGGCACCCAGCCCGGGGAGGAGCTGATGAGGAGGTCAGGGTCTCTGTGGCTTCTAGCTCACACTAGACTTCATGGTTCTCCTACAGAAAACAGGCAGGAAGCTAGCAATGGCTGTATTAAGCAACACATGCACTGCCTGACTGCATGTCTGATCATCTAAGTGATGAAAAATGTCTCAGAACTAGTCCACAGAACGATTCCTATGGGCTCAGGGAACTTGGCTTCTATGCTGCCAACTAAGGGTGGTTTAAGGGGAAAGGTCTCACAGACAACAGACAGGCTGCGGAGATGTTAGCTCATTGAGGGTGTTTTCAATTCTATACAGACTAACTTATTTTGTTATAAGCAGAGGAAAGTTCAACATTTGTGATATTTTCCTCTGTTCTAGAGAATGGAGCCCACCGATTTGGAAAAGTTGACGTTTGAACTGAAGACAAAACAACCAATCCTTTGGTTAACTAAAATCAGTATATTCCAAACAATTTAAAGCTATTTTACTTTCTGGTTACATAATAATATGTGACTATGAACCAAGTACCAAATTCTCTAATGTCTCAGAAACCAAGGGCTTGAAAGGCCAAAGCCTGGTGGGTGAGCAGTCAGCGTAGGACAGTGGACTTCCCAGAGAACATTCTGTCTCTGCACTGCCCGCATGGGTTTAACTGTGGAGTGGTCTCTGCTGCTACCACCCAAACCTTTCTTCTAGAACCGACATCCAAGGCCAGGTTTCATTCCTCACTAGAAATATTTTCACGGGGAGGTGGCTCGTTTGGTCAAGTGTTTGCCTTAGCATGAAAGAAAGTCCTGGGTTCCATCCCCAGCATGGAATAAAATTGGGTGTGTGGTACCCAGTATAGCACATGCCTATAATTCCAGCTTCTGGGAGCTGGAGGCAGGAGGGCCAGAGGTTGCGGTGTCTTCTATCTTACAGTTTTTCTTGGAGTAAACACTCGTCTTTTTTTTTTTTTTAATGAAGACATCGCTGTTGAGAATGGCGCAGGGAAAAGGTCAGATTGGTGCACTCCTGCAGAAGCCTGTTCATACAACCTTTTCTGGCAGGTGGCACAGGATACATCAAAGCCTTTGAAATGTGTGTGCTCTTTAAGAGCCTCTTAATTCTATTCTTACAAATGTATAAATAACTAGACAAATAGCTATGTCTGAACAACAGTTTTACAAGGATGCCATTTGTGGTGTTATTTTAAGAAGCACAACCATAAACCACCCAGTCTTCCAGCCATGAACTACACCACACTGACTGAGGAGAACACCAGAGACCTCCCTGAGCCCAGGAAGACATGCAGCATGTTCAACATGAGCAGAGAAGCAGGCTGCATCAAAGGGTGTATGGGGGCTCATCTTTCCTAAGAAGATGGACAGAAATGATGTTCAGTGATTGTTTCCAGATCCTCTGGTTAGAGCTATTTTCTAAGTAACAAAAAGTTTCTCATTTTAGTATACATGCTACCAAATTCTGGACTTTTCATTATTTCTATATCTTCCAAAATACTACAGAATTAACATGCATGCAAACTGCATGGCACTTGTAGACTCCAGGGAAAGTGTGTATATGCATGTGTGCGTGTGGTAAATAAATTGCTCTGAAGGAAATTTTGCTGTCAAATGCTTTCAAGGCCCACACAGAGCAGTGCCCAGCTACACCACTGGAGCACAGAGAGGATGTCACCAGACAGACAGGTGCTACCTGCTGGGAAGGACAGAGCATCCATAAAGCACCCAAACCAGTGGCTGTCATGTGCCTCTGGGGAGGGGGACCAGGTGCTATGGAAACTTTCATGAGACAATCTTTTCCTCTATATTTTCTTAGTCTTTTGAAGCTTAAAACATGTGAACTTATTACCAGACCAGAAACTACCATAAGTAAAAACTTTCTATATGAAGACCTATTATTGACAAGTTTACTACACATGTAAATATTCCTTCATTACATTCTCTGTTCTCGTGTGACCCTCTGTTCTCCTTCCTAGTAATTTACTAACATTTCCAATGTAAATGCACAGTGACACCATGGTCTGGAGTGTACCAACTCCTTGAGGTTGACCCTATTAGACGGGCGACGCAGTTAACAGCTGGCAACCACCATTGTTCAAGGTGGAAACGCTTGAATTGTCACAGCTGGGTCCTAGGGAGAACAGACCACAGACCGTGTAACGTGGGGGCCGGAAAAGGACTGGATGACAAGAGACGGAGCCAGGGGCTCTCGATCCCTCGAGGTGGAGCCAGGGGTGGGGCCCACTCACCACTGCACGGGCTGCCAGTTAGGGAGAAAGGGCCGGAAGCCGGTGATGCACTCGAAGGCCAGGGTGCCAAAGCTCCAGTAGTCGACGGTCACGGTGTACTTCTGCTGCTCCAGGAGCTCCGGAGCCTGCAACACACAGGTGGGTGCCTAGGCTGTCCTCTCCCTGGATGGAAGAGCCACCAGCTCATGGAGTCAGCCTCCTGCCATTGTCGCCAGCACACAGTATGCCCACTCAAGTGTGTGGAGACCAATCTGAGCAGGCCCAGCTATGGGTAACTAAGATTTTCCACACTCCATACTCACAATGAGGCTATGCTAATGAGGCGCCATGGCTGGGGAACTGAGGAGCCAGGGTCCTGAGGGGTCACTTCAAGGTAGAGCAAAGCCAATCAATTATGCATTTCACAGTTATTTAGTTTTTCCACCATTCAAGAACAAGGTAGTATTTCAGGGACTTATTGAAGATTACATGCAGTACCCAGTCCACGGGTGTTGTATAGAGACGGAGAGATAAGCTATGACCAACAGACAAAATGACATCAGCGTGTACACACCAAATGTATAGCACACATATACCAGAGCCAAGGAACCCTGAATCAAGTGACCTATAGCCACACAATGAGATGGGAAGTTTACAGTCGAGCAGTAAAGAACCGAGATGCGCGACTACTGCCCAGGCTAAGAGATCTGAGTGACCCGGGAGCGCAGTGAAGCAGAGGCAGGGCGTGAACTGGGCTCCGAAGGCTGGAAGGAAACACAGAGAGAAACATGCCAGGAAGGACCATGAGCAGGAAAAAGACCATACGTGATCCATACAGACGGGTAAGACTCACAGAAGGGCCAGGGACTTGAAACCAGGAGAGATTTGGACAAAAATTTAGCTCAGTCTCTAGGTATGGCCCTGGCTGACATTTTAATTCTCAGTAGACAGCTTCACTTAGCGTCTTGAGTGGGTTGCAGAGGGAATCTGAGTGAATGTGTGCTGCTGACGTGCCGTGTCAAGGACCACAGCCTCAGGCCCTCGGGGAAATGGCAAAGCCCTCCCTACAGCGGTGAGGATCAGATGGCAGAGGTTTCCTAGGGGGTCCAAGAATGAATGTTGGAAGTGTGTGTGCAGAAAAGGTGAGCTATAGCTTCCCCTCCCCAACACTGACAGCTAGCTGAAAGACTGCTCCTCTCCACAGAGACTGCTCCTGTGAAGATTTGATAACCCTAACCCATCTGCTCGGCCCCACCTCCTTGTCCAGCCGTGCGAACGGCCTAGCCTCTGTTCTACAGCAGTGAGCCTCAGAGGTGCTGTTGAGACACTCCTGCCTGTCAGTCAGCCGCTGCTTCATCCCCTCGCCACCCCTAGTCAGGTCAAGTCCCTGGAGCCAGACGGGGGTTTGTCAGTGATGGTCAGAGCAGGGGTTCACCTCGCTTAATTGTGGCTGAGCTACCGAGGACCCCAGAGGGTACTTAGCAGGCTGTATATAATTACGTCATGTGGATACAGGGCCTGAATAATGTCACTGCAGTCACCGTTGAGAAAGCTGCATCCAGTGGAAGAGAAGCAGGGATCTAAGAACTTTAGTTGGTAGGCTAGGTGGGAAGCACAACTGAATTCAGGAAGACGACATAATTGCTTTCTTAAGAAGTAGGAGGCTTAAGCTCTTTTAGCCCTGAGACCTCCGTCCTGTTTCCGTTTACTGAACTGCAGGAGTCTACGATCCAGTCACAGTCTGATGGCTGTTATCACCAAGCAGTGAGAGTCTACGATCCAGTCACAGTCTGATGGCTGTTAGGGCACTTCTTGAATTTAGGCATCCTCTACCTCCCTACTTTCCCCCTGAGTGGCTGCGCAGGTGCCAAGTCCAACAGCCTCCTTAGAACTGTTCTCCTGTTTGGTACAATTCCTCTCCACGTCTTCATTCTCCACAGTGAAGCCCTTCAATGCTATTCCAGAGTTTTTACAACACAGTTTAAAACTTTTAAGGCCAGTTTTAAAAAGTGGTAATAATCTGTCCCCTTCTCTCTCCTGTTTCACCTCCAGACACGGCCTTTCTTTTCTGAGGCCCCACTGCCCTACTGCATCTTCCAATGTGCTACACTCTGTCAGCATCGCCTCTCCCCCTCCACAGCTGTCTCCCTTTAGCCCTTCACCCTCAGGCCAAGGCTTAGCTAGGGGCTCCTTGTATACATCTTTAGACACCATGTGCTTTTTTTCTTTTTCTTTTTTTTAAATCAGTGGCACCCAAGACAATGGTATTTTCTGAATTATCTGTGCATCATGGTAACAAATGTCTGTTTTGTTTTGTTTTGTTTTTTCCTCAAATGTTAGGCCCTTGATGAACAGAAAATGTTTATCTCTCTTCCTGTTGTAATACCAGCTCTGCGTACAATCTCTGGCACACAATATTCCTGCTGAATGAGTCGCTCAGATAATACTCCATTATTCAGACCCCATACAGACTCGATTATTCACACAGAAGGGAAATCATAGCCCCACCTCTTCCTCCCTGTCTCCTGAGACCCTCCAAGAAACTCAGCCTCTACAGACAATCAGATAAAACCCTGTGGCACAGAGATGTTCCAGGGTCTTCCTAAGGGCACACAGGCACAGCCCTTCTCATAGCAGGGCAGAGACTAAATCTTTCCAGAGGGCACAAAGAGTACTCACAAGTAAATTATCAATTCGAAATATCCATGGAGCCGGCAAGACCGAGACACAGGTAGGAAGGACAGACAGACCCACAAACCTAAATATCAGCGAGGCGGAGAAGCAAACAAACCCCTGAGCCCCATTTCTTACCAGGTACTGCAGAGTCCCCACAAATGAAGTGCACAGGCTGCCCTGATCCAGCTCCTTGGCATATCCTAGATCAATAATTTTGTGTATTAACTGGAAAAAAGAAGGGTGGGAGGGGTGGGAGAAGAGATCTGAAGGCTGTAGGAAGGGACCTCCTTTTACGATAGCTCAGGCAGTTTGTCGTCAGAGCAAAGACATTCCTGAGTTCCCAAAGGACACTGGTCCCTAAACATCTTAGAGTCACTGCATTCACGGAAGAGTGCCCTCAGCAGGGTAGATTTGGGGCACTATAAAAGTGTTGGGCAGGAGGCAGAGGCAGGCGTATTTTTGAGTTCAAGGCCAGCCTGGTCTACAGAGTGAGTTCCAGGACAGTCTAGGCTATACAGAGAAGACCTGTCTCGAAAAAACCAAAAAAAAAAAAAAAATAATAATAATAATAAAATAAATAAATAAATAAATAAATAAGTATCAGCCCTCAGGATCACTAAGCCTGGATTTGTAATATGAGAGACCAGGCCGGCTCCTGCCCAGGAAACATCCAGAATTACTGGAAGAATGCTTGTTCCATGCTCCTGCCACAGTCATGGGCTGGGCTGGGAACTGTGAGGGAAGCTGTTTCAGGAGGGGCCGGTGGCGCCCTGAACACTACAGCATCTGAGCCAGTGGGGAGGCTGTGATCACACTCGAGCGGGGCAGCCATTGACAGGAAGGGCCACAAATAGCTCCTGTGTGACGGCAAGCTGGACCATGCCCAAGATGGGCTGATGCCTGCTCTGTGCATCTCTTCTCAGCCATGTCCACAGCCAGCGTCAGCTCGTCAGCCCACCAAAAGACGAGGCTCACAAATCAAACGGAAAAAAGTCTATTTCCAAGAAGTGTTAGGTTGAGGGTGGACATGGAGTAACAGACATTACTTCTCTGATCAGATTCCTATGACTTAGGCCATTAACAATGTACCGCACCCAGAGCTGGAGAAAATAAATACATTGATGCCATACATCTAAGCCTGCCTCAATCTGCCGGCAAGAACAGTCTGCACTGTTGTTTCAAGAAAAACAAAAGAAAGAAATAAAAAAAAAAAAAAAGTTCTTAAGAGAACCAGAGAGCCTCAGAAATGAAGCACACCCCTTCCATGCCAGAGCTGCCCACGAGGCCCTCAAGATGCCGAGCCCCGGGAAGGCCACTCACTCTTTTCTCTCCTTGCTGCAGGACGATGTTTTCTGGCTTCAGATCCCGATGGATGATCCTGTTTTCGTGAAGGTATCTAAGTGCCGACGCTGAGGAGAAGCAATGGGGAGTGATGCCTTATTATGTCTAGAAAATGCTTTGTGGTTTCAGAATTGACTAGCCTGTTAAAGACAACATGGCGCGTCTTGTCTTGACACGTTTTCTGACTTCTGAGCAGCCTGCGGCTGGCGCTGTTCATGTTGGGTAGAGGGGGACCAGGACAAGAGCGCAGAATTCTAGCAGTGAGATTCTGACACACCCACTGACTACGGGCTCAGCTAAAGCAGCGGGCGCATGCCCAGCGGGCATGAAGTGCTGAAGTGTCACAGAGAGACAAGCCACGGGCGTGTCTGAAAGTGGCAGAAAGAGAAGCAGTTTAAAGCCATCCTCTAGAGAGATCAAGGCCAGCCTGCCATAGACTCCAGTAAGCAGAGGGGGAGGGGATGTGATAAGTGGCACAAAAACAGTCTGAAAAGTCATAGTGAAAGACACCACAAAGTTCAAAGGCAAGGGAAAGAATATCTGCAGCATATACTCCACAGCCAACACGGCCCTTGAATATCTGCAGCATATACTCCACAGCCAGCATGGCCCTTGAATATCTGCAGCATATACTCCACAGCCAGCATGGCCCTTGAATATCTGCAGCACATACTCCACAGCCAACACGGCCCTTGAATATCTGCAGCATATACTCCACAGCCAGCATGGCCCTTGAATATCTGCAGCATATACTCCACAGCCAACACGGCCCTTGAATATCTGCAGCATATACTCCACAGCCAACACGGCCCTTGAATATCTGCAGCATATACTCCACAGCCAACACGGCCCTTGAATATCTGCAGCATATACTCCACAGCCAACACGGCCCTTGAATATCTGCAGCACATACTCCACAGCCAACACGGCCCTTGAAGACCAGCAGAAAGAGAGGGAAAGTAAATAAAGAAATAGTAAAAAAGAAAAAGTGAAATTAGAATATTTTTAACCATTGCAAAAAAAAAAAAAAAAAACTAGCATAAAGTAAAGATCCAGGTGTAATAGCACAGGCTGGGAACTCTAGCTACTCAGGAGCCTGAGACAGAAGGGGTGGCAAACTCGTGGCCAGCCTGGGCAACTTGGTGAGACTGCTTCAAGATCAAAAATAAAAAGAGAGGTTGTGATGTAGTGAAAGAGCACCTGCCTACAAGAATGAAGGAGGCCTCTATTCAATACCCAGTGTGAGGAGAAACAAAAGACAAGAGGAAGACGAAGGAAAGATAACTCTCACAGATGGGATATGAATGGCAAGTGAAGTAGTGACCATCACTCAGACTGACATCAAAGCCTGTAGAGTGAAGCAACAAGGATACTCTGCCACACTGCCGGAAGGAAGACAAGAATGCGCACCATCTATCTATCTATTCACCCATCCATCTATCCATTCATCCATCCACCCACCCATCTATGTATCCATCTATCCATCCACCCACCCATCTATGTATCCATCCATCCATCCATCTATCCATCCATCCATCCATCCACCCATTCACCCACCCATCTATCCATCCATCCATCCATCCATCCACCCATCTATGTATCCATCCATCCACCCATCCGTCAGTCCGTCCATCCATCTATCCATCCATCCACCCACCCATCTATGTATCCATCCATCCATGTATCCATCTATTCATTTATCTATCTACCCATCTATTTATCCATCCACCCACCCATCTATGTATCCATCCATCCATGTATCCATCTATTCATTTATCTATCTACCCATCTATTTATCCATTCATCCATCCATCCATCCATTCACCCATCTATTTATCCATCTATCCATCCATCCATCCACCCACCCACCCATACATGTATCCATCCATCCGTCTGTCCATCCATCCATCCATCCATCTATCCATCTGGCTTGAACTATAGTTTCTGCCACTGAAAAACTCACTCACAAAATTGAAAACATCACTGCCTAGCAAAGCGGAGTTCAACCTTTCTTCCCATCACAAAGGAAGGGGGAGTTGGGAAAGTGACTCAGTGGCAGAGGGCTTGCCCACCATGCACAAGAACCGGGATTTGACCGCCCCCCCCCCCCAGGATCTTGAAAAGGGGAGAGGAAGAACATATGGACATGGTGGTGCCTATAATCCAGGGCTCAGGAATTGCTGGGTGACCAGGAGTTCAAGGTGAGCATGAGAGTCTGCTCATTTGGAGAATCTGCCTCAAAAGGCCTTTCTCCCAAAGTGCATAATAAAACACATATATGGATATTGAATAACGTAGAGTAACAGCTAGAGAAATAACCTGAAATTTAGCTATAATCAAGAAATAACTAGTTACTCTATGACAGATCCATATTATCCTGGAAAATTCTTTGAGTATGTGTGTGGTGTATATGTTCATATAAGTGTGTGCACATGAAGGCCAAAGATGTCAGGGTTCTTATTGTTTGTTTGTTTGCTTGTTTGTTTGTTGCTTTGTTTTTGAGACAGGGTTTCTCTATGTAACAAGCTCTGACTGTCCTGAACTCGCTTTGTAGAGCAGGTTGGCCTCTAACTCACAGAGATCTGCCTGCCTCTGCCTCCTGAGTGCTGGGATTAAAGGAATCAGACAGGTACAATTCAAAGTGCTTTCTTGGACTGAGTAGGCCCTAGGTGGCTAAAACAGCAAGCATTCTGACAGGCAAGGTCTTCAAACATCTTTTGAAACACAAGTCCTCAATAACCTATGGTCATTCTGACTGTACAATTACCTGTGGTCATCTGACTGTATAATGAGCTGTGGTCATTCTGACTGTGTAATGAGCTGTGGGCAGTCTGACTCTATAATGAGCTGTGGTCGTTCTGACTGTACAATGAGCTGTGGGCAGTCTGACTGTACAATGAGCTGTGGGCAGTCTGGCTATACAATGAGCTGTGGGCAGTCTGACTGTACAATGAGCTGTGGGCAGTCTGACTGTACAATGAGCTGTGGGCAGTCTGACTGTACAATGAGCTGTGGGCAGTCTGACTGTATAAGGAGCTGTGGGCAGTCTGACTGTACAATGAGCTGTGGGCAGTCTGACTGTACAATGAGCTGTGGGCAGTCTGGCTGTACAATGAGCTGTGGGCAGTCTGGCTGTACAATGAGCTGTGGGCAGTCTGGCTGTACAATGAGCTGTGGGCAGTCTGGCTGTACAATGAGCTGTGGGCAGTCTGGCTGTACAATGAGCTGTGGGCAGTCTGACTGTACAATGAGCTGTGGGCAGTCTGACTGTACAATGAGCTGTGGGCAGTCTGACTGTACAATGAGCTGTGGGCAGTCTGACTGTACAATGAGCTGTGGTCGTTATGACTGTACAATGAGCTGTGGGCAGTCTGACTGTACAATGAGCTGTGGTCAGTCTGACTGTACAATGAGCTGTGGGCAGTCTGACTGTACAATGAGCTGTGGGCAGTCTGACTGTACAATGAGCTGTGGGCAGTCTGACTGTATAATGAGCTGTGGGCAGTCTGACTGTACAATGAGCTGTGGGCAGTCTGACTCTACAATGAGCTGTGGGCAGTCTGACTGTACAATGAGCTGTGGGCAGTCTGACTGTATAGTGAGCTGTGGGTCTGACTGCATAATGAACTGTAGGTAGTCTGACTGTACATTTCACAAACAGTCTTTGAGAACAGTGTCAAGAAGCTGATCAACACTGTCTTAATCCCAAGAGAACCTAAACTGGTTTAAACTGGATGAGACATGCAATGTTGAGACAAAACTAAAATGCTGTGTTTAGAAGTTTATTTAAAAAATCTAAACCCTTGGATGCAGTGATAGAGCATACCCATAAAAACTGAAAACCACAACAGTGAAACTTTAACTCAGAGAAACGAGCTGAAACACTCATTTTTAGACTACACTGTCAGGCTTAGCATGCATTAGTTCCTGGGTTTCGTCCACAGCACTGAAACAAACAGCTCTCTGGACTACACGTTGGCCTGCTATAGCACGGATTCTGCAGAGATCCAGGTGCAGTACCTGCAGCAGGCAAAGGCATCACTGTAATTGTCAGGGTGGTACCCAGGTCTACACCTAGGGTCTCCCTGGGTTCACAGGCAGGATGCGACCTCAATTCCAAACCATGTTTTTTTCAGATGATAAACAACAAGCCAAGAAACAGGTAAGAGCAGCCAGGCTTCAATAAAGAGAAGTGTTTTAGAAGGGGTGTGCCTGTGAAACCCCATCTTTCAGTGTAAGTGCTAAGAGGTGGTTACACTCTTTTCAGGATGCTTGTTGGGAATATGTTGCACTGAGAAGAAATGGAAAGACAAATAAACCAGAAAATTTAGGTGGGGGGGGGGGGGTTGGAAATCAAAAGAACAAGAAAAGGCAAAAAAAACGAACATGCAGGGGCTGGGTTGTGTCTTAGTGCCTGAGTGAAGGCAGGGAGCAGAAGGAAGAAAAGAAGGGGGGCGGGAGGATGCAGGATACCAACCAATGGGCGGTCCAAGTGAGGGGATGTCTGTGGAATGAATTAAAACGGTGGGCCTCCCAGGAGCTGCCTGCTCAGCTGGCTGCGGGACTTTCCAGGTAAGGCTCCAGGTCTGGCTCAAGCTTTCTGAACTAAAATAGGTTCTATGACTAAGAAGCAGGGCAGAGGAGAAGAACTCAGACGTTAGGATGAGAGTGCAGAACCATCCTTTCCTTTGCTCAGTGACCATGAAGGGCAGAATTCTGTGAGGGAAATCAAGCGTGACGAGCAAAGCCTAAGGCTGTCCCCTAAAGGATGGGACAGCGGAGGGTCCCTGGTGTGGTGTGGGAACAGCACCTGGAGGGGAGGCCAGTGTGGACAGAGCAAGCAGGGGAATGGCTGTGGGGGTCCTGTGCACGGGAGGCTGGCTACTGCACGGAGACACGTGGATATAGGGGTGTGGAACAGACAATGATAAAAGTACCCTTCAGCCAGGCAGAGCAACGCGCATGTGTTAAGTCCAGGCCTCGGGTGCGGAGGTGAGAGGACTGCTGAGGGTTCGAGGCCAGTCTGGGCTACACAGTAAGTTCAAGCACACAGCAGAAAGTGCCCTTCCGAGAAATGGATCAGCAAAAGCCAGCATGGGGTCCTGACAGTGACTCACTATGACAATGTGTTGTTGGAGGCAGTAGGGACAGGCAGGGAGAAATGGCTATGACATGACAGACATGCTGGATTGGGTGACCTCTGTACTCTTATTCTTTTGGTTTGCCTGTTTTGAGACATGGCCTCTGGTCCCTAGCTCAGGGTGGCATCGGTGGCATCAAACTTGCTCTGTGGCTGAAGATGATTTTACGTTCTGGATCCCTATGCCCACCCCAGAGCTGAGATACATGCCAACATGCCAGCTCACGAGTTACTGGGCACCATGCACACTGGGCCAACATTCTACCAACTGAACTACATCCCAGCTCGATTTGGAGAGTGTTTAATGTCCTTTAGTGTCCCCTCAGGCAAGCGTAGTAAGGAAGGTATGAAGCGCCAACAGCGGAAGAGGAACTTCTATTTTGGGTATTTTGTCTGTGTGTGCATATGTGTACCATGTGCGTGTCTAGGGGCCAGTGATGGCCAGAAGAGGTTTTTTTTTTTAGATCTGTTGGACCTGGAGCTTCAGATGATTATGAGCCACTACATAGGAACTGAAATCCGATGCTGGGAGTACCCCAAAGAGTAACAACTACTTTTTTTTTTTTTCTGTTTTAGTTTTTTGGAGTTGGTTTTTTTGAGACAGGGTTTCTCTGTGTAGCCCTGGCTGTCCTGAAACTCACTCTGTAAACCAGGCTGGCCTTGAACTCAGAAATCCGCCTGCCTCTACCCCCCAGAATGCTGGGATTACAGGCGTGCGCCAGCACCGCCCAGCTAGTAACAACTACTTTTAACTGCTGACCCAAATGATGACACTCAAACTTGACACTCGTGTCTGGGTAGGCAGAAACATGGGTCTGATAGAAAAAGAAGATATCACAAAAGGATCAAGTTTTTAAAATAACATGTCTAGGATTCCATTTCAGAGTGACCTTGAGGGAGATATTCTGGAGACGTGGATACAGAGTTCGGGCGTTAGAACAGACTTGGGGGAAGAGACAGCTGATAACAATGCTCAGGGAGGCTGGCAGCACAGTCAGGGTCTCAGCACAGAGAAAGCGGAATGGGATGGAGGAGGAATGTAGGAAAAACAAAAAAGCAATGTGGAGGATGGGGCGTGGCCTGGGGCGTGGCCTGGGCGCATGCAGTCTGCCTGTAGTCCTAACATTCTGGAAGCCGAGGCAAGAGGACCATGAGGTCAGTGACAAGACTGGGATCACGGACCAAGGCTCTATGGTAGGACAAAGCGGGCAGCCACCCACTGTCTGCTTAGGAATTTGCTACTTCTCCAGCAGGAAGAAAACACTTCAATGTTTTCTAAAGGACAACAAACACAACTGCTTAGTGGAACTGTAATCCCGGCAGGCTATTTCAGGGTCATGATATGGGGAAGTCCAACCTGTTAGCGCTGCCTCTACACCTGTCCCAGGTTCTCTTGTCCGCAGAAGGCACCAATCTGACAGGCCTGCTCACGCACAGGAGGCAGGCTTCATCTGTGTCTGCCTGTTTTCTGATGTACAAGTTACTAGAGCCGTATTTGGCAACTTAAAACTCACGGCGAGAATCTGTGTCTGGTACCATGATGATGCTGTGAGGGTGTCCTAAGAAATCAGGGCCCAGAGATTAAGGGCAAATAAATTCAGCCCAAATGGGAAGGCAATGAATCTGGACCCTGTGGCCAAGAGTGTGGCTTGAGAACTGACATCAACCAGGCAGGGAAGAGCTGTGGTGACCCTGGCATCGAGGAGTAGGGTCACACTCAGGACACAGTGTGCTCGGGATACAGGACGGCTGTGTTAGCCGCTCTGAGTAGAGCTTGTGAACTGACTTAGAAGGAGGCAGTTACAGAGGAGTAAATCTGATGGGCCAAGTATCAGACCAGAAATGGGGTGGGGTGGGGGCGTGGGGGGTGGCACGCAAGTAAAACGGGAATTTATCAGCAACTTCAAACAGAGTCATGGGGCAGGAATGCATCCCAGCAATGCTGGGTTAGAAATGGGTCTAGGGAAGATCGATCAGCCGTTTCCAGGAAGGGTGGCTCCCACCTATTGGGTTTGCCAGCTCCGATCTCATTCATAAATCCCGGTAGGGACTGAGGGCTTTCAGGGTCCCGCCCACAGGAGAGGAAGGGAAAGGAGACCATACTGATTTACTATTTTTCGTTTTAGGAAGAGCACCTTGCCGATAGCTTATGCACAGCATCTCATTTTATGTTCAGTGATTCTCAAGAGGTGAACAATGTTTCTGTTACAGCTGAGGAAACAAACGGTCTGAAAGTCTGAGTCCCGTGCTTCAGGTCACGTGGCTAACCAGCTGGTTTGTAAGCCGGGAGTATGAATACAGGGATGTCCAGTTTTTGGGGAAAAAAACTGAGTGCTTACATATTTCAATTCCTTTTGGGGCATACTGATGTTACAAATATCTGCAGACACGGCGATATGCACCAGCTACTGCTTCTCTGGATGCTGGAGATGAAGCGGGGACTAAAGGCTCTGATTTTAAGAACTTTAGCTCCACGGCAGAGTGCTTGGCCAGCATGTGTGAGGCCACGGGTCCCACATGTGCTAAGCAGGCAGGACTTATGTTTTGTTCCTTTGAGACAGGGTTTCCACTGTAGCCCAGGCTACCCTCAATTCATAGCAATATTCTTGCCTCTATTGTCTAAGTACTAAGACCACTGGTGTGAGCCACCAGTCCCATTTAGAGACTTCTATTAGCTATGTGATTCACACATACATAACCTGATGCGTAGAGGAAAAATATTTCAGGGGAGAGTATCGAAGAAAGATAACTGGAAGAGGCTATAACCGAGAGGAAGCAGATGCTGCCCTTGGAGACAACATAAGACCTCTACCCCCTGAATTACTAGCCTGCCTTTAACCCAATCCAACACGAGCAGATTAGCAGTTTGGCTGCTGATTTTAAGAAATGCAATCAGGTAAACATCTAAGCAACATGGGTGGGTGGCAATGAGGCACAGTGTCACGAAGAGAAGTGGCGTTCTAGACCTCTGGGTTAGATCCTGCAGGTCTAAGGTCTACAGACAGGGCCCTTCCAGCAGACACATACACCAACACACGGGAGAGTCAGAGGCCGAGAGGGGGCTGCTCAGTCGACTTAGACCGTGCTAATACCGCCTAGCCCTCCACAGGACTGCATTCAAAAGGAAAGGATACAATGCAGGGAAAGGTGCATTTTTTTATGTGCCAGACTGCTTAGACCTCAGCCTTAAATGCATGGCTGCTTGACCCCAGCCCTCACCCCTCCAACAGCCTCCCCTCTACCCAAAGAAGAGCCATAAGAGGCAGCAGCCACGTGGGCCAAGTTTCTGAAAGGTGAGAGGCTCCTGGACTGCGGGGTTAGAGAACACAGTGCGACACTTAAGTGGGGTAAACGCTAATGACTGGAAAATCTAAGGGAAGGGGGCATGACGTCATTACGTCACTTTACACATTCTACATTTCTGTATTGGGAAAACAAAATTTGAGTTAACGAATCATGTGTACAAGTTGAGAAGAACAAAGTGGGGAGGGGGTGAGAATGGAGTCATTCTCCAAAATGGGGAACATGTATTCAACCATAAATTCCGGGTAACTCTGACTCTTAGAGCCCAAACTATCAGTGTGCACCACCAACCTTGGAAGACGACGACATCAACATCAACATCATCATCATCATCATCATCCCCCACCCCCATCATGTCATGATCATCAAAATCATCATCACCATCACCGTCATCAATTTTAAAGCCCCGAGCAAGCTCTGTGGTATTTTTAGTATCTGCTGCTGTAGGTGAGAGGCAGGGCTGGCCATCAGAGCCCCAGTTCTGTTTGCACTGGAGTCTCAGGATCTAGGAGAGACACCACACACCTCTGCAGGCCCATGGGCCTCTCCTCCCTGATGCCAGCCTTCTCAGGGTGCCAAAAGCACCCACATCTAGGGGCACTCACGGGTCCAGTGTATTAAACAAGAGTGGATTTCTCCATCTGTGGTTGACAAGTAACTGCCAGTGTGAGGGTAGAAAAATTCACTACTCATGAGTAAAGCTGTCCAGAGGAGGACCGACCCCCTGGCTGTCCCAGGAAGACAGGGAGTGGGGTTCTCTAGAGGGAAAGGAAATCTCTTACTCTGAACACATAGTCATTCGTACTGTGACTTCGAAAGGAAGGAACTCTGAGTCCACTACAATTGGAACCAGTCCAGGCTGACCCTCTTAATCCACCAGGCTGTCTGTATACCTCACCACACCCTCTGGAGAGACCACAGGACACCAGTGATTCCCAGTCCCCTACTGGGCTCTCAGGGAACTGCACATCTACCAGGCAGGGCCTGGCCTTGTTTCTAGGGCGGGACTTACCGATGTCACTCAGTAGGGTAAGGATGGCTCCTTCCCGCAGGCCACAGCAGTTCTCGAACTGGTTCAAGTACTGCAGAAAACATGAAAGCATTGTGGGTGTACAGTGTCACACAGCCCTGACAAGCCCACCAATGTCTTCTGTCAGTCCGACAGATGAGTGCTGATACCACACCAGGGCTCCAGGGAGGCAACTGGAGCAGTCGCACTGCCAGAGCTTGCTCCTGTGTCAGCAAGGCAGCAGTCTGTGGGTATCCATGACATCACCTCCCCAGCCACGGCAGGAAGTACTTGAGCCAGCCTCACTACAGCCCTAAGTCTGAAGGACTTGGCCAGGGTCAAATGTTAGTAGCAACTGAGTTTGCTCTCAAGACTCCCGCAGAAAGGACTGGTACGGAAAGACCCACCAAGCCACCTCCGACCACTCTGCTAACGGGGTCTCCCTGGGACACTCACTGAGGGCAACGCACACTTGCTGCATACCTGGGCATCGCACCCAGCTCTGCAGAGAGGAACTCAGGGACTCAACCTGCTTCTCTGGTATCCCAGCCCTGAGTCCCACCGCTCCCTCTGAGGTGAAGGTGCTGAGACTGGGGAGTCATTATCAGTTGGGGAGTGCAACTGGGAAGCAGAGCTGTAAAGTGAGGTGAACTCTGATCCTTTGTGTTTCTGCCTAGGCAGCTGTGAGGCCCCACCCACAGTGATTAACACTCAGATCCACGAAAATCCCAGAGTCCTCCGCGTCTGCACCCTACGGTTCACTCTTACGGTTTTGGTCTGTTGGGGGTTGCGGTTTTTTGTTTTGTTTTGTTTTGTTTTGTTTTAACAAGGTCTCACCATACTACTGCAATTGATCCCAAATTTGCAGAAAGAGTCTCCTTCCCTCCCTAACTTCCCCCATGGCTGCACTACAGGCATAAGCTTTGAAATGGACTTAAACCTTGAAATGAACTCTCATTCTGAAATTGACCATGCGCTGGTCAAGCCTATCTAAGACGGAGGTTCTAAAGGCTATCTAAGACGGAGGTCACTGTCATGACCCCTCTTGGGGGTGTGAAATGGTCTCTCACAGGGGCTGCCTAAAACCATTGGAGAACAGATATTTACATTACAGTTCCTAACTCGCAAAATAATAGCAGGGAAAAGAATTTTACAGTTGGGGGGGGGGGTCAACCAAAACACGAGGAACTGCATTAAAGAACCGTAGTACTAGGAAGGCTGCGGACCACTGTGCCAAGAGATCACAGAGATTTTTTGACTTTTATGAAAAGGAAAAGATAGACTACCTTACTTAGGGAAGTAAGAGAAGATCGTAGGAGCTCTGGGCAACAGGCCCCTCTCCCCAGTGCCAGAAGTGACAGAGGGACAGAGGTCCTTTATGCAATCACATCCTGCCTCTCCCTAGATCAGACTGAAGCCCCTGCCAAGAGTCGGCCTGAAATTTCCATCATCTTTTCCCCTGGCTCATGAGCTCTTTGCTGCCTAAAAGGGCAAGGGTATACCTCCCCTGCATTCCCGTCACCTGGCCACACCCACCCACTCCAGCCTGATGGGAAACAGAATCACCGGGTGGTCAAGCTCTCCATTTCTCTTCTGTTATCAACCTACTTAAGTGGCACATCCTGTCCTCTAGCCAAATCACTCTCAGGACATGCCCACCCCTACAGCGGGGACAGTCACTCGTGGAAACTTTCTTTTTATAAAATGAGTCGAAAGGCCCGGAAGGATGATGAACAGGGCGCGTGACATAAGTCTGGGAAACTGCTGCGTAAAGAGACGTGAAGGGCGGCCAAGCTACAAAGACACATGCTGTGGCTGTTTCAGAATAAAGAGCTGAATGGAGCTATAGGAAGAATAGATTTAAAAAAAATAAATTAAAAAACCCCTCACTTGAAGAGTTTATTTTTCTCAAAACTGATATGACCTGGGTTCACAGACAGCAAGACGTCTGCAGCTGAGCTGGCCTGTGAGCCAGGCTCCCTCTTCTCCACAGCTGTGTGCATCCAGGGCTTTACCTAATTAGTGTCTCTGGGCCACGGCAGCACCCTGCAGTGCAGGAAGTCTATCTGGGTGCAGGCCCCTGTAAAATCATAAGGAGCGTCTCTATGGGTGGCACACAGAACTATCCCTGTGACCAAGGAGAACGGCTGGCACCCACTGTCTGTTGTGGGGCTGGAGCAGAGGAGATAGGACAGGAGAGGGAAAGGGGAGGCCCTGCAGGTGAGTCAGAGGCTCTGGGACTGCAGCCCTGTCCTCTGATGACTAACCTGGCTCCCTTCCTGCCCGCTGTGATTCTGTGGAGCGCTGTAATGTCTGTGAAGAAAGTCTCTCCCCACTGGACAGTGGTGACGCCAACCCCAAAAGCTTGCAGTGGCCCTAACATGCCAAAGGGGCAGAGTGTGTTCTGAGACCTGTTCAGTCTCTTCCTGTGGTCTAGGCCTTTTCCTTGTCACGTTAGTGACCGTGTGACACAGCCCATCTTCAGCTTTCTTTCTGACTCAGTCTTTTCATTTGCACGGACAGAAATCACCCCAAAGCAGGTGCCGAAGACAGAGATTGAGTAGGTGAAGTTACTTTGCTGACTCTTTGAGCCTCTCAGGTGATGGCAAAAGATCTCTCCTTTTCTCCCTTCCCGTGCTCCAGAGCGCCCCAAATGGACCTACGTCCTGTGGCCCCAGAAGACTCACTCTTCGGAGATCTCCTCCTTGGCAGTACTCCATGGCCAGCAGAGGTAAGTCATTGGGGGCCAAGTTCTGCATCCCCTCTGGGACGTCCCGGGCAGCCACCACATTGGGATGGTTCAGCCTAGAATGAGAGGAATAAACATTTGGGCTCCAGCTCCAATCCATCCCCCTCATTCCAGATCTCAGGCAACCTCACCTTCCAACGAAGGCCAAGAATAACCAGGTATTCTTAGTAACTGAGCAGGAGAAGATGGGGCTCCAGGAATGAGAAACTTACCTGGAACTCTAATAAGTTAAATATTGACCCAGCCTTCCCCAGCCTCTGAACGCAAACCCCCTATAAGTATATCGCAGATCATTTAATTGTCCTTAAAGGGCCCCGTTTCGACTCTTCCGTGTCTGTAAGACTGCTTCTAATAGGTGACAACAGGGACCGTATGGTTGGCACAAGCAGGTTGCGGACACTCAGCGAAGGAGACACTGCTCTTTCTCATCGTTTAAGATGTGAGCAGAGGTCTGGAGAGATGATTCCACAGGTGAGACCTCTGGGCGATTCCAGAGGACCTGGGTTTGAGTCTCAGCCCCACTGTGGCAGAGTTCGACTATCTCTAAACCCCAGTCCCAGCAGATCCAAGTCCCCCTCCTGGCCTGCTCAGGCACCAAGCATGCACGCGATACACAGACACAGATGCAGCCAAACCACCCATATGCACAAAAAGTAATTTTAAAAATGGAGGCCGTGGGCAGCGGGAGCGTTTGCTTGATTTCTTCAAGCTCACTCTCGGTGTGCTCGCCACTACAGGTCCCGCCAGTTGGGAGGACAGCATCTGCCCAGGCCTGAAAGATCCTACGTCCGCACTGTGTGCATCCACAGAGGGCAAACAGTGCAGAGTCATAGGCCACTCTGGAATTAGAAACATAGGGGAAACAAAGATTTCTTGCTGACAAATCAAAACTTATGATGCTGTTTTAATGAACTCACTAGTTAAGTGTCTTATGTTGCCTGTGCTGGTCTCAAATTCCTGGGCTCAACCATTCCTCCTGTCCTCAGCCTCCCAAGTATCTGGGCCTACAGGAGCATAGCACCATGCCTAGGTCGGATGGCTGTCTTCCATTTGATATAATACACTGACTACAGAGGTCAATGTGGCATTTAAATGTTACTCTTTTAGAAGTCTCCAGGAGAGGGGCGATGCCCTGATAAAAGACACTTAGGGGTTCTTTTCTAGATTCAACAAGTAAGATGAGCTGTGGTTTTCCTCCCAGGCTCGCGGGGCTGAGGAAATGGCTTCCCCCATGTGGGCCCAGGCCCTTACCTTCGCATGATCTGGATCTCCAGGCACCAGCGATCTCTGTTCTTCGGGCTGAGCTCCTGCCGGCATTGCTTAATGGCAATTTGTTCGCCTGTCGTCTACAGAGAGGGCACACCGGACATCAGAGCAATTAACAGCCAGGCATACGACCACCGCAGAAGCCCACTGGCTGCACAGTGTCCTGCAGAACACTTGGACGCCTGGTCTGTCTATCTGTCTGCCCTCTTCACCACCCCCACACCATAGTTGCCAATCTTCCTGCTGCATCTAGCCATCAAGGGAACACAAAGCTTTCAAATCTTGCTCTGTCTCTGCCTCCTCTACAACCCTCCCTGTAGCACATCCCTGTCTGGGACTTCTACCTCTCTCTGCATATGCCAACTGTTGCCATGGTAATGCCAGGTTAAACCATATAGCACTGCTGGGGATTGGCCTATTTGACACATAAAAATGGCGCTTCCGTGTGTTTCAACTACTGGCCCATAATAACAGGTAACAGGTTTTTGTTTTCTGTAACAGGTTTTTGTTTTCTCTTTCTCTTTGGAGAGAAGACAAACAGTACGCCAATGGGACACAGGACAGCTCAAGTTCCAACTTTCTTTCTCCAGCTGTGTAACTTTCGAGCAAACTACATACAGACTGTGTATTGAGGAAACAGGAATACTGACCTGCCGCAGTCCAGGGCTGTAATGAAGACAAGGTTGGAGCTATATCATATAGAGAGAAAGCCCATAGCATGTGTCTGACAATTGTACAAGGCACGGTCCTGAGCATAAGACATACTCTTCTAAAGCCTGCTTCCATTGTTCATTTACGTACTCGTTTACTTTAGAATGGTCTAATGGATCCAAGGCTAGACCGATACTCACTATGGCTACGAGGATGACACTGGATTTCTGATCCTCCTGACTCATCCTACTATATGCTAGGATTACAGGTGTGCATGGACCACCACGCCCACTTTATATGGTACCAGGGATCAAGCCTCGGGCTCTGTGAACACTAGGCAAGCACTCTACCAACCGAACTGCATCCTTAAGCACACTGAGGCGTCATTACTGGGAGAGTCAGTATTTTGTGACTTATGACTAGCTCCTCAGGTTAACAGGTCTCTCTTTGCTGACACACAACGGAGCCCACGGGAACATGGAGGAGGAGAGGGTTCTGAGCCTATGGTCTGGGCTGTGGCATCGGGAAAAGCCCTGGTGTCAGGTGTCCCAGAACCACCAGAGGCAGCCTTGACTTCGGACAGTAGTATCAGTATCCCTGTTCACAGGGACGTCATGGAGAACAGCTAGAAAGAAATCCTCCCCAACAGAGATTGCTGCACAGTTTATTGCACGGCCTAAAAACACTTGTAGCAAGAACAGGAAGGCAGAAGTTTATCCATGGAAAGCATGCCCTCTTCTGCCTGGAGATATCTCATCTGGGACCTCTAGCGTGACAAATTCAGCAAGGGCTTCCCCAGTGGATTTCTGATAGATGATGTAGGCAGCTATCTGGGGACGCTTTAGCTCTGCCAGCTGGACTACTCCTGAACGCTCTCTCTGAGTGGTCGAAGCGCCCACTTTGAGGCTGCTCTGTCATCTGCCTGTCTGCTGTCTGCTACCTGTTCTTTCACTTCTGCTTGCTACATACTTAAAAAAGATAACCTCACTCATTCAAAACTGTTGGTGGGTTATTTTCCATATAGAACAAGATTTCTTCTTCCATAGGTAAAAGGCAAAAAAACCCCAAAAAACAAAAAAACAAAAAAACAAAAACAAAAACAAAAGACCCTAAAACCTCTAAAGACCTTCAAAATCAACTTTAATTGACATTTATAAATAATACTGTTGGCCCCATGAAGAAAGTCCTAGAGGCCCCACAGACTGTTTCCGCACTTGTGCATTTTATGAAAAGAATCCTAAATCTTTTTGTTTGTTTGTTTGTTTTTCGAGACAGGGTTTCTCTGTGTAGCCCTGGCTGTCCTGGAACTCACTCTGTAGACCAGGCTGGCCTCGAACTCAGAAATCAGCCTGCCTCTGCCTCCCAAGTTTAAGTTAAAGGCATGAGTCACCACTGCCCGGCCTAAGAATCCTAAACCTTACAAGTGTGTGATTCATACAGTAATGAGTGGGACTTAAGCCGCCGCGCAGAGGACCCTGGCAAGACAAGCAGGTGGCTGTCATCAGCATCCAACAGCATCACTGCCTCGTATTCACCCAAATGGCCAAACCTCCTGCCTCCGCTTGGGACTACCTAGTAAGAGGAGGAAAACAGAACGCTCCAAACACCAGGGCAAGTTAGCTAATGTGATCACTGATCAATAAATCCACCCTGGAATGGATGACTAAGACTGAGAACTTCAGAAATGAGGGCGGGCATGACCACTTTAATGCCAGAGCACAAATATTACAACCCCCCCCCCTAAAATGTTCTCAGGGTGTGTTTTTAATCCAGAACTACTGCTTAAGCTGTCTGAGATGTGGTTACCTCCTTGCCTAGTTTTCTGGTCTGGTCTAAGTATACAACCAAAATCACAACTGCTGCTGAAGCAGGGTCTCTACCCACAAAGCCCACCCACTTCCATCTTCCCTGGGGTCTTTCCAACCCTTAGACAACACCCATCATCTACTGTCTGTCTGTATGGGTTTCCATGCTCTGGGCACTCCGCGTAAAACAAGTCACACATGCGTAATTTTAAACAGACGTTCTCACTTACAGACACTTCATTCATGCTGCAGGTACAGGCCCACCCTTGTGACCTCAACAGCGTCCACAGGGCTGCCCACAGGAGGAGGCATGATTAACTGGGGCCTTTCCTTCTCCTTTTCTGTTAGAATCCCTTTTTTGGCCTGGATTCAGAGACCCTCTCTAAAGAGCTGATTGCCTTTTGTCTGTTTGTTTGTTTTTTGGATTTGGTTTTTTCGAGACAGGGTTTCTCTGTATAGCCCTGGCTGTCCTGAAACTCACTCTGTAGACCAGGCTGACCTTGAACTCAGAAATCCGCCTGCCTCTGCCTTCCAGGGTGACTGATTTCCTTTTAACACTATATCTTCTGTGGCTGCTGAATCAGTCACTGTGGCTACACAAATCAGACCCAGGGAGAAGTCCATCTCTGGTCTTCAAGAGTGAGAGACCATACTAGAAAAATATTCCTCTAATTGATGGACATTCTCAGAGGCCACAGTTTGGAAAACACCATACCTCGAGATCTCGAGCTTCCAACTTGTCTGCCTTTTTTCTCAAGCCGACTGGAACTGTCCTCAGTTTCACTTCCTGTCAGTGTTTGGACTCAAATATTCTCTTGCCCATTGGATTCATCGACAGCAAATCCCGCTAATGCCCAATGCTGAGGTTAGAATGTTGAGACATAATTACTTTTGTAACAGTATGAAGAGGTGGGACTGCGGAGAAGCTGATGGGGTTATAGGCAGCCACGGTGAGACGCTGTCATGTAGACCTTTGTGATGGCACAGTGGGAAACGCGTCTGTAAGTGAGAGCGAGCACCTGTCTGAAATGACCAAAACCGTGACCTCAGCCTTACAAGTCAATCAGCCTAACACCCCACCCAGGCTCACGTAGGCAAACCTAATTAAGCCCAATGGGCCACACACACCTGCAAGACATAAAGGTAGGAGGATGTGTTGACAAGAAGAGGTTCAGTGGGAAGAGGGGTAAGAAAGGATAATAGGTGAACATGATCCAAAAATGTTATATATGTATACAAAACTGTCAAAAACACGTTAAAAATATATTTAAGAGAAACATGACTACCTAAGAAAAATCTATATTCAATTATTTTCCAAATGTCTGGAAGACGAGTTTTATTCACTAGAGTAAGTAAAGATTATTATTACCATTAAAAATAGATTACCCTAGCCGGGCGGTGGTGGCACACGCCTATAATCCCAGCACTCTGGGAGGCAGAGGCAGGAGGATTTCTGAGTTCGAGGCCAGCCTGGTCTACAGAGTGAGCTCCAGGACAGCCAGGGCTATACAGAGAAACCCTGTCTTGAAAAAAACCAAATCCAAACAAACAAACAAAAAACAACAACAAAAAAAAGATTACCCAGACTCAAGAGCTCTACACTGGTCTTTAGCCTGGTAGAATCTCCAGAGGAGCCTAGACTTGTGGAAAGCAGTGCTCTGCAGATGAGAGGAAGCAGGGATGGAGGGAAGGGGGCAAGCTCACTGCGGAGAATCTCTGCTCCGGACAATCCTGTAGCCGGTACTCTGGAGGTTCTGTGGTTACGTGAAGATGCCTCAAGTCCTGCTATGCTACCCGAGGGTGACAGAGCCTGCACTCGGAGACCAACGAGTCTGCCCACATCTAACATTAACACATAGCGCAGTGTGTTGTTTCCCTGTTCTGTTGTCATGAATTAGCCACAAGCCTGGTTGCTTAAAAACAGCACCAATACATCTTACAGTTTACAAGTCTGCATATCACAAGTCTGCGGTAAGTTTCCCTTGTCGACAATCAAGTTGTCAGCAGAGCTGTGTTCTCTTCTGTAGCTTTGGAAGATCAGCCATGACCTCTTGCAGCCTGAGCCTGGGCATTTTCCTTTGCGTAGGCACTTTACCTCATCTTCAAATCCACCAACGACCAGTTGGATCTTTCTCACCTAGTCTAAGCTCAACACTGACTCTCCTGCCTCCTTTCCAACTTTTCAGGACCCCAGTACGACGCTGGGCCCTCCCAGCTAAGCTAGGACAATCTGCCAACCTAAGGCCAGCTCCCTTGCCATGCAATGTCAAAGATTCAGGACAGTAAGGTATGGATGCCCTTGGGGAAGGAGGATGCTCTCTATAAACAACATAACAAATGATCAGGTCCAGTGTGATTTTGGGAACTTGTTCTGCTGTGCATTGAGTAACTGTAATCGGTTGCCCAATGTCAGAGCTTAAGACACAGTTGTTAGCGGGTTCAACCCAGAAGCCAAGATAGGCTATATACTGACTGACAGAAGAGTGAAGTTGTGAGAACAGCCTTCAACCTCAAACTTAGCCTTACTAACTGAGACTAGAACTGCCTGGGCCAGCTCAGCTTAGCCCTACTGCAGAGGAATCCAGGCTTCTAAGGCTTAGGATGTCTGAGATAGAGACAAACCTTTCCTTACGCAGTTGCCAATTATTTTTGCTCGTCAACTATGAACACTGGGAATGTGTTCATCAGCAGAAAAACTTCACACAGCAGCAAATGACATTATTTTGCCCAGGATCCCCAGACCAAGAATTTGAGTTTGGAAAGTCAGACTGGGCCTGAATTCTATGTCTGTGCTGGTTAAGTTTGTATTATTTGTCTATCTGATATAAGCTAGAGTCTTCTTACCTGGGAACCTTAACTAAAGAATTGACCCCATCTAACTGTCTACAGGGAAGCCGGTGGGGCATTTTCTTGATCAACAATGGCTATGGGAGGCCCAGGCTGCTGTGGGTGGTGTTGGCCCTGGGCAGCTGGAACTGGGTTTTGTAAGAAAGGCCAAGCGAACTATAGAAAGCAAGGCTGTAAGCAGGGCTTCTCTACGGTCTCTGCTTTAGGTCCTGCCTCCAGGCTCCTGCCTTGGGTTCCCTTCAGGAAGGACATATAAGCCGGATAAACCCTTTCCTCCCCAAGCCAGGTTTGTTCACAGTGTCTATCACCGCAACAGAAACCAAACTAGGAGTATCTATCTCCATCCTGCTAATAAGCGGGCTCCTTAAATAGAACACGATTTAAAAATCATCTTTATTCTCAATAAAAGGGAAAGCCGATTTTATTGTCTATATGGAGCACAGCTGGAGGTCCTCGGAGTCTGCCATTCTTTTGCCTTTTACACAAGAACTCAGATCTTGTGTATGTCTGTGTACTATAAAGCCTAAAGATGGGACTGCACGCAAGGGTACTAGAAAGCCAGTTTATACAAAAACGACAACAAAAAAACGAGCCGACTGCTCTTCCCAAGGTCGGGAGTTCAAATCCCAGCAACCACATGGTGGCTCACAACCATTGGTCACAAGATCTAATGCGCTCTTCTAGGGTGTCTGAAGACAGCTATAGTGTATTTACATACAATAAATAAATATGTTTTAAAAAGAGAGAGAGAGAGAGACAATCAATAAGCCACCAGGCTTTCTTAGATCCTGCCCCACTGTGAAAAAAAGGGTGTGTGTGTGTGAAACTGAGCCCAGAAGGATGGGACCCAGACTGGGGAGTCCAAGGACACAGATGTACCTGCCGCCGCCGCCGCCAAGTTTGTGGCTCTACCCTAGTCAGAGATGTTTCTTCACAGTGACTGGCTGTTAACATGAAGGCCTACAACTGATCAAAGCGCAGAGGATAGAAGGTGAGGTTCTCAGCCCTAAAAGATACATCTGTATCACACCCCTACCCCCTAAGCTCAGGGATCATTCTGGAAGGATTCTAAGTGCCAGAGGTTTTGGGGGACTACAACAGAGTGGTGCTTCCCAGGCGAAGCCAGCAAGCTGCCCAGATGAACTCAGCAGTTGTGACAGAGTTCACAGGCTCAAGAGCCATGGGAAACCCAAGCTTGGAGAGGGAGGCAGGCAGGAAGTCCCACCCCTAGCTAGGCAGCTAGTGGCAGTTTATAGTTGCTGAGAGGGAAGAATCGGTTCTCTCTAAGGGTGTGTTCAGTGGTAGGGTCAACAACACTTCAGTGGGCGGGGCACAAATTAGATTTTTTGTTTTTTAAGATGTAAAGGTGGATGGGCAGGGAAGTGGGGTGAGAGCTGTGGGGGGAGGGGGAGTAAATATCAGCAAAGTACACTGTACAAAATCCTCAAATAAGTATTTAAAAAGTAAAGGGCTGGGGCACTCTATGACATAACTCCTGTACGCGAGGCTCTGGGCCAGTTCCTAAGAGGTCTCGGAGACAGCGCGAGAGCCAGGGAGCAGGGGTCTGCTATGAGGATGCTTCTCCTCTCCTAGCGGTGTCAGAAATCACATCGACAAAGTCCTGCTAACGAGACTGCATAAGCGTGAGGTGAGCGAGAGCAAAAATAATGGGCATGCTAACGTGGACAGGGGAAAACCCAGGGGACCTCACACCTCCTCCAAGTACAGGCGACTGGGGGACGCTCAGAGCGCGAGAGACACTCCGATTGCTTACCAGTAACAAGTGGTCAGCCCTGAAAAAAATTATATATTATATATATTTTATTTATATATTACATAATATATTAGTAATATATAATATAATGTATAATATATATTTTATACATTTATATATGTGTGTATATACATGTATATATACATATATAACATATATAGATATATATACAAAATGTTACATATATACATATATATATGTATGTATATATATAAAACCTTATACAGACCAAGCAGGTTGTATTTATGTATTTAGGAACACATATGAGTGTGTAGATAATTAATGGAAAAGGAAGCCATATTTTCAAAGAGAACAAGAAGGGGTATATGACAGTTTGGAGAGAGGAAAAGATGGGAGAAATGTGTAATTATAAGGTCAAAAAATAAAATAAATAATTTTCTAAGACAAAAATTGTCTAGATTCATCTTTCTTCCTGACAGGACAAGTGGTGGACACAGCCTGTCCCTGTGATAAAGGGCTACAGCTTCTTCAGTCTTCCTGCAACAGACACAAAATGACCCAGCGGGCTCCCATTGCGCCCACAGAGGGTGGGGACGGGCTCGAGGGGTAAAGTGTTGCTCCCTCCTTGGGCAAGCAAAAATGCAGTTCTGAGGCCGGCAGGCTTCTGGTTCTTTAGCATAGATGGAGAAAAACTCAGCCCTTCCAGGGATGCCAATTAAAAGAAAATGAAGGGTCTTCTCCGTAGGGAGCCTTGGGCAAGCCACGACACTATCATTTCCTTGCACACTGCTCTACCCACTCAAGTGTCTCCTTTCCTGACAGGCCATCTAAGGCCCACTTCCTCTCAAGACCCTGATGAAGTTCTGTTTCCTCAAAGTCTTCCCCTGCTACTGATTGAGCAAGAAAATAGGAACAGAGCACCTGATGCAGTCAGCGCCTATTTATTTATTTACTATATGTAAGTACACTGTTGCTGTCTTCAGACACACCAGAAGAGGGCGGCAGATCTCTTTATGGATGGTTGTGAGCCACCATGTGGTTGCTGGGAATTGAATTCAGAACCTCTGGAAGAGCAGTCAGTGCTCTTAACCACTGAGCCATCTCTCCAGCCCCTATTTGGGTTTTTGTTTGTTTGTTTGTTTGTTTTTGTTTTGACACAGGGTCTCATTATGGAGTCCTGGCTGTCGTGGAACTATCTCTGCAGACCGGGCTGGCCTGGAACTCACAGATTGGCTGCCTTTGCCTCCCCGGTTGGCTGCCTTTGCCTCCCCAGTGGGCACTCAGGCAGGATAAAGGTGTTGCTGCCTCATTCTATGGGCAAATGATAAGGATTCTTAATAACCATTAGTCATTAGTAGTTTTACACATGAGCATATCTTGATGACTATCTATTTAGTCATAAAGATGAATTAAGGATGGTGTCATCTCTTCATCTGCCTGCACGGAGCTCAGGCCCATGCGTAGTAAGTCCTTACAGGAAATTGAGTTCCAAGATCACACATTCTGCACATGGAAGTGACCTTAGAAAACCAGTAAAGCTTAGCACTACCTCACAGGAAGAATAACTGATAACCCCTTGCCTTCCAATGAAGGCTGATAACCCCTTGCCAAGAGCACCCCCCCTTGCCAGCATCTTTCCCCTTAAAGCACACTGATGATGTAATAGTTGCAAAGGATCCTGGGATGTTTCCATGGTGCATTTGCCTCATGTCTTTCCAGTCACACTGAGGGTCTATAACACATACCAGAATAAGCTGTGACCCAAACGCAAGAATTAGTGAGTGACGGTCAGGATTCCTACTAAGTCCTGTGTGGTGGGGAGAATGTGTGGTTCCTTCCCCTGATTACCCTCAAAAGGAGCTGCAGGCTGAGGTCCTGGGAATTATATCTTTTTCCTCTCTCTCTATCTCTCAAGCTCTGCTGCCAACGGTAGCCTACTTAAAGCACGAATGGTTTGTGCTGAGGCTTCAGCTGGAGATCTAGGGGTGTACCCAGGCAACAAAGACTGTCAAGTCCACACTGTGTGTGGATCAGGGACCAGGGAATTGCAGTAGGGTCACCTGCTACATTTGAGCATCCCTTAGTTTTTCCTTGGTGCTTCAAAATGGCTTGGATTGATTGTGAAGAACCAAACAGTACCTACAAAATAACTGGTTATGTGCAAGAAGTGTCCTACACTCTAGTTCCATCCAGATGTGGGAGTATAGATTTATGTGTTAACAGCTTAGCCTCTTTCGATATATTACCTAACTCCCCTGTGATGCTGATTCCTTAGTTATAAAACAGAAACTAGGGTTGTCAACACCGGAAGCCAAGCATGTATGTAAGGGAGAGAGGACAGCTCACGGTAATGCAAAACAGACCCGGCATGGAAGAAACCTAGCCCGATCTGGGCATGTGATAGGTCTGCAACAATGATCCTGGTTCTTGGGCCACATTTCTGACTTCGGCTCTCTCAAGCAATTTCTCTGTGACAGCTATGAATATTCCCGTGCCTACAGACACGAGAAAGCATATGAAGTAGGAAGAGGATTCCTGTGGCCAAGTACAACTATTTTAGCTGCATGCATCTAGAGGCCCGGAACAGAGGCGGGTCCAGCAGAAGCATGCCGCATCTTCTGATCTTAGGTGTGGGTTAAAGATTGAGTCTACACCCCCAGAGCAGACCTAGGCTCCCCTGAGATCAGTCCATAAAGACAGTAGAGGACTTCCCGTTCTAAGCAGGCAGGTTCTTCAGCCAGTGCCAATTCAGTCAGCCACCTCCCGAACTCCAACCGCTATCCCCTCTATTCACCCAAGCCATGTTCATTTTAACCCCTACATATTTCCTCAGTCTGCCTATTTCTCCCTGTCATCATCACCTTCAACCTGGCTGGTCTCTCACCTGGACCCACTTAATTTCGAGTCAAGACCTTGATTTTAGCTGTTGAAGAAGGAGTCCCTAGAAGAGTGGTCTCTTGTTTTTTGGTTAAGTATCCCAAGCGTTGCCCAACACTGGAATCCTAAAATATAAAAACTGGCCTCTGGAGAGCACTCCCCATGGCCCCCAGGTCTATCAGAAGGTCGGGCAACATGCCTAGAAGAAATGAAGACATTCTAAAGAGGTACTTTTACACATTGGAGGCTAGAGAGATGGGAAATTCCCCAGGAATTCCATGCTGGGAGAGGAAAGTCTACCAGACCAGCCAGAGGGGGAATTTGTCTTCTGGGCCACAGATTTCTAACACATTCTGAGAAAATCTCACAGGATGACAAAATCAGGCCAGTGGTAGGTTAGACCATGGGACTGCTTAGATGTGCATATCCTTGGCATTCTATTTGAACCTTAAATCTAATTTTAGGATCATGGCGATGGACTTAGGAGGTTTGCTGGGTCTGTCTGTCCCCCTTCCCAGTGTGACCTCAGGGAGCGAATCCCTTGCTTTCCACTATTAATTAGACTGCTTTAATTATTGAGGAGCTAGCTTAGGGCACGGGCTGTGACCCCCAAGATTGATAGTTACACATCACGTCTGGTACTCAAGTATCCTGAGGTAAGTGAGTGTTCTCTAGCGGAAACATCACCAAGTAATGTGTGTTCTTTAGGCGTTATTATGAACTGATCACCCAAATTGGACAAAATAAGTCTCATACAGTCGAGTGAGTTAAAGAGAGTCCTGCCAAGAATTTTGGCATACTTACCGCCGGCCCAAACAAAAAATATTTGGAAAGTAACATGAGCAACTCACATCAGACACATAAGGACTAACATAATGAGAATAATAATCAGACCCAAAAAGGAAATCAGTCCAAATCACTCAGAATTAGATGGGCTGCACATTTTCACCTACTATCCTTAACTGTATGTTTTGTGCAGAACTAAACTACAATAAATAAATAAATAAATAAATAAATACAAAATCCTTGGAGTTATCAACTACCTAAAAATATTTTAAGTCAAGGTATTTAAAATGTTTTTTATTGTTCTCATCTTTTTAACGCTGCCTGCATTCTACATTTATTACTATGTAATGTGTTACCTGTTAGTCTAAATTTTAGTAGACATATAATTCCAAAATACTTGGAATGACAGCTCACCTCTGTCCCCCTTCTAAGTGGCATGGTTATTAAGGCTTTCAAGAGTCTGTTTAGCAGCTCACAGGTCCCCTTTGCAGTCCCTTTTCTTGCGCTCCCATTGGACCACGCCAAGGTTAGGGGATCCACCCATTCACATCAGGCCGGGGCAGAAGAAGAGGCGCCAAGAAAGCTCACCCGCCCTCCCTGCTACCCGGAGCCCTACCTGATTGTGCCACCGGATGACGTTTCCAAATCCCCCGGTCCCGAGGCGTTCTTTCATTTCCCAGGCCCCACATGTCTGGGTTGGGAGGGAAGGTGACCAGCTCATATCGGTGCCCTGCTAACTCTAGAAGCAAGTAGGGAGAGAGGGCAAGTTGAGAGTAAGAACACTGGAGCTCGAGAAGCAGGGGGAAGGAGCAGCAGCTGCAGCCCTTCAAGGGATGGCTAGGAGACCGGTTCAGTTAACAAATAAAAGTTGCTGCGGCCCTGCCCGGTCGCCGGTAGGTCCGGAGCGCGGCGCAGCCACGTACGCCGGGGAGGGACGGAGCGCGCACCCGGGCGAGCCCTCGAAACGCCGCGAGCCGCCCTCGCGTGGGACTCACCTGCCCCGGGGGCCTCGGGGCCGCCAGCGACACCCGCTGAGGACATGAAAACTCGGGGTCCCCACGCAGCCAGCCCAGCGGTACTTCCTCAAACACTTCCTGCCCTGACGTCACGGGCACTTGACGGCTCTTAAAGGAGACGCGCGAACCGCTGGCGGGGACGCAGCCACAGGCAGACGCGGTGCTTGCTGGACCTGGCCGGTGCAGGACCCTGCAGTGCGGGACCCTGTGCAGTGCAGGACCCGGCGGCGTGGAGAATTCTTCACCCTGTCGCTTTTTAGGCTGAGCTTGATCCGACCACCTAGGCAGTTAACAAGTACAAAACAAAAACTAGTACTGTCTACCTAAAATGGAGTTTCAGCACCGGGAGTATAAGGAAATAACTACTTACTAGGTCAAGAGCCTGGGTATTGTCTCCTCCACCTCGACATCCCTACCAGCAAATATTCACCCCTGCCTCTAACATGCCAGGTTCAGCCACTCACCTTCCATAGCCTAATTCATGATACAATTACCAATGAAAAGCAGAAAAAAAAAGAGGTCTATTCAATGTGATTACATTGGTAAAAGACAGATCCAATCTTTCACCCATACCTTTGCCAACCCAAGTCTAATTTTGGGGTCCTGCCGTGAGATTTGGGCTTAAGTGAAAGGCAAGAGTTATGCATAACTGAGTAGTCATGCTCAACGCATGTTCTGGCCCACCATCATTGTTGAGTCTCCAGTCTCTCCTATGAGGTGGCATTTGTCAGAACGGTGTGAAATCTCTCCCTGAGACGAGCTCCTCCTTAGCACAAGGCTTCTGACATTTACTGGCTTTTTAGACCAGAACCTGGCAGCGGACAGCAACCAACAAGGCTAACAAATTCTCTGTGGATTGAATGATAAGCCAAAGATTTTTCTTGGATAACCATGGGCCTCCAAGTGTTTGAACTCAAGAATAAAGCAAATAAAGCACCTCTCGCTCCTTAATTATTAAAGGAAGCAAAACATGAGACGATGTTTACAGAGAACTTGAGCAAATACAAGAACAAAGGAACGCACTTGGTATTACGTCTTATCATCCTTGGACACATGAAAAAAAGTCAAGAATATTCCTCCCAGGACTTCACCCTTCCCACAGAGATAATGTGGATATCCCAGGACTTACCCCTCATGTCCTCCTTTTCAAGGGCATCCACTTTTTATAGGTTATTCAATTATTTCTAGAAGGCAACCCTGTGGCAAGAACATTCTGCCCTGTGCCCCAACCACAGGTCCCAGGAAGGTCACTGCTCTCTTACAGACTCCCACATGGCCTCAGACAATATTCCTGGGGGAGATTCCAATTTCTCAGGATCTTACACAGTTTAAGAGGCGAAAGGAGGAGCTCGGGTGTCTCTTTAGAACACCTCTATTCCTGCCAGGACAATTGTGGTCCTCCTCCTAGTTATTTCACTTCTGTTTTGAGGTAAAAGATTCCTGTACCTGAAACAAATATAAGCAGAAGTGGGAATCAAGGAACAGCTTCTTTTGTGTCATCAAAAGAAACAGCTCCTCCTCAAAGGGGGAAATGGACATAGTTTATCCTCGAGCATATATATGAGAGACCACGGCATGGGAATATACATTTAGTCCCTGAATATAATGTTCTAACATGGAAGAAGTATTAAGTTTTAGTTTTACAGAACCCAAGAAAGAGATTAATCAAAGCAAGATTGAAATGCATCAGTGGATACCTCAGAGAGATGATTATTATAGCAAGATGTGGGAAGCTAGTCTGTGAATCATCAGATGTTCTCTGATGACATTCTTAGCTTTTGGGTTGGTGAACGATATTAGCCCCTCGAAGTTGATAGATTTCAAAAGCTGTTTTCTTGTTTTAATCTCTTAGTCACAGAACGTTAGTTCTGACATAGAGGTGGGTAAGCAGTGGGTGTTCCAGATAAGGTAATTAGCCTCTGGACTTGTAACTTTCCAATCTCTCCATGATGATGTTCTCACCAGTCTCTGTAAACACAGCCTCTTACAAGGAGGTCTCATTCACAACCATGTTTAGTTAGCGACAGGCAGCCACACATAAGAACCATTTCTCCTCAGTTTGAGTTACCCTTGGGAGAGCTGGCCTGAACAACTCCATCCTGGCTTTGAGGCAGTCTTGCTGTGAAACCCAGGTTGATCTAAAACTGACCATCCTCCTGCGCCAGTCCAGCCTTCCAAGTGCTGGGATTTCGAGCAGAGGCTGCCATCACAGAGGAGTTGAGGTTTGATTCTGAAAACTCTCCCTTGCCTCTGAAGGATAGTCTCTGAAGACATCCCTGATGAACCATCCGGTGGTTTGATCTCAGCTGCACCTCACGACTGGGATGAGAGTCACACATCTGATCTGGTCCTGTGTCAGAGGAGGAAGAACAGAGAAGCAGGTTCACTGGGCCTTCATGGTCAATTGTAAGCAAGCAAGAGTTATAGAAGAGTTGATTCTTGCACTTTGATTCTGTCTTCCCACAAAATGTGACCCCCTCCTGACACTGAGCAGTTTATTTGGGCACTGTCTCCCCTCCCCATTATAGAGTAACTGTATTTAAGTTTTATTAATACATCTATAAATTATAGAAAGCTTCTACAATAGTAGGTCTACGTGGCTTTTCAAATGACCTTTTAGTGTTAGCTGTCCCTTTCTGTATTCTGTCCTATATCCTGGCTTGCCATTTCCCCTCCCATTAGATCCTTATTCTGACTTCCTGTTTATGACACTATATTCTATTTACCGTTCCTTGCATGTCCTCTTAAATTTCTGTCTTGAAAATGCAGCATATTTTGGCCTCTTTGTCAAAAAATCAGGTGTCTGTAGGCATGTGGAGTTATGTCTGGGTCTTCACTTATATCCCATCAAATGCCTATTTTTATGCCAATGTCAAGTGTCTTAGTTAGGGTTTTACTGCTGTGAACAAACACCATGACCAAGGCAACTCTTATAAGGACAACACTTAATTGGGGCTGGCTTATAGATTCAGAGATTCAGTCCATTATTATCCCCTTATTATCGAGGCATCCAGGCAGGTGTGGTGGAAGCAGAGCTGAGAGTCCCACACATTCATCTGAAGGCTGCTAGCAGAATATTGGCTTCCAGGCAGTAAGGATGAGGGTCTTGCCCACACCCATAATAACACACCTACTCCTACAAGGCCATACCTCCTAATAGTACCAATAATCCCTGGCCCAAGAATATACAAACCATCACACCATGCTATTTTTGTTACCATAGATGCATAGTATAATTTTAAATCTGGGGTGTTGATAACTCCAGCAGGTCTGGAGTAGATGTCCCTTTTATGGAAATGGATACCCTTCTGTTTGGTGCATAAATGTTTAGAATTGCAGTATCCTCTTGGTGGACTTTTCTCCTTTAATGATGTAGTGTTGTTCCTTTTTCTTCTAATGAAGTTTTGTTTGAAGTCTATTTTGTCGTATATTAAAATCGCTGTACCTGTCTGCCTGCATACCTGCATGCCTGTCTGTGTGCTTGTCTGCCTGAGTGCTTGCCTGAGTGCCTGTCTGCATACCTGTCTGCATGCCTCCTGTCTGTATGCCTGCCTGTCTGCCTGCCTGTCTGAATGCTTGTCTGAATGCCGGCAAGCCTGCGTGCCTGTCTGTGTGCCTGTCTGCATGCCTGTCTGTGTCTTAGCTCCATTGCGAGGAATACCTTTTGCCACCCTCTTACTCTAATGTGATGGATGTCTGACCTTGATCATAAGGTGTGTTTAGGCAGCAGAAAGATGGGTGCTGGTTTTGTTTTTTGTTTTTTTTTAGTTTGTTTTATTTTGTTTTGCTTTTTTTTATCTAATGCTTTTACTCTAATCTAATAGATGTGGATGAGTGCAATGATGCTTGGCTTTCAGTCTTGGGGTACCCTGGCTTTTAGCGTTCTGATCAATTGGTCCCAGATCTGAAGTTCTGTTTAGAACTCTGGTTCAGGCTCCAAGCGATCGCAGTTAGGCTCAGTGTGTGGGGTTGGTGATAGGCATGGAAAGTGAACTGACTCTGGAGAGAGGGCTCTGCAGCAGGACTTGTAGTTTGGCTCCACAAAGGTGCTGAGGGGCAGGCCTAGGAGTACCCTGGGTCTTGCTATGGATGGTGGAAATTTCCCAGGTAAGGGAGGTAAACTGGAAGGAATAGCCACAACACACTTGCAAGATTGACTAGTTAACTTAAAGAGCTCAGAACAGAGGAGGGGAAGTCTCTCTGGGTCTCCATCCAGTGTGGTGGCTGTGGGATCCCTGGCACAAAGCAGTTCTACAGTCAGCAGGGTATCACAAAGGAAAGGAGATGGTCTGGAAGGAATGGCTGAGGGGACTGGTGAAGAAGAACTGGGGGGGATGGGGAACCATGGGTTCCTACTGGGACTAAAGATGGGCTGGGAGGTGGGGCTTAGGTGGGCAACAGGGGCAGCTCTCAGAGTATCCACCAGAATGGTAGAGGGGAAGGAGAGCACAGGCACTATAACTGGGCACTTCGTATAGACTGCTTCTGCGGAGGGCATGGAGTCACAAAGAAACAGAGACGGGCTAAGAAGGAGTGCTTAAGGACAGTTGCAAAGAAGAACCAGGGAGACCATGGATCCACACCAAGAGGCTGAGTCCCAGGCGGATAACGGGTGCTAAAAAATTTAAAAACATTGTACCTTTACTTTTTTGGTTAAAAGTTGCACTGTTTTACAGACAACAATTACAAAATTTTATAAAATAACAACCAACAAGAGTAAATATTCAGGAAAAGGTAACTTAAAAAATTAAATACTTGTTTATAGATTATTGGGGGTTGGATGAGAATGGCCCCCATGGGCCCATCGATTGGGAAAGTAGATTGGTAACCAGGGACTGGCCCTACTTGGGAAGGATTAGAAGGCGTGGTCTTATTGGAGGAAATGTGTTTCTTGGGGTGGGCTTTGAGGTTCCAAAAACCCATGTCAGGCTCAGGCATGTTCTCTCTCTCTCTCTCTCTCTCTCTCTCTCTCTCTCTCTCTCTCTCTCTCTCTCTCTCTCTTCTCTCTCTCCCTCCTCCTCCTCCTCTCTCTGCGGATCAGGATGTAGCTCTGTGTTTCCTCTTCAGGATCATGTATGCCCGTGTGCCACCATGCTTCCAGCCCTGGTGAAAATGGACTAAACTTCTAAAACTGTAACCAAGACCCCAACTAATCGCTTTCTTCCATAAGAGTTGCCTTATCTTCGTGTTTCCTCACAGCAATGGAAGAGTGACTAAGACACAGATGTACTCCTTAGAGACCAGTGGCCAGTGCCTTGTCATTTATTAGGAAGCACTGTTTATATCTGTTGTATTAGATCATGCCTGATTACCTTTGCTTACAGATACTCTAGCCATGATATAATTAGAAACACATGGATACAGACCCAGAGAAGGTCAGAACCACTAACAAATCAGGACACATCTTGGAAAACTGTTCCTGTGGACTTTGCCTCTTAGAAGTCTTACATAATACATCATACACATATATGTGTTTGACATATAAAGGAGCCAGTGGCAATTAAACATGACCACACAGAAGATCTATGTAGAAGCCATATATGCATTAACATTCTATTTTTGAATAAAAATTTAGAATTATTGAGTTAATAGGAAAATAGGCCTTTATCATTAACAAAACCAGAACATTAGACTTGTTAAAAATTTAGTGCCAGTGGGCTGCAGAAATGGCTCAGCAGCTGACAGAGCTTGCTGCTCTCACAGAAGATCTGAGTTCAATTCCCAGCACCCACACGATGACTCAATACTGCCCGTATGTAGCTCCAGTTCCAGTGACCTCATCCCACTTCTGAGGGTGTCTGCATGCATACTTATTAAATAGATAAACACCTTCTAAAAATGTAGTGCTGGTGACCACAGACAGACTCATTTTCTGGTGCGTAAGCGCATATCATATTTACAACAAGAAAACAGTCAAAGCAATAGATGTGGACAAGGACTTGAGTGTAGACAAGGTCTGTAAACACAGCAGGACTTCCAAAATGGCATATTTTTCAACTCACTAGTACTGATTAAAAATAGTAGACATTCCAAAAGAACTTTACCAGCACATGTTGCATCTCAATATGATTCATGTCTTTAACATAGAAGGCTTACTCATGGGCTGGAGAGATGGCTCAGGGGTTAAGGGCACTGGCTGCTCTTCCAGGGTTCTTGAGTTCAATTCCCAGCAATCATATAATGGCTCACAACCATCTTTAATGGAATCTGATACCCTCTTCTGATGTGTCTGAAGACAGCTACAGTGTACTTACATAGAATAAATAAATAAATCTTTAAAATAAGAAAAAAGAAGGTTTACTCATCACTTTGAATAATTGCATTTATATGCTTTAACTCTCATGATTTTGCATACATCATAACATACATAATATTATAAACATATATACATATATAGACACATACATGCACATTTCTATCACAGATATATAGGGCATTTAAATGTACTAAGATTACTTTTTATAAAATGGTCATTAAATATTTTGGCATGAGCAGAGATTTAAATGAAACTGAGTTTGTGATTTCTCGTTTTCAGTACTGAAGATTAAAATAGGAGTGAGTCTTGAGCATGCTAGGCAAGTGTTCTGCCCCTCTAATGGTTTGATGTTATCAATTTAACAAATGTAGAATTACCCAGGAAACAACCTGAATGATGTCATAAATGAATTCCCCTATCACCTCTGATCTTAGATGTCAACTCAACACAAGTGAAAAGAGGGAGACTCAACTGAAGAGCTGCCTCCATCAGATTGGCCTCAACTGAAGAGCTGCCTCCATCAGACTGGCGTCAACTAAAGAGCTGCCTCCATCAGACTGGCCTCAACTGAAGAGCTGCCTCCATCAGACTGGCCTCAACTGAAGAGCTGCCTCCATCAGACTGGCCTGTGGACTTGTCTGTGGGTTATTTTCTTGATTGCTGTTTGATATAAGAGAAGCCAGTTCACAGTGGGAGAAGCCAACCCCAGGGAGGCAATCCGGAATTGTCTAAGAGAGTGAGGTGAGCTCAAGCTGGAGGGAGCACACCAATAAGCAGTGTTTTTCCATGGTCCCTGCTTCAGTTTCAGGTTCCTGCCCTAGCTTTCCCCAATGGTGGACCATATCCTCTAAGCTGAAATTAATGCCCTCCTTCCCAAGCAGCCTTTGGTCAGTGTTTTATCACATGAACAAAAAGCAAACTAGGCCACCTGGTATCAAGACCTCCACTCACATGCCCACAGTATGAATCAGTCCTGTTCACCTTTGGACATCGCGAGGCGACACTGCCTACAAGCGTCAACAGTCGCCCCACCCAGATACCAAAACCTCACAGAATATCTCACGGTTTAAGTAATTTTACCATTTTGTCTTGGTAAACTTGGCAATTCATTAATATCCTCAGTTATGTGCCGAACTGACAGCCATGCCTTTTCAGACTTCTCGTTTCCCTCAGCCCAAAATAATTTTTCCTTTCACCTAGCTGTAAGTCTGATAGAGTTAAACATTAAATAGTTTTAATGATGTCCCTGGATGGGGCTCTGGGCTTCATCATGTTCTCAGGTATTTATTAACTTTAGCCCCACTTCTCCTCCCAGGAAGGGCCAGATCACTGCTTTCAGCCGATCTCTGCCACACTCTGGATATGTGAACAACCTGTTTATAGGCCATTATTTGAATGCTTCAAGGCTGAATGCAATGAAGAATTACTGAACAGCTGGCAGAGCTGCAGGCCGCATTGACTCCAGGGGATCGAAGTAGCATCTATTGCTTCAGAGATGCTCAAAACCTTCTATGGGTATAACATCTAGAGAAAGCCATTGAATATGGATAATAAAGTTGTTGGCAATGCAAATTCTGGTTCTGCTGCAGAGGGTACTGTAGTTCTGATGAGAATAGTTTCCTTCCATTGTTGATTTTAATATAAAAATCTTGTCCTCAGAGAAAGTCACAGATAACTTCCTGGTCTTCTTATGCCACAGGCTGATTAAACTCTATTCGCTCATCTAATAAACAACAGGAAAACCACACTGTAATCCTTTGAGTGAGAAAGACAGATTTCCACTCTGTCGGAGGCTGAAACGTAGGAGGAGAGGCCCGTCTCAAGGTCAGGAAAGCAATAAAACAGAGCTCTTGGGACAGGGAGGCAGTTCAGGGTCAGTGATTTCAGCGACCCTTCCTTACCTGTGGACAATTGTTTCAGTCCAGCCTTCAGAAAGAGGGGTGTGTGAGTCGGGTCTTGCCCTGTCAACAAATATCCCTCTGCCAAACAATTCGGGAAGAAACTCATTTAGCAGAGCTCCTGAAGAAATCTACCTTTCCATGGTAACAGGGAGTGAGCTGATGGAAACCTGAACCTTGGCCAGGCCGTTCTGACCCAGTAGGGGCCGTTCTGACTACAGAAGGAGACACGAGGGAGGGTTAGATCTGAGAGTGAATTTGAGAAATCCCGAAACTCCCATGGAGCTAGACCTCACTGCGCATGCTCGCACAGGCTTGGGGGGGGGGGGCGTTCGAAAGGCAGGTCCTGAAAGCTGGGGTTACCTTTCAGGAGGGAACGATACAGATGCCTTAGATGCAGAAATCACTCTGTAAGCACTCCTGGATTTACCCCCATGTGTTTTTATTTCTGTGAAATCAAATTAAGCAAGTCACAAAAGACCTTCTAGTGGGCTGCGGCTGCAGGGAAGCAGGATGCAGGAAGGTGTGAGGAACCTGGCAGTTAATCTTTTCTTGGCTCATCTCCAAGTGCCTGCTTTGACCCCGTAGGGTCCAAGATCTCGCTTACTGAATCATCCTTACTCTTTGGTACACCGTCAGTGTGCAATAAAAGTTTTACTGGTGGGCTGGGGAGATGGTTTAACAGTTACGAGCACTGGCGTCTCTTCCAGAGGACTTGAGTTCAATTCCCAGTGTTAATTCTTACTCGCTGGTTGAGAATAAAACTATCGCTATAAATTTTGAGCCAAATTCGAAGTAAACTTTATTGAATAAAATAAGCCCTGGGTTCATTTTATTCCGGGATTCCCAGAAAATAGCAAATTACTTTAGCTAGAGACTTAGAAAGGCATAAATCCACAAAGTTATGTAGGTCTCACCTTCGTCCAATTAGAAGCAAGCATACTTCTTGACATACTTCCTGTTGATATACTCCCCACCACCATGTGAACATCCTGTGCAGTTGGGGCAACCAACCTTGTTTACAGAAATGAAAACATGAGGCTTGTTATGATACATGAACATCAACCCCTAGCATTCCAGGAAATTATCTGTCCTTGGGCAAGGGGGGCTCACGGGTCAGAGGTATTTTTGTTTTATGCATTTCTTACACACAATGATTTAAACTCCAAACGCAACTTTAGGCGTCACACACCAGCCCCCCTCCCCAAATTGTGCCTTATAACCAACTATAACTCCCCTGGGTGCAGGAGATCTAATGCGTTTTCTTCTGGCCATCTCGGGCACTAGGTGTGCATGTGGTGCACTAACATACATGCAGAGCAAACAGCTACATAAACACAACAAACTTAAACAAAACAAAACAGACTTAATGGTTCAGCATGTATTTTGGTGGTTAAGAGTCTTTACTGAAGGAGGAGGAGGAGAAGAAGAAGAAAAAAGAGAAAAGAAAAGAAAAGAAAGAAGAAGAAATGCACTTAAGCATTCATTGATGAAAACTCTGTAAAAGTCTATCAACTTTGAAGCTCAAGATCACCAAGGCCTTGTCCTAGGAGCTCCATCTTTGTATAGCTTGCTTCTGATGATGGGATTCCATATTTAGTTAAGAAAATGGTTACATATTGAGAATGTGGAAAGATACAAGAATAATTTGAAGAATGAGTGTGTTGTGAAGCAGAGCAACAGGGATAAAAACATTGAGTACCAATAGTGCAAAAAGAAAAATATTGAAGAATGCACATTTGCACACACCAACATGCACACACACACACACATACACACACACATACACACCACATGGACACACACAAACCTCATGGACACACACAAACCTCATGGACACACACACACTACTGATACACACACATACATACCACATGGACACACACATACCATACTGACACACACACATACCTCACAGACACACATACCATACAGACACACACACATACCATACTACTACATACACACACACACACACCACATACCACACTGATACACACATACATATGCCACACATATACACACATACTTCATGGACACACACAATACTGATATACACACATACCTCACACACACACACACACACCTAAAAATAAAGAAAAATTTAAAGATTTAACTAAAAAAACTAATATATAAGAAGCTTAAAATTACTGTTAGATTTATAAATAAAACTTATATTTTAATTTAAGGCACAGTGGTTCTTTCCAGCTTCTGGCAATTATAAATAGGGCTGCTATGAACATAGTGGAACATGTATCCTTATTACATGCTGGGGAATCTTATGGGTATATGCCCAGGAGTGGTATAGCAGATCTTCTGGAAGTGAGGTGCCCAGTTTTCAGAGGAACTGCCAGACTGATTTTCAGAGTGGTTGTACCAATTTGGAACCCCACCAGCAGTGGAGGAATTTATAATTGCCAGAAGCTGGAAAGAACTCAGGTATCCCTTAACAGAAGAGTGGATGCAAAAAAAAATGTGGTATATATACACAATGGAGTACTATTCAGCCATTAGAAACAATGAATTCATGAAATTCTTAGGCAAATGGATGGAGCTGGAGAACATCATACTAAGTGAGGTAACCCAGACTCAAAAGATGAATCATGGTATGCACTCACTAATAAGTGGATATTAACCTAGAAAACTGGAATACTCAAAATATAATCCACACATCAAATGAAGTACAAGAAGAACGGAGGAGTGGCCCCTTGTTCTGGAAAGAGTCAGTGAAGCAGTATAGAGCAAAATCAGAATGGGGAATTGGGAAGGGTTGGGTGGGAAAACAGGGGGAGGGAAGGGGGCTGATGGAACTTTCGGGGAGTGGGGGTCTAGGAAAGGGGAAATCATTTGAAATGTAAATAAAATATATCGAATAAAAAAAAAAGGCACAGTGGTTCTCAGCTTGCGGGTCATGACCCCTTTGAAGAGGGTCAAATGACCCTTTAGCAGGAGTTGCCTAAGACCATTAGCAAACACAGATTAAGACCATCAGAAAACACAGATTAAGACCATCAGAAAACACAGATTTACATTATGATTCATGACAGCAGAAAAATTACATAGAAAATGTAGAAAATTTCAGCAGAAAATGAAATAGAAAGAAAATAATTTTACGGGTGATGTCACCACAACCTGAGGAACTGTATTAAAGGGTTGCAGCCTTAGGAAGGCTTAGAACCACCGGACTATAATGTTCCCATTCGTGTGTGTGTGTGTGTGTGTGTGTGTGTTTTAGCTTCTTTTTGAAGTTTGTATGTGGACGTCCCCTTGCCTTTAAAGCATTCGCAAGACTGTAACAGTAAAACTCAGAATAGCCAGGGTTTTATTTTGGAGAACAAGTCGAATTCTCATCTAGACCGTGGGAGCAGCTCTTCAGCTGCCCTTAAAAGTAAAGACCAGGGGACATTTATCTCTCACAAGCCCATCTGTCAGTGCTGCTTTTTAATAAAATTCATACACATCCTAGATATTCATGCTTTACAAATTCATAAGGAGAGGTACGGGTACGTACAAATCTTAGAGTTTTATAACTTTTAGGTGAATACACCCAGTGTTACTCCTTGCTATTGGGCCATGCGAGGGGCAAGTCCTATTTTTGGGGGGGGGAAGGCTCTGGGTTATTTCTATTAGCATTGATCATACATAAGTTCATTTAGTAAGGAATCCCGAGTTATCCATTAAACCAGGGACTAAGTCCAACCCCAATGTGGGAAAGAAAACTATCAGTTTCCCCTGCTACATCAAGTTGCCTGCCTCCAATCCCAGCACTCAAGAGGCAGATTGCTGTGAGTCCACGGCCAGCCAGACCTACATAATAGAAAGAACCTTCACCTGAAGCACTTCTGTGGCCACCTGTAGTCACCTGAAGCAGGCTTTTCTCAGAGAATGCTGGATAACACTCTTTAAAGTCTTTAAAGGTAGGCATGTTGGAACATGACATGCTAACGTGACAGGGCATTGACCCTTGAGGTGATTCTTTGCAGAAGAGGCAAAGCCTCCTTATGTCTCTAGAGAAGGCAACTCTTTTTCAGGCTACTGGTTTCCCACAGCTAGGGTGTGTTGCTCCTTTTGAGTCTTCTGTTGCTACCTGGTATTCTCTGTGTTCATTATCTGCCTGGAAAATACGTTATTCCCAGGATTAACGTCATTAGCTGAGCTTGTTCTCATGTCTATAAACATTTTCCCTCCGCCATTTGGACAGCCTTTATTTATGTTGTTGAAAACCACAAAAGCAAATTTATGTGGTTTTTTTTTTTTTTTGAACAACCTAGAATAGGTGGGTCAGATTCTCTCCCTTTGGAGTTTTCTCTTAATACCTGCAGTGGAATTGGCTGATAAAATAAGCAGATAACGATATCTGACCTTTGGAAAAAATAATAACATTTAATTATAGTAAGATTGTCTTAGGGTTACTAGTGCTATGGCAAAACACCATAGCCAAAGCATTTTGGGAAGGAAAGGGGTTATTTGACTTACATTTCCATATTACTGTCCATCACTGAACTCTAGCCAGGAACTCAGACAGGGCATCTGACTCAGCTGGAGGTGGGAGCTGATGCAGAGACCATGGAAGCTTGCTGGCTTGCTCAACCTCATGGCTTGCTCAGCTTGCTTTCTTACAGAATCTAGGACCACCTGTCCATGGGTGGCACCGCCAACAATGGGCCCTCCCACGTCAATCACTAATTAAAACAAAACAAAACAAAACACGCCTCCCATGGGCTTACCTAGAGCATATCAGACTTTTCTCAATTGAGGCTCTCTCCTCTTTGATAACTCTAGGTTGTGTCAAGTTGGCACAAAACTATCCAGGACAATGTCCATGCATACAAATACCATCATTACATTTTATCTCTCGTATTTTGGACTCCCTTGGACTTCTGTAATATGCTCCAGCTTTCTGGGTTTGCTTTAACTTCTTCATGTTAAAGTAAACTCTATTTTTAATTATGAGCATGCGTTGGAAACAGTATGTACATGTGAGTCAGGGGCCCATGGAAAGCAGGGCATTGAATCCCCTGGAACTGGAGTCACAGACAGTTGCAAGCTTCCCCATATGGCTGCTAGTAGTTGAACTCTGGTCATCTGCAAAGGCAGTGTGTACTATTCACTGCTGAGCCCTCTCTCTAGCCCCCAGGTCTTATTTTTGGAGCAATTCTTTAGGGAAAAAAAAGCCTACCACTTAAAATATTTTCTCAGGCTGGAGAGATGGCTCAGCCGTTAAGAGCACTGACTGCTCTTCCAGAGGTCCTGAGTTCAATTCCCAGTAACCACATGGTGACTCATAACCATCTGTAGTGGGATCCAATGCCCTCTTCTGGTGTGTCTCAAGACAGCTACAGTGTACTCATATATACAAAATAAATAAATAAATAAATCTTTAAAAAAATTTCTCCTGTGAACCTCTCTCTCTCTCCCTCTCTCTCTCTCTCTCTCTGTGTGAGAGAGATGGAAACTAACTAAATTGATATAGAAAAATTGGACAAAAGAGGGAAGATAAAGAATTTCACATGTTTAAACTATATGATTAAGTAAATTTGTTAAAGGAGTCTCAGAAAACAGCTGGGGGTAGAGGGCTTGCCTACTAAATAAAAGGTTCTGGGTTCTGCTCCTGTCTTTCAGAAAGACAAAGTAAACAATTAAAAGTGAGATTTAATATAAAAATATTGCAAAACCAAGCTCAGTCTTCTCTGTTATAATATCAATTACTCTTGATACAATGTTGGGAATTATTTTTCTAAGTCATAAGACTAGAAACCTCAGATCTTCCCAGAGGATTTTATATACCCACTCCTGTCTTGGTAGGCAGACATGAAAATTCCAAGTTTAACTCTGAGTCCTTTATCAAGCAAATCAAAACAATTTTTTAATCTGGTCTTTGGTTTAGTTAAGAAAGCCAAGTCTTCTCCATTGCCGATGTTTGTATTTGGCATCTGTTGCTATGACAATGCCATGACCATATATAACATTGGAGGAGAGGGTTTATTTCATCTTATAGAATTCTGTCCATTACTGAGGGAAGTCAGAGCAGGAACTCAAGCAGGGCAGGCACTTGAAACACAAACCATGGAGGCCACTTATTGGCTTGTCCCCAGGCTTATCGTGTTCACATACCTTTCTCATACAGCCCTGGCCCACCTAGCAGGGGATGGTACAGCTCACACTGGCCTGGGTCTTCCTGCCTCAACTAGCACTCAAGAAAATGCCCCAATAGCCATTCCCATGAACCAAGGTTCCCTCTTCCCACGGGCCAAGTCGATAATGGAGATTAGCCACCACTCGGTCTCTGGTTCTTGGTTTACTTGCTTCTTTCCGAAGCTTTGTGTCTTTTTTATATTTGCGCTTGAAGTCTTTTGTTACTTCAGTTAAATGAATAAATGACTCCTGTACCATTTAGTCAAGAGCATTAAACTTTTTGGAAGCTTTTAGACAAGTTTCCCCAAATCAAAATCTGAATTAGGTTTTTTGACATTCAACAAACTGGGATCTTCCAAAAAGATGTCAAACTAATTCAGTTCATTTGTTAAAGACTGTGGGAAAAGACATGCTCAATTTTGTATTATATTTACATAAATATATGTTCTTAATGTTCCAGAAAGACATGAAACCCCTAGTTAGTCTTCCATGTCATAGCAGAGTATTTTGAGTCATACCCTAGGTACTTGCTTAAAACACTGCATGTTATGGAAACACCTGGATTTTCTTGTTAATTGCATTTAATGAGCTATCATCAAATATTTTAGTATAATCACTTAAAGTCTCGTCATGCAGAGGCACGTGCATACTGCTTTTTATGCTTATCTTCCCCCTCCACACAGGTTTCTCCGTGTAGCCCTGGCTGTCCTGGAATTCGCTCTGTAGACCAGGCTAGCATCAAACTCAGAGCTCTGCCTTCCCCTGCCTAAAAGTTATGTCCTACAACCACCCAGCTACTGATGTCTTCTTAACGGGACTTTACCCAATGATGAATCAGAAAGTACTATTCGTTATCTATCACTTTCTTTATTATACAAGACAGGGTCTCACTGTGCTACTTTGACTCCCTATGTAGAACACGCTGATCTCAGGCTCACAAAGAAAGACTCACTCAGCCTCCCTATGCCTCACCAAGTGCTGGGATCAAATGTGTGCACCACCATGTCCAGCCTGAGCTGAAAGTACTTTGTCCTTAGAGAGATTTGTTTATTTATTTATTTATTTATTTATTTATTTATTTATTTATTATGTGTATGTATTTAGACCTGTGCCACAGTGCATGTGTAAAAGTCAACTGGTGGAAGTTGGTTCTGTCAACATACAAGCCAAAGTTCTCATCCTAAAGTAAAAGAGTAAGAATAACTTATCCTGGAGCTATTTTGAATAAGTGCAACCCAGGGACATAGATTTAGGTTGCTTCAAATTTCATGTCTCCAAGTGAAAGTAGTTCCGTGAAATTTTATAGTTTTATAGAACAGAGAAAAGTCATACATCAAGACAAGTTTAAAATATATTAGTGGACCCATCAGAGAGGCAGCTACTGAGCGATTCAGGAAGTTTTTCTATAGGTCTAGGATGATATCTGATGACAATCGTAGCTGTTGGGTTGGTGGAAGCTAGTGGTCAGCTCAGTTAATAGATTCCAAAGGTTTCTACTAGTCACAAGATGCTGTTGAGGGCATCTGTCAGAGAAGACTACTTGGACATGGTTTAGGCCAACACAAAGTCTTTATTAGATGCCCAATGACTACACTGGGTACAGGTCTAAGTGTAGCCTTGAGTCTTTCTTAGGATGAGTTTTTAAGTACAAAAACTATGTCCTGAGTTGATACACTTCAGTTAGCAAGAACAGTTAACCAGAAGTGGAACTACAGAAGCCAAAAAAAAAAAAAAAAAAAAAAAAAAAAAATCGCAAGATTGAACGTTTAGAGACTTTCCCAGAACTATGGACTTTGATGGATTAGGTCTTTGTTTTCGTTTTGGCAGGTGATGATGTCTACGTGCTGAGTTTCATGGCCCAAATAGTACTTCCATCATGGATTCAGTTGTGCTAAGGTCTGGGGACCTACTAAGATCTGAGGGCCTGTTACAATGTTAGTTCAGATACACTGGTAATCAAGGAATGACTGTCTCAATGTCTAGAACTAGTCCAAGACAGGGTAACTAGCCTACAACGTTCTAATCTTCTATCACGGTCTCCTCAGCTTCTCTTCAGACTTCACTCACTCTGTGGGTCCTGAGGACTGAACTCAAGTTGTCAGCTTTGCGCATTTACCTGCTGAGCCATCTCTCTGCTCCTATTTTTCTAGAATTAGCAAACTTTTTGTCCTTTTGTTCCTTCTAAGTAAACAATCTAGTATGAGGTAGCCAGACAAGGATCAATAGCCCTGGCCATTGTGGCTGAATCCATTCTTCTTTGTTGGCTTTGAAACTACCCTGCCCTCATGCCTGTTTTCTTGGCAACACTAAAAAGGGAAATGTCAACTTTGATCATATAAAAGAAGTAGAGATATTGGGACTCTGTTGAGACCAATTAAGAGAAGGCAACCACCTCCTGGTCAAATGAATGAATTCTTCCTTTGGCCCTAGGTGGAAATTAAGCATTCTGATTTGTTCCCACAGCTAGAACATTATATCCAGTCATCTCCTCCCTTAACAGTTAATCCAACTGGACGACACATCAATCACCTAGCCCAGAGACCACCCCTTGGGCAGGCTAATTTCACTAAAGCTACACTAAGAAATGTGAGCTATAATTATCCCCTTAATGAGATAATGCATTTACTCTTCCCAGAAAGCCCCACCAACCCCCACATAGGCTCCTAGGGAGCCTCCACCATGCGACCTGCCCTCTTCTCTGCAACTTTGCTTTTCCTCCCTTTTGTCTCTTTCTTTCTGAGTCTAACCAACACTTTTGTAGACACTTGAGACTTCTCACTCCTTCCCTGAAGTTTCATGCTCACTTTGCCGTCTCCTCCTGCTGACCTCCATTGCTAAACGCCTGGATCTCTTCCTCTTCCTCTCCATCTCCCTCCTCTTAGAAAGTGACAGTTGTCCTTAAGCTTCCTTCTGAGACCACTTCTAAATTCCTTTATGATCCTGAATAGAGCCCCAAAAGAGGAAGCCCCAACTTTTCTAGCAACACTAGTAAAGTCTACCTTGTACACAGAATTAGAAAGCGCCTACCATTTGCCCTTAATCTCCTTTAGAAGTCAGGAAGTTCTTGAGTATTCTTATTTTGTAGCAATGTAATTATGTGCATGGATTCAGTAAGAAACCAATCATTGTAGATGGAAATAAGTAGAAACATATTACTAAGGCAGACAGAATCCCCTGTGAGACTCATATATATTGACTAAGATAGCCCTGGCCATTAAAAGCCCTGGTTTTAAGGAAATGATTTTGACTTTATGAGGTCAATAAAATCTCTCAGAAAAACTGTTGTATGATATACACCAGAAAAGACTGCTTGGATAGGTATGTTTAAGCCAGTAGAAAGTCTTTGTTAGCTGTCTGGTGACTACACTGGGTGTTCAGGATCCCAGGGTCACACCTAGCCTGTCTCAGGGTGAGTTTTTAAGCATAAAACCACATCCTTGGTTGACATATTCAGTTAGCAAGAACATCCAGAAGCAAGAAATATGGAAGCCAAAAAGCAAGGTTAGTGTACTTGCGGACTTTCCCAGAACTATAGATTTTGATAGATTAGGTTTTTGTTTTCATTTGGGCAGGTGGTGTTGCCTGTGTGCTGAGGTTTGTGGCCCAAATAGTAATTCCATCATGGAGGCAGTTGTGCTAAGGTCTCAGGGTATGTTTAAAAAACCTAGCCTTTGGCTTGGTTTAAAGACATTCCCAGTATATAGACAATCAAGGAATATCTTCCTGAAAGTCTTGAAGTTGTCAGGATGAGACAGGATGGACAGACAGAAACCAAAGGGGATCTGGAAAGGAAAAGAAACCCCTCATTCTGAGATCTAGTTTGTGTTTCTTGTTGGCTGACAGCCAGATACTTTAACACAGGGACAATATTAAAATTGTCGATGCTCATTTTCCAAAAGAGATTTAGAAATGGCAAGTGAGAGTTGGACCCTTTGTGACTTTTGAGCTGAGGCACATGGTTACTCCCTCCCCTTGGTAAACCTGGACCCTGCACCTCAGGAGTCACCGTACAATTCCCCTAGCAGGAGAAGATGGGAGTTGGGCATGGAGTGTGCTGGGATTGTAGGCTTGGGTCTGAGGCCAGAGAACACCTGCTGGTGTTAAGTTCTTGTGTCCCTGAACAAAGAGTTATAAAGAACATAAGGTAACAGAAATAAAGACTGTTTATTAATTAAAAAAAAAAGAATAGGAAGAATCAATAAAGAAAGAGAAAGGGCCTCAGAAAATGGGAATGGGCTAATGACCTGGGAAAGTCCTATTGCTCACACATGGCAGAACTTCAGGAGGAGAAAATGGAGGGCAGGAATCCCAGAGATCTGCTAGAAGGCGACCTACACCGACCTACACCACAGAAGCCTAAGAAAGTCAAGACTGCAGAGACCGTTGTGACCCTTCCCGGGATCAAAGGACCTTTTCACAGGGTTCACCTAAGACCACCATAAAACACAGAGATTTACATGATAATTCACAACAGTAGCGAAACTACAGCTATGAAGTCGTAAGAAAATAATCTTACAGTTGGCGGTCACCACAACATGAGGTTGAGAAACACCGCTCTGGGGTCGGACAACATCGCCTCTCAGCTCCGCAGAGCTGCCCAGCGACACCTCATGAGCATGCCTTTTATGTCTTAGATTCTCTTACTGGATTCCCGCGGGTGCGCGTCCATCTCGGGACAGACCTGCTTCCCTGTCGCTCAGGTTTCAGTGCCATTGTTCGTGATTCACAGTGAACCCTGCTTCACCGCGCTCTGAAGGCCTGGCTTCTGTGCTCCCCCTTACTCTTACATCCTTTCTTATTTCTCTCATTCTCATCCCCTCCCCCCACGCTCCACCCCCAACCCCCCGCCGCGCGCCATCTTACTTCTTAATTACAATCTTCCATAGCTTCAGTGAATCCCAACTTTCCCCTCCCAGCTAATGTACCCACCTTGACTGTTTTTCTTTCCAAAGTTGATATAATACTTAATCCTTTTCTTACCCACTCTATGAATCCCACTCCCGATCTTGCTATAAAGTCCAAGTAAAGTCCTCGGTTGATTATATCCTCCCTCAGTTATTGAAGCTTCCGAAACCACTGCTGATTAGAACAATTGAATCGCAGCAACATTCAACAGTGTGCTTGCTCTCCCGGTTAGTATCCTACTCCGGGAGGAATACAGAGTTTTTATCCGGCGTCCTGAATTCCTGGACTGAGATCTTTTCTGAATGACACATTCAACTCCACTCCATCCAAATCCCAAACGAACACTACACAGACTTCAACTGAAAGGACATAGGTGATAATAAAAATAACCCAAGGAAAAAAAAATCCCAGTATAGTAACATAAAAAAGAAAAACACATGAAGTAACCAAGACAACATAACACCTCCAAAAATGATTAACCCTTCAGCTAATAGGGGGTGGTGTTCGATGAAATCCGAGAGAAAACTCAAAATAATTGTATCATCTAATGCATAAAGGAAGGACAGAATAAAGTAAAGAAATGGATAAGATGAAGGAAGAATTCAACAAAGATAGAAATGCTGAAGAAAAATTGATCTGAAATATTGGGGGAAGGGGGACCCACAGTGAGTGGAATAAAAAGTTCTGTAGGAAATCTCAAGAAAACAGAATAGCTGAGCCCGGAAACAAGTGGAACAATTCAAGGCAAAGACAAAATAATAAGCAAGCAGTGGTGGGAATTCTAATATATGCATGTACATATACATGTATATAAAGCCATGTGCTATGGGGATAGGAGAAGAAACGTGTCCTAAAGGTATAAACATTTTCAAAATTACCACAGTAGATTTCCCAGAGTTAGGAAAAGACACCAGTCTACACACAGAGCATTTGGGATATCAAACAGGCAAGATCTCATCATATCAAAATTAAGACACTAAGCAAGCAGAACAAAGGAAGGACGTTGAGAACAGCAATGGAGAAGCACTACTTCCCACACAAATGCAGCCCATCAGCATAACACCATATCATTCAACTGAAACTCTGAATCCAGAAGAACTTGAAATGGTGTATTTCAACTTCTGAAAGACAGTTGCCAACTCCAGCTACTACCCAGCAAAGCCATGTGTCATAACTGAAGGAAAAATAAAAAAAACTTTCCATGATAAAAATAAACTAAAGGAATGTATGACTACTAAGCCAGTTCCACAGAAAATACTGAGGGAATCTTCCAGCCTGAAAAACACATCTATTCCTGAGGCCACAGGAAGTAATAAACCTTGCTTAGAGTAATAGTTAAGCAAAGGAGGAAAAAGGGAAAAAAACCAAAAGCCACAAACCCAGCAATGGTAGGAATCAATACAAAACCTTTCATAACAACACTGTCTCAGTGCCAGTCAAAAGACACATCCTCCCTCGTAGATCCAGTCAGAAAACAGCCACCGCCTATTTGCTGTCCCCACGAAATGCCTTTCTCCACAACAGATAAACATTACCTTAGATGAGCAGTTCTCAACCTTCCTATTGCTGCGACCCTTTAATACAGTGCCTCACGTGGTGACCCCCCACCACAAAATTATTCTTGTTGCTACTTCATAACTGTAATTTTACTCCTGTTATGAATCGCAATGTCAATATCTGATATACAGGATGTATTTATGTTGTTACAAATTGACCCAAAGGCATCGAGACCCACAGGTTGAGAACTACTGCCTCAGAAGGAAAGGAAGAAAAGGGGGAATTCTCAGAAAACACACCTGGGAGACAAACAGGTGTCACTAGTCTAACACTGGCCAAATAGGCTTCAAGCCAAAACTATCAAGAAAAGATGAAGGCAGTCATTTCGTACCAACTAAAGGAGCAACACGGTATTACCATTACAAACAGATATGTCCAGACATAGGTGCCTCCAATTGCATAAGTCATACTGCTAGAATCAAGTCACAGATCATGCCCAGCACAATAGGAGCAAGAGACCTCCACACCCCACTTCCCCCCTCCCAGGCCATTCTGACAAAAATACATGAGAAACATCTACGGTAAATGACGCCATAGATCAAGTAGACTTAACAGACATCTGTAGATTATTTCACCCAAGCACTACTGTGATGATTTGTATATGCTTGGCCCAGGGAGTGGCAATATTAGGAGGCGTGGTCTTGTTGGAGTAGGTGTGTCACTGTGGGTGTGGGCTTTAAGACTCTCATCCTAGCTGCCCGGAAGCCAGTATCCTGCTAGTAGTCTGCAGATAAAGAAGCAGAACTCGCAGGGCGGTGTTGGTACACGCCTGTAATCCCAGCACTCTGGGAGGCAGAGGCCGGCGGATTTCTGGTTCGAGGCCAGCCTTGTCTACAGAGTGAGTTCCAGGACAGCCATGGCTACACAGAGAAACCCTGTTTCGGGGGGGGGGGGGGGGGGGAACCCAAAAAAACAAAACAAACAAAAAAAAATGCAGAACTCTCAGCTCCTCCTGCACCCTGCCTGCCTGGATGCTACCATGCTCCTGCCTTGATGATAACAGACTGGTCTTCTAAACCTGTAAGCCAGCCAACAATTCAATGTTGTCCTTATAAGAATTGCCTTGGCCATGGTGTCTGTTCACAGCAGTAAAACCCTAACTAAGACAACTACAGAACACACATTTTTTCCCCTCAGCAACTTATGAAAGAAAAATAAAATTATGAAAATTTCAGGAAAAACAGATGAAAACTGGAAAATGTTACACTAGTAGCCTAGGCCCCAAGAGACAAAAAGAAGCTGTTTCCCCTCATGTGTGGATTCTACCTTCAATTTATCTAGTTCACTTGGACTCTCTAAAGACCAGTGAGAGGAGGGGGAGAAGAGGCCTTGAGGGTGAGGGATAGTGGGATATATGTGGTGTGCAGGCAGAGAGGAGTGGGGGGGGGGGGCTAAATAAATCCAAGGACGCATGAACCACGTGGCCGAAGCCGTGTCACTTATTTTTCTATCGCTGTGATGGAGCACCATGACCAAGATGGCTTCCAGGAGGGAAACTTCGTGTTTGCTTACAGTCTCCAGAGGGACAAGAGTTCATCAAGTCAGGGCAGAGAGCCTGCAGGGCAGCCACAGCAGGAAGCTGAGGGCTAACACTCTCAACCACAACCTTGAAGCAAAGAGAGAAAGCTGGGAGGAGGGGCAGGTCGTATACTCTCAAATCCCAACCCCAGGGATGTGTCCTCCATGAAGACCAGTCCTCCCAAACAGCCCCACCAACTGGGACCGAGGGTAGAAATGTCTGAACCGATGGGGCATGTTTTCATTCAAACCACAACAGAAACCTACCCCTTTGTAGGCCAATTTGAGAGCATAATTTTTAAAATAGAAAAAGAAAGGCAGGAAAGAAGGAAGGAAGGAAGGAAGAAGAAAGGAAGAAAGGAAAGGAAGAAGGAAGGAAGGAAGGTAGGAAGGTGTCCAAGGTGGGTGGACAATGCTTCCCCTAGAAGACATTAATTATCAATTGAAAATCTCAGTATGAAATGTTGGATAATTCCCTAAAAGTTATTGGTCAGGAAGATCCCAGAGGTTCTGCAAACAACACAAGCTGTGGCAATGGTTCTTGGTTTCCCACCAGAACCGTAAGGTAAGACCCTGCTGCTGAAGACACGACATACTTTGGTTTCAGGACATAGAGAAATCAAACTGCATCTCACCTAAAAATCTTCCCTCCTGGTTTGGTTTCATAATGCCAGAAGCTTCTCTTCAGGCCCCTGGAGGAGAAGAATCTATTAATGGTCTTGAGAGATAAACCATTTATACTACAATGCTGACCTGCCATGCAAGATGTGCTTGCTGGTGCGACTGTGGCAACAGTGGTTATGGGAGTAGCCATATGCCTTGGGATCAGATCTGAGGCCTGAGGTCCATGGCTCAGGAGGTCATAGGCTCCTCGGGGAGAACTTGCTAGTGGTGCCTTGTTAAGTGTAAATGTTGCCAGGCTGCCTTCTAAATAACACGAGGGCTGACAAGATGGGTTAGTGATTGATCATGTTTGCTGCTTTTACAGATGACTAAAGGTCCCCAGCATCTACATCAGGTAGCTCTTCACAACCATTTCCAACTCCAGCTCTAGAGGATATGACATCCTCTGTACCCAGACGTATGCATCCCCCAACACGGAGACACATAATTAAAAATAAATCTTTAGAAAGATTTAAATACTTATATATGTAGATTAGTGCTACTCTCAATGCTGGCTACAAAAGTTTTGTCATCAGTTAATCCAGAGGCTCATAACAATGAAGTTCTGAGATTAAGTGTCTACTGAGTGAGTATTCAGCTCAAAATGGGACATATATATCAAACAAGATACACATACCCAAGGTTCAGGGAACATTGAAGGAAAGAAGGCATTGTCTAGCAATTTCCTCTGAAATAAAACTTTCACTCTTACAAGGAAGCTCATTAAGACACACAGTGTTCTAAAGAATGGTATAACAGTCCATCCTGTAGGCAAGCTCGTTAAGACACAGGAAGTATACAACTTAATAACTTTAGGAAGTCCCTACAATTGAGGAGATTCATTAGGCCCCTCCCACCCTAAGCATACATAAGCTGTAAAGACTACTGAGTATTGCTCTCAGATAAGCACACTGCCTTACAGAGGGGTTTAAGACTTGGCAATGTGCCCTAGAGGAAACACTAGAATTGAAGACCCAGGAAATTATAGAACAGAGTAAGAGAGAGAAGGAGGAGCCATGGGGGATCAAGAGGAAGGAGAGGACTTATGGGGATCGACAGAGAGGCTGCAGAGAGAGAGAAGCTCGTGGCCTGGAGAAACTGCAAGTTATATGGGATAAGATAGATGGAAATAGTGTAGTGGGAGATCTGACCAATCTAGGTTTATAATTTGTATTGTTAACTGATTGAGTTGAGATTTCTTTTACCGGGGAATTGGGTTGGAAACAAAGTAGCAACAAGGGGCAGAGAGCAGCAGACCTTCCTGGACATGGCCCAGACCCACTGCCGACTTACTGAGCTGCGTGGTGTCTGGTGCACTCTGAGCACCCAGATTGTCTGAGTCATCACCCATGCTTGGTGGGCTTTAATACCAGCTGTCTCTGAGTCACTTCCGCTCCTGCACGTGACCTCTCACCCATACTTCTGCTACTAGTTATTGATTGACCAAGTCAATTTTGGTGGTATTCACACTTTGGACTCTTCATGGTTCCATATGTGGTGTGAAGTTGTTTACGTCTTCCCAAGAATACTTGGGAAACAGTCTTCACACAACAGGGGGCAGAAAGAATGCAGGCGCCAAAGAATGGGAAGGAACATTGTGAAATCCTGTTCACTGACTATAGAAAGGCCATCGGATCCATGAACTCACAGTAGTTATGGTTACTATGTACAAGTTAGGACCAACAGGATCACTTAACATTGCCACAAGTAACACTTGTTGCTTGCACTCAATAACCTCTTACAAAGAAGAGAATGTGAAGGTGGGTGGGGAACATGAGGGTTCCTGGAGGGCGTTAGAGTTTGTAGTTAGTGTGGATATGATAAAAAAAATGCATTGCTTATATATATCACATGTCAAAGAATAAACAAAATATTATATTAAGGAAAAGGGAGAGTCAGAAGCAAGCAGATCCCTGCAAGTCCTGGGTCAGCCTGGTCTACATTGCAAATTCCAGGACACTCAGGAGTGTAACTTTAATTTTTTTCAAAGCCTTCTTTTAATGATAGTTCTTTAACATTTTAACCTTCCTTCTAGCCTACCACCCACCATAGGTAGCAGAAAGAAAAGGATATAAGGGAAGTGGACCTGTTTGGAAAGGTTCTTTAGAGCAATTCCCATCTATGTTGTCAAGGAATGAACAGTTCAGGTCACAGTCAGCAGTGGCAGCTCGAGCCACTCGCAAACACCTCACAGATGCACCAGCAGTCTAGTTCAGTGAGTCAGGATAGCAAATATGAATTAGCACCGTGGCAAGCCCAACATGGGTTGCACAGCTAGCTCTATGAGCAAGGCTAGCTCTGTCTCCGTCACTCCCTCCAAGCATGGAGTGTCCTCCACGGGTCTTGGCTCAACATAGGTCTTGCCTTAGCACATGCGTCTGTCTCAGCTGATATCACACTGTCAATCAACCCTAGTCCACAGAAGCACCAAGAAGCTGCAGCACACCACCAGAAGTGTTTTGGTGCATTTTCTCTCTATGGAGTCCAAACAAATGGAGCTCAACTACTGAATGGAAGGCAGACTGATACATGTGTGTTGTTATCCAAGAATCCTTCACCATGTGTCCTTTCACGTGCTAGCCTTAGAGAAACTTCCCTTCACAAGTTTGCCTTAGCCTTTCACTTATATCTGCTTCAGCAAAACTCCATCCAACACAACTGACTTTCCAAAGAACTTTAAGATTCCACTTCACAGGACAACAGAAGAGACCTGTCTCAAAAAAGAGAAAGGAAGAAAAAAGGAAGGGGTGTTGAGGCAAGATAGCTCACTGTTTGTCTTGAAAGACTGATATTCTGACTTTGATTCCTAGAACCCACTTAAAAGAGCTGGATGTAGCCCCAGGTCTCTGTTCCTCTTCCTCCTCTTGACTCATCCCTCAGATAGTGTGCTCCCAGACTCCATCACTGAAACTAACCCCCTCTGTTGTATTCATTCTGCCTCTGCTGGGTATGTCTGAATTCCACCAATATGCTGGCAGGGCAAAGTCTGGGACAGTAGTTCGTGTCTCTCCCGTTGGGGTGTCAGAGCACTGTTGTAAGTCAGGCCTGAAAGAAAGAGCAGGCCAAGATTAGCAGGATCTGGTCTGACTGGGAGCCAGTGCCAAGTGACAGAAGGGCAGGAGACGAGAGAAGGTCTTCTTTGGGGGTCTTTAGTTTGCAAAGGCTTTCCCCCATGGCGATCTCTAATGAAGCAGCTCACTGAGATGATCTTAGCTTGTTTATATTTCTTTATTGAGGTGCATAGGAACACATATGGAGAGGCATCCCAGGCACTGTGCTACTTGACTGTGTGCCGGTAGTCACCTCCATTGGAGGTCACATCTGCATGTTCCAGAGCAGGCATCAGAGGCAGGGAAGGGGTAGCTTCATTCTTAGCATCTCAGATTTCTAAGATTCCCGGGGTCTGAGCACACCCCCCCTCACCAGTTCTGATGCCCATCTGATAGTGTGGTCTGTGTGCCCTATACCCATCTATCCCTGTTGACATCCCATCTTTAGGCAAGAAACCTAGATTCCTATAACTGTACCCATGACCACCGTGGTGATTTAAATAGATTTGGCCACCATAGGAAGTGTGTCCTTGATGGAATAGGTGTAGCTTTGTTGGAGGAAGTGTGTCACCATGGGAGTGGGCTCTGAGGTCCTATGCTCAAGCTCTGCCCAGTGTGGAGAAACCCTCCCGCTGGCTGCCTGCGGAAGGCAGGCTCCTGATGCTGCCTTTGGATCAAGATGTAGAACTCTTGGCTCTTCCAGCACTATGTCTGCCTGGATGCTGCCATGTTTCCCACAATGATAATGGACTGAACCTCTGAAACTGTAAGCCAGCCTCAGTCAAATGTTTTCTTTATAAGAGTTACCTTTGTCAGAATGTCTCTTCATAGCAATGAAACCCTAACAAAGACACACACTAATTCCACACATCCCCGATGTGCATACCTGGTCCCTTCTCTAAATAGAACATTAGATTTGTTCTACCATTCTCATGACTCCAGGGACCTCCTCTCTCCAGGGAAGGACACTAGACCTCCTCCACCCATCCCCACAACCTCCTGGAGGACCACATGCCCGGTCCCTGACTTCTGGGGTCCCCTGTTCTACCCCTCTTCCTCTGGTAGGGATCCTAGACTCATAACCAATTCCACAAACATCTAATATCTAAAGGAAGCTCATGAATATTGGCTGTAAGAATCTTCTAACTTTATAGAAGGTCTAGTCCTGGGCTTAGAAAACTTACTTAGCTCACGAAAGCCAGGAATACTTCTGATGCCCTATCTGAACATCAACAATGAATTGCTCAAAGACTGATGAACCCTGAGTCAGGTTGATCGCCTGATAACTTGGGATAACAGGAAATAGCACCTCAAACACCCACTCAGCAAAGCAGAGACAATATTTCTGTGCCAAGAAACGGTACTAAAACTCTAACTCTAGATATCTAGATTCCATCACAAACATGCAAACATGAATAAGCAATGCAATAATCTCCATCAAAAATGAGTGCTCCCATAATATTCCTCAAGAAAATGACTTAGATGTTACAGAAGACAATTAATTCAAAATAGCACCAATAAACAAGCTGAAGGAATCAAAGAGGATATCAATAGACACCATAATGAAGATGGAGAAAACACAGTTGGGTGAAATTATTCTAAAAAAATCAAGCTAGGAAAGAATTTAATAAAGAGGATCTCTAAAAAAAAAGCCCAAAGTAAAATAAAATTTGAAATGAAAAAAAATCTTAGGAATTCAAATAAAAGTTCAGAAGAAAGCCCCACTGAAAGCTTGGATGACGAGGGGAAGAGAATATCAGGGCTTGAAGACAAAGATGAATTATGTCATTCAGTAAAAAAACAAAAAACAAAAAAACAAATCCTGCCTCCCACAAAGAGAATTTTCAGGAACTCTGGGGGCACTATAAAAGGACCACACCTACAGATGATAGATATAGAATAAAGAGAAGAAAGATACAGAAAATATTTCCAAAAATTCATAGAAGAAAATTTCCCTAACCTACAGAATGAGCCTATCAAAGCACAAAAGGCATCCAGAACACCAAATAGACAGGACCAGGAAGAAAATCCCTCACTACATAATACTAAAAAAACTAAATGTTCATAACAGGGAAAGAATATTAAAAGCTACAAGGGTAAAAGAGCAAGCAACATATAGAGACAGACCTGTTAGAATAGCACCCACCTTCTCAATGGAGACTCTAAAAGCCAGAAGGGCCTGGACTATGAGAGACCACAGATGGCAGCCCAGTTTACCATAGCAGGAAAAACTATCAATCCCATAGAGGGGAAAAGCATTCTATACTAAAACCAAATTTAAGCAGTATCTATCTACCAACCCGGCACTATAGAAGGCACTGGAAAAGGAGCTAGGAGGAAAAATTCAACCTGAGGAGAGACCATACCCAAGAAAACAGAAGAAGTAATCCCAGACCAGCAAATCAAAAGAATGGGGGAGCTCAAACCACACCAAGAGGAGCACTGTTCATTGATAACTGTCACCAATAAGACCCCAAATCACCAATAAGACACAGACTAGCAGATTGGATCAGAAAGCAAGATCCGGCTTTTCAGCTTTCTGCTCAGAGGAGGCTACGGGACAACTTTCTTCGGTCGTCACTAATCGGGGTTTATCCAACACCAGCTGCCTCCACCATGCCGCCTAAGTTTGACCCCAATGAGATCAAAGTTGTATACTTGAGATGCACCGGAGGAGAGGTGGGAGCCACATCTGCATTGGCCCCTAAGGTTGGTCCTCTGGGTCTGTTTCCAAAAGGAGCTGGTGATGACATTGCCAAGGCTACCGGTGACTGGAAAGGTCTCAGAATAACAGTGAAACTGACCATCCAGAACAGACAGGCCCAGACTGAGGTGGTGCCCTCGGCCTCTGCCCTGATCATCAAAGCCCTCAAGGAGCCACCAAGAGACAGGAAGAAGCAGAAGAACATTAAACACAGTGGAAACATCACTTTTGTTTGTTTGGTTTGTTTTTGTTTTTGTTTTTTCTGAGACAGGGTGTACTGGCTAGTTTTGTGTGTCAACTTGACACAGGTTGGAGTTATCACAGAGAAAGGAGCTTCAGTTGGGGAAGTGCCTCCATGAGATCCAGCTGTGAGGCATTTTCTCAATTAGTGATCAAGTGGTGAGGGCCCCTTGTGGGTGGTGCCATCCCTGGGCTGGTGTTCTTGGGTTCCATAAGAGAGCAGGCTGAGCAAGCCAGGGGAAGCAAGCCAGTAAGAAACATCCCTCCATGGCCTCTGCATCAGTTCCTGCTTCCTGACCTGCTTGAGTTCCTGTCCTGACTTCCTTTAGTTATGAACTGCAACGTGGAAGTGTAAGCTCAATAAACCCTTTCCTCCCCAACTTGCTTCTTGGTCATGATGTTTGTGCAGGAATAGAAACCCTGACTAAGACACAGGGTTTTTCTGTGTAGCCCTGGCTGTCCTGGAACTCACTCTGTAGGCCAGGCTGGCCTCGAACTCAGAAATCTGCCTGCCTCTGTCTCCCAAATGCTGGGATTAAAGGCATGTGCCACCCCTGTCCGGCAGAAATATCACTTTTGATGAAATTGTCAACATTGCCCAGCAGATGAGACACTGGCCTTTGGCCAGAGAACTTTCTGGAACGATCGAAGAGATCCTGGGTACTGCACAGTCTGTGGGTTGCAACGTGGATGGCCGCCATCCCCCTGACGTCATAGATGATATCAACAGTGGTTCTGTGGAGTGCCCAGCTAGTTAAGAAGCAACAAGAAAATATTTCAATAAAAGATTACCTGATTTAAAAAAAAAAAAAGGAAAAAAAAGCAAGCAAGATCCGTCTTTCAACACACCTCACCATAAAAGACAGACATCACCTCAAGAAGGTTAAAAGGATGGAGAACGATAATCCAGGCAAATGGACCCAAGAAACAAGCAGGCATTGCATTTTAATATCTGGTAAAATAGACTTCGAAACAAAACTAATCAGAAGAGATAGGGAAGGATATCACATACTTGTAAAAAAAAATCCATCAAGAAGATATCGCTACTCTAAACATTTATGCAGGAAGCACAGGGCATGCAAGGTCGTAAAAAAAACATAATTACAGCTAAAATCACGTGTTGGTTCTAACACAATGGCAGTGGGTGACTTCAATACCCAACTCTCCCTGATAGTCAGGTTATCCAGACAAAAATAAACAGAGAACCCTGGCATTATACTGTCATAAATCAAACAGACCTAGCAGATAGTTACAAAACATTCTACCCAAACACACACACAAATACCTTCTTCTTCTCAGTAGTTCATGGCAACTCCCAACAGATAAAAGAAAATTAACGTCTTCAATGGAATCTAACTGGACATACAAATAACACGTATGGGCAGGTGCCATGCTGGGGTGGCCAACACAAAATAAACTCAAAGTGTTTGGTGGGTTTTTGTCTCATAGTGCTTTGTTTGGACAGTTTTTTTTTTTATTTCTTGTGTTTGCTTGTTTTTGTTTTTTGCTTTGTTGTTATTGTTGTTTACCTTTACTGTTTTTTGCCTCTGTATGACAGTTTTTGATTTTGTCTTTGTGCTGTGCGTGGGCACGCATGGTTATGCATGTTTCCTGTGCTCTTTCTTTGTTCCTTTCCCTTTTTCCTCTCTCTCTCTCTCTCTCTCTCTCTCTCTCTCTCTCTCTCTCTCTCTCTCTCTCTCTTTCCCTCCCTCCCTCCCTCTCCCCGTGCTTTCTTAGGAGAAAGTGTGAAAGAAGGTGTGGACTTGGGGAGAATCTGAGAGGGAATAAGGAAGGTGAAACTGTGATCGGAATACATCCCATATTGTCAATCAAAAATAAAGGTAGAACTGTCACTAACCTTAAAACAAAGGACTGTGCAGGGATTTTGATGGAGATCACATCTTGTCTGTATATTGCTCTTGGTAGCATGGCCTTCTTTCAGACTATTAATTCTAGTTTTCATCTTCAGATTTCTTCAATTTCTATATATAGAAACTGTATATAGACCCAGTCTCAAAAGATCAATCATGGTATGCACTCACTAATAAGTGGATATTAGCCTAGAAACTTTGAATACCCAGGACATAATCCACAAATTAAATGATGTCCAAAAAGAATGGAGGAGTGGCCCCTGGTTCTGGAAAGACTCAGTGCAAGAGTATAGGGGAATTCCAGAACAGGGAAGTGGGAAGGGGTGGATGGAAGAATAGGGGGATGGAAGAGGGCTTATGGGACTTGCGGGGAGTGGGGACCCAGAAAAGGGGAAATCATTTGCAATGTAAATTAAAAAATAAAATAAAAAATTGACAAATGTCAAAATTACAAATAAAAAAAAAGAAATTGTATATAGGAAGGCTATGTATTTTGTCTGCTAATTTTGTATCCTGCTACTTTTCTGAAAATATTTATCAACAGTGGAAGATTCCTGGTAGAGTCTTTAGGGTCTTTTATGTATAGAGCCTTAGCATCTGCAAATATAGATAATTTGACTTTGTCTGTTCCTATTTGTATCCCCCTTGATTTCCTTCAGATATCTTGTTTTGCTAGCTAGACTTCAGATGCTCTACTAAATAGGCATGGAGAGGGTGGGCACCTTGTCTTGTTTCTGATTTTAGTGGAAATACTTTGTGTTTTTCTCTGTTTAGGATGCTGCTGCCTGTTGGTTTGTCATAGATTACTTACTCTCTCTCTCTCTCTCTCTCTCTCTCTCTCTCTCTCTCTCCCTCCTTCCCTCCCTCCCTCTTCCTCCTCCTCTCCTCCTCCTTCCCTTTCTGTCTTCCTTCCTTCCTTTCTTTCTAGTTATTTGAAATGGAGTTCCTCTGTGTAGCCTTGACTATCCTAGAACTCTGTAGACCAGGCTGACTTTGAACTCATAGAGATCTGCCTGCCTCTGCCCCCAAGTGCTGGGATTAAAAGCATGTACTTACTGCCACTCAGCAGAAATTGCCTTTCCTATGTTGAGGTGTGTCCCTTGAATCTGCAGTTTCTTCCAGAAGTTTTAACATGTAGGGATGCTGGATTTTGCCAAAGGCCTTTTCTACATCTAATGAGATAATCATGTGTTTTTGTCTTTTAGTCTCTTAATGCAATCAATTACATTTATTGATTTATGTATGTTGAATCATCCCTGCATTTCTAGGATGAAGTTGACTTCATCATAATTGATAATCTTTTTAATGTACTCCTTAAAAATACTTTTATTATTTATGTATATGAATGTTTTGCCTGAATGTGTATCTATATACCATGTGCTGGATAGTTTAACTTGACATGAACTAGAGTCATCTGAGAGGAGAGAAATTCATGTGACAGAATGCTTCTATAAGACAGGGCTGTAAGCAAGTCTGTAGGGTATTTTAGTTTCCCAATTAGTGACTGATAGGGAAGGACTCAGCCCATGGTAGGCAGGGTCATCCCTGGTCTGGTGGTCCTGGGTTCCAGAAGAAGGCTGGCTGAACAAGCCATGGGGAGCAAGTTAGTAAGCAGCATTCTTCCATGGCCTCCACACCAGCTCCTGCCTCCAGATTTCTGCCCTGGTTGAATTCCCATCCTGACTTCCTTTAATGATGAACAGTGATGTGGAAGTGTAAGCCCAATAAACCCCTTCCGCCCCAAGTTGCTTTTGCTCCCGGTGTTTCATCACAGCAATAGTAACCCTGACTAAGACACACGTCATGCCTGACTTATGACCACAAAGGTCAGAAGATGGCACCTGGAGTTACAGGTGGCTCTGATCCGTCATGTATACTAGGAACCCCACCTGGGTCTTCTGGAAAAGCAGACATGTTCTTAATGGCCAGGCCATCTCACCAGCCACCCCTTACTTTGTTCTTGTATTTGCTTTGCGAGTATTTCATTGAGAACTTTTCTATCTACATCCATAGCTACCACATGGAACAAAATAACAGGAATTAGTAAACACGGCTCAACAATAACTCTCAATATTAATGGTCTCAAATCGCCAGTAAAATGACACAGACTAACAGATTCGATTAGACAACAAGATCTTTCTGCTGCATCCAGGGAAGAAACATACCTCAGCCTCAAGGACAAAGAGCATTTTACAGCTAAAAAAAGAAAAAGAAAAAGAAAAAGAAAAAGAAAAAGAAAAAGAAAAAGAAAAAGAAAAAGAAACTGCGTTTTGTTTTGGCCTCCTTCTATTTAGCTCTACTACTCTGGCGGAGAGTCTTCCATCCTGTCTTTGTTTGCCTTCTATTGCTTCAGTAAGCACCATGACCAAAAGCACCTTGGGAAGAAGAAGAGGGACTATTTCAGCTTATAACTCCCAGGCCAGACTCCATCACTGAGGGAAGTCAGAGAAGGGACTTACGGCTAGAACCTGGAGTCAGGAACTAACACAGAGTCCGCAGAAGAACCCTGCTTACTGAATTACTCCTCATGGCTTGCTCAGTGTGATTTCTTATACAGCTGAGGACCATGTGCCTAGGGATCACACTACTCATAGAAAGCTGCCCCCCCCCATATCAATCGTTAATCAAGAATTTTTGTCAGCTGTGTTTCCCTCTTCCCAGACGACTCTAGCACGTAACAGATTGACAGACAACAACATCAAGCTTAAGCAAGACACCCCCTCAGTTAGTCCTTTTAAGAGCTACCCTAACAGGACCGACTAGAGGTCCTCTTAATTCTAAGGTCTAGACGAATTGACAACCAAGATTACCCATGACTGTATGCATAAGATAGGCATGTGTTCAGTATGAACAAGAATAAGTGTGGAATAAAATTAGTTTCATTGGTTTACTAAAAGCTCTCCCCACACTCTGCATAACCTTGAGTTATTCTTTCTGCTGTCTTCTTCAGTTTCCACAATATCTACCACAGCGCCAGCCACTCTGTTTTCAAAGGCTTCAATTTTCAAAGGATTCAGTTATTACACTCAAGCCCGTAAGTATGCTATAAAAGTTTAAACCTGGATTTAAATTTATATAAATTATATTATTTTATGCTTTACTAGAGATACAGCATATAAAGCATTCAGATTTGACTTGGGTTGTATCCAAGTTGGGCTATGATAGGACCAGGAACCTAGATAGCAGTCCTGGCTCTGCTCTTACATTGTCTTCTAATTATGTGTGTTGCCTCCATTTTCTGATGAGGAAGCCCTTGGGGACATGGAGAGCTGAAAGGCACTTACACCAAGCCCACTTGTGGTGATTTAAATGAGAATAGCCACATAGACTCATATGTTTCAATGCTTGGTCCCCAGTTAGTGGGAATGTTTGAGAAGGATTCGGAAGTGTAGCACTGTTGAAGTAGGTTTGCCATTGTTGGAGGAGGTATATCACTGAAGCACACACTCCCTCCCTCTCCCTCCTTCTCCTCTCCCCTCCCCTCCCTCTCCCTCTTCTCCCTCTCCCTTCCCCATCTATCACTCCCCCTTCCTCCTTCTCCCTCCCCCTCTCCTCCCTCTCCCTCTCATCTGGCCCACACCTTCTGCCTGCCTGCTCTCATCTCGATAGCAAGTCCATCCCTTCACTGGCATTAGAGCCTACCTGTTTGGGATTCCAGCATATATGGAAAACCAGCTTAGACATCTAGCAACTGCTGAGCAACTACTGGATTCTTGGACTTTCTTTTCATAATCAGCTGTTGTTGGATTAGCTGGACTACAGTCTCTAAGTCATTCTAATAAATCCTCTTTCTATACACAGAGGCTTATTCTCTAAGTTCTTACTTTAGGGAATCTACCTGTAACTGTAAGATAAGTTTATAGCCTTGAATAGACTCCAGTTACACACTCTACGCAAAGAGCACTTTATTTATCTCATGATGAGGAATACTTTTGGGTATCTCCCACTCACTAAAGTGGTGAACACCAGATCACACCATTGTGATGTAAGTTTTCTCTTCCTAACTTACTGTGAGTGATTCTTTGGCACTGTGGAAATTCTGTTTACTGTACCTCTCACCTAATCTCTGTAGCATCTATAGGTCATCCTTGATGAACTGAATCATCACATTTGGAATTATAAACTGCTGACTTTGAAAATATGACTTTTGTATTGGAAAATTCATAAATTGGGGCTGGAGAGATGGCTCCGTGATTAAGAGCAACTGGGTGTTTTTCCAGAGCACTGAGGTTCAATTCTTAGCATCCACATAGTGGTTCACAACTGTCTGTAAGGCTAGTTTCAACACCTTTCAGACATACACGTAAGCAAAACACTGATGCACATACAAATAAATAAATAAATCATTAAAAAAGGAAATTCATAAATTGAAACTCTGAAAAGAACTAAGTAAGTTTTTATGGTTTATCTTAAATTAATGCAAAAACATTTCTTCTTGTCAGAGAATTATTAATGGTTCCCATTAGCAGATAATAAAAAAGAAACATGGTATTTATGCACAGTGGGATATTATTTTATCATAAAGAAGGATGAAATTCTCTTTTATTTCTTTTCTTTTCTTAGTCATTCCATTTATTTATATCTCAAATGATGTCCCCTTTCCTGATTACTCCTCCACAAACCCTGCATCCCACATCCATCCTCTTCCCCCTTCCCTTTGCCTTTATGAGGGTGCTCGCCCACCCACCCAGTCTCTCCCACCTCACCACTCCAGCTTTCCCTACGTTGGGGCATCAAACCTCCACAGGACCAAGGGCATCACCTCCCGTTGATGTCAGAAAAGGCCATCCTCTGCTACATATTTATCTGGAGCTATGGATCCCTTCCTGTACACTCCTTGGTCGGTGGGCTAGTCCCTGGGAGCACTGGGGGGTCTGGCCAGTGTTTCCTATGGGGTTGCAGTCCCTCTCTGCTCCTCCAGACCTTCCACCAGCTCCCCCACCAGGATCCCCGAGTTCAGTCTGATGGTTGGCTCCAAGCGTCCACATCTACATGGGCCAGTTGCTGGTAGAACCTCCCAAGGAACTGCCACACCAGGTTCCTGCCAGCAAACATCTCTTAGCAACAGCAACAATGTCGGAGTTTGGTGTCTGCAGACAGGATGGATCCCCAGATTGGGTGATCCCCAGAAGTCCAGAAGGATGGAATTCTAACATTTTAGGTAAAATAGATGGAACTGGAAATTTGACAAGTGAAGTAAAACAGCCACAGAAAGACAAGTACTGATATGTAAAAGACTGGATTTGTTGGTGATGTTTTGATTGTTTGTGTTGTTTTGTTTTGTTGAGAGACAAGGCTCATATAACCCAGGCTAGACTTCCTCTTGGAGTACTCATTTACTCAGTCTCTTAAACATTGGGATTATAAGTGTATACCATCCTTCCTAGCCAAGATGTGGGACTGGATCAACACTTACCGTGTAAATGGAAATATTATGAATGTAATTGATTTGCATATTCATATATGTTAATAAGAAGAATTGCTAGCAACATGCCGATAATTCTCTAAGTGTTTGTTTTACAATCAGCACTGTCCTATTAGACACAATGTATTTACCCACTGTGTCTGCAAAGCCTGAGCTGACTGGAAGAGTTAACACAAGGATAGCTAAGGAACTGACACTGGATTTAGAGGGGACACTGAGGGCTCACACTAGGAAAACACTCGAGGTCAATGAAGGGAAGGAAGGTCTGATGGTCAAATGTCTACAACGTTCTCACACGCCCACCGGAGAGGGGAGCTGTAGTTCACACGCGGTTGTGAGTTGTGCGAAGGAACTCCATCCCAGAGGAAGGCCTTGTGTGCATGGGAATCCACTGCCAGTTCAGTCCCAGCAGTCCTTCATTCCCGAATCACTTTTATCCTTCCCTGTTTACTCCAGCTGTTCAGCATTTCCTCAAGTGTTCATATGCAACCCTTGATGCAAAGGCACTGGGAAATCAGCAAAAGCCCCCTCAGAAAATAATAATCAAGATCATCGCAAGTATTACCAAAACCAAAACTCCTATCTTTTGCCTAAAAAAGCTAACCAGGTCTATACTCCCAAGGTCCCGTCGGTTTGCAATCCCACGAATCAAGGAATAGTTCGTGAGCAACTGATGGGGATGACATCACCTTCGTTGCAAAATTGCAAGCGGATTTGCTAGTGAGGGAGAAGCAGCCTTTGTCTGGGGTGCTGGTGTAAGTGGGTTCGGGGTTAAACCACAGCAGCACCCTGCAGAACGGACAGCTTGTGACGTCAGCCTGACACAAGGGAGAGTCATCGAGAGGAGGAAACCTCGGCTGAGAAAATGCCTCCATAAGATCCGGCTGAAAGGCGGTTTCTCAGTGAGCAATGACAGAGGGCCCAGTCCATTGTAGGTAGTACCATCCCTGAGCTGGTGGTCCTGGGCTCTATAAGAAAGCAGGCTGAGCAAGCCTCGGGGAGCAAGCCAGTAAGCAGCACCCCTCCATGGCCCCCGCATTAGCTCCTACCTTCAAGACCCTGCCTTGAGTTCCTGTCCTGACTTCCTTTGGGGATGGACAGTGATGTGGAAGTATAAGCTGAATAAACACTTTCCTCCCCAACTTGCTTTTGGGTCATGGTGCTTTGTCGTAGCAATAAAAACCCTGAGTAAGACACAACTGAAGGTTAGTTTACGGTGTGTTTTTATGTTTGAGCCCAGGGCTGTGCGTGTGCTAAGTATACGCTCTACCTTAGGGAGATCTACAACCAATCTCCCTAAGGTTATTTTAATAAAAGGAAGAAATAGCTTTTAAAACACATGAAATATTCTTTGTCAATGACTTAAAATACCAAAGATAAGCAGCTTTGCTCTTTTTTTTTAATTTATTGATATACTTATTTACATTTCGCAGCTTTGCTCTTGTAACTAACCGATGTTCTAAAGACACCAGACTTGTTTGTAGAATAATATTACTGTAAGTCAGAAATAAGGAAGTAAAATTACCTAGAATTTCCCAGAATATTCAGAAGGGAAACTGGAGATCTTGGGGCTGGTGTTTGTCTCACAAGCACAAGGTCCTGGGGCTCCATCCCAACCAGAAAGAATAGAAAAGAAGAAGGCAGAACAGGAGAAAAGACAGCAACCACAGGTGGCTCACAACCATCTGTAATGGGATCTGATGCCCTCTTCTAGTGTGTCTGAAGACAGCGACAGTGGACTCATATAAAATAAATAAATAATTATTAAAAACAAACAAACAAACAAAAACAAAGGGGATTGACACCCCAAATTTCAGGGCTTAGCACATGTTATGTAAGTGCTCTAATATGCTCCAGCCCAGAGCAAGTCTCTGAGGAACAAAACTATTTAAACACACATACACATACACACACACACACACACACATGAATATTATACACACACATATGAATATTATACACACAAATATTTTATTTATACACATACATACACACACATACATATGAATATTATACACACATGAATATTTTATTTATTCACACACATGAATATTATACACACACATATGAATATTATACACACACAAATATTTTATTTATGCACACACACACACACACACACACACACACACCTCCTTAGCCTTGAACTCTTCCTGCCCCACCCCAGGATTCCTGATGCACCATCACATCCTGCTTGGTAACCATTAACCTTTGAGTCTCCTGCCTGTGCGTGGCAGACCATACACAGACTCAATACGCATTCTTCCTCTAACTCTCAAAGCCACTCTGCAAAGTGCATACGGATCCCATTTCACACACAGGAACCTGCTCCACAGCATGCTTCTCACTTCAGGCCCCCCTGGGACCGACCACCCACCCTGCAGTGGCTGCAGCCCTGAGCGGCAGCGCTGGTTCAACTCCGAGGCTGATCTGCAGTGGGTGGCTGAAAGTATAGAACCCCTGCCTGGTGTGGCAAGGGGAACTGGTGGGAAAGGCCTGGTGGGTGGGGGGGACTGTGCTCCTTCCTGGGGCACACCGCGCACATCTGAGGCTTCACGTATTTCTATTTCTATTTCCTCACTTTACTGACTGTGTGGCCTGGGGAAGTCTCCTTACCTTATTCTCAACCTCAAAAGGCTTTGGCAAAGGAATTACGAAACCGGGCTCAGAATAGGCAGAGCCGAGTAAGACGGGAATTCCAGAGGCGAGAGAGTTGGCTCTCGGCTCGCGTGTGTCACTGACCACTTTTCCATTTCCACTTCCTTCTCACCTACCCAACCCAACCATGACGGCTGCTGGGGACCTGTCCCGTATGCCTGCTGCCTGCTAGCACCAGGGGTGACCGAATCCGTCGCTTTTAATGGAAAGATGGTATGTAGGTGCCACAAATGTTTTCTGGACTTGGCATAGAGCTGGATTCAGATGTACAAATAACACGCTCCAAGCATCTGAAGAGCGGGCCTGGTGACGTGGCTCGGTTGACGGAGACCTTACCTGGAATGCACGAGGCCCTGGGTTCAGTCCCCAGGACCGTAGACACCAGGCACGGAAACATACGCCTGTAAATCAGGACATCCTCAGGGTAGAAGATTAGAGATTCAAGGTCCTCAGCGTCACAGCCCCTTTGAGGCTAGCCTGGGCTATGTTCCCTGTCTTATCACCACTAAAAAAAGTACTCTTGATTTTTTTTTTCTTTTTCTGCATACCAGCACCAAACCGGGCCATTGTCCCTCCATCAATGTTGTCCGTGTCTGCAGATCACTGGGGGGGGGGGGGGGGGGGAGGGCGGGGCTCAGTCATACGGGAGGAGCCTGAGAGTCTGCATTGTTTCTTTTTTGACAGTGGATTCCAGGCTTCAGACCCGCAGATGTGGCTGGATCACTGAGCTGCACATCCATCCAGACTGTAAGCTAGTACTGTCCCAAATCCTGCTGTCTGTAGCACGTGCCCCGTTTCCAGAAGAACAAAGCTCTGTAAAGTGGGGTTGGGTCTCAGTGTGAACCGTGCGTGAGGCTTGAAGAAGTGAGACGCACCTGAGCGCATGCGCGCTCACGCCGTGTCCTCCGGCATCCATTGTTCAACTCAGCAAATATTTACCCAGAACTTACCCACGCCCGGCACATACGGCAGAGGAAATAGAAACCTGTTCCTGCAGGTTATGCCAACTTTTAGATGGCGGAGCTAAACATCCAAAGTGTTAGGGCCGGAGAGTGACTCAGCAGTTGTGTTAGGGCGGGAGAGATGACTTTGCAGTTAAGAGCACTGGCTGCTGTTGCCAGGACCCTGGTGTGAGTCCCAGCACCCACGTGGCGCTCATCACCATATGAACTCCAGTGCCGGGGGATCCAATGGCCTCTTCTGGCCTCTGTGGGCATAAGACACACACACACACACAACACACACAGGCACGCACGCACGGTATAGCAACATGTATGTAGACAACAACCCAAATGCGTAAATAAAATTAATTTCAAAAAGTAAGAACTAGAGTATTCTACAAATGAACCATTGAGTAAATGGTGTGTGTGTATGTGTGTGGGGGGCGATTAGGAGGTGCTGGGGTAGGTGAGCTGGGCTTGTGTGTATGGAGGTGCTGGGGTAGGTGAGCCGGGCTTGACTCACTAGCGAGCATTCTGGAATTCTTTGCAAGTCTGACCTCAGGCAGAGTGCCCGCTGCCCCTTTTCTGAGTTGCAGGGGACCCTTGACAGGGGCAGGAAAAAGGCAAAAGTCCTCTGGCTTTCCCTAGCAACCGCGCAGTATGTCCAAGGGGCCTCTGCCTAACATGGACTGGTGGCAGAAGACCAGCACTGTTCTTCTCCCTGGAGATCTTGCACACTGCCCCAGAGCTCAGCTCTCTTTCTCTTAGCCCATTAGGTCCAGCCCAGTCCAGCCCTGGGAAACCATGGCTTCCCTAACCCCTGTGGCTGGTGGCCACGATCCAGTACTGGAGACAGGCTGTGGAGACGAGGCTTCTAGGCACACAATCAGAGGGAGTCAGAAGCATAGACAGGGAAGATCTGAGTTTGAATCCTGATCTGGCTGTCGTGCAAACTTAGGCAAATATTCTCCTCAGCACCCTCACATTACAGTGTAAGGACAAAGGTGAATTATTTGCATAACTGTCTGCCTGGCAGGTGGCCACGTTCTCAGATGTAGTCCGCTTTCCCTTGCTGTACCCTTAAAAGAAGAACTGAAGACCCCAGAGGGCCCAAGTCACCTCCCTGGGCTGCCTCTTCTCCTCTTCCTGAGTCTGCCTCCAAGTTTTTCCCAGTGCCGGTCACACTGATTCAAGATGGCTGCCTACACTTGCGTGCTGTGCCTTCTGCAGAGTCTTTGCTTCAGCACCTGCCTCTCTCCAACAATGCTGTATCGCCGTTGGCTCTGCCCACTTGGTAAATCCATACATCTGTTTGATCCGGTGTCACTTTATCCTAACTCCCTTCCCCCAGTTCCCTTCAAGCCACACTGAACTCAGTAGTCACTCCTCACCTGAACATCTTCTGGTGTGGAGGTTAGACCAAATCCAGGCACCACCTGACAGTTTTTTGTTTGAGACAGGGTTTCACAATGTAGCCCTAGCTATCTTATAACTCACTGTGTAGGTCAGGGTGGCCTTGAGCTCAGAGATCCGCCTGCCTCTGCCTCCCGAGTTCTGGGATTAAAGGCGTGTATCATTATGTCCAGTTTATCACCTAATTTTCCAAATAAAGTTTTATCAGAACACAGCAACACCCATTGGAGTATATTTTGTGTTAGGCTGGTTGCATACCCAAATGGGATGTTAGTGAGCTTTCTCTCAGTGTGATGGAATACCTGAGACACACAATTTATCATGAAGAAAAGTTTATTTGGGATCATGGTTTCAGCCTATCACACTTCTTTGGGCCTGTGGCAGCACAGAACATCACAGTAGGACCACATGGCCATGGAAACAACTGGCCTCAAAGCAGCACAGCCAGGAAAAAAGGGGAAAAGGGAGGGGAGGGAGAAGGAGGAAAGGGGAGGGGAAAAGGGGGAGGAAAAGAAAAGGAAGGGAGAGGAAAGGAACGGGAATGGAAGGGAGGGGAGGGAAGAGAGGAAAGAAGGGAAGAAAAGGACAGAGGAGAGAAGGAAAGGGAAGGAGAGAAGAGGAGGGGGAGGAGAGAGGAAGGGAGAGAAGAGAGGAGGGGAAAGAGAGGAGAGGAGAGAAGGGGGAAAGGGAGGGGAGGGAAGGAAAGGAGAGGAGAGGAAGGGACAGGAAAGATGGGGAGGAGGGGAGAGGAGAGGAGAGAAGAGGGGAAGGGAGGAGGGGAGAGGAGAGGAGGGAAGGAGAGGGAGGAGAAGGGAGGAGAGGAGAGGAGAGGAGAGGAGAGGAGAGGAGAGGAGAGAAGATGGGGAATCGAGAGAGGACCAGAAGACAGGAAGAGGATCATGCTGACGGTGACCTAACGCCTTCCCATTAGACCCTACCCCAAAGATACCACCATCTACAATAAGTAGTGCCAGAGGCTGGGGACCAAGCTTGTAGCACGCTGGCTTTTGGGGAACATTGGAGATACAAACTGCACAATGACAGTGGCGGAACTCCAACAGAGCTCGCGCAGCTTCTGTGCCCCAAGTGCTTACCTTCTAGCTTTACCAGAGAGTGGGTCCGATACCTGTTCCGACATGCCACACATGTGCCCTCAGCAGACAGCTGGCTACCTGAGGGTCAGGAGTGGATTTGACTCACTGCTGGTGCACACAGAGGAGCTCAGATAAGAACTCAGCAAGTATGGTGTGAAGGGCTCCACAGACAACCCTGCTTGTGCCTTCCTGTGTGGCTAGAATACAGGGGTACAGGGTCTGCTTGACACAGACAAAGCTTCTCAGCTCCTGATAAGGACATGGTAAAGCGAAACAGCTGGTTAAGGTCGTGAAAAGCCCAAGTGTATACCATAGCGGAGATGCGCCTGCCCACAGAGTACTCCCGAGAGGGCCTATGACATGCGAGAAAAGTGCACACTGGGTAGTGGGGAGCAGAAATCTGATGGGAGCTGTGTAAAATGACCTCTGTCCAAGGTGTTCACCATTAGCAGAAGCATCTCTGCCTTGATGGCGATATTCAGATCCATCTGATCTGATATATCTAGCCACAATTAGTTCGTGCCACAGGGTGCCAGGAAGAGAACTGGAATCTCGCCTTGGGTACATACAGACTAGCTGAATGTTTAAGAGTCCAAGGAAATGAAGATGTAAAACAATAAGCTAGACCAAAGGAACATTTTTTTTTTCCTCCTGGGTCTGTAATGTTGAAAACCTGGTTTGCTTCATATCTGCTCTGGGAATACAGAATTCTCTCCCTATTCACGGGACAGAGAATCTTGGAGCATAGAGCAAGAGCGGTGTTTGCACGATGCAATCTTCGGTGCACAGTATTTGTTTTCCTGGATCCCATGGCTATAGCTTGAATCTGAAACGTCCCCCAAAGGCACCGTGCACTAAAAGCTTGGTCCCTACGGTGGAGCTATTGGGAGATGGTGGGCCTGTGGTGGGTGAGTCCTTGTGGGAGTTTTCCAGGTCGTGGGAGCAGCTAATGAGGTCTGTGCTCACTGCGCCTGACTCCTTCCTCCATCTTCCTGGTTCCCTGGCTCGTGTCCTGGGTGTTTTTGTTCCTCCATGTTTTCCTGGACTTGCACTTCCAAAACTGTGAACCAGCAATAACCCTTTCCTCTTTGTGTGTTGATATTTTCAGATATTTTGCTGCAGTAACAGAAGACTAACCAGCAAGCTGCTCTTGCTTTTTCAAGTAAGAGACCCTACTCACCAAGCCATAACAGTAGATGCATAACCCAGGCTGGGCAGATCCTGAGGATGGTTCAGCGGTCACAGGCTGTAAAATTTGAGCCCAGAGTTCTAGTGTCAATGATCCGTGGGACGTAGCACCTGACTGAGAGAGGAACTCACACAGACAGCAGCAGAGAAATAGAGGATAAAGCATAGTCTGCTCTTGTCAGAGCTGGTGCTGTTGACCCAGCCAGTGCTTCTGCTGTAGGTAGCGCTGTGCCTCCATCACCAGCATGCCAAGCCCAGCTCCTCCACAACAGCATCCAGAGTGCTGCAATCTTCCTCTCAGTTGCCATCTGAGAGCTTCAGTGATGGGGTTGCCCTGGATTACACATGCAGACTCCAGATGGCCGGACTGAGCCCTGGCCTGCAGTCTAGTCAGTATGTGCAGATCTCTGTGCTTCTGTTTCTGCATCTTCAACATAGGGACAGTCACAGTGCTGTGACTCAGTGACACAGTGCTACCTCATAGGACTGCATATGTTCCAAGTGCTATGCAAAAGGTGTCCATTAACATTTTCTTTCCTCTTTCTCTTTCTTTCTCTTTCTTTTCTTTCTTTCTTTCTTTCTTTCTTTCTTTCTTTCTTTTTGTTCTTTCTTTTGTTCTTTCTTTCTTTCCTTCTTTCCTTCTTCCTTCCTTAAATATTTATTTATTTATTTATTTAATGTATGTGAGTACACTGTCGCTCTCTTCAGAGACACCAGAAGAGGGTTTCAGATTTGGTTGTGAGCCACTGTGTGGCTGGGACTTGAACTCAGGACCTCACGGAAGAACAGTCAGTGCTCTCAACCACTGAGCCATCTCTCCAGCCCCATCCATTAATCTTTTCAATGTAATCCTCTTAAATAAACATCACTCTTTAATGAATAATCAAATTTCTTTGAGAGCCTGACAACAGGCCTGGCAATGTTGGCTTTTACAGGAGGCAGCCTCCGTTCTCATAAAGTCTTGCAGTGACGCAAAGAAGCCACACAGCGTCACAGAACTGTGTGGTGACCGGTGGCGGCAGTCACTTCTGGGAACACAGCCACACCCGTGGACCTAACACCTAGAGAAATAAGAGTGTAGGTGTGGGACACCTGGAATGTTCTCTCCATGGAATGTACAAATGCGTGCAGTTTGGGGGGTTTGGGGTGGATACAGTAGGGCTATCACCTTCTCATACTGGTAAACAGTTGTACTTGATTAGATTTTTTTTTTTGTCCAGCGCCTAGCTGGATAGAACAGCTTTAGATGTCATCTTGTGTATTGCTTTATCTCCACTAATTTACAGGACTGCAGTGTTCAGGCCCACTTCCTGTTTAGGAGAGGCAGAACTGTTTGGGAAAATGTGCCATGAAGTCTTTCCAGCCGTTCGCAGTCAACCCCACCCCTGTCACAGCACAGCTAGGTGGCCTCATGGTGACCCCACAGAATCCACGAGGCTGGAATCACTGTGTGGTGGGCAGGGGTGGCTGTGATTGCATCTACAGCCTCTTGCCACACTCCTTTTCCCTCTGGACTCTTTACCAAGTAGCTTCGGAGATAATAGGCTTTGTTTGCGATGTCGGGAATGGAACCTAAGACCTTGCTCATACGGGTCGAATGCTCTACCAGGGAGCTACACCCTTAAGCAGGAAATAATTCCGTGTATATTTACTTACCAGTGTCACAGAAGTTTGAGGTTCTCCCAAGCTTCAGTGTGACAGATGAGCCAACTAACTTGGAGATGGTAAATGCCTGGCTTAGCGGCCCTTGAAGATAACTTTAGTCAGGGCTTACATTCTGAACCATGTCACTGCTAATCCAGAATTGGGCAGATGTGTTCCATTTATCTCACACCTACCCACCCTGGTCTCTGTCAGCTAGAGAGTGGCAGTAGGCCAAAATGCTCCCTCACCTCTTTTGACATCTCTCTGCTTCCCACAGGGTACCAGACACAAGGATAATCTCCTCTCACCACAGGATGTATCTCTGGGGGTGGAAACAGTGCCTGACCTCTTTAGCAAGGAAGCATGGAAAAAGGTGAAGGTTAAGTGTCTTTTTAGCCACAACTTCCCGGGTCAATACCCACCCCCCAGACTCCAGCCAAGAGGTTGTGACCTTTGAGAACATGCATTCCTGTGCTACTGTGTTTCTGATGGGCTCAGGAGCAGAAAGGCCCAGGAAAAGATCTGACAGTTACAGGACTCAAGGGAGGGCTTCCTATTCCCACAAGGAAGAGAGACAAGCAGAAATAAAAAACCCTCTGAGGTCTTCAGAACACCCGCTTGGTCTGTAGATCTGCCGCAGCAGGATCTCTGCTGGTCTGCAGCCAATGGTGGTTTTGAATCTTGCAGGGTTGTATGGACACCAGGCAGATGAAATCATAACAGCCTCAGTCCTTGGAGAGGCCAGTGTTAGGCTCTCCATGTGCAGCTGGTGGGGAGTGACAGTAACCAAGGTCCTGCTGCTGGTGACCTGCTGAAACCCAGGTTCTGAGAACCAGGGCAGAGCCCTCAGAGCATGCCCTCGGTTCTCCCAGATGCCCTGGGAGGGCAGCATCGGGGTTAATTCTGGTGATCACCAATCTACGGAGCACATCCGTTTTATCCACACCAACCACTGCTGTTCTGCTGTCCTGACTCCAAGTACAGACCTGTCTGGAACTTGTCTTTAGTCATCTTTAAAAAAAAAAAATAAATCATATCTCCAGGAGGTCTCACTTCTGACCCATATATATCATGTCTCCTGCCAACTTTGCCGAAGATGCTTTTACAGGTAGGTTGTGATGACAGCTCCCTCCTCCAGAGTCTGACCTGCCCCCTGCCAATCAAAGACAACTCAGGTGCCTTCTGCATCCACAGCAAAAGCTGCCCTGTCCTATGCTGCCAGTACCTCGTGCACAGTGCGTTTAAAAAACCCTACGGCAAAGGACTTTATAACCTGGTTCATGTTTCCATATCACAAGTCTGTATTGGTCCCCACACAGCTAAAGGTAACCTTAGAAGGAGGGGACTGGCTGGCCTTGGCTCTGCCAGGTCAATGCTGACAATGGGTCTTTTCTTCAGGTAGCGTCAGGTGAGGTACGCAGGAACATGGAGTCCATTCTTGCTCTGCGTTCTGTGGATTCATCTTGATATCTTCTCTTACATTCTCCCCCGCCACCCCCACACTTTTTTCCTCTGTGGGTATGGAAGACCTTAGAGTCTCGCACCTGCTAGGCAGGTGCTCTAGTCTGCTGAGCTGTACCTCCGATTCACTTCCTTAATTTCTAATAAAAGCCACTCCTGAACAGGTAGTAAGATAGGTCAAGGGACAGTCAGGATGTCACCATTCCAGCTGGTGACTAAAATCAGACAGGAAACTCTGTGCCCCATAGATAAAGGAAGGCTGGGGCCGGGGAAATGACCTCAGGTTTGTTTGGATTGCTATAAATCCTTCATGGGGGAAAACGTCTGATGCAGTGAGAACGGGGTAAAAGGTCATCTTTATAAATCATGCATCATTTGCATGGGGTGGGGAGAGGAGTTGTGGGAAGTGATACTGAGTCTGTGTTTGCTAGGTAAAAAATGTCTGGTTCAGGAAGAAGGCGGAGAAGGGGTATCTTGCTGTGATGCAGAGGGAGGGTGGTCACAGAGTAAGCAGTAGTGCTCCCATTTCCTTGAGTAGTGCTCCCATCATCCCAGACTCATGCAAGTCCTCACTGGAAACCAGAACATACATAAGCGGGGATCCTGCCTAAGTCACTATGCCCATTGGGAGTGTATCTCTCTCCTGAGGAGCTTGCAATGAGCTAGAAGGCTCCAGGGTCTCTCGGCAGAGCCTGTCCCCAACACAACTACTTTCTGCCACTGATGGGGATCAGAAGGAAATGGGCCGACTGTGGTCATTTGGTTTGGGGGTTATTATCATTATTTTTACAATAACCAAACAAGCAGATTAAACAACCAAAGGGTAGGAAGGGAGCAAGCCTCAGGGGAAGCAGAGTGAGGGCCGAGACACAGTGCCCAGTGTTGTGCGCCAGTATTTCAGGACCGACACTTTCCTGTGCCCTCAGGCTTGGGACACAAAGGCTGGGCTTGGGCATCTGGACCATAGCAGAGTACTCACCTAGCAAGCAGAAGGACAGGGTACTGTCCCAAAGCACCAAGTAGAACAAAGCTAAACAGAAAAAAGAAATAAGAAGGAGATGACAACCTGGGTTAGAGTAGCTCTATGAATCATGGACACTGTCAAAGTTATAAAATTGTGACAGAGAGATTCTGCCTGACCATTGGTGTAAGATGCTGGCATGAAAGCGGGGCTGGGTGGGGAGAGGGTAGCAGATGATCTCATAGAGCACCTGATCTCTTCAGAATTAACATCTTATGCAGAATGTGTATAGTAGTCTTTTATAGATACATTTTAATGTCAGAAACGGCTATGACATGCATTTCAAGCACCTTTTTAAAATGAACAAACAAATTTTTAAGAGATTTAATTTTATATTTGTATTAATCTATCATCGTGTGCATATGTGTTTGTGTGTCTGTGAGTGACTGTGTGTGTATGTATGTGTATATGTGTGTATGTGAGTCTGTATGTGAGTGTGAGTGGGTGTGTTTGTGTGTGTGTGTGTGTGTGTAGGCCAGAGACACTGGATCCCCTAGAGCTGGAGTTATAGTCAGTCATCAGCTGATGTAGGTGCTGAGAACCAAACTCAGGTCCTCTACAAGAGCAGCCTGTGCACCTCACTGCTGAGCCAGCCCTCTAGCCTTCCTTAAGTTTATAGAAAGGCCAAGCAGAAGGCACAGAGCTCACTCAGACTTCACGTCCTCTGCAATTCCCCTCTTACTAGCATGCACTGGATAATTTTGTTCATGTTGTGACCCAGTGTTGCTAAAGTCTGAGGTGGAAATCTTTGACGTCCCCTTCACCATCTCTGGAAAAAATCAAAAAGCCTTCTCTTTCACAGGGTTATCCACCTGAGGAGAGGCCTTGCTATGGACCCACATCCCAGCCCCGAAACCCTTAAGTGGCTTATTAAATCTGCAACAGCAGGTCCTTCAGCGAAAAGCATTTTCTTTCCCATGGCATTCTGTCTGACTCGCATAACAAACCCTGTGAATCTCCAGCATTCTAATCCGAAACACAAGAAAGCAAATCTAAACACAAGGCAAACAGACAGAAAAGAGCAAACTTCCTGGTGTCCAAACTGGGCCTCTGCCTTGGGCCACATAGCTCTTGGGTGACTAGCCACTGGATTGGAAGCCCAACGAGGTGTCGGTGAGCCCAAAGAAAGGAAATCCTAGCTTGAAGATTCAAAACAAATCAACCTGAGAAACTTAATTCCCACCACCAAGGAATTGACTGAAATACAATGTGTTTGGAAAGAAGTTGAATAGATTCAGGAGCAAGTAAGTCACTCAAGGCACCTTTCTATCATTGGAACACGCCAGTATGGACGGCCATTGCTTCCTCATGCCTGTGTCAGGTTCATGAGCTGGGCATATCCAGACTTGTCTGCATCTGGTATGAAGTCACTTTCTTTTTCTCAGAGTGGTGTGCAGGGACCATGAAAGGAACTGAAAAAAAAAAAAAAGGCCCCAGTTGCTGCAGCAATTGAGTGCTAATGTTGTGTTTTACTTTTATCCACTCATTCCTATGAGGTTTATAGAATTTAAATCACAGCATGTACTTAGAGGCAAGGTAATATTCCTAATTTTGACATATTCTATATAACTGTGCCATCAATCATCCACATACTGTACGATACTGTACTTTGCTGATATGTCGGATGGCATTATTCCTCTAATTTTGAGCTTTGAAATTATCTTCAGGGCCACATGGTCAAAACAGTGTTTTAGACCAGGCTTCTGGATGGTGCATTCTTGTGAGCTCAAGGTCAGCCTGAGTTATACAGTCAGTTCCAAAACAAGCAAGCAAGCAAGCAAACCATCAGAACCCAAAGTTTCATAATCACGTGTGGGATTTTAAAGCTTATTATTATTAGGTTAAAAATTCAGAAGGCTTCTCCAGCAGAACTGCCTGATTTTTAACTTTTCATTTTTATCATTTCAAACATACCAGGGGTTTGTAAGATAAGTGCAACTCCCTCTCGTACAGTCTGGTAAGAGATTCTTCACAGACATCACCGTCTCCAAGATTGCTTTGCTTTGCCCTACCTATTTTTAACCTAGGGAGTGTATGAACACACAACTCACTCACCTGGTCCAGCTAGCCAGTGAGAGTCTCCAGTCCAGATGAAGGCCTAGACAACATGTGCTGCGTTTACTACTGCTAAGGAGGCACAAGCAAGTATCTGTTGACTCTAGACTGAGGACAGACAAAAGAAACACTTCTCCAAGTCTAGCCTGGAGAACTAACCAGTGAGTTTAACTGGGGTTACTCCTGTAGGAGTATGGGTGAGAGGTTTCCTATGGTCAACTATGTCACAGAAGAAAAGTCCCTTGCCACCACAGCATTTGTTAATAGCCCATGCACATATCCTCCAGGAGAAATGGGCCAGGGAGATGCAGGTCTGTGAGCCTTGGATCTTAGTAAGAGCTAATTTCAGGACAGGACCAGTCATGGCATGCATAAGGGGGCACTACAGCCCAGCAGTATGCCCAATGGTGCCATCTGGGTATCTACCTCATTTGTCCTTAGGAAAAGCCATTTCCCTTGAAAAGGAGAGGCTCTTAGTCTGTACACAGAAAGCCTGCCTCCCGGTTAACAGCTGCATTGCCAGTTTCTCGTCCATGCCTCTATCCTTGGGTCATCCTCGGAATTGCATCGCTTCTTACTTAGTTTTCAGTCTCATCGTGGTCTTTGTCCTGGCCCCAACAAAGGGTTCACTAAGCTCCCTCTCTGCCCTGACAGGTGACACCCACTCTACAGAGAGGACCCCCACTGCAGACGCTAGCCTTAGGGACCCTTTCTTCCGCACTTCTTTTTCTTACCCAACGGTCCCCAAGTTATCAGACTTGGAGTTTATTGCTCTTGGGAGCAAAGGGCTTCTAGGCAAGTTTCCCAGGATGTGATGTCACCAAGATTTATTTTCATTTTCCCGCCCCCGTGGTGATCCTTAGACTAAAATCAAAGTTCCCATTGTTATGGTATCAGCTTCCCATAGGTATTTCTGGCTCTTTGGGCTCCCCTGGGGTCTAACAGGGGAAACAGACTCACAGGTGGTAGAAACACAAAAGCTAGGATTTCTGAGAATGTGGGGGTGGGGGTGCATTTAGCAAAACTCAGGGCTCCTGTGATTACTGAGAAACCCTCTTCTCAGTTCCACACCAGTCAAGATTAACAGAGGCCACTGACCCAGCCCCTCTGATGTGCAGACAGCTGCAGAAAAAGACTAAACTGGAATTCTGGGCGACCTAGTGCCCCAGGACTGCTGAGGCTTTGGTAGGTCGTGGTGGAAGGGTGAAGGCTATCAGAATGGCAGTTTTCAGGAGCGTTCATTGTCCACCTCTGGGATGGGGGGCTTAGAGGAAGGATGGCTTATGATGGAATTTCAGGGGGCTGAGGCTGAAAGACCCGCCCATCCCCCCATTTTTCTCAATTCTCTGAGAGCTCTCCCCCCCCCCCGTCCCGTCCCCCGCTGTGAAGCGGCAGAGAAGCAAGCGCCTCAGCCTAGGAGAGCAGGTCAGAGGTAGGGAGAGCGCCGAAAGCCTGGTGGTCACGTGCTTACTGTCTCCAGTCACTCCCAACCCATCTGCCTGGTGGCCAATTGCCCACGCGTCATCAGTCCGGAGGGGTAGTTGCTTCAAATTCCAGAAGACCTCTCCCCTCCCCAGCCTAGTTGGGCGGGGCTGCTTAGAACTATAACCTCACGGTCAAGACAGGAGCTTAGAGCCACAGATCCTTAGTTCCTTTTAGGCCTTTGAGACTTTAGGATTTTAAAACAGGATGATTCTTAAGTCCCCTCCAACTCTGAAAATTCCTGTGATTCGATGACATCAGTATGGTGAATAATCAAGCTGGCGCCAAGCCAAGCCAGGCTGTGCTCCTCTGCGCGCACTTCCTCCCCCTCCTGAGAGACACCGACTGCTCCATCGGCTCCTCCACGGCGCGGTCCACCCGGCACCCACCAGCATAAGAGAGACCCCGCCCACACAGAACCTCTGGCCCCACCCCTCCCTTGCCCTTAAAATTGGCTCGAGTTGTTCAGGGAGACAGAGTCTACAGCTCAGCGCCAAGGAGAAGCCCCTGCGAGAGTGGGGAAGAAGCAAGCCCTGCCCAAGCAAGCCCTCCTCACGGTAAGTTGGATTTCTGTCTTAATCTAACAGCCGACTCCTCTTCCGTCCCCTTAATGTTTTTGGGGGGCAAATGGAACCAGAGCGGGAATGCTTAATGGAAGCACAGACTTGTAATTCAGGCCGAAAGAGGACCAGTCAGCATCATCTACACAGAAGGGACAATTCTTTGCAATGACTCTGGGTGAGCTGAGGTGAGAGGGAGAGAATGGGAGAGAGGTGTCTCTTGCAGAAGTTTTGCTTACACAGTGAGAGGAGAAAATATAAAGAACGAACGACTCGCGTTCTTTCAACAGACAATGGGAGCGGCACTAACGGGGCTGTAACTAGATTCAGCTGCTTTCCAGAGCTGAGAAGCCCCTGGCGGGGGAGTTGTTTGGCTACCTTCTGACCTCAGGGAACATACTAAGAATCAGGTTGGGCATCAAGGAGGGGCATTTGCCTGGACAGCATGAATAACTAGGCTGGCAGAGAGAAGCTGAGAGTTTTAGGAACCTCTCATTGCTACTGGGAGTCAGGATGCAAAACCCCTGGTCTCTCTCGCGAGTTCATCACATCCTCTCTGCGGTCTCCCAAAGTCACCCCTTGTTCATCATGCACGCTCAGATGACTTTGCTTTCTCATGCGGCAGCAGGAGAAGTCTAAAGACTCTCTGGATTCCGTCAGGACCTTTGTTTTCTTAACCTCAGAAACAGCGGGAGGATGGATGGAGGGTGGGAGGCGGGGAGGAAGGAAAGTATGCAGCCCTCCCAGATAACTAAGGACAAGCAAGCTTCAGTGCAAAGAAATGCAGTAGTGATGATTTATTGGCTGGCCAGTTTGGAACGATGCAGTGGTCTTCCGCAGCTGATAATGGGCCAGGGGCAGGGGCATATACAAAAAAGTGTTCTCGTAGTGGTGGTGGCCATCTACAATCCTGTGAGCGTATCACAAATACAACTGGAGTACACTTAGGGAAAAACACACTTAGAAGAATTTTCGCAGAGATTCAGACCCTGGCCTGTCCAGAAGAAATCTGTGCAGGCTGGTCGCAGGGTGAGTGCGCACAGCCAGTGAGGGTTAAATCATATTCAGTCCCAGACCAGATACTGGAAACACTAAAAAGTAAATAGTCCCTCTCACCATCCTGCCCAAGCCACCTAAAGTGTTTTCAGGAGAGCCAGCCTGTATCCGGATAGGGGCAGTACTAGCTGTATACCCTCCAGACAAGCTGGATTGGGGCAGACTTTCCAAGACACCCCGGATTATTTAGAAAGTCTCCTGTGAGATATACAGCAGCTGGCCTGCTTCCTCCCAGACCCAGGGTGCTTGAGGAGCTGAGGAGCATCCACGATTGTGCTAAGGCTTTGAGGACGGAAGCTGCACACCTTAAGACTGCTCACTGAGCCGGGTGCTCGCTCAGTCAAGGCCAGAGAGTGACTCAGAGTTGCCTGCCAGGCTCATGGACTGGAAAGACTGGTGTGAGGGTATTAAGGTGAAAGCACGTGTGCTTGTTTTCAGTCCTATGGCAGAGGCTGCAAACATGGCTTATCAGCAGTGGTAAGGAGCTTGACGCCATTCAAAATGTGAAGTTCCCACACTTCCCAGAGACACCCGTTTTCTGTGTGAGCCAGCGAGCTTTTTGCAGTCTGAGCTGAAACATTGAAATCTGAGGACTGGCAACTGTGTATCTCTTGTCTCCCAATAGTTTTTGTTTCTTTTTTTTCTCTTGAGTGGCAGAAAATTATGCATGAAGCAACTAAAGGAAGAAACCAAGAACCAAGGCCTGGCGCTTTGAGTCGGCAGTATGATAGGTCTCACTTCAAACCCAGTCCAGTGCTGATGTCTCAGATTTATAGAGGTCAGAGCTGGAGCTGGGCTGCAGGGTAGTTGACAATGTTAACACGGTGTTAACTTTAGACCTGATTCCCAGCACTGCATAAACTGGGTGTGACAGTGATCACCCATGATCCCTAGTGCTCTGGAGATGGGGGCAAGAAGATCAGAAGCTCAGGGCTAGCCTGGGGTAAGTGAGGTCTTGTTTCAGAAAGAAGGGAAGGAAAATTACAGGTAGAGATTCACAAAGCCTTGATTGAGCACCGCCATCTTTAATACTGGCCCAACTGTCTACTTTCACGATGCCTGGGAGACAAACTTTTATAGCTAGGAGTGCAAGATGAACTCAATTCCTGGTTACTGGAAAAACAAATGAAGCAGATCGCTCGCCATGTATCACACATTTCTCTGGCATGTTTGAAGGCGCAGCCCAGGAGAGCTGTGTCAGCAGCCCAGGAAACGCAAGCCAGCTGTTCTCCATGCAGTACTTAAAGGACTGGGTGTCTTTAACAATGCTTGCCGAGTCACTGGCCAAGATCCTGGGGAGGTGACCTGTGATTGACAGGTCAGGCTGAGGTCTACAGACTGACACACATCAGAAAGAAGCCTGTAGAGTCTTCTCTGGGGATTTACCTAAAGCCCAGAGTCCACCCTGAGCCTCTGAAATGATCACTGCAGACTTAAGCTGGTCCCATACATTGTAGACTTTTCTTCTGAAAGTCTATTCTGTGGCAGCAAATATCCTGTTAGCTTACGCCTTAAAGATTCCGCAGGGAAGCAGCTAAATGTCAACTGCTAATTCCAAATTCCCAGAGAGTTTCAGAAGCCCTGCTGTGGGGTGTAAATTGGCCTGAGAAAGTTAACTAAGAAAAACAGGTTAACGTTGGGATACAAGATATCACCCCGCTTTCGGGAAATAATGGCTCCTGTTCATACTGCTCTCTGCCACTGATGTCGTTTTCTATCATGTCATATTAACTAGGAAAAAGGATTTGTTATTAACCCTTGAAGACCAGGATGACCCCCCCCCATCATACACCACAGAGAGCTTGATATCTCTTCTTTATCAGTAGCTTCAAACAATTTGAGTCCTGCTGATGAGGGATCCACGTCAAGCCCATGCACACCTGCCATGCCTCAGGCTTCCAGGATCCGTATCTACTGCTTCTTTAACTTTCAAAAAAATATACAACATGGAAGGGATTAGCCCATTGGGAAGCCCAGGAAATTAAGGCTCAGAGAGGCAACACTGCCCACCCAGACCTATAAGTGGCTTTGGGGGGGGGGGGTCCAAGGTGAGAGTTCAAGGGTCATGCTCCTGGCATTGAGAAGTGCCAGCTCAATTTAAAGTAGTTTAAGAATGTTACTTGTAGGGCTGAGTGGTTGAGCGCGTGCTTAGCGGATACAAGGTTCTAGGTCCAATCCATAGCACCAGATACAAATAAAAAAGTCACAAGCAAGGATCATGCAAACAGTGGAAAGAACTCAGAGCTCCGACAGCTCAGGAGGCAGGTGTCAGTCTGAAAACTCGCACCTGGAGGAGTGCTTTTGAAGTTCTGTCTCGTTTTCATGTCTGTAAAGTGAGATATGTAGCCTTAAATAATTACTGAACTTAAGATGCTTGGAAAACTCAATGCCAGGCAAATGGGAGGTGTTCAAACCCCTGCTGAGGACTTGGCTTTCCTCCACACACAACTCCCTCCCACTCACCGAGGTGCCACTTTCCAGAGAGGCTGGTGAAATTCCGATACATTCACGAACTGCGAACTGCAGTGACTTCCCGATTCAAGAGTGCGAACCTCAGAGACAGGCTGAGGAATTGCCAAATTGTTTCATTGTTAATTCATTGCATCTGCAGAGGGTGGCATTAAAGGAGAGGAAGGTGTTGAGGAGATTGGATGGATCCTGGGTTCCCTTTGTTTAGACCCCTTGGAGCGAGCATTTTATGGCACTGACTGGCTGAGCCTGCCCCCCCCCCCAGAAGGATATGAAGTCACTAAAGCAAGTTTCTTTTGTTAACATCCCAAGAGGATGCAGGATATACTTCCTAAACACACAACCAATGTTTGCTTACTTTTTCCAAACAACTAGATCACACAGTGGGAAGTAGAGCAGGAGATTCAACAAGGAGCATGGTGGTGGTTGCAGGATAGATGACCCGCGGTAGCTTAGACCACAAGGCATGTCTACATGCTGAAAATGCTATTCCTCCTCAGATGGGTAGGGGGCACCAGAGAGGATTTGATTCAATCCATCTTCCACCCCCTTGCAACTGGTCATATTATATCATGAAGCAGACTTTTCCAGGTACCTCGCGGAGATGGGGTCTGGAAGGTTCAGAAGTTTAGGGTTAGCCTCAGCTACCTCAATTACATAGCAAATTTAAGGCTGGTCTGTGTTACATGAGACCTTGCATCAAAAAATAAACAACAACAACAACAACAAAAAACCCCAGGGACAGACAGAGGGGTGGGGGTGGGGGGGAAAGGAAGGGAGGAGAGAGAGGGAGGGAGAGAGGAAGAAGGAAGGGAGCAAGGAAGGAAAACTTCTCTCCTTGTAAAGAACTCTGGTCAAAATGAAAAGGAAATTATTCTTCCATTCAAGAACAAGAAAATATTTGACTTATGGAAAGTTACTTTCTTTTAAGAGGTTCAGAACTGCTTTTGGAAACCACACGCTTGGGATTAGAGGACAGCTTGCAGGAGTGGACTCTCTTCACCACGTGGGTCTCTGGGATCGAACTCAGGGCTTTGGGCTTGAGGACAAGTGCCATGACCCATGACCTGCTGAGCCATCTCATCAGCCTAAGAGTTTTTTATATGATGGGAGAATTTGCAAAAATTCGGCTGGGTGTGGTGGCGCATGACTGCATTGCCGGTGAATGGCTGCATTGCCAGGGCTCAGCAAACAAACACGGGAAGAGCAAAAGTTCAAGACCAGCCTGCAGGGTACACAAGCTCTAAGCCAGCCAGGGAGGGCTGCTCCTGTCTTAAAACAAAACAACAAAACCAAACAATAAGGCCGGAGAAAGAAAATAAACCAAGAGTTAGGAATATAGATCAACAGCAGAGCCTAGTTTGCTCCGAGTACTTCTTAAAAGTATATAACCCATAGATTGAACTGTCATTAGGAGGGAGGGGGTGGGGACGGGGCGGGGACGTCTCTGCTTGACTAGGGAAAGGCAAGCTGATTTGCCTTTCTTTGAGGGCACTCTATGTGGCTGGACTTCGATAGGTCAGGTTGGCCTCAAATTTGTTGTGCTTCTTTTCCCAACTCTGTTTCTAAGGGGTGCTAGAGTCCCAGGTGTGTCCCACCAAGTCAGGCTCAAAGGTGAGCGGTTGTGGGAACTCCCTGCCCTTTCCCAGGCCCAACTCCTACTAAAGCAGCTCACCTCACCTCTTCAGCTGTTCTGGACACATGTCTGTGATGGCGCAGGGGTTTGGGAGACTTCTTTCCTAGTTGGTTGGCTTTCTGGGCTGTGGTGGTCGAGTAGGAGAGGAAACCTGGCTTCAAGGCCATGTGCTATTTTAGGGCTGTTGTTCCTGACTCTCCAACTCTGATCTCCACAGGATTTTTGACAAAGCACTAAGAACCCCGAGTGTTCTTGGCAAATGTGCAAGCAGAACAATGTAATGCACAGTACAAAACTTGACAGCAGGGTGGGTTCCCAAGTGGCCTTTCCTGGTCAGGCTCTGGCCTCTTATAACTTGCTGGCTGCCATGTTCAAGCACAAAGTTCACGTCCTTCTGTCCATCAACATCTTAGTAAACAACAGCATAGCAGGCACACAACCAATGTATATAGTTGCACATGTGCATACGTCCTTGATTGCAATTCACTTTCCCATATACTACAAAGACGGGAAGGATGGCCGGCATATGGGTAAAAGCAGTTCATCCATTTACAGGCACGTCGCCACTCATGTTACCACAGAAGCCGGAAAGGCAGCTCTGGAGGAGGACTCCAAGAGTCTAGTCACTTGGGTTTGCTCTGCTGGGAGGTCATTTTCTCTCTCAGTATCGATATTCATCTTTTTTCCCAGTCGCCTTTCCTTTTTGTGAGCGAGTTATTACGTTCCACCCTGAGTGCAGAATTTGTTGGGGGGAAGTGGTTTCGTGAGGAATGTAAAGAGGACAGGGTAGTGCAAAGGCTCCAAGGATGTATCATCTGCCGTTTTCAAAGCTTTCTGTCAGCCGGCTTTTCCCTATTCCAGACACTTTGTCCCATACAGAACCACGCAGTTACTGCCTGGCTTCTGTCAGGTGCCATGCCCCAGGGGTCATGCTCCTGATAAAATCCCCACTCTCTCAGAATGGCCCATGTTCTTTGCTCTTGTAAATAGTCTATCTCCAAAGAGAGCCAGTTATCGCAAGCTTGCTACCTCCTTCCCTGTCTCCCCTTATTTGCAGATGGGGAGGGGTGTTAAGAAACGTATTTGTTTCTAAAAGCCAGCCTCAGATGCAGTCCTTTAGACCCCACGCTGGCCTTCCCATGAGCACCCATGAATACCCCTGCTGAGTTCTCAGGGTCTACAGAGTCAAACCCCATCTCTATGGGTCTTGAGTTTAGGTCCACACTTCTGCTGGTCACTTTATTTTGGGTCCCGGCATTGCCCGTGACCTCTTCAGCCACTTCTCCCAGAAAACTGAATGAGGTTTTCCTCCCTCCCTTTCTCCTGCTCTGTAACTGCACTGGTTTTTGTCTGGCGTGTGACTAATTTCCCTGTCATCCTCCTATGCCATGTGGCCCGTCCGTCAGCTTGCTGGGATTGTCTCCATGGAGTGTGGAAAGAGGCAGTTACTTGTTGGCCTATGTGCAGCAACTTGTCGTCACTGGCTCAAGGCCCAGCCATCAAAAGCCCAGATGGAGATAGGTGATAAGTCCTTAGCACCTGAGCTCCTGTCTCTCCTGTGAGAAGGAGTCTCCCATGATGCAATGTGGCTGATGGAGTCTTGGGAAGACGAGGGCTGGAACATGCACCAGTGATGTGCTTTTTACTCTGTGTTTAACTGACATCTAGAGAGCCTTGAGCTAGCAGGGCATGATGGGGAATGCTTTGAGGTTTAAAAATCCCACACTATTCCCAGTAAGCTCTCAGCTACTTCTCTAGAGCTAAGCCTGCTTACTGCCGTGCCCTCTAACATGCCGGCCACGGACTGACTCAGTCTCTGAAACTGTAAGCAATCTCCCCTCCCCCAGTTGAATGCTTTCTTTTATAAGCTGCCTTGGATTTGGCACAGTGTCTCCTCACAGCAATAGAAAAGCAACCAAGAAGAAACCCAGCATTCCAGGGGCTGAAACAGGGTGGACTAATTTCCCTGTCATCGAGACCAAACTGGCTACATAGCAAGATTCTATCTTGGAGGGACAAAACAACCCCTGTAACTTAGTAGGTGTCTAGAACAAAGACTCAGAAAACACCCCTGAATGGGCTGATGGATGTGAAAAAGAAGAGGGGGCGAGTCTCTGAATCACATCCGCAATAGTGTTCAGTTTTTTCCCATCCCACGGCTACCTGGTAATGAAGAAGACAAGAAAATCAGGGGAGAGCTACAACCACATCTAAACTTAGTCCTACGGACATAGAATTAAGGGTGAATTTAAGTGGAATGTTGTGGGTCCTGGGAAAGGGAAAAGCTAAAGCTGAGGAAGGAGCAGTTACCCATGAAAAGATGCCCCGTGCCAGTCTGGTTGACCTTGGCTACCACCTGCTGCCTTCTGGAATTGCCAAAGGCAGACAGGTGCTAGCCCAGATGACGAAAGGCTTCAGAGCCCCCAGTCCACCCTGCTAGGGCAGGTCAAAAAGAGCAAAGACCCTGGGAGCCTTCCTGCTATGAGGCATCGTCATGGAGGGTGTGTCCAGCAGGGCGGGTCCTTGTGAGCCCATGACCTGCGCTTTCTCACAGTTCCTTCTTTCCCCATGCCCAGCACCCTCACTCTCTCCCCCACATCTTTGTGTTCCCTCCCTCGGGGCTCTGCTCTCCTTCCTCTGGGGCTCTTTGTTCCCACCACAGTGACTCTACTTCTTCCCCGCCTGCCACCATCACCCCAGTGTGCACCTTCTTATTGGACCACTTCTGCTCTACCCCTAGTCCTGACATCCCTACAGATTCCCTGTAGCTCTGTACTCCCTCCCAACAGCCCCGGGTGAACCCAGAAATTAGTAGTCTCCTAGCTCAACACCCCTTTCTGTTTTCATCTTGAAGCTGAAGGGATCTTGGGGGCACACGACAAGGCAAGGGGGGCACTCTCAAAACTCAAAGAAGCCAGAGCCACTGGCTGGATCCAGACAAGATGGCTCCTGCTAACTTCTGAGCCAGCGGGTTTGGGGGCCCTGAGTGGCTAGTAGTGGGAATCAGAGTTGTTGTGACTGAAGGGAAATGAGTCAGGGAAAGGAAAGTCCTTTGATGTTGTGGACGGGGGAGTGGGAGGGCTTGCCAGACCGCAAGAGAACCAGGCCAACTAACCTACTTTCAGACCCAAAACAAGAAATCACTGGGAAGGCAAGTAGAAATTGGACTGGGGGGTCAAGGGCGATGTGGGTTCGGTGACCACACGGTGTCTGCAGATCTGTTCTTTACCAGATCTGTGAGTCTGCATAAAAGGAGACAGATATTCCAGAGGGAACTGGGGCCAACATGGAGGGAGCCATGACTCCTCCCCTGCAGCCCACAGGAATCCCTGGGAAGAGCCACTTACAGCACCCACTATCTCCCAGCAGATTACTAATCAAGCAAACAATGGGCTATTGTTCAGTCTCAAAAAGGGCACGAATTCTACAGCATGGCTGACCCTTCAGGATATCACTCTAAGTGATTTACACTTATAAAGGTGTAGAAAGGTCAGGCACTGTATGATTCCACATCTATAATACATGCAAATAGTCAAAGTCACAGATGCAGAAAGGATGGTGGTGGCCAGGGGTTGGGAGAACAAAGAGCCATTCTCTAGTGGCTAAGGGATTTGAATTCACTGCGATGACGTTCTGGAAATAGATAGGGTGATGGGATGAGTTCATATCAGCTTGTACATATTGAATACCACTGAGCTGAATATTTAATACTTAAGGTGGTACGTGTAATGCTGTTGTGAACTCTTCATACACGCACACACATGCACACACACGCACATACATGCACACATATGTGCACCCATATGTACACACATACACATGCACACACACACAGGCACACATGCATGTGTATCTCTCCATATATCTATCTGTCTGTATATCTATCTCTATCTCTACCTTTAGACAGACAAACGGACAAACACAGATGTTTGTAAAATCTTCCAGACAACGTCTGTAAGAGTCAATGCTGGAAGGGTCGCCTGAAATAAAGTAACATCCCTGGATGTCCTAGGATCCTTTGCCCACCTACATCACATGCATAATTGTTTTTATTTGTCTTCTAAAACTTAAGGGACACAGAAGAGACGGGAGCAAAATGAAGAGAGAGCTGTTGTGGGTACTGCTGCTTTGTGGGATGGCTTTGGCGTTGCCTGACCAGGTGGGTCCACCTCCCTAACTCACCGCATCGGGCCACCAAACTTACAGATGACAGTGGTATAGCCACGAGTCTTCATGCTCCCATGTCCTCAGGGTGGGACAAGTTCTCAGGAGCAGTCAGACGCATAGCACACACACCCCCCTATGGGCAGGATACTAAGGATTTGAGTCCCAAAAGCAGAGTCTGGCCATGCGTCTGACTTAAAGCCATTCTAAACATGTGCCCCTCCCTGCCTTTGAGCCATTTTGTTAAAAAATGTGTCTGTGTGTGAGTGTGGTGGTGCTGTGTGTGCATTCCCACCGACCAGGAGGCCAAGGCAGGAAGGTCACAAGTTTGGGACCTTGTTGACATAGGCTTCAAAGAATCCAGCGCTAGGGTAAAGCTCGGTGAAAAAGAGCCTGCCCAGGGCCCAGGGTGTGGCCCCCAGCCCAGGGAGAAAAATGTATTTTAATTCACCCATAGGGTAGTAAGAGAAGACAGGCATTATGAACCTCCAAAGCAGGTTAGCTGATGGGGGCAAAAGCTCTACCCACTTTCCAAAACCTCACCCCATCCCAGAGCATGATATATGGCCAAGCTTACCAGAACTCAGGGTTAGGGTTTAGGGGTTAAGGTTTAGGGCTTAGCGTTAGGGGTTAGGGTTAAGGTTAGGGTTAGGCTTAGGGGTTATGTTTAGGGGCTAGGCTTAGGGGTTAGCGTTAGGGTTAGGGTTAATGTTAAGGGTTAGGGTTAGGGGTTAGCGTTAGGGATTAGGTTAGGGGTTAGGGTTAGGGTTGGGGTTAGGGTTAGGGATTAGGTTAGGGGTTAGGGTTAGGGGTTAATGCTAGGGTTAGCATTAGGATGCACGTGCTCCAGCACAGGATGGTTAGATAAGGGAGGGTCTAAAGACTTCCTAAAGGACACAAGAATCTACAACTTTGTTTGAATCCACTAGCCATGTGCTAATCCTTAAATTTAAAAAGAACTAAATCAAATTGGAATTCCAGTTTGTCAGTCACACTAGCTACATTTTAAGGAGTCTGTGGCCACATGGGATTCGTGTCTACCACACTGAATGACACAAATAGGAAGCATTTCTATTGTGCAAGAAGTTCTTCAGGGCGGGGATGGGCATTAGACGTGTAGAAAGAGCAGGTAGCACCAGGTTGAACGACTCTGGTTGGTCTTTCCCTTGCTGAGCATTCTGGTCTCTTTGCAGGGAATGCACAGGAGGTTCAGAAGAGGAGCCCGGTCCTACAGAGGTGAGTGGTGAAGGGGAGGCAGATGCAGGCCTCATGATGCTCTTGACTTTTGGGAGATTGATTTTCCACTGGGCACCGCTTGCAGGACCGCTGTGAGATCTCCCAGTGCTTTTGTGGAAATGCTCGATGAGTCACTATTTGTCAGTCAGCTGCGGCCATCGGGGACACTAATCAGGCTGGCAGGGGATAATAAAAGTTGGTGACCTATAGCTGGGTGGGAGTGGGCCGTGTCTATAATCCCAGCCCTTGGGAGGCTGAGGCAGGAAGATCATGAATTCAGGGCCAGTCTGGGGCACAGTAAGATACTGTCTCAACATGTCCCAAAGTACTTGATACAGACACGAGAAAATGAAGGTAAATGACTGACCTACAGCCACCAAAGGATGCCCAGCAGAGCCTGGGGATACCTAGCTGCTCAGTCCTCAGGGTGTTCTGGGCTGAGATCTCGCCAGTGCCTTTCAATAGCTGCTACTACCCCATGTTTCCATTGCTTCCTGTTGGTGAAATCGGGGTAGCTGACCTGGAATAACTCACAGACGCTTGAGGAGGAGATTCTGTACCTCAGCTCATGTCTCCAGTTGATGCTAGAACACAAAGGTTTCTATCAGGATTCCAAGAAGAGAGAAAATGCCAACAACCAACTTCTTGACTTGAAATCAAAGAACTCCTAAGTTCAGCTTTAGATCCCCAACCCCCCCTCCTCCCCTCCCCCCTCCCCTTCTCTCCCCTCCCCTCCCCTTCTCTCCTCTCCTCACCTCTCCTCTCCTCACCTCTCCTCTCCTCTCCTCACCTCTCCTCTCCTCTCCTCACCTCACCTCTCCTCTCCTCACCTCACCTTCACCTCACCTCACCTCTCCTCTCCTCACCTCACCTCACCTCTCCTCTCCTCACCTCACCTCACCTCTCCTCTCCTCTCCTCACCTCTCCTCTCCCCTCCCCTCCTCTCCCCTCCCCACCTCTCCCCTCCCCTCCTCTCCCCTCCCCTCCTCTCCCTCCCCTCCTCACCCCTCCTCCCCTCTCCCCTCTCCTCCCCTCCCCTCCTCTCCCCTCCCCTCCTCTCCCCTCCTCTCCTCTCCCCTCCCCTCCTCACCCCTCCTCTCCTCTCCTCTCCTCCCCTCTCCCCTCTCCTCCCCTCCCCTCCTCTCCCCTCCCCCTCCTCACCCCTCCTCTCCTCTCCTCTCCTCACATCTCCCCTCCCCTCCCCCTCCCCTCCTCTCCCCTCCTCTCCTCTCCTCACCCTCTCCCCTCCCCTCCCCTCCCCTCCTCTCCTCTCCTTTTCTGTCCTCTTTCTCCTCCCTTTTCTTGGCCACCCCGTCTTTCCTGTCTCCATATTGCCCTCCCCTCCCTTTCTCCCTCCATATCCCTCTTTTCTCCCTCCTCCTTCTTCCCTCCCTCTTTCCTCTTCACACTCCTTCCCTCCCCAAAGTCCACCAAAGTACCCCCAGCAGAATCTGGGAGTGCATAGCTGCCCATTCCTCTCCATCTCTGACTCCCCATCTCTCTCCTTCCCTCCCCCTCCCTTCTTCCTTCCCTCCCTCCCTCTTCCCTTTGCCCTCTTTTTTCTTTGGGTGTTGGGGAGAGGTGCCAGGCCCCTTCTATCTAATATTTTCTTTTTAATTTTTAAAAATTCATGGTATTTTGTTTGTTTGATTTTGGAGAGAGAGTCTCATTATATAGCCTAATCTGGACCAGGACTCACCATGTAGCTGAAACAGCGCCTCAAACTTGGAAATCTTCCTGTCTCAGACTCATAAGAGCTGAGATTACAGAAATGCAACCACCCAGCTTAGCTTTGGAAATCTTCTCAAAACTCTGAAGAACAATTAAAGGAGTTCGATGTCCCAAGTCTACCTCTTTTTTTTTTTTTAAGATTTATTTATTTATTATATGTAATTATACTGTAGCTGTCTTCAGACACTCCAGAAGAGGGCGTCAGATCTCATTATGGATGGTTGTGAGCCACCATGTGGTTGCTGGGATTTGAACTCAGGACCTTCGGAAGAACAGTCAGTGTTCTTTTTTTTTTTTTTTAATTCGATATAATTTATTTACATTTCAAATGATTTCCCCTTTTCTAGCCCCCCCCACTCCCCGAAAGTCCCGTAAGCCCCCTTCTCTTCCCCTGTCCTCCCTCCCACCCCTTCCCAGTTCCCCGTTCTGGTTTTGCCAAATACTGTTTCACTGAGTCTTTCCAGAACCAGGGACCACAGTCAGTGTTCTTAACCACTGAACCATCTCTCCAGCCCACCTCTTGTGGTAGAGAAGGAACCGGAGTACCAGGGAGCGGTGTGCAGAATTAAGCAGCTCTGGTCAAGACATAGTCTGAGAGGAAAGCCCAGATCCCAAGAGATGCTGGTTCCCATCTAGGCTCAGAATCTACTTTGTAAATTACAGCTCTCTCTCCCTGGGGTGGGGTTTATCTGCCCTGCAAGGCTCTGCTGTTACTGAAATCGAAGGTGATTATGTTCTTAGCAGGATTATTGGAGACCTTTAGGCAGCTTTTGGAGACTGGAGCAGGACTGGGCTCAGTTGCTCTAATCGACTTTGTCTCTTCAGTTTGAAGAGGAATAGAATCCCCTGGTATCACTGGGTTTGGGTGGACCCTAAATGAACAACACACCTAAGCAGGGTCAGACAAGAGCCTGGCACAGTAGATAGAGAAAACCAAGGCAGACAGACGTGCCTTCTCCTACTGCTCTCTCGGTCCCGTGTGCTCCACGCCACGGTGTCTCTAGGAAAGCAGTGACTAAATGCCTGCTATATTTCTGTTACATGAAAAATACTAATGAAAGTATCACATTTTCTGACAGATTTAAGTGCCTTTTTAAAAATTTTAGCCCAAAGTATGTCTTTTCTGTATGGAAATACTCTTGTAGATCAGAAACTCTGGTAGGCAGTTGTACAGAGAGATATATTTTGGACAGATTTTTGTTTGTTTAATTGGTTTGTTTTTTTTCTAGACAGGGTTTCTTGGTATACCCCTGGCTATCTTGGAACTTGCTCTGTAGACCAGGCCGGCCTCAAATTCAGAGACCTACCTGCCTCTGCCTCCCGAGAGCTGGGATTAAAGGCACGCACCACTACCAACCAGCTTTATTTTCGACTGATTAAATTGGGAAATAGACTATTATATATAATGTCTTAATATAAATATGTTATTTTCTTATAATATATAATATTATATATATTAATATAAATGTATTTTATAGATACTTAATATAAATGTATTTTCATAGTTGAATTACCTCAAAACAAAGGTTTACCCAGAAAGATAATAACAAGAGTTCTGGTGAAAAATTTTAAGTTCTCACTAAGACACAGTGGATCATGGTCACCGCTGTCAGTGTCCACTGGGGATTGGTTCTAGGGCCTCCCCGGGGTACCAAAACCCACTGATGCTTAAGACTCTTTTATAAAGTGACAGGATGTTTGAACAAAACCTACCTTCCTGTATACTTTAAGTCATTTCCAGAGTACCCATGGTATCTCATAGACTCTAAAGGCTATAATCCCAGGTAATAAATGGCTGGGCACTCTAATGTGGTCTGTAAGGAAAGATGACAAGAAATAGCCTCACATCAGTACCGTTCAGTACGGGCTTTAGGCCTCTCCACCGTGCCGCTGTAGAGCTCATATCAGAACCTGGAGGCTCAGAGGAGTCACCACTGGCAAACCTGCTTTTCGTTGCAGCAACCTGCAGAGATGAGCAAACACAGACGACTTACCAACAGCATCAGTCTTGGCTCCGGCCCATGCTCAGAAGCAGTCGGGTGGAATACTGCCGATGCAACAGCGGCCTGGTACAGTGCCACTCCGTGCCTGTCCGAAGTACGTACCAGCTTCTCGCCGAGGCCTTGGGCTTGGGCTCAGACCCCAGACCCTTCCTCTGTGGTACCTAGCCTATTTAGATCTTCAGCATGTTTTGGGTGGAATCTGTTCAGGCAAACATGAAAGCGTTCCAGAAAGCTGAGGCGGGGCAGGGGTGGCTTCACTGATCCAGTCTCAGTGTCCATGTCACATATGTAAAGTGGAGCATACTAAGCAGGCTTTGCAGTTGACGGGGGGGGGGGGGGGTGTTACTTAGGCTGTGGACTGTGGAATGGAGGCTGACATAGAAAACACCTTGACGTTTTTAAATCTCATATGCATGGAGTTGCTTTGAAAGTAGTTAGGGGTTTCCTTGTTTGTACTTGACAGGTTGCAGTGAACCACGATGCTTCAATGGGGGTACATGTCAGCAGGCCTTGTATTTCTCTGACTTCGTCTGCCAGTGCCCGGATGGATTTGCTGGGAAACATTGTGACATAGGTGAGTGCTTTGATGGGTGGGTGTGAGAGACATTCTGAAATTCTGCCTTTCAAATGGACCAGAAAAGGAAAGGAAATACGTGCCGGAGGGCAGGGCCCAGGGAAGGGGATCTGAGGTCATTTAGAGAATGACACTGTTGAGCCCAGTGGTCAGAGCCTGACGTGACAAGCCAGCCCGGCTTGGCTGCAGTATTTTTAGTGACCATATCCACCCAACTCACTTTAAACACCAGCAGCTTTGGCAGCAGCCTGCTCCATTGTGCCGGGGCGAGGCAGAGGATCCCTTGAGAACCTTTTGATGTCCTTCTGTCAATCAGATACCAGAGCAACTTGCTTTGAGGGCCAGGGCATCACCTACAGAGGCACGTGGAGCTCAGCAGAAAATGGGGCCGAATGCATCAACTGGAATAGCAGCGTTCTGTCCCAGAAGCCCTACAATGCAAGGAGGCCAAATGCCATCAAGCTGGGCCTTGGGAATCACAATTACTGCAGGTAAAAAAGTGTCTTCTACAGGGTGGGGAGTCTCTGATGAGAAGTATTACATTCAGGGAAGACCAATCACTCATGTATTCTAGATAGACAGGTCGATGGATAGATAGCTATATAGATGTGCATATGCATATATGCAGGCATACATAGATACATATGTAAATGGATAGAGAGAGAGGATAGATGTGTACACACATAAGTACATTCGTGCATAGATAAATAGATATATCAATGCATTCATATTGATGATTGATAGATTGATTCATAAATGGCAGATGGGAGGTAGGTAGATAGACAGAGATTGATTTGAAAGCATCAATTCATATATCTGTGTAGACATCTGAATCTGTAATCGTAGGGTAGACCAGCAGGCTGGGAACGCAGCCAGGAATTGCCATTTCTGCCTTTGATGCTTTTAGACCTTAAACTGATTAGACAAGTACACCCTCCTTGTCTGGGATAATTTACTTAAACTCAACCAATCATGGATGCTAACTGCAGTTACAAAACACCTTTATAGCAGTGCCCAGATCACTGCATAATTACATGCCTGAGACTACAGCTCAGTCATGCTAACACATAGGCACTTATCGTGCATTCTTGTCAACTGGGCACACATACACATTTCCTTATACCCTGCTTAACTCCCCCAAAGACTGTAGCGAAGCCTTATTTCTACCTAACATCATAAAACTTGACAGTGTTCAGCTCATGATACCCTACCCCCTCCCCAAGCATGCCTAGTCCTTTTACCAGGAAGGGAGGCTTCCTGTTCAGCCCTCACTAATCTTCCCTGGCTGATTTTTTTCAGAAACCCAGACCGAGACTCAAAGCCCTGGTGCTATGTCTTTAAGGCAGGGAAGTATACCACGGAGTTCTGCAGCACGCCAGCTTGCCCTAAGGGTGAGTGTCTTAGTTTGGGTTTTATGGCTGTGAGACTTGTCAACCATAGCTTCTGACATCCCTAAAAGAGACATTCTCATAGCCAGCTCCCTGATCCTCTGCCTCTTACAGTCTTTCCATCCTCTCTTCCAAAATGATTCCTGAGCCTTCAGTATCCATTGGGACTGGTCTCCACAGCTCTGCACTTTGATTAGCTATGGTTTTCTTTCTATAATGGTGTCCATCTGTTCTAAAGAGATGTTTCCTTGGGGAAGGGGGCAGGGTTCAGGACTATACTTATGTCTAGGTGTAAGACGAATATTTGGAGTATACTTAGGGATTATGCTGGTTTGGTAAAGTAGCAGTTGTAGGCACTCCTCCAAGACCATGACTTCAGTAGCCCTGGGTAGCTGGCTAGGTTTCTAGTACCAGTGATGGTTTCTCTCCTGTTGATCCCTTCCTCTTCTGGTCTACACTAGGGGTCAAGAAGCAAGATAGCTTTACAGATTCCTTTCAACTCTAGTGAAGCAGACAGGCAAATGTGGTCAGGTTTCACACAGAAGGCAACAAGGGCAGGGTGGGGCAGGTGGATGGAAGTGGGCAAGATTGGCAGAGCCAAGCTGAGAAAGGGAGGCTGGCAGCATGGCTCCATTGCAGTGCCCTGGTTCCAACTGCACGGACTGTCATAGTAACCGTAACCCTCCAATGCATCCCTTCACGGCACATCCCAGCATCCCTTTCCTGCCAAACTCTGTGACTTGCTGCATGGACATCTAACAGCTTTGGCTTAAACTTGAGAAATGTTTTGTTCCAGGAAAAACTGAGGACTGCTATACCGGAAATGGTGTGACTTACCGTGGCACCCAAAGCCTCACCACATCCAAGGCCTCCTGCCTCCCCTGGAATTCCATGATCCTCATAGGCAAGAGCTACACAGCATGGAGGACCAACTCCCAGGCACTCGGCCTGGGCAGACACAATTATTGCCGGTAGGTAGTCCAGGGTCTAAGGGAGTCAGATCCCAGCAGAGAGGCCTGCCTGGGATACTGGGCAGGAAAAAGATTCAGGGTAAGGCATTGTATGAAAGATGACAGATATTCTGAAGACAAACCTATTTATTTTCTAAGATATGGTCGGGGTGGAATGGGGTATGTGTGTATTTGACAGTGTGTGCATACACATGCATGAAGGTACGTGTATATATACGTGTGTGTGTGTGTGTGTGTGTGTGTGTGTGTGTGTGTGTAGGCCTGAGGTTGATATCAGTTGCCTTTTTTTCTTATCTATTTTTACCTTTACTTTTTTTTGAGACATAGTCTCTTTCTGAAGCTGAAGCTAATTTATTAGACCAGGCTGGCCAGTGAACTTCAGAGACCTGCTCTCCACCCCAGAGATCCCGGGCCCTTTCCCCACTGGGCTTACAGGAGCAGGTTACTAAGCCTGGTTTTTTTTCCAGACAAGGTCTCACTGTATATCTCTGGCTTGCCTGGAGCTCACTGTGTAGACAAGGCTCCCCTGGAAGTTACTATGTAGGCAGAGACCCCCCTGCCTTTCTCTCTTGAGCGCTGGGATTAACAGTGTGCTCCACCCCACCCAGTTCTCCTGGCTTTTTCTATGAGTTCTGGAAATTCAGATTTAGGCCCTCATGCAAATGAAACACCCACGTTATGAGCCCTCTCCCCAGCCCGAGATACAAACATTTTGCAAACAAGACTCCTGTTCTTTCTTCATGTGGTACTTACATGTCATTGTAAAAAAAATCTCCCAGTTTCAAAAGAATACTCATAGTATGCACTCACTGATAAAGAGATATTAGCCTAGAAGCTTGGAATACCCAAGACACAATGCACATATCAAATGATGCCCAAGAAGAAGGAAGGAGTGGCCCCTGGTCCTGGAAAGGCACAGTGCACCAGTGTAGAGGACTACCAGGACAGGGAAGTGGGAAGGGGTGGATTGGAGAATGGGGTTGGGGGATGTGGGAGTGGTGGAGGGGTTGGGGGGAAGGGAAGAGGGCTTATGGGACTTTCGGGGAGGGGGGATCCAGGAAAGAGAAACTCACTTGAAATGTAAATAAAGAATATATTGAATAAAAAAAATTGAAAAAGAAGAAACAAACAAACAAAAAAATCTCCCGGTAGAGTAGTCTTCAGTTCTTCCCAACGCTGATAGAACGAATGGAGGTAAAGGGAGTTCCCTTCCCCCATGGTGGGCCTGCTACAGCCAAACTGAGTTTGGGATCCCTGTCTCTGGATTCTTGGCTCTGCCATGGGTCTATCCAGGCTCCTTCTATCAGGTTCTGTGCTGGGACTAAAAACCTCAAACTCTTCTTCTCCAGGAACCCAGATGGGGATGCCAGACCTTGGTGCCATGTGATAAAGGACCGTAAGCTGACGTGGGAGTACTGTGACATGTCCCCATGCTGTAAGGACCACTATGCCACCCCCCCTTTCTCAGGCTAACTTCCTCTTCATTTCCTCTGCCACCTCCTGTGGCCACCACTGATCTTCTATAGCTTCTGGACCTCCAGGAAGGCCAGGCCTTTGTCCGGTAGGGAGGCTTTCTTGACCACAGCTATGGTAGGCAGCCACACTTGTGAGATCTGGGGGAGTGGGGAGAGGGAGGGACAGAAAGGAAGACCAACACATCCATTCCTCTTCAAATGCAATAGGCTTCTACTCCTCTCCCTGGCAACCTCTGTTGAAGGTGGTGGTAGTCCTGGTAACACGTGAAGAAAAAGAGGTCTCACGTTGTGGCTCCTTAGACAACAAGTTGTTACATTTCCCTAGTAACCTGGTGACAAAGAGACTTCAGTGTCCATTTATCCAAAAGTACCCTCAGAAGTCATGTGGCCTGCCAAGTTCTGCGCACTTCGCTGTCCCCATGGTGCCCAATTAACCCAGGGCATCTGAGATGACAATAGAGTCTTGGGGGACAGAAAATTCAGCTTGGCACATGTCCCCAAAGTGAATGCTTAGTTTGGAAGTTGCCCAAGAATAGGTTACTACTTAGTTTCCATGAACACACGCATAAATCAGAGTGTTCCTCCAGGAACTTTAAAGGAAAGTTAAGATGGAACTGAACTCTTAGCCAAAGTCATTTATGATGCCTTTATCTTAGGAAGTCCACCAGGGGTCTCAAAGGCTACAGTGTCAGTGAAATCCGTGTGAGGCAGTGGGACTTGACCCAGCCTTGAAGGATGGATCAGGCCGAGATGGAAAAGAAAGAGCTTCTCTAGAGAAAATCTGCAAGGATACACTATATTTTAAGCCAAGAAACTGCTGTAGGCAAGATTGGAAGGAATGTGCAAAAGAAAGGCCCCTGCTTTGGGAGTCTAATCCCAATGTCACTGTAACGTTCAATGAAAGGTTTCCTGATTCCCTGCAACTCAGTATTGTATTGGGAAGGAGAAAGATACACATGGATAATATTTGGCATGTCACTTTACTTAGCAAAGGAAAGCTGCAGCTGTCACCATCACTGAGACAGTTAAATCAGTCTGTAGCAGCCCGTTGAAGGGTTATAGTCTGTAAAAACTTCAGGGTTCTGACAGAAAAATAAAAACTAGGGTGGATTCTCTGGGCCCTTGATTCCACACTGCAGGTCTGAAGCCTCACGTCTCTGTTCTTTCTTCTCCAGCCACCTGCGGCCTGAGGCAGTACAAACGGCCTCAGTTTCGCATTAAAGGCGGCCTCTTCACAGACATCACCTCACACCCTTGGCAGGCTGCCATCTTTGCCAAGAACAAGAGGTCTCCCGGAGAGAGATTCCTGTGCGGAGGGGTGCTGATCAGCCCCTGCTGGGTGCTGTCTGCCGCCCACTGCTTCCTAGAGAGGTATGGGGTTTCCCAGGCTCTGAGGCCTTGGAGCTGGCCCATCAGAGGAACCCACAGCGGTAAACAACACTTAAAAACCAACCAATAAAAGATCCCAATGCTGTTTTTCCACCAGGTTTCCCCCGCATCACCTTAAAGTGGTCTTGGGCAGGACATACAGAGTGGTTCCCGGAGAGGAGGAGCAGACATTTGAGATTGAAAAATACATAGTCCATAAGGAATTTGATGATGACACTTACGACAATGACATCGGTAAAATGCTATTATTCTCATACACCCTTCTCTCTCGTCCCCGTCCCTCCCCTTTCCTCTCCTACCACCGCAGACTCACCTCTCTCCTCTCTTGCTCTCAGCATTACTGCAGCTGAGGCCAAATTCCACGCAGTGTGCTCGGGAGAGCAGCTCTGTCGGCACTGCCTGCCTCCCTGACCCGGACTTACAGCTCCCTGACTGGACGGAGTGTGAGCTTTCTGGCTATGGCAAGCATGAGGCGTGTAAGTGTCGGGAAGTCTTGGTCCCATCCTTGTCTTGTCATGTGGGAGTCAGGAGGCTGGTGGAGGGGTTGTGGTCATAAAGAGTTCCGGTCCTAACTCTGGCATGACACTGAAAATGCAGGCAAGGACTCCGCCTGTCATATGATGAGAAGCCACAGGGACACTGCAGGTCACAGTAAGTTGGGACAGGGAAATGTTTGGAGGAGCACTGTGGTCCAGTGGAGAGACACAAGGGAAGAGGGGAATGGGTGATTGTTCTTAGACAATGGAGGTGCACAGTTCAAATCCCAAACTTGCATCTGGCTTAGCTGTGGGACCCTGATGTTTCATCCATCTTCCTAATAATGTCAACAGATATGAGATAAACTAGAGATAAACCGGCCAGGAGACAGGAAGACTCAGTGCTCATGCTTTTGGAAGTTTCAGATTATGGTCAGTTGGCCCAGTTTGTGGGCCTATGGCAAAACAGCACATTATGGGAGGGAGGACAGCACACCATACACGGGAGGGAGGGCAACACACCCGCAGGAGGAGCCCACAGCAATGGAGCAGTTCACCTCATAGGAACACACAAATGAAGGGAGAGCCTGGGTCTCAACATCTCGTCCAAAGGCTTAACTTCCTTCTTTCAGAGCCACTTCCTAAAGTTCTGACATCTCTAAGAGCACCAAGGTCTAGGACCAAGCCTTCAACACACTGGCCTTTGAAGGAGAGATGATCCAAGCCAGATGTGTATTCATATTATTTTATGGGGGGGTGGGGGGTGGGGTGTCTCGTGATGTTTCCTAGAGTGGTTTCAAACTTGCAATCCTATCTCAGCATCCCAGATTGAGCTAAGAACTTTTCTTTTTAAGCCTGTTACCTCACTGCTAAAGTAGAAAAAAAAAAGTAGCTCCCTGATTAAATCATAAGGAATAAATACTACAATGCACAATTAAATGGATGGATCTCACTTGGGGAGATCTCACCGCCTGGGCCACATTTGGCAGTGTCTGGAGTCATTGTGGCCATGATGTCACATGTGTGGCTGAAGGCAGATCCTGACCTTTGGTTAGCAGAGAGAGGCTACCAAGCATCTGTGGTATACGGGACATTCCTCATGACAGATAGCTATCTAGCAAACTGTTGGTGGCATTATTGACCAGCATGATCTCACCCTAGAAAACTATTAGGGGTTCCAACAGTAAAACAGGGTAATGTCCCAGGGACAACCCGGTTTATGTTAGCTTTTACCAGGAAGTTTGGCTTTTCTCTTTCCAAAATGCTTGAAAACAACATTTAGACATGAAGATCTACATGTTCTCTTTCAGCGTCTCCTTTCTTCTCTGACCGGCTGAAGGAGGCTCACGTCAGACTGTACCCGGCCAGCCGCTGTACCTCACAGCATCTGTTTAATAAAACCGTCACGAACAACATGCTGTGTGCTGGAGACACCCGGAGCGGAGGCAACCAAGACCTGCACGATGCGTGCCAGGTAAACACGGTACCCCAGCACTCTGGGTCCGCCTCTGTGTGCTTAGTGGGGGGCAAGGGGCGCACCAGGAGGATGTGATGCTGGGATTCAAAATTGGAGCTTCAGAGAAGAAAAACGATAAAGACCAAAGCCAGCTCAAATCTAAAAAATCTGAACTATAGGAAAGTTTCCCAGTCTGTGGACAGGAAGCTCCACCTAGCACAGGATTTCCTGTGAGCCCTATTGAAGTGATAGGTAAAGCGACAGAGTTTAGCATAATTAATCCTTGACTGGAGAAGCTATGAGTGAGACTGCTTCATAGGATGAGGAAAGGTATCCCCTCCAGGACTCGCTATAGATAGGATGTGGGGGAAAGAGTCCAGCTTCAGCCTAGCAAACAAAGCATTTCAGGGTCTCTGTGCTGAGCCTGCTGGACTTGGTACTTCCATTTCCTGCTTCATTAGGTGCTTGGATGCCAGCACAGAGCATTAAGACCCAGAGAGTAATCATCTGATTAGGAGAAATGAGCCAGACTGCACTGAGGCTGTACAACTTATGAGTAGCACGTGTGTGTGTGTGTGTGTGTGTGTGTGTGTGTGTGTGTGTGTGTGTGTATGTGTGTGTGTGTGTGTACACATACACATATGTATGTATATAGAGAGTATATAGAGAGAGACTATATATTTATATAGACTATATTTATATAGACTGGAGAGAGAGAGAGAGAGAGAGAGAGAGAGAGAGAGAGAGAGAGAGAGAGAGAGAGAGAGCCCTGGCTAACCTGGAACTCTGTGTAGAAGAAGCTGGCCTCAAATCCAGAAATCTGCCTGTCTCACCCTCCTAAATGTTGGCGTTAAAGGTGTGCACTACCATGGCACCCACTCAAATCAGACTATAAAGCTAGAACAGTTTTTGTTTTTGTTGTTCTTTGGGTGCTAACAGTTATCTTAAATCTGTGTTTGAGGGGGGGTTAGTGGATTTTTATTTATCTGTTTGCTTTTTTTTTTTTAAAGACAGGGTCTTAAAAAAAGATTAAAAAAAGAAATCATGGTGCTTGCTTGTCCTAGACAAACATAAGGTACCTGTGCAATTAATGACAGGCTGTTCTTTTTTGTCTTATTTCCACATATATCCCCCCTCTAAATACTGGCATTTTCATTAGTAAAAGGATGTGCAATAATAACTCGTTACTTATACATCCAAGTGTATGTTCTTTGACTGTGCCTAAAACAACCAGTGTGAATATCAATAAAGGTTTAGAAGATACAAAAAAAAAAAAAAAAAAAAAAGACAGGGTCTCACTCCCTGCGTGGTCCTAAATAGCGTGGAACTCTATGTGTAGACCAGGTTGGCTTTGAACGCAAAGAAATCCACCTCCCTCTGCCTTTTGAATGCTGTGCTTAAAGGCATGTGTCACCATGCCAGATTCTTAAATGCTGGTCTATTGGAATTCATTAATATACAGCTTAATCAGCCAGGCGGTGGTGGTGCACGCCTGTAATCCCAGCACTCTGGGAGGCAGAGGCAGTCAGATTTCTGAGTTTGAGGCCAGCCTGGTCTACAGAGTGAGTTCCAGGACAGCCAGGGCTATACAGAGAAACCCTGTATCAAAAAACCTATATAGATAGATAGATAGATAGATAGATAGATAGATAGATAGATAGATATAGAGATAGAGATATATAGATAGAGATAGATATAGATATATATACAGCCTAATCTATACCATCAAGAAAACTGAGCCTCAAGTCTCCCTCTCTGAACCAAGTACTTTGAGGGCTGCCATCCTCAAAGTCCAAATAGCAATACAAATCTTCCAAATATTCTACCATGCGTACAAATCACTAACCTGTGCTCTCCCACAGGGCGACTCGGGAGGCCCTCTAGTGTGCATGATCAATAAACAGATGACGCTAGTGGGCATCATCAGCTGGGGCCTCGGCTGTGGGCAGAAGGATGTGCCTGGCATATACACGAAGGTCACTAATTACCTAGACTGGATTCAAGACAACATGAAGCAATGACAAAGAAAGCCCAGCTCCTTAAATCCAGAGGAGGACCTGCCTTCCTCTTCCTCTTCTACAGAAGATCCACCTAGGAGGCCAAGTGTTCTTTACACTATCATCCTCGTGAGCTGCCACTCGGCAGAGGGAAGGGGAGTCTTTGGGAGCAGATGTAGGGTTTACCTGTGACAGGTACTTCACAACTTTAAGTTTTAGGGACGGAGGTCTGACTTTAGAATACGTTCTGTCAGATGAGATGACAGGAAAATGCCGACCTTCCTATAACGAGGATTTTAAAAAGAGAGGGGAGGACCAAAGTCTGCCCTCCTGGTCCACTACTCTGTACACTAAACCACAAGATCAGGTCTCAACAGTAAAATACAACTTGATCTTTCAGGAGTGAAAGTATGCACTGGGGACAAAACTGAGGTTTTTTTGTATTTACACAGGGGCCCAGCAGGGTCTCTAAGAGAAGGAAGGGTTCACTGGTTGGATCACAGCCCCATAAAATCCTTGAAATCAAAAATTTCCCATCCCTTCACATCCCTCATTCTTGGGACCTATTCCTTTGTATACAGTGTAAATGTCTTTTTCTTTATAAACTTTGCAGATGGTTGGGAGAACTGTATGATTTTAATAATTGATGAAGTAACACTAGTATATTTATATATTAATCTATTTTAGTTTTTACTTGGTTACTATAACTTTGTATTATACTGTACTTAAATAATAAATTCAGAGGTATTTTTCACACTTTTCAACTGGTGCATATCCATGGCTTATTTGTGTTCACTTTTTTTCCCTTTTCTTTTCTCTTTTTGAGTCAATTGAAAGATTTCCTTCCAGTCAGTCAATGTATGGAAATTCTGCTCACTCCCAAGGCAATATGCTGGGTACCATCCAGTAGAAATGGGCTGGAGATGGGGCTGGAGAGGTGGCGCAATGGTCAAGAGCACTGGTTGCTCTTCCAGAGGACCTGGGTTCAATTCCCAGCATCCACAGGGCAGCTCACAACCATCTGTAACTTCAGTTCTAGGGGATCCGACTCCCTCATACAGACAATCACAAAGTCAAAACACAATGTACATAAAATACAAATAAACAAATAAATTTTAAGAAGAAATAGGGCAGGGAGGCATTTACAGAATTAAATTAGAACAGAGCTGGTCACAGCACAAAGGAGACCTCAATAGAACACAGTTGTGAGATCAAGGAGGGGGTGAGCAGGAAAAGCAGGATTCAGGAGGGTCTTCACACAACCGATAAGATTGGGTTGGTGGGTGGATGCAGGGCAGCCAGTCCTGAGACCCTGAATGTCACAGCAGAGCTCTGGGAATGAGTGACAGTTTGTCTTAAGTGAACTTGAAAAAAAAAAGTGTCTTTGGTTATATTTTATTTATTAGGGGAGGGGCAGTTATATGAGTGCCCCAGTGCACGTGTGGAAGTCGGAGGGTATCTGGCAGAGTCTGTTCTCCATCCTGAGGTTTCCACTCAGGTTCTCCTGACTTGGCTGCAGTCCCTTTACTCACTGAGCCATCTTGCTGGCACACAGCTACAGCCTGCCACCACAGGACTTGAGGTTTGAGCTGGGGACTTTGTATGTGCTGTAAACAAGCACTCTTCCACCGAGCTGCCCCCACCCCTCCCGTCTGATAAGAACTCTTGATCAGGACTGCAGATTAGATGCCAGGGACCCCGGAGAGCAAATGGCTGTTTTGTTCCAGGTGGTGATAAACTGAAGATACATCTGGAAAATCAACCACACTATGATCACAGACTGAGCAGACAGCTGTGTTGCTCTGTGGACAGTAACCACGGCAACATGGAGGAAGAAACGTCTGAGCCAGTCCTTACTCAACTATGGTTCAGAGTCCATGTTACAATCTTGGTTGTCCCCCCCCCCCCCATTCTGTTTTGGTTTTCTACTCCCCAGAAATAATTAGCTCACACGCCAAGCACACAAGCATGCATGCCTCTCCAGCATCTCCTTTCTTTAGCGTGTGATGTGGGTGTCTGCAGGTGTGTACACACAGAGTGCGGGTGTTTCAGAAGCCGTTTCTCCCCTTCTGCCACAGGTTGGAACATCAAACTTTAGGCCTGCATGGTATGCACTCTTTGCATCTCATCTTCTCTGGCCCCTCATATCTTCCCAGTTATGGGACACAACCTCTGTTTCAGCTTTCTTCACCACATCTTCCTTCCAAGAATCTATCCCATGATGTAATGCTTGCTTTTGGGTGTGGATAATTAATTTTTGGGGGGGGGGGTGGAGAAAGAAAAGTCTTATCTCTCTAGGGTTTGTCAGTACTGCCCTGTTAGAGGCTCTTGGGAGAAAAGTAGTTTAAACTCACAAAAGACTTTCACTGAAGCCCAAGGACTTGATGGGGGAGGTGTCAGGTGATTTCCCCGAAATCTCTGAAGCACCCAGACCAGTTCCAACCATTTGAGTCAGAGACTAAGTCACAGCTTCCTTGACTTCATACAAGTTTGCCTTCATTCTCTGATCTAAGATTTTAGACAGAAATGCATCTCAGCTCATTTCTGGAAAACGCCCGCTTGAGACAGCAGTAAGCGAGGCTCTCCCAGGCCCGCTGGTCGAAGCTGGCTTCACCCCTCCCCCACCGCAAAAAAAGGCTTTCTTCAGACCCTAGGATTATGGAGACTGAAACTGAGGCTGAAAAGCTTCCTGGGATGGGAATACAAAGTCAAAAGGCCCTTACATTCCTGAGGGGAGTCCTGGAAACCATACACAGATGAAGACAATTGCTCATTCTTGCAGGAAAGTGTCTCCGACTAGACACTCATATGAGTCCTATTAAAGGGTCCAGAGCTGCTTAGGAAATGTGAGGTGAGAAGTCTGGAATTCGCCAGGAGAAGGGGATGAGTCGAAGGGACAGTAAACGCTGCTCCATTATTCCTGGTTGGTTAACAAAAGTGGCTAACGGACCCAAAGTGCAGCTGTGATCCCAGAGAGCTGCACAGTTGATTTTGGTTGTCAAAGACCAGAGGAGCATGGCCCCGGGCCGAGCATGGCCAAGGGTTATGCACTTCCAGCTCCATATACAAAAAAGCTGAGCACACAGTCCTTAGTGCCTGTCTCCTTGGGTTTCTCATTAAGTTCCTTTTAAAGGCACCAGCAATCACTGCCAGTCTCGATGGCGTCTAACCACCACCCACTGGCATAGAAGAATAATATAAGTGATAACGTCTCTGCTCTCAGCTTGGAATTTCTCACTGAGAGAAAAGCACTTTCTTTCAGACTTCTTGGTTTTTTTCTTTGGCCTGTCCTGCATTTACTTGTTAATCGGGGCTACTGAATAAAATAGCGGTTACTCGAGCACAAAGAGACAGGGATACCATGGCCGTTAAGCGTGGAGATGGGCTGGCCCTTAGTGGCCAGCGGGCAGAGAGGGTGGAGACCAGGGGCGAGGCGTCATCTGTGTCCAGGGGGAAAAGTCCGGGCACGTCATCTGAGTCGTGCCAGGTTGGGATAGCAAAGTCAGGGAAGACTTCATGGAGCTACTCAGAGTGCTACACGACCTGAAAGGTTACCCTTTCCTGGAATTGTGCATTTAATATTCGCAAAGTTGCTAGGGAAAGGGGAGGGCACTAAACTCCTGAGAAGCGGGCAAAAATACTGGGTCCATGAAGAAAACCACTTACAGCCAACCCGACGGCTTGAGTCCTCAGGACACGCCCACAGGCTGTCCTTTGACTTAATCACGCAGGCTGTGCTATATGGAACCTGCCTCCCAACAGAGACATAGGTATGTAATGTCTTAGAGAAACAGAAACTGAACTTTTTTTTTTTAATTTTAATGTTCATTGGTGTTTTGACTGCATGTGTGTCTGTGTGAAGCGGTTGTAGTCCCTGGAACTGGAGTTACAGACAGGTGTGAACTGCCCTGTGGGTGCTGGGAATCGAACCCTGATCCTCTGGGAGAATAGCCAGCGCTCTTTCCTGCTGAGCCATTTCTGCAGTCCCCAAACTGAACTCTCAACAAGGGTGACACACTTCCGGGTAGTAAACGGAAGTCTGCTGGGGCGCCCTGTGTGTAAGTTGTCTCTGTATGTGCAGTTGTTGATGGGGTACCAGCTGAGGGGCGAGGGCTCGCCTGATTTTGGTGGTGTGATTCTTATGTCTCATCATCTGCCTCTGTACTTTGTAAATACTCTTCCTTCCTCACACTTTGATTGGCTTAATAAGGATCCCACAGCCAATAGCTAGGCAGGAAAGGGAAGGCAGGACTTATGGCTAAGAGGCGGGCTCTGGGAGAGGAACCAGAGGCGGGGATTCGCTACTGCATGAGGTTGTATGTACCCAGAAGGTGGTCGAACAAACTGGGACAGTTTGAGAGAGCAGCAAAGAACTAGCCACACGAAGGGTGTGGGCTAGGATAATATAGATGAACTAGATGGGAGATAGCCCAAGCTAAAAGGCCTAAGCTAGACCAGAAAGTAGTAAGTCTCTTTGTCATTATTTAACGCCGGGCAGGTCCCGCTATAGATGTTCTAGAAAGTTGGTTTAGAAACAGAGTATCCATGACTACACGAGATGTTGACAGGCAGCATTAGACGCCGCCTGGTGCCGCGGAGGAGCATCTTTTGGGATTCTTGGTCCCCGGTTCAAGGTTGAACTGCTTGAAAAGAATTAGCGTGGCCTTACTGTGGGAGGTGTGTCATTGGGTGAGGAAGGGCCCTGAGGTCTCAAAAGCCCACACCATTCCTACTCTGCCTCCTGCTGGCCGTCCAAGCTGTGCGCTCCCAGCTGCACCTGCCATCTTTGCTCAGGCTTCCGAACTCTAACCCCGTGGAACCGTAAGCCCAGTTAAACACCTTCTTTGCTGACCCCGTGGAACTGTAAACCGAGTTAAACACCTTCTTTGATGATTTGCCTTGGTCGAAGTGTTTTGTCCATACAACAGAAAAGTAAGAAAGATGCCTGTCTCCCTCAGAAACCGCTGCAAGAGACACGTGGGACCTGGCAGCTCTACCTCCTGCCGGTGTGTAGCACAGGAAAGGATTGCCGTGGGCACCGGGGGCTTTAACGGCTTTGCGTTTTACAACCTGGGGAAACCATTCGATTCCTCTGGACCTTAGCAGACACCAACTTTACAAACAGCACCAAATGACCTGTCTCTCAGGGTAACTGGAGACTCACACTCTACACACGGTTTTAGACGTCTCAAATGAGTGTCTTTTACTTAGTGAAGGGTAGTCTCAGTAACCAGACAGAGCCCTCAGGACTGGTAAAGCTTTATTAAGACTCAAACAGAAATGCTACTTCCACACATGAGCCACACATGGAGCGCGCAGCTACCGAGATGCCCTGCACAACCCCTGCTGACAATCACCGGGTGGGGACATTGAGGCTTGGCAGTATCCACGACATCTAGGTCTGCAGATCCCACACTCTAACATAGCCTCTTCCTAGAAAAACAAGCTATACTGTGCTTGAGGGAATAAACGAGCTGCACTTACGAACCTAAATATACTCAGGGACTGATATACATCGTTCCCTGTGACCCGAGAAAACTTGGAATCCCCCCAGAGCCTGTGAAAGTGACCTGCAAGGTGTCCCCTCTGCGGCAGGGTGTGGGGCTACACTAGTCTAGATCCTGGTAAGAAACATCAGATTGTACACAGCACAGTTCACCCCACAAGGAAACCACAAAGAAACTCTACTCTGAGGCAGCAAAAACAAGTGCTGGCCACAGCGGGGTAACACCAGCCAAAACAACAGAAAATAAATAAGTGAAGCCCAAGTACTCAGCAATGGGACTTTAGGGGAGAGCCGTGCAGTTTGAAGGAAGCCCGCCTCTTTTTCCCTCCAGGCTCAACACAGCGAGAAAGCAGCCCCCTAAGCTGTAAATTAAAAACAACACGCCCACCCGCCTTTTATGTATTCAGTGAAATGACAAATGGACGGACACATTGAAACAGATTAAGAATACTCCGTAGGAAAGCTGTGCTCCTTCAGCTGCCTGGTTTAAATTGGGTGGCCACTCATGGTCAACACAGCCTGACCTCCCATGGTATCAATTTTATTCAGAGGTTCAAGACATTTTTTTGGGGGGGGGGGGATTGTAAGAGCAGACTTGGAGCTGTCCATCTATCTAGGAGCTGTCTGTCTGGGAGCTGTAGATGACAAGTACAGACAGTGGGAAGCAGCTCATGAATGTCCTCAGTGGGCTCACACCCACTCAGGGATTCCAATGGGACCTTCAGACAGAAAAAAGCAAGGCGTAGGGCCAGTCTGGCCTCATGGACATTAATGGAGGTCATGGAGCACAGGCATGGTCCACTGTGGAAGGTGAATTTTCCCGCCTCAACCCCACCACTATCATTCATAAAATCTGCCTGCACCGAGCGCGCTGCTATTTTGGGGGCGATCCCGCTGAGGAGTCAGATAACCAGCAGAAGACCTGCAGGTAACCTTCCCACCAAAACAATGGGCCAGCGCAAACAGCAGTGAGGATCTAAAGAGCCAGGCTTAGTCTCCAAGGGAAGCTGATCCCACTGCGGTTTCACATCAAAGTCCTGGACATGCAAATCCTTTCTACACATGAGAGGGGTCAGAAAGAAACCACTGCACTGGGCTTGTCCTAGTCCCCTCCGCCGCTGGCCCCTCTCCCCCAGGAAGATTCCAATAGCTTTTCTCGCCAACCCTTCACTACGACATCTCTTCAGAGCTCTCTTCACACCAGCCTCTCAGTCCTGTCCCTCGCAGAGCAGATCTGTCTTGCATTGTGGGCGGTTCCAGGAATGAACCGGGGCCTCACCCAGGACCCCAGGTCAGCATCACTGAGTTACAACCCAGACCCACAAATCAAATCTCGACTGCTCTTTCCATTGGGTTTAGGTGACTGGAACCAAACATCAACGGCCTGTCTTTCCCCCACGGCACCTGTGGTAAAAGTGGTGAAATGCAGTGTCACGGGCTCCAGCCCACACCTCAGGGACTCAGGCAGGGCTGCGCTGGGTTTGGCCGCGTTTCCCCTGGTGAACCTTCTCTCCCTCCATCACTTCTTTGGCTGAAGACGGAGGACACAGGGAGCAGATGGAGTCTGGAGGGAACGGACCTAAGACACAGGCTGACATTTTACTTTTAGACAAGTAAGAAATGAAAAAGTGTCCGTGACTGCTCCTTCGGTGAGATGTCCCCTTCAGGTCCGGACTTGGAATTTGCCGGCTTTCGTCATGTATTTTATGCCCTTAAAGGGTTTGTACTTTTCTCCGTACATATCCAGACGGTTCACTTTGAGTCCTGGAGGGAGGGAGGGAGAGAGGGAGGAAAAGGGGAGTAAGACACAAGTATCTTCCAGCAGCAGCAGGCAGACAGTGGTCTGCATTTGTGTCAGCGCACACAGCGGGGTGTGTGGAGGAGACTGTCTGACAGGCCTGTTCTTCCAGGCTGAGGTGGACAGCTCCGCAGTCTCCCTACATGCATTAACAGCAAAGGTTACGTCAGCAGCGGCTCTCCTGGGGAAAGCTGTCTTCTCCGTGGAGAGCAGAGAGGCAAGCAGACTGCAGGGAGGGTGAGACAAATTTATATGGGGTTTTGCTCAAGTTGTTCGACTGACTGACTCATAACGGAATTCATTAGTAATAAAAGGACATGAACGGATCGATGAGGGCTTCCTAAATACTCTTGCCCAACTGAACAGAAATGAGTTTGCCGATAGCTTTAGGGCCCATTAAGAGGTTTAGGAGACAGAGCCTATCATTTAATTTAATCACCTAAGTTAAAGAGTCTTTCAAGTAAAGAAAAACAAGAATGTTCTCTAGAGAAAAAGCCCATTTCTTTCTAAGGCTTTCAGAAGGCCATTCTAAAAGTTAAATGAGAAGAAAACGTGTTTTAGGAGATGCCAGGTCGTACCCAGCAAATGGTTTCTGTTTTTTCTTTCCTGGTGAAGACTGGCCATCTCTAACGACGGTGCTGGATGTGGTGGCACACGCCTGTAATCCCAGCACTTGGGAGGGAGAGGCAGGCGGATTTCTGAGTTCGAGGCCAGCCTGGTCTACAGAGTGAGCTCCAGGACAGCCAGGGCTACACAGAGAAACCATGACTCAAACAAACAAACAAACAAACAAACAAAAAAACCAAGACAGTGCCAGTAAACAGCAAGTCTGCTGAACCTAGGGGCAACAGGGGCTTATTTCCTCCCATATCTGGTGAATAATGGAGAAGTACCCTAACACAGAAAATCTTGGCAGCTCAAACTGACAACTCTCCATGATCCAGCAATGGCCTGTGGAGACCCCAGTCAGCCCATTTCTCATTGGTGTCCCAGATGTTTTGTCTCAGTGTCTTCATGGCCGCTTCTAAATCATCTGTGTCCTTTTCCCAGGAATGTACCGGGAAAGAGCTTACTGATGATTCCGTATTGGGTAATAAAACCAGACCCAGTAGCCCAGCTTCAGGTAGACCCAGGATGACACTGAGGCCTGGCCCTGGCAGGAGAGAGTCTTTTCCACTCCTTTCAAAACCACCCAAGAAGTGCTACTCACCAGAAATAGCCAGCTGCTGGATCTTAAACTGCAGGTTAATTGTAGGGTTCTCATCTGGTTTCGAAGCTCCGACCTGGAGACCCATGGTCCCCTTCAAACTTGGCAGCTTCTGCGGGTTTATCTTTCCTACATCCCAAGACAGCATCTCGGAAGGAAACATAAAGACAGTGGGTTTCCCCTACAACCACAGCAGTGCCTCATCCGTGCTCAGTACTACAACCTCGAGGCGTCCGTCTGCCTTCCATACTGTGAGCCACCTCTGACGGGAGGAGGGGGCTCCACGGAGAACCTTGTGTCAGAAAGAGTCGCCTTCCGCCGCATGCAGCCTGTGCTGAGGGCGATTCACATGCCCAGTCCCCTACCTTTGTCACGGGGTCAAACGTGTGTGTCCCCTGAGATGGAGTGAGGCTCATATTCAGGACTCCTTTGGGCATCTGGCTGGTTACGGTCACACCCTCTATGGTCTTCCCCAGGGTCTGCTTGGGTCCCACTGTGATCTCAAAGCGTCCAAGTGAACTACTGTCCCGGAAGCTGATGCTATGCTTGACATAGACTGGAATCGCAACAAGGCTGCAAAAGAGACAAAATACCCTCTTCAAAAAGAAAAAACACCACCGGGGCCTGGAGAGATGGCTCAGCCATTAGGACCACCTGCTGTCCTCGTAAAGGACCCAGGACTCCAGCCCCAGGGGATCAGACACTCTCTGCTGGCCTCTACAGGCACCAGGCATACATGTGGCACACATACATACACATAAGCGAAACACGCATATACACACAATAAAATAAATACATCTAAAACAAACCGGGGAGAAGAAAACACCCTGTGGGGCTGGAGAGCCAGAGCACCAGTTAGGATTTCTGCTCTTGCAGAGACCGAGGTTTGATTCCCAGCAGCCGCATGGACGCACACAAGAATTCCAGTTCTAGGGGATCTGACACCCTCCTCTGGCCTTCAGAGCAACAAGTCATGTATGCAGTGCACATACATACATGCAGCCAAACACTTATACACAGATAGCAGGTAAAGAAACTTTTAAAAAATAAACAACCACCTTTACTATTCTCTTGATACCTTTTTTCACTTATTAGAGATTACCTTAATTTTTAAATGTATTGGTGTGTGTTTATGAGTGTGTGTGTGTGTGTGTGTGTGTGTGTGTGTGTGTATGAGAGAAAAAGAGAGAGAGGAAAAGGAAGAGAGAAGGGGGAGAGGGAGATGTTTACACATGGATACTGATGTCCTCTGGCTTCACAGAGGTTGGATAACTTGCCTGGTCAGATCTCTAAGGAGAGGTTTAAGTTGGGGGGATTCGACTCCGGCACACAGACTCAAGTCACCGGGTGTGAGGCTTTGGCCCAGAGTCCTTAGGATCCCAACTCCACTCAAGTCTCCATACCTTCTACAAAACGGAGACTCCAAATAAGGACGCATGTGAGACCAAGACTCACTGCATGGGAGTCTTTCAGAGCATGACCAAATGCTTTCTGGAGGCCAAGGATACACTGAAATTCTAAGAAAAGAGTTCTTCTTTTGAAGGTAGCAACAATGTAACAACAGCAGCGGCTGTGCTGATCGCCCAGGAGGAGACTGCTGTGAGTTCAAAGCCAGCCTAGGCTTTCATGGACTCAGCAGACACCACTGTGAAGGCAATGGCAGCCTCAGTGACCATTCAGTTAAGCATGGTGCACACAGTCCTCACAGAACGACACACACTATCCCCAGAAAAGACACAGACGAGGAGGGGGAAAGCAGCTCCCTGCACTGGCACAGCTAGCGACCTAAGGAGCTGGAACCTGGAGCCCCGTGTCTGATCGCTACAGACAGAGCTTCTGCAGACTCGGACTCCACTCCTGGTGGCTGCTTACTTCTGTGCACTGACGTGGTAGGCCAGCAGGCGGAAGTTGCCATCAGGAGGGATGAAGGAGAGGATGCGCTCAGATTCCCAGCGCTTGAACCGGACACAGGGGTGGAAGCTAACGTCGTCCAGCAACCTGGGGTTCTGCAGAGCCAGGCAGGGAGAACAAAAGGTGTGGGGTAAGTGCCCGGGTCTCCTGTGAGAAGCAACGCAGATGACATTTTCACTGAGCACACACACGGTTCCCAGGCCTGGTGCAGGCCTCGTGGCCGCCATGATGACTGCTTGTGCTAGCTCACCCTTTCCAGAAACACTTCCTTTCCCACGCCAAGAGGGGGAGCAACAGCTCTGGGCATTACCATGAAGGACAGGGTGAGGTCCGGCATCCCGGTCAGCTTGACACAGGCGTCAATCACCCCCTGGATCTCAGCGGTGACCGTGGAACCTAAGAGGAAAAAGAAGAGGACCTCTGTGGACCCGCAAGTCTCATCCAGCTGCCCTCTCTGTCTGTCCTTCCCTCCTGCCCGCCTCTCTCCTGTCTAACCACCGCGTCACTTATCCCTCCATCAGGCCAGCGTCCGAGCTCAAGTCTATGAACGCCAACCGAAGCATGGAGACAGAGAGATGTTCTAGAAGGGTTTTCCATGGAGTGCCAGTCACAGAGCGCCAGCAACTTAACTGGTCATTCAGAGGATTTGTTCAAAGAAGCTGACCTCTAGGGGCTCAGCGGCCAAGGCCCGGGTAGGCCGTAGTCCTCACCCAGCAGTTCTCCCTCTCCAAGCAATCCTCCCTCTCCTCTTCCTCCCTTCCTCCCTCCCTCCGTCTCTTTCACCCCTCTTCCTCCTCTCTTCTCCTGGCTCCCTCCCTATCCACCTCCCTCCCTCTATCTCTCCCTCTCTCTTCCCTCCTTCCCTCTCCCCTTCTCTCTGCCCCTTCTTTCTTTCCTCCCTCTCTCCCCCTCCCTCTCTCCCCTCCCTCCCCGATCCCTCTCTCCCCCTCCCTCTCTCTGTCCCTCCCTCTCTCACCCCCTTCCTCTCTGTCCCTCCCTCCTTCCCCCTCCCTCCCTCTCTGTCCCTCCCTCCTTCCCCCTCCCGTCCCTACCTCTCCGTCCCCCTTCCTCCCTCTCCTTCTTACTCCTCCCTTCTATCCTCAGCTGCTCTTCTGTCACAGGTTTTCTCTGACTTCCTGATGGCCCCGTTTCTGTAGTTTAAGGTGGAACTATCCATGCTGGTGCCTCAGCCGACTCTCACCCCCTTCTCTCCCCAGGCCTAGCTAAATGCTATTTTTTCTAGGTCAGGCTGGTCTCAGACTTGCTTCTCCTGCCTCAACTCCCCAGGGCTGCGATAGCCAGGCATGGTCTGGGAGCCCAGTCCTCGCTTCCGGGGCTATTTATTTACTATGGACACTTCGGTCACGACTTCCTAATGGTGGCTGCCTCCAGCCCACCCCACTGTACAGCAGTCTCCCATGGCTGTGATGCTCTGAACACACCTGGCCCAGGGAGTGGCACTTTTGGGAGGTGTGACTTTGTTGGAAGAGGTCTGGTCATGTTGGAGGAAGTGTGTCACTGTGGGGATGGGCTTTGAGACCCTCCTCCTAGCCTCATGGGAAGCAGGCTTCTATATGACTTAGGAACAAGATGTAGAACTCTCAGCTCCTCCTGCACCCTGCCTGCCTGGACGCTGCCATGTTCCCACCTTGGTGATAATGGACTGAACCTCTGAACCTGTAAGCCAGCCCAGTTAAATGTTGTCCTTATAAGAGTTGTCTTGGTCATGGCGTCTGCTACAGCAATGGAACCCTGACTAAGACACTGGCCATTGGTTTGTTTGTTGTTTGTTTTTAAGACAGAGCCTAACTATATAGCTATGACTGGCTTGGAACTTAAAATATAGACCAGGCTAGCATCTCACTGACAGAGATCCACCTGCCTCTGCCTCCTCAGAGTGCTGGAGTTAAAGGTGTGTGCCTCCAAGCCTGACACAAATTGCCACTCTAATAACAACAACAACAAAAGGGGTTAAGATATTTTTCCTGTATTTCTATTCTATGGTTATGGGGTATTGCCTGCTTAAATGTTTGTGCACCACCAGTGTGTAGTGCCGATGGCAGCCAGGAGAGGGCACCAGATCCCCTGGTACTGGAATTATAGCCAAATAAAAGCCATCTTGCGGGTGCTGGGAATTGAACCCAGAAGAGAAACAACCAGGGCTCCTAACTACTGAGCCATCTCTCTAGGGTCAATTAAAAAAATTTAATGGTGTTATAAAATATCAAAATGTAAAAACCTTACAGCTCAGTGAATTTTAAATACATACACACATACCTAAATGTGATCCACATCAAATGTGGAGGAAACTTTCTAACATGACATGTTTCTCCCTCTCCTTCCTAATGGTATTCCCCTTGATTCTGACGTCTAGGACCTTAAATTGTACCTGCTTTCAACTTTCACTAAATGCAATTCTCTATATATGAAAACACACATCTGACTCTGTTTTCCCCAACAATCTAAGAGATACTCATGTTGATGGGTGGACCAATTATTCCTTTTTAACTACTCTATAGTACTCCACTGGGTGGTTCTATCAAAGCTTACTGATCATTTTCTTTGCTAATGAACAGTCGGGGTATTTCCCATTTGTGTTAATATGAAAGACTGTAGTGCCAGCGCAGTTTTAAAGTTTCACCATTTCCTTTTCTTCTCATGCCCCTGGATCCAGGCACATTGCTGTGAACGCTGTTGAGTGGCAGCCCTCAGGCACTGCAGGTGGTGGAGTCATCAGTTTACCCTGCAGACAGCACAAGGCTAAGCCCACGTGCCTGCACCTCTGTCACCTGGACCCGCTGTGCTATGAGCAAGGTCCCAACAGCAGTCAGTGCGTGGGTGAGTGTCCGAATACGAAGTGCCCCCACCTCCTCAGAACTTCTGTTTGTTTACTTAATCGAAACAAACAGGAAAGAAACGTCTCATTTAGACTCTAGCTCTGCCTCTAGTCCTGAGATGCCAATACTGCCAAATGGGTCACCTAACTGAGAGAGCGTACTTTGAGCCGGGCAGTGGTGGCGCATGCCTTTAATCCCAGCACTTGGGAGGCAGAGGCAGATGGATTTCTGAGGTCAAGGCCAGCCTGGTCTACAGAGTGAGTTCCAGGGCTATACAGAGAAAGCCTGGTTTGATAAACAAACAAACAAAAAAACCCAAAAAAACAAGAAAAAGAGAGAGCGTACTTTGGACTGCCCTCTCTCCCCCATTTCTTTCACAGTTTCCTGAAACGGGGGTCTGGTGGCACAGCCCCAGATGGCCCGGAAATCTCCGGTCTCAATCCCATGACTGGTATGCACTGCCAAACTCGGCCTAACTCTTCGTCCTCCTTCCCCACCCACCATCCTCAACCCACTACTCCTGTTTCTCACTCAAGCGAAGTCCCACAAAGAGCGCCCTGTGAGAGACCTGACTGCATCATCACGCCCACTCATGTCATGGGAAGCAGTGTCCCTCTACACTCCGCCCCGCCCTGCCCCCGCACCACACCCACCTGATTTGTCGATGATGGCATCGATCTCTTCCACCACGTCGAAATAGGCCTCATTGTTGGTGTATTTCACCCCCGTCCGGCGCCAAGGCACCACCGACAGCTGCCCAGTTGGAAGCTGGTCCCCCACATTGGTGCTTCCTGAGACAATTAAGATTCGTAAGCTAGAATCCAATTGGTACTTTGATGCCAATTCAAACCGAACAGCCTAAGGATATTCCCCTGCAAGTTTCCATGTCCTTGTTACTCGTGCAACGCCATATGGAAGATAAGCCTTCCGCTTCTCCTATGTAGGACAGCCCGGTCTATTTTTAAAAGCCATTGTCGCCATCTGGTCTGCCTCCTGGAGCCCAGGTTGGAGGGAGAGCCACCTGAGGAGGGGATATCATGTTCTGGTTTTGAGAGTAGCAAGGACTGGGGGATCTCAAATTCCACAACCGTTTACATAATGTTCTTTGTTTCTGTAGAGCACGCATAGATGCAGCGCCATCATCAGTGACACACGTTCTGGTTCAAGGCAGGTCCTCATCACCGGGATCTGTGTCATTCCAGCACGGAACAAGAGATCACAGCCAGGTCCCACAGCTAGATTCCCCCAGCCAGATCCCGCCCTATCCCTGCAGCTGTGCACCGCTTCCTCGCTACCCCCTCCCACAGACATCAAAGCTTATTTTAGCTCCAACTGATGGCTGTAACTAATTTAAATCCTATTTCCTGTCCCCGCTGCCTGCATCTTTTTACTCTAAAGAAAGAACCCCCAAACACATGTATAATCAGCATATGTACAGAACATTACCGCTTTTCAAAACGGGGGTCTCACGGGAGATTTTTTTATAACTGAGTGAGATGGAGACCCTAAAACTTTATAACAAAGCTCTCACAAAGATTTTAAGATTTAAACTAAACGTGGAATGTTGCAAAAATAAAATTGGGTCAGTGCTGTTGTTTTGTGTTTGTTTGTTTGAAATCATCAAAACAGCCCTGCATGTATCTGGTGCATTGCATTTTCTCTCAGTATCCTTAAAAAAAAAATAATAAAAATTGAAAATTTGTCTTGTCTCTTCCGACGACGACGACAACGTAGTAACTCTGAATGTCTGTCTTATGCGCCACGTGAACGTAATGCCTCTCGATAATGACAGAGAAATCTAATCCTTCAGTAATATCTTCACAAAACTGTCCTGTTCTGCAGGCAGTGGTGGTGCACGCCTTTAATCCCAGCACTTGGGAGGCAGAGGCAGGCAGATTTCTGAGTTCGAGGCCAGCCTGGTCTACAGAGTGAGTTCCAGGACAGCCAGGACTACACAGAGAAACCCTGTCTTGAAAAACAAAACAAAACAAAACAAAACAAAAAACCAACAACAACAACAACAAAAAACAAAAAACAAAAAAACACCCCCCAAAAAAACAAAAAACCAACTGTCCTGTTCCTCTTGATAGTTGTATTTTCCAGAAATTAGTTTGTCGAGTTCTCTGCAAGCCCCACTTTCACTATAACTAAACGGAAACCTTTCACGCATCATGGCAACAGCCACAACAAAGCTAAGTGCAAAGAACAGGTTTCCAGAGACCCGGAAAATGGAAAACATCGCTTTCAAGGCAGAACCTGCAAACTAGCAGGAGCTCCGTCCGGGTTCGAAGCCTTCCTGGTAACAAGAGTGTGCCAGATGAAACACCAACTCTCCAGTGGCCCACACCCTCAGAGCTCAGCAGGGTTGGGGACGGTGGATTGGTTCTACAATGAGAAGGAAAGTCTGCCAGGAGTTTTTGGGCCTGATGTGTGGGAGTTTCTAAAACCCCTCGGCCTGGCCCCTCCCTCTCCAGAACTGAATAGACAAGACTCAAACACAAGAATCCTACGTTTTGAAAGAATACAAAAAGAAAAAAAAAAAATCAGGAGCATCCTAGACAGCATCCTAGACATATAGAACCCTATATGAACCAGGGTTCATCAAACATAGAAAAACACTAATTGTTAACAATAACGTCAGCAAGTCACAGTTAAGATGCTCATAAAACATTGATAAGAGCCATGATTTCGAAAACTATGCATGCTATTACTTAGAGGTATTTTATCTGGGTGCTGGAGAGATGACTCATCAGTGAAGATGTCCTCTTCCAGAGGTCAGGGGTTCAAGTCCCCCACACCCACAGGGCAGCTCACAACTGTCTGCAACTCCAGGTCCCAGGGATTAGATGTCCTATTCTGGTCTCCTCGGGGAATCGGGCACACAAGGCACTTAAATATATGTGCAGGCCAACACCAATATTACATAGAATAAAATTTCAATAAAAATGTATTCTACCTACGCATCTTTTACCTATCTAAAAGAAGTAAATACATACACATGTTATATATGTGTGTAAATATTAAAAGAGTAGTTAAATTTGGATATTTTCATGTTCTTGTGATTCTGAAGTTTTCATAGTAATATTTTCCCCTTTCATTGGAAGAAAATCCTGCTATATAATTTTTTTTTCCTTCAGAGCTGAGGTTACATGCTAAGACAAGCGCTGTGATGCCAGCAGCTACATAGAATTGAAGTACAATTATCATCATAATTATTAATTAAATTATAACTATAGTTTCCACATACAACTATAATTTCAGGTTAGATCCCCAGCACATGAAAGATAAGATGAAACACCCAAGAATTCAAGGATGCAGGGGGTTGGGGAGCCCAGGGTTCCGTGGTACCTCCCCTAACCCCCACCCCGCTCAAACCTGTGATGGTGTTGACCACTGTCCGGAGGATGGTGGGAGGCTTTATCAGTTCTTTGAGGATGTTTGACTCCGTAGCCAAGGGGAACCCATTGTCCAGCATCTCCTCCAACACCTCGTAGACCACCACCACATTGTCTTTGATCACGGGCTCAGAACAGACCCCAAAATAGTCCTGATGAAGACATAAGGATCATATTTATCACTTAGGCTGCAGGAAGAGATAACACAATACTCATGACAGGAGGATCTGCCTGTCCCTGGTGTTTAGTCAGTGTGTCCAGGATATTCACGCAGAGGGAACAGGGCAGGGCGTCCCTTCCCCTGGGCTGCCCGGCTTAGGTTCACGACCAGGACCGACATCCACTGTCAGTAACCAATGGAAGTCAAGCTTTTGGGGTTGATTTCCTTGACTTGATAAAAATATAACAAAGCTTACTCTAGACTAGACACACGCATATACAAAAATGTGCGAGCTGTGCAGGGCTGTAATAACGGACGCGACATAGAATTATACAGAAAACCTTGAAACCTTCTGCTGTGTACTTGCTTGAAATTTGCTCAGGAACAGATGAACTGGAGAGGCGGAGAGCCCAGCAGAGGCCTCTCTAGAGCACCCCTGAAGTTGGGATCCCCCAAAGTTGATCATTTACTTAAAGGGCTAACCACACACCAAACGTGTCCAGGGCATAAGAAAGCATGGAAGACCTGGGTCACAGCCTTCTCATTCTGTCCCCTTCCCAGTGCTCTGGATCAAACCTGGGGGCTCTTAGGCTGTAATCTTAAGTGTCACTTGTTAACTATTTGGGGTCCTGATTGAATGGCATAACAAGGTAACACTGTGTGTGTGTGTGTGTGTGTGTGTGTGTGTGGTGTGTATGTGTGTGTGTGGTGTGTATGTGTGTGTGTGGTGTGTGTGTGTGTATGTGTGGTGTGTATGTGTGGTGTGTGTGTGTGTGTGTGTGTGTGTGGTGTGTGCAAACTAAACATGGTAAGGATGACAATAACAGTGACCAGGAAGGTGGTCAGTTGGTGTATGTTTCTCAAAATGTCAGGCCTGGCTTTTACACGGATCCCATAAGGGGGATGCAAATCACTGAATGTGGGAAGCGCACACTGGGCAATCCTGCTCCAGTCACGGATGGACCCAGTTCACACCCCTGGGGGCCTTCACTGCTCGGGCAGTGGGATGGGCCTCCGAAAATGTCATTACCCGGCCCTTAAACCGATTCTATGGGATACAGCCTAAACTTCATCAGACAGTGGTAGGCATCAGGGAGAGTCCAAGGTAAACTCAAGATAAATTTTAGGAATATGTTCAGAGAGAGAGAGAGAGAGAGAGAAAGAGAGAGAGAGAAAGAGAGAGAGAGAGAGAGAGAGCGAGAGCATAATTGAAGGAAAATACCATGTTTCTTTGCCAAGAGTGTTCTCATTTGAAAAAATGAGTACTCATCTCAGGAGGTTCTATAAAGCAAACACAATGTAGAGGGAGCCCTTCGATGCAAGGTGCTACAGTAAAAGGCAGTCGGCAATTCTGCCACCTGGTCCACTGCCTTCAAGAACTAGGAACAGATATTGCAAGAGGAGAACCACTAAGCTGGGTGCTAAACTCCAGGCCAGCCCACATTCCCCTGCGGTGCACATGTTCATGCAGTGCCCAGAGTGGCCAGAAGAGGGCAGCAGATCATCTGGAACTGAGGCTACAGAGAGTTGTGAGTCTCCCTGTGGGGACTGAAAATTGAGCCAGGGTTCTGAAGAGCAGTTAAGTGTTTTTTTTAACTGAATGAGTCATTTCTCAAGCCTCACCTCTGTGGTTTTAAACAGACCATCTCCCCTGCCCCCTGGCCCTCAGCCCCCCTCCCTGCTTGTAATAAGTTATACAGTAATCGGCATGACAATAGACTGTTAAGTGGTGTATGTTAAGTACTTAGAAATAAATAACTGCAGGGCCCACGGAGAGTTAGCTTAACAACCTAACTACTGGATTCTTCTGTTTGGACCATATTCTGCTCTTGAAATAGTAGGTTTCTTCACGGTGTACAGTTGCTGGCATGCAGCATGAGCGCTGGGATTCCAGAACGGTGTTTTGAGATTACCATGAAAATGGTCTTGCTGTGGTGGTGTGATGCTGGACACTTGTTCCCACTGAGTCATCACGCGCTCCTCTGGCCACCACATGCTCCTCCCCTTTCCTAACCCCATCGTTCTTGGACACACGTGGCTAACTCCAGACCACGCACAACAGACAAGTTACACCGAAGAGCCCTTCTCCTAATCTAGCTTCCAGGTGATGCAACAGCCACAGCCAGCAAAGCCGGGTGACCGTCATGACAAAGAGATCTGTATAGACCCGGATCCTGTGACGGGCTAACTCCCCTCCCTCTCCCTGGTTCCCGCGGACCAGTGCTCTCAGCCTTCCTCTAATACAATCCTTATGTTGTGGTGACCCGCCGCAACATAAAATTATCTTTGTTGCCACTGCATAACTGTAATTTTTCAACTGTTATGAATCTTAATGTAAATATCTGATATGCAGTCCCCGTGAAAGGTTGTTTAACCCCTAATGGTGTCTCGATCCACAGGTTGAGAATCACCGCCTTAGAGCTGCAAATCAGAGGGTAGTCTACGACTGCGACAGGAACTGCTATCAGCACACATGCTATGTGTGCTCAACTCATACAGAGTGAAGGCTGACCTCACCAGTGACCTGCCAGGAGCAGTCCGAATGAGTGCCTCTTAGCGTTGCCTCTTTGTTCTATTAGAAAAGTTCACACAACTCAAGCAATGTACCTAGCAATGGCTAACATAAACTTCACAGTACTAAAAAGCTCAGCACGGGGTGGTGGAGCCACACACCTTTAATCCCAGCACTCCTGAGATAGAGGCAAGCAGAGCTCTGTGAGTTCGAGGCCAGCCTGGTCTACCTTGTGAGTTCCAAGATAGCAGGGCTACACAGAGAAACCCTGTCTTGAAAAACCAAAAAATAAAAAATCTAAAACAGTGTGAGTGTGAGTGTGTGTGTGTGTGTGTCTATCTATCCAATGAATAGATGAACTTAAACCTGTGAGCAAAGCTAAGAGCACACACTCATGTGGAACAGGCGGCTCTCTCGTGCAAGAGACTTAAGAACATCCAATTGGTTCTTTTCAATGCAGCCAACTAAGAAAATAGGAAGAAGCTTGGACAGGATAAGAGCAATGCTCAGTTTTCATTCTTAAAAAATGCTCTAAACCCAAGCTAAACACAACAGAGACAGTACTATCAAAATATTTTTTGCAAGATGGCATGATGGCATATGCCTATAATCCCAGTGCCTAGAAGGTTGAGGCGGGAGCACTGTTGTAAATATGAGTTCAGCCTGGGCTACACAGCACAGGTTAGCCTGGGCTACACAGCACAGGTTAGCCTGGCCTACACAGCACAGGTTAGCCTGGGCTACACAGCACAGGTTAGCCTGGCCTACACAGCACAGGTTAGCCTGGCCTACACAGCACAGGTTAGCCTGGGCTACACAGTGCAGGTTAGCCTGGGCTACACAGCGCAGGTTAGCCTGGGCTACAGAATGAGAGAGCCCACCATGGCTTTGGTCCTTTTACGGCTTATATACATTTATATACCTTCTCACATTTACCAACCTGAAACGTGTCAACTACTCGGTGAAGGAATTCAATGACAAACAGAGGTGGGACTTCTGTCTGGATCACAGCCACAAAGAAGATCTTGTGTCGGTAAACGCTCAGGAGGTAGTGGTGAGGGGTGGGGATGACCGGAGGCACATTTTCTGCCTCGGTTGCTCTCTCTTGAGCCTCGAAAAAGTAATCGCAAACGGAGCGGCTGACCACGCTCTTCCAGTGCTTCTCCAGGAAAATGTCTCCAGAAGAGTTGATCAGGAAAAGACTGTGGATCATCGTGCAGGGCCGTGGGGGAGGTGCAGTCCTCGAGCCTCTGGATTCCGCTAGTTCTCAACCCTAAAAAACGAAAGAGGCTGGATTCACTTTCACTGAATTCAAACACGCTTTTTTTCCCAGCGGTTCAAGACCAGCTGCACTTCCTTGAGGATCAGGCTCGAGGCCTCTCCCCCTGGGGTGCGTTCCGCCTTTTGATATTGCAACATGACACTGTCATCCGGAAAAAAAAAAATTTCTCAGGAACCACACAAGTTACAAAACAAGATGGGAAACTAAACCTCCCCATGATTTATGTAAGTTAACAGTTTTGTCTTGGGCAACATTAACAGCTGTCCTGGGCCACATAACTTCTACTACTGCACGAACCTAAGGATCCTTCCCTTGAATTCCCAAGAATAACTGGCAGCCATCTTGTTTGCCAGTTGCAATAGCCTGAGTTATAGCCACTTAAAACACTAGTTTCAAGCGTGTGAGATAGCTCAGCGGGTAAGGCTTGCTAAGGATCCTAGCAATGGGATTTAATTCATTGGGATCCATATGGTAAGAGAAGTGACTACTGTTGTTCACATGGGCACACACACATATACTTAATTTCCTTTTAAATACTACTTTGCCAGGCACTTGGGTGACTAAGACAAGAGGATCACATGTTCGAGACTAGCCTGGATTACGTAACAAGATCCTGTCTCCAAAAAAAAAAAAAAAAAACCTAAACAAAATAAGCAAAGATGGCAGGTGCTACCTAAATGGGTAGTGAGCAGAAAAGGGGCTGATGGTACTGACACATACTGTAAGATAAACAGGAGACTGGACAGCTTTGGCTGGGAAAAGGACACGATTTTAAATATCTTACCACTTATCTAATACTAGTAATATGTTTGAGTCAAATTGAAATATATTAAACTTATCGTTAGCCTACCACGGTTCCCATTCGAAACAGCATACATAATGCACTTTCTATTTCTCCTGAGCAGAGTCGGCCCCTGCAATCTTTGCCATTGTAATCTTTACTCATTCACTAAGGATCTATTCTCTGAATTATCTGTGCACAAAGCATTTCGTTGGATGCTTAAAAAAAAATCTCTGGAGACACCCCAATTTGTCTACAGTGACATCTCCAGGATGAGGCAGCTGTGCTGCACCTAGGGGTGGCCTAGAAGCGAACTGACTTGAGTAGCACAACTGGTCACATTGCTAAGACCTGTTTTCCTAGTGCCCCAGGAGAGAGTCCAGATTGCAAGCTGCCAAGACAGGCATGGAGAGATTGGAGTCCAGCAGCTTGCAAGGCCCTGTGGGCCTAGAAGCTCCAGCCTGAAAACTGTCCAGAAGCAGGGACCCTGGTCCCAGGACTGTGCACCTGCGTTGCCATGGCAACAGTATTTGTAGCCCGCGACTCCTCCGGTACCTCTCCCAGGCGACGCCCAACGCAGCCCTTCCCATCCGCGCGCACCCAGCCCTACCAGCTTCGACCAGGTCTCAGGCTCCTTTCCGGCTCCGCAGCGCAATCGCGCTGCGCACTGCTCCTTGCACAAAGGCTCCGCCCCCTCCTCACCGCTCGCACGTTGATTGGCCAGCCGCTCCCAGGCTGCGCCTCCTGCGCTCTGATTGATCGCCGTTCTCTGTAGGCTCTAGCATTCGATTGGTCTTTATTGAAGGTCCGGTAACCTTCAATTGGTGTAGCTCTGAGACTCCGAGCCCTGATTGGAGGATGAAGACAGTCAGTCAGCCAGTCACAAAGGGCCTCTGGGGAGGCTAGAAAGTGACCAGAAAGGTAAAATGATTCCCGGGATGCTACTAATTTAGTGCGTCATAGGGAACCAATCATAAATAGCCTCCATTACACAGGTACACTTAAAAAGCGACTGCTTGCTGGGCCAGTGGCGCGATCTTTAATCCCAGCACTCAGGCGACAAGTATCTCAGTGAGTTCGAGGCCAACCTTGTCTACACAGGGAGTTCCAAACCAGCGGGAAAGAAAAGGGAAGAATGGAGGAAAGGAGGGGAGGGGAGAAGACCGGAGGAAAGGAAGGGAGAAAATGGGAGACGTAGTGGGGATGGGTGCGAGGGAGACAGACAGGCAGGCAGGCAGGCAGGCTGACTTCCAAATCCCAGATCTGTGACGATGAAGGTGCCGGCAGGTCTTTGAAACCACCTTAAATTTAAAGTGGTCACAGGTTTTAAAGTGGTGACTCGGAAAAGTGTGAAGCAGAGTCAGAGGGGAAATTTTCTCTTCAGTTAGATTAAAATGAGGCATTCGGTAAGATGAAGTGTGAAGGGCGTTGCAGAAACTGCTGGGCACTTTGTAAGATAAAATGACAGACCGCGGTGATGCCGGCCATGCCAACCTAGATGAGTCTCCAGGTCTCTGGCAGCACCTAAAACAAGAGGCCCCACCTCTACTCCGGTGGAAAGCGAGGAGTGATATTCAAGGTTGTCTTCTGACCCTACAAGTGTTTCCATGCACAAATGCAAACACGTACCTCACACATGCAAAAACGGGTCCCCCCACCCCCTTTCCCTTTCGTTTTATTATTTGAGACAGTTTCGCTGAATAATTCTGGCTGGCTTGAAAGTCGCTGTGTAGATCGGGACAGTCTTGAATTGTTTCCCTCTGCCTCACGCCTCCGGAGTCCTGGGATTAAAGGCCTGTGCTGCCCACCTGGTCCCTGCCCACCCGGCCGTGCGTGCGTGCGGGGGCGGGCGGGAGGGGTTGGGGGGGGAGAAGAAATTTTAAAAATAATTTCAAAGATTAAAAAAAAAATTGCGATTTGTGACATTGCCTCATATCCTCCGTTTGAAATTACAGAAGAAATGAACATCAAATGAGAGAATTTGCGGAGGAAGAAAAGAGATTGGTCCCCCCCACACACAAAAAGTTTTCAAATAACATACTTATTTTCTAAGTAGTTATTTAGATAAAGATTGCTCTCAGAAGGAAAAAGCAAAGCAAACCTCTGCTTTGCAAACATTTGTCTGCTGTGTGCCAGACCCGGCTGCTTCCTGCGCATCAGATGTGGTTTTTTGTAGCTAGAAGTGAAGCCCAGAAAAACTTCCTCTGTCAGTCACCTGCTGGGTTTCCTTTCCAATGCGTGGCTTACTTAGCATTGCCTGAGTGTTACGTGTTACGGGTGGCCTTTTTATCATTTGGGAATTATTGTTCAAGTTTTGTTAAAAATGGACTCAGTGTGAGGTGACGCAGCTGCCCCAGAATCCCCTTCAGCATCTGCCTTTATTAAGTACAATGTCTGGGATACTGTGACCACTCCCTCCCACAGACGGAAATGTGACTTCGTATAACTTAGCCTATGCTCCTCTGCACACGGACGCCAGCCTATTTTCCTCTGCACACTGTTCTGCCTTCTCTCTCTTGATCTATTCTCTTAGGCTGTACTCCAGACCCCCAGACCCCCAGTCCCCCAGACAGATCTTGTAAGCCCCATCTGTCGTCATTCTAGGATTCCTCAAACAGCTTAAAGGCGCGTGGACCTATAAGAACCTCCCAACTCCCAAATTCACATGACAGCCAAAGATGTTTTCAGGCGCTTTAGATTTTTTAAAAAAATTTTTTTAATAAGTTCCTTCATAGAATAGACAAAGTAAATACTGAGAAATATATCAAAAATACAAATTTTTCTGAAAGTGCATAATCATTGAAAATAAGGAGCATCTGAGACACAAAACAAATCATCTTGATGGTTTACATAACCATTCTGTCTTTTCAGCCAAGAAAGCTCTAGCTGTTCAAATGTGAGCTCCACTAAAATAGCGACAATGGGAAGTCCCACGGAGCTTCTGCGCAGCGGCCGACTGTGACTGGGCAGTGCGCTCTTGGCCACGGAAGGTGGCGCTGCTGAGCCTGCGGGGGACGAGCTCTCCCGACCCAACCACCCTGGTTAAAAAGAAACTTGCGACTTCTACAGTGAATTCCCGGGTGTGACTCCTTTCTAGTCCACCGCAAAGGCGGGAAATAAAGCCGGCCCCCGGGGACAAAGCGGCGCCTCCACCCACGCAGCTGCGGGGAGCCGGGAAGGGGGGGGGGAGGAGGAGGCGGAGGATGGTTGCCATGGCGACGAGCCAGCATCTGAAGCGGCTGAAAGGACTCTTTGTTTTGAAGCCAGCTGACGGGTGGTGCGGTTTCTAAGGTGCAGGGGGAGGCGGGTCTCGCCGGAGTCACTCGGGTTGCGCTGCGGGAACCATCGGCTCCCACGCAGGCCTGCCCTCCGATGGCGCCGGACACCTGCTTCCTGTCCTCTCTGCTAGCATCGACTCCGCTAAGGACTGGGCGAGCAGGCTCAGGGAAGCCAAACGGAATCAGTTTGCTGGAAGAAAAACAGAAAGGGACCACCTTACAGAGACAGAGCTGGTCCCTGGGGCGAGTTGAAGGTGTAGAGATTTCGAGTACTCAATGATAAGTATGTATGGTATGGGGTAGCGAGTGTGAGCGCTCGCGCGTGTGTTAGCGTTTCAGGAAGTGGTTGCTTAGGCAGCTGTGAGACTAGCGTCTGGGAAATGAAAACTCTCAGAACAGAGTAGCTTTCAGTTTTGCCATGCGTACTGTGCATTATCTGTAAAGCAAAAGCAAAAGTTTAAACAGGGAACTTTTTTAAAGTGCGTGTGTCTGAATACTCCCCTGTCTCCCTAATGGGATTTGGAACATTTGACAGCATCTGAACCTTTATTTAATACTTGACTGTTTTAAAATGTGCGGACATAAACTAATACCATTAACCTGCAGACAGGTAAAAGTAGTCATAAGACAAAAGAGGAAAACCTGCCGCCCTTCTCATCTTGTAGGATGTGGAAGAAGGTCTCCATCATCTGAGAAGCACATTGCATAATTGAGCCATAAAAGTCTTCTTTCACCAAGGTTCTAAAGATGATTTGTAAACAGGGAAGGTTTTTCTCAAAAGTTTGGGTCCATGGCCTATTGGTATGGGCTTGTGGCCACATCTGTCGGAATATGGCAGAGGAGCCGATACTTTGGATATTTTCATCACAGAAGAAGCAAAGACAGGGATAGAATGGGGGTCTGAGTTCCAAACCCCCCTTCAAAAACATACTCTTAATGGGCTCGATTTCTTCAGCTATCTTTCAACAGCACCAAAGGTGTGTGTGTGTCTGTGTGTGTATGTGAAACCTTTTGGGTTGTATATGGTCAGATATAAACTATAACACCTCTATCTATTGTAAGATCAAAGTAACCATGGGGACCCTAAATTAAGCGGATACAGACATTATATCAAGAGCAGTTTTTCCTCATAAAATGGCGTATCTTCAATGAAACAATTAACTTTTCAAGAACTTAAGGAGAAAGAACTTGAGGTTGGGTGGGTAAGGAGATAGGGAAGGTCTGGGAAGAGTCGGGGGAGGGGGAGCATTGATCGAATGAAAAAAAATAGTAAAAGTAACGATGCATTTTACTATCTGAGTGTAGGCGCACACACATTCGCAACACACATCATGGTCCGAGGACATCGTTCAGGAGTATGGCCATTGTCTCAGGCCACCTCCGTGGATCTGGGAGGGTGGCTCGGGTCCCCAGGGCTGCACAAAGGGACCTCTACCCAGGGAGCCACCTCGGCAGCCCAAATAAGGAACTTTGCATTCCAATGTCACAGACAGACAAAAGGAATTTCCTCGGGGAGGGGGGGGGGCTGTGTGTGTGTGTGTGTGTGTGTGTGGAGGGGACAGAGGGATTGGGTACACCCTGAGGTACAGACACGGATTTAAAATTAGCTCTTGTTTAGTGAATAGTGACTTTGTGTTCCATCTATTTGAACACTTATCTTGTGCCTCATTGAGCGCCACATTAAGAATTTGATGGTGGTAATTTCATCTATACAAAGTTTCCTATTTTACAAGGGAAGAAACAGTTATGCCCTAATTGCCCCAATTTCACACCCTCTTCTGACTTCTGTTTGCTCCTGTATGAACACGATGGAGTCAAGTACCCGTGTACACACACACACACACACACACTCACACACACACACACACACACACACACACACACACACACACACAGGGTTTTCATGTCTGAAAACCCAGACTTTATATAGCCATGCCTCGGACATTGTTTGTCTCACGCCAGAATTGAAACTGGCTTGCAGATGTGACTGCCATGGTTTTCCTTAGCTTTCAAACAGTTGGTGCTGGAGTGAGGGCTCAGTACTTTTTGTCTTGCAGACAACCACAATATTCCCAGCACCTAAATGGTGGCTCGTAACAGCCTGTAACCCCAGTTCTAGGGGCTCTGCTACCCTCTTCCGACTAATGTTTGCTCCTGTATGCACATGATAAAGTCAAGTGCGCACACACACACACACACACACACTAAATGTTTTAAATAAAGGAATTGTGTTGATTCCTCTGGAATGAAGAGAAGGTTGTGCAAATGTGGAGAGTGTGTGTGTTGTCTAGGCTGACAGTGGCCTGTGAGCCCAGGGTAGAAAGGTAGATGTTGAGGGAATTGTACAAGTTACCACCTCCTCTCCTACTCAGCCCAGATCCTCTGTCCAGGACAGAGCAATGGTGGCTGTGCTCCCGCATACCCGGGAAGGGTCTAGTCAGTGTCAGAGGGTATCACCTGCTTCTAAGAGAAGCTGTAGGTGTGCTTGGGCAGCAAGCCAGATGACTTTGAAACTTTGTTTCTTTAATCTGGGAAGGACTCTGGATGCTCCTCCGCCTAGCTAATGGCTGTCTTGTGCTGACTTGTTTAAAGTATCCGTGGAACTGGCCATAGTACAGCATTCTCATGAGGCACAGAGAAGTCTGTGTGATGACGGTGGCACATTAACTCTATACAGTGTCACTCATAAGCTAAGGGAAACGTCCCTTCTGACGACTGATAACGGTGAAATTCTGATTATAGGATTCAGGTGGTCAGTATAGGGGTATCTACATTTCTTTCACATATTTGACAGGTCTGAATTTTTTTCTAATCATATGTTGGGGAAAAATTGGATTATGATCTGAAACCTCCATTTCCTTCAATTTTATGGGAAAAAATATTAAGAGTGGTTAGAATTTTTTGTTTTAAAAACCCATATACTTCCCCCCCACACACACCCCCAAAAGAAACCTCAATTAAGATCACAGAGAGAGTATGAATAATAAAAATACAAGGTGAGGTGTGAGCATTAATTTTTTTGCAACCTACTTTTAATAAGAATTCAACCTCTCCTCTAGTCCACTATCCAGCAGAGGTAGTGAAGGAGAGATAGGGGCCAGTGGACCTGTTTAGCAATGGTTCTTTGTGGGGGTGAGCTCAATCTTCCTGGGCAGCAGTTCGATCCTGTAGCAAACATCAAATATGACTTAGCAGTTGCAGACCAGTCCTCTCGGCAAGCAGACACCAGGCTGCTGTAGTTCAACCTTGAAGACACCACCAGGCTTGCCATCCAGCCAGAGGCAAGGCCGCAGAAGTGATGAGATGCTGCAGGAACCTCACAGCAGCTCTTGGGCGAGTATCTCTCAATGTCGGAGTTATCACAAGTTGGGCTCAACAACGCTACGCTACATAAGGTGAGCCATACAAGCATGACTTTATCGAAGGATAGCGAGGCGGAGCAAACCACACCGGAGCTCAGTGCTCATCTGCTGCTGTCTGTAGGCTCATGTTTACCCTCCATCATCACAGGTCTTTCCACGTGTCTGCTACAGCCAAACATCCTTTCACCTGTGTCTGCTTCAGGGAAACAGTCTTTACCGTGTCTGCTTTTGCAAGACATCCTGTCACCTGTGTGCCCCAGCAAAGCATCATCTGACATCACTCACTTTCCAAAGACCTGAAGTTTCCACTTCAGCGAGACTTCAGAAACTGCCATCACTTCAGTGGTCTCTTCTTGGAGCTTGAAGACACTGTGAGGGAAGTATTTGGACATTCTCTAATAAAATAGTTCCCCGTGTTACTATTGGGTGGTCAGTTGGCCAACGGCCCTAACGCTGACTGCACCTGAGCAGGATGCCGCCTTCCTCCACAGATTTAAGTGTCCGTCGTTGCTCAGTTGATCCTAGGTCTCACATAGCTATCTCTGTGTACTGGCATCTCACAGAAGTCCCTGAAGAGACCCGGACCTCACATAGAGCAGGGCCAGCCCTGCCTCGTTCATTCTTTTATTTTGATTGACAAGTGTCTCTTCATCTCCGCCCATGGCTGCCAACTCCTCAGTGACTTTACTTCGTCCGTGTTTCAGCACACTCGGCTATAAATAGATTTAAAGTGGGAAGTGACTGGAGAACGCTCTGTATTGAGCTTGGGCTGGTTAGTCTTACTGATTATTCTTAGCTTATTAATATTTTTTATATAATATACCCCTGAACTCAAATCCCCACTTCACAAAATGGTAAGGATACAAGGAGCTAAGTAATCATTCACTAGATTGGAGAAAAAAAATTAGAAGAGGAGAAAATAAGAGTTGAAATTGATGCAAATGAATATGAATTGTACAGCCACAGCTATGTGAGAAATTTGAAACTAAAAAGTTTTCTTCATAGGATTCTTTGGAAATAAATCTAAAGATCTTTTCCGAACAACATATAAAATACAAATAGTTGCAAAAACGAAAGTCAGAATGGTCCATTATAACAGAAGAAATTGGAAATATAGTTAAATATTATCCATTAAAATATGACACAATATTATGGGACAAGAACAAGGCAATATGAAAAGAATAACTAGCAATGAGAAAGATTTCCAAGGTTAAGTCTAGGACATTTGCAGAAATGCAAAAACAAATTACAAAACAGAAGAAAACAATAAAACCCAGCTAGATGACAGAGCAGAGCAGACTCTACTATTTTACATCTGGGGATGCTATTGATAACAGAGGGATAAAGCTATAGTTTTCAAGTCTAGTAACAATGGTGGTGTACACCTTCAATCCTAGCATTCAGGAGGCAGACGCAGGTGAATCTCTTAGTTCCAGACCATCCTGGTCTATAGAGTGAGTTCTAGGACAGCTGGGCTACACAGACAAACACTGGCTCTAAAAACAGACAGACATTTTCAAATGGTGAAGGAAAAAGAAATCAGCATCTAAATTGGAAGAAATCCCTGAGTGTCCAGGTCAAAGAATAAAAACATACCCACCAAAAAAGAAGTGTCTACAATCTTCATGGATGTTTGTTTGCTTGGGTTTTGGGGGGAGGGGTTGCTTGGTTTGGGGGGGACTGGTGGTTGGCTTTTTATTGTTGTCTTGAGACTGGGTCTAACGATGTAGCTTTGGATGTCCTCGAACTTGCTGTGCCAACCAGGATTGACTTCATAAGATCCAACTACCTCTGCCCCCCAAGGACTTAAAGGTCTATGTCACCACCCTCAGATTTGCTGGCCTAGAACAGGCCACATAGACCAGGCTGGCCTTGAACTGGTGGAGATCTGCCTGTCTCTGTTCCACGATGTCTGGTATTCGACGGGGATTTCTAAAGGGGTAGGAAGAGGAGAGAGGAAGAAGTGAGCAGATCTCTTGTGTGGGGAAACAGTGAAGAGAAGTCACACAGTGCTACTGAGGGGGAGAGGGTGGTGGGCACAGGGAGACCTGAGCAAACCACGGAACTGATGGGGACCCCAAAACTATATCACACAAGAAAGAAATATTATGGGCATGCTCCCTGGGTCATTATCATGGCTTAACTAATCTTTGTAAACTTAACAATACTATTATCTCTCCAAGCACCTGCAATGGTGCACCCCAGTAAATATTCACTGAATATAAATTAGATGCAAAAGTGTGCTTAGCCTCAGCCATGACCTACAGACACGGGAGAAGACTGGGGAGGCTAGAGCGTTCACCCTTTGCTCGGCATCACTGAAAACCTACCAAGTCAGGAGAAAAGAGGAATCAAGAGAGGATAACACGGCTGGGTTGTAGTTTAGAGGTAGACCAGTTGACTATCATGTACAAGGCCCTAGTTTCATCACCAGTGACACTTGTATAATCTGGCGGAAGCTGAAGAGATGGTTTAGTGGTTAAGAACACTGACTTGCTCTTCCAAAGGTCCTGAGTTCAAATCCCAGCAACCACATGGTGGCTCACAACCATCTGTCTAGCTACAATGTACTCATATACAATAAACAAACAAACAAATCTTTTTTAAAAAAATGTATAATCCCGGATAAAATCCTAAAAGAGATAACAAGTGATTGATTGCCTGGTCTGTGAGGCACAGAGGCTGAGGTCGCATAGAGAATCAGGCTTTGCTTATTTCTATAAAACAAAAGGCATAAGGGTGGGTCTGGAGCTGGCTTCTCTCCACCTCCACCCCTTATTGGCAACAACCAACAGGCTAGCCGAACTAATCAGAGTTAGCTCAATAGAAATAGTGGCTTCCGTGATCTCGAGCGATCTCGTCTGTGGAACTGCCCACTTTCTCCCCTCAGGAAGTTCCTGCTCCCCACGATTGACTCATTTCCCCTCCCTCCCCTCTTCCTCTCCCTTATAAACAAGTACAGCAGCTCAATGCAGCTCTTGTATCATGGAACTGCTGTGTCCGGGCCAAGCATAACTCCCGGTGGAGAAACGTGAGCCCTGCTAGACACGGTGCACTGTCTTAAATGCTGTGGGTCTGAGTCCTTAAGGACACCATCCTGTATGTAGATCAGGCTGGCTTTGAACTTCAGATCCTCCTACTTAAGCCTCCCAAGTAGGTGGGATTCTAGGTCACAGTGCCTGGCCTTTGTGCGGGATGTGGGGGTTGTTTATTTGGTTGGATGGTTTTGTTTATTTGTATTGTTTAATGGCACACTGTATGGCTTCTGTTAAGAATAACACTAGTGTGATAGGGCACAGCAGTGACCCCAGCAAGAGGAGGCGCAGACAGGAGGACGGAGGCTAGAGATCAGCCTGGACTGCAGAGAGAGACCTTGTTTTCAAAAGCCCCAAAGGAATCCAATGAGCTGGGGATGTAGCGTGACGGGATATTGGTTTACTTCACTAGTCGCAGCTACAGAATACCCAACAAACACAACTCAAGGAGGAAAGGACTTGTTCAGGCTCAGGGTTCATCATGGTGAGAAAGTCACAGTGGTGGGAGCCTGGGCAGCTGGTCACACTGCATCCACAGTCATGGCATGGGGCTGCTCCCGTTTCAGGTGGGTTTTATCACTCAATATATGCATTATATATATGTGTGTGTATATATATATATACACACACATATATATAATTTGTGTATGATATATATTATATGTGTGTATAATATATATAGTGTATATATGTATATAATATATAATATATATAATATATAATATATATACATATATGGAAGAAAGTGGGCAGTTCCACAGACAAGGTCACTGGAAGCCACTATTTTTATTGAGCTAACGCAGACTATTTCAGCCAGCCTATTGATTGTTGCTGATAAGGGGTGAAGGTGGGAGAGAAGCCAGCTCCAGACCACCTTCTTTATGTGTGTGTGTGTGTGTTGTGTGTGTGTACTCCTAGAGCTTTCTTTACCAAGCTGCTTTTGCTAGATTTTAAATACTGTCAAGTTGAAAATCAGTATTTTCCATCACACCCAGCAAATATGTAAGATCCTGGGTTCCATTCCTAGTATCATAAAAGCAAATAAACCGATCTAATTTTTCTTTGAAAAACTCGGTGTATCCTGTGCAAAAGAATGATAGCTTTTGTAATGTTTGTGCATACATGTATGTAACAGTAATTAAAGTAAAAGAGGACGTGAATTTGAGAGGGAGGGTGGGGACTCGGGAAGTGGGGAGAGGAGAGAAGGATTGAGGAAACGATGTGATGACATTTTAACTTAAATATTTTATATTTTTAAAATGATTTATTGTGCTTAAAAATTATATCTTTAAAGTTTCAAAACTAAAAATAATTTGAATGGGGAAAAACAGGGAAAATGAATTTTAAATGTGGCAAAAGTATGGGCACCCAAACCATAAATCTCATAGAAGAAAACGTATAAAGTTTAGCAAAGACTTCCTAGCTATGATACCCAAAGCACAGGCTGCTTAAATTAAACTAAAAGGTAAATCGCACAGCAGTCCAATGAATTTCTGTGCATGGAAGGACATAATCAACAGGGTGGGAAGACATGTGGAACAGGAAGAAATATTAATATAACATACATCTGATGAAGGGTTAATATCCAGACTGTAGAGATACTTATACTGAAAAAGGGTCAAAATGGAATAAAACAGTGTGTTTAGAAAATGAGTGACAAGGGGCTGGAGAGACGGTGTGGGGGTCGGTGTGGAGGTCGGTGTGGGGGTGGCGAGCAACAGGCTGTTCTTTCTGGGGATCTAGGGTTGGGTCCCAGCATCCACGTGGTGGCTCGCAAGCTTCTGGAACTGCAGTTCCAGGGACAGTGACCTCTTATGACCTCTGTGGGCACCGGGCGTGCAGGTGGTGCACAGACATCCATGCAGGCAAGCACCGGCACACATACATTAAAATCAACAAATCTAAAGAAAGCCGGTAAGGAACTGGTATACATTTTCTCTAAAGACATACAAAAGACCAGTAAGCCCAAGGGGAAAATGTCAACATTGTAATCCGTGAGCAAGATGAAAGTTGAACTCACAAGGAAATGGCACATCATGCTCACTAGACGGCTGGTACCAAAAGTGACACTGGAGATGCTGGCAATGATGTGGAGAAATGGCTGTCCACGCACACTGCCCAGGATAAGCTAAAACGGTAGACATTACGGAAACAGTATGACCAGAAACAAACGAACAAAACCACACAGAACAGGGACTCGGTTTCTATTGCTCTGATAAAGATGGTGAGGGTCACCTGGAGGCAGGAACTGACCAGAGGCCACGGAAGAGTGCTGCCTACTGGCTGGTTTCTCAAGGCTTGTTTGGGATGCAAATTACTGGAAAGCTGACAAGAAAGAGGAGCTGTTGTGGTGGCGCCTACCTGTAATCCCCCCCACCCCCTCCCCCCGCCCCCTCCCCCGGGGAAGCAGAGGGAGGAGATCAAAAATTCTCAACTGCTACAAAGCAAGCTCTAGGTCATTCCGGGCTACCTGAGAACCAGGCTCAAAGACAAAACAAATGACAAGTTACACGACAAAGTTCAGAGATTAAAAAAAAAAAACCAATTCCTCCAATTATTACCCTTAGGGGAATATTAAATCCATATATGGCACACACACACACACACACACACACACACGAGTACACATACAAGAGCACTCACATGCACACACAAATGATTTCAATACAGTAGAGTTAAATATAGATGTTGCTTTTTATTTTCTGGACAGGGTCTCATTATGTGGTCAAATCTAGCCTTGAACTTGTGACCTACCCAGGTCAGCCTACAGCACTCAATTTAGATATCACTTTAAATGAAAAGTATGTCATTTTTATTTTCATCTGACGTGCAAACTGAAGCACACCGAAGTAAAATTTCAAAGATTTCACTTTTTCACTGTAAGATAGATGATTCCCATTAAAAGGAAAGTATAAGTTGAGAGTTGTCCATAGAGAAAAAGGGAAGGGACAGAAGGGAGGAAACATTGAGAGCTAATGAAAAATACAAGTTAGTACAGTTGGTTTTAGATACCATCCGTTGTTTTTCTGCTTGGAAGATAGAAGAAATTACTAGCTTGCCTGCCTGCCTGCCTGCCTGCCTGCCCGCCCGCCCTCCCTGACCTCAGCTCTTCGCGCTCTCGCTCCCACCTCCCTCCCCTTTCTCCTTCCCTTTCTTCCTCTCTTCTTTTCCCTTCCTTTTTCCCCTCCCTCCTTTACCCTCTCCCTTCCTTCCCCTCCCCCTCCCCCTTTCTCCTCCCTTTCTCCTTCCTTTTCTTCCCCTTTCCTCCTTTCCCCCTTCCTCCCTCCCTCCCTTCCCCCTTTCCTTGTAACCTGCCCTTGAACTCACTGCGTATCTGAGGATAACCTCGAGATCTTCTCAATTCCCCGCTGTGAAGTGTTGGGACTACAAGGTGCCCCACGGTATCCAGTATCATGCTGATGGACCCCGAGCTCAGGGCGCCCTGCGCTAGGCAAGCACTGAGCTAGGTTGCCAGCCGGGCTCCCTGGGTCTCAGTCTCTTCGGGTCTCATCCTCCATCTATTTCTTTCATTAGACTTTTACACTTTCCGCTCCAAAGTCTGCTCGCCGTCGGCTTCTGCGATTCTGAATTATCTGTGATGGAATCTTGAGTGAGGGTTTCTAGATCCCACTGCCAGTGGTTCGTTCTTCCCTAAGGGAAAAAAGAATTACTGAGAAAAGAAATGTCCGGAAACGTTCTAAGTTACTTGCAATAACCAGAGAACAGATATGCGATCACCAGTTAACCGCGGGCTGTGTTAGCTTCCTGGAGCTGAAAGGATATTTGGAAGAGTCAAATCAAGAGACGGGGAGATCGCCACAGCGCTGGGCGTTTCTGTCCTTGAAGGAGCCTATTTACCTCACCGTGGCAAGGATGCAAGGAGAAACGGAGAGAGACTGGGGTCCCTGTCTCCCCTCCAAGGGCAAGTCCCCGATTTATCTTTCCTCCACTATGCTCCGCCTTCTAGAGATTCTATCACCTCCTAGGAGCACCGGGCTAGGGACCAAACCTTCAACCCGTGAGCCTCTGGAGAACATATGACATCCCAACCACTGCGCGACAAACCCAAAAGAACACCCAGGCTTCCTGAACGTGGGCTGGCACCTGATGCAACTCCTGAGTGTGAGCGAACGCTTTGGACTGTTAGCTCTAACCAACCCAGCCGCGGGGACGCCTGACCTGTGTTCCTGTCGCGAACGTTTCCCACTCTGCTGTGGGTAATGACATGGGTTCCTGTGTGTTTACCTTCCTCCGCATTCTGCTTAAAGACGCCTAGGCCTGACCGACTGACTTCCTACTTGTTTGATTGTTCGTGTAGTTTTGAGACAGGCTGGCCTCAAACCTCCTGCCTCAGCATTGCAAGCGCTGGGATACACGTGCCATCACACACAATCTTTATTTTCTGTTCTTCTTGGTGGTGTGGAAGTCATCCTGAGGCAGAGATTCCCCCTCCCTTCCTTCTCCTCCTTCCTTCCTTCCTCCTTCCCTCCCTTCTTTCTTCCTTCCTTTTTCCTTCCCCCTCCCTTTTTTTCCTTCTCCTTCCTTCCTCCTTCCTCCTTTCCCCTTCCTTCCTTTCTCTTCTCCCTTTATTTTTCCTTTCTTCTCCTTGACATCATGACAGCCCCCAGATACCCCATGGTCTCTTTAGATGACAGCCTGCCCTGTCATCTTCGAGTCAGTTTGAGCTCAGGAACAGTGCTGTCCATTCCCCACAACACCCAGACAATTAAACTCAGTAGCTTTTGCAAACTGGTGTGATCTGCAGAAAGTCTCCAGTTAGCCTCAAGGGTACTTTGTGCACAAGTCACCTTTTGTGTATCTAGATGGCACTTCACTCCCCTTAGTGAAGTGGTTCTCAACCCACGGGAAGGTGAAGGGCCTTTTCACGGGGACCCAAGATGATCAGAAAACACAAACATTTACAAGATTCATAACAGTAGCAAAATTACAGTTATGAAGTAGTGACAGAATCACTTTTATGGCTGGGGGGGGGGGGGAGGGAATCACCACAACCTGAGAAACTGTATTAAAGGGTTACAGCATTAGGAAGGTTGAGAACCACTGCCTTAGTGAATCAGACTGTTTGGGATGGTTTTGTTTGCCTATCCGTGGTTTTTATTTGGATTGGTCCAAGAGTGGTAGCAATGGACAGCTGTGGAGGGCTGCTGGAGGCCATGGAGGGGAGTTAGCCACCACTAACTGTGAGGGGCTGCACTTTCCCTGGTGGTGGATGTCTCTTCAAGTGGAATGAAGGGACCTGTAGCTCGCTGATAACAGTTCCAGGACTGCATTCCTTTCTGGTTAGCATCTCTACCGACTTAATAAGTACTTCTGTTTTGGGAAAAACCCTCCCGCAAGACCTGTGGGTTAACATCCTGGTTTTGAACTTCCTGAGATTTTCCGTGTTCAAGAGCATCTTTCTGTTGATTTTGTATGTGAGTAGGATCTTGCCCAACTATAATATTGAACACAATTTAAAGTTTTAGTTTGAAAATTGCATGGTGTCATATAGCCTCCTGTTTTTAAACAACAACAACAAAAATCCTTTCCTGAATGCTTAAAGAATCGTTTTCCTTTTCTTTTACATTCAAGAACTTGTTTCAGAGATTTGTTTCAGAGGAATATTTTTTAAACTGCATCTGGTTCTCCATGTTGTATGTAATTCTACAGATTTAGGGCTTATGTTTCAGATTTAGATGTGTATTTGTAAGATATTTTTGTTAGATAGGGATTGACGGAGGCAAAGCAGGAATGAAATAAAATCAGGCATCTCCAAATGTGGAGTTGTTTCTTAATCAGAATGATGGAAGCCACAGTCTCTCCCTAAAGTGAGACTGTGAGCGTGAGGAGAGGGGGTCAAGGCATGGGATTTTATAGAATGGAAAGGGGGAACTTTGGGGATGGAAAATTCAGTGTGCAAGCCAGTCACCCCACAGTCTGGAAATACCAGCAGGCTGGGTACGTGGCTTCTCCTCACCAGAAGCCTGCACCTGATCTTATCAGTCAAGTCAAGTCACCTTTCCTGATCTGAACATCCCCGTCACCTGAGGCTTTTAGGTCATTAACCCTCCATTCCAGAGACCAGAGACAGATAAGAAAGCAGGGGCGAGGTGTTCGTTAATTGCCCACATCCTGTGGAAGAGGGATGACGGGAGAGGAGGTTGGGTGCTGTCCCCGGGATCAAAGGGGACATAGGATGCTTTGCAGGAATACTTGAACTGCAGCAATGCGTCCTGAGCTCCTAGACTCTAGGACCTGGACAAATGTTTGACAAAAAAGTGTCAGAGGGTTGGAAACAGAGCTCAGTTGTTCTATAAAGATGGAACCTGAGAGGGATGTGGGTCCGTAGTGACTGGTTTCACCCAAGTAAGTTACCAGGGGCAACATGCAGGATCTACAGCACTCGGCAGGAAGGGGACCGGACAAAATGGAAGACAGACGTAAAGAACTTTATCTGGTCTGGGGTGAGAGGCCGAAGGCCCCTGGCAGCCAGAGCTTCTCCAGAGGTCTTCTTGTCAGTGCGTCAGGAACGGATGGAGCTGCTCTGTACGGTGAGAGGCACTAGGATAGCATACAAAAAGAAGGCGAGTCCAATACGGGACACATTTGAAGGACATTATCAATGTAAGCATACGGCTCAATAAAGGGCCTCGGACAATTCACACTCTGAGTGTTAAGAAAGATCACACGAGAAAAACTGTCATGAGTTCCAGCTGTATACAAGCACAACAAAATACGGCCGGCTTCCCGAATCTTACGTCATCCTCGTGCAGAGGCCTTGCTAATCTTCCCCGCATTGTTCCAGTTCTAGTATATGTGCTGCTGAAGGGATGAAAAATATGGCCTGACTCTGGTGACCCCAGGAAATCAGGAGTTTAAAATGCTATCTCGCTTTGTTAAAAAGAAACTAGGTAAAAGGTCACATTCCAGAGCCCGCCCTTTGTTTAGACCTAGCAGAAAGGCCTTGAATAGGTGATCCTGGCCCCATAGGGTAACTGAAAATGGGCTAAGCTTATCTTGCTTCTGTAAACTTATGCCATTACCCCTAAGCAGAAGTTCACGCAGCTGTAGACATTATAGAAAACTAATTGGTTCACTGAGCATGGGCTCCGATAATTTAAACTGATTGGCTCGCATTTCGTGGGCTCTCCATGCTAAGAAATGATTGGTTTGTGATTCGAAGGCTCTGTCGTAAACTTATAAAAGCTGTCGCAATTCGGCACTCGGGGTCCATAATCCTCTGACCCTGTGTGGTGCACGGTGGCTATGGAACCCAGAATTCTGGAAATAAAGAAATCCTCATGCTATTGCATCGAGACCGTTTCTCGCGAGTGATTTGGGTGTCGCCTTCCGGGGTGTGGGGTGCTGGGGAACCCTCGGTTTTTGGGGTCTTACACTGCCAAGATGATCTTTATCTTTTTTTTTTTTTTACTTTTTTTAAAATTTATTTATTTTATTTATTTATTTATTTATTTATTTATTTATTTATTTATTTTTTAGATTTGGTTTTTTTCCAGACAGGGTTTCTCTGTGTAGCCCTGGCTGTCCTGGAACTCACTCTGTAGACCAGGCTGGACTCAAACTCAGAAATCTGCCTGCCTCTGCCTCCCAGAGTGCTGAGATTACAGGTGTGTGCCACCACCGCCCAGCTAATTTTACTTTTATTATGAACAAAATGAAGTTTGGCCAAGTTGAGAGCCTTAGTTTAAATGAGCACTGACTTATGAGATAGGAAGACTTCTAGGTTCTCCTTAGAAGCCAACAACAGTACCTTGTAAAAACTGTGTCAACATTAAAACAAAACATCAAAAATTACCAAAAGGGGGCTGGAGAGATGGCTCAGCTGGTAAGAGCACTGACTGCTGCTCTTCCCGAGGCCCTGAGTTCAATTCTCAGCAACCACATGGTGGCTCACAACCATTGTAATGGGATCCAATGCCCTCTTCTGATGTGTCTGAAGACAGCAACAGTGTACTCACATATATAATATAAATCTTTTTATAAAAAAATTACCAAAAAGATCCTCACGTTGGAAATTGGATAGGTTTTCCTTAGTCTAATATAAAAGAGATGTGGTGGTCCCCCAGGGGACTCAGTGGGACCCTGAAGTTTTATGGTTGCCAGAATTTTGCTTGTGCTATATGGTGCCATCAATGGTGGTGAAATCGCATGGCATTAGCAAAAAAAAAAAATTATTATTGGCAAAAAAAAATTATCATTACCAAAAAAGGCTGTCAGATCACATAGTTGTGATATCCTGATGAGGTCCCCCAGTTTTCTGCCAAAGATGAGCTCAGCCCTGTGGTGGTGATCTTGTCATCCCCCATGGGTCACTACCAGACCCTGAGGAATGCTTCATTTTGAAGATTGAATGTGGATTGTTACAGCCTTTTCTTTAAAAGGATGCTTTTCTTAGGCAGGCTAGTGTGGCTGTAGGAGATGGTTGGTACCTATGGCCGAGGCAGCTAGGCTTAAAATAGGAACAAAGAGCCAGGGGAAGGGATTGCATGGTCTCAGCTCAAGGAACCTGAGCATTGTAAAAGAAGCCGATACAGAAACTAGAATCACAGCGCAGGTTTCTTTCAGAGTTGCATAAGATCAACTTCCAAGGAATGTCACCGGCCCAGTTCCAGGATGAGGCAGGAAATGGGCTGCTTGGCTCTCTTTTTCTCAGAGTCAGAGGGCTAGCCTGAGTCAGGCCACGTAGAAATAAAAATGGGCGTCTCCAGAAGGAGAATTATTCTTTGATCAGAATAGCGGAAAGCCATAGTCTCTCCCCGGAAGTGAGAGTGCGCACACGTGGTGTGTGTGTGGTGGGGGAGGGGGGTCTTGGAATTTTTTGAGGATAGAAAAGGGGGAAATTCTGGGAATGCAAGAGTTAATCTGCCGGTCAGTTCTCTTTAGTCTCAAAGTGGCAGTCACCTGGGGCTTTGGTATGTGACTCTCCCTATCAGGTGTTACCAGGCAAGGCAACTTTCCAGAGCATCTCAGCCCCTTAGGCTAGCCTGCTCTACATAATGAGATCCTATCTCAGAAACTGACAGAATAACACTATAACACTATTCTTATGTGGACACAGCTACACAGGTTCAGAGATGAGAACAGGAGAGTGTTGGGCCTGGGGCAGATAGATCAGTGGTAGACTGCACGCTTAGCTGTCAGAACCAGGAAGCAACCCAGGCTCAAAACTGGTTACAGAAGTAGTGAAAAGAATAAGAATCAGAATAAACTACCACCAATAAGAAACAATAAAGAGCAGGAGATAATCACAGCAAATGCAGACGAATAAGACTAGAGCAAAGGAGGAATGGAGAATCTAAATGATTTGGATGGCAGATAATTATGTTCAAAGAACCCATCAAACAGAAGAAGTTACAGAAAAACTGAAAGTCTTGGCCCAAATGTCACAAGAATGGCCTCTAACCTGGTTGTTAATGTTGTTTCCCTCAGAAGCCTTCTGAGCAGGGCCTCTGCAGCCCACGTCACCCTCAGCACCATGGTCTTTTATGCTCCTACTAGGATGGCCCACTAAGCCCTGCTTAGAGTATTCAACGGCTTTCCTAGTCCAGAGTACGAAATTCTTCCACATTCTTCAATAAAAATAGCGCGGCCATGTCCGTCACAGCAATGCCCAACATGTGATACCAACTTTTATCTTAGTTACTCTTCTATTGCCATGGTGAAACACCATGACCAAGGCAACTCATAAAATAAAAGATTTAATTCTGGGCTTAACTGTGGTTGCAGATTCTCAGAGTCCATGACTGTCATGGTAGGGAGTACAGCAGGAGATGGGCAGGCAGGTGGGAGGGCGGGAGAGCATGGCGCTGAAACAGTAGTTGAGAGCTTACAAGTTGGGTCAATCATGAGGCAGAGTGATGCAGCGAACTGGAAATGGCATGAACTTTTGAAACTTCAAAGCCCACCCCCAGTGACACACCTCCTTCAACAAGACCACACCTCCAAATCCTTCCCAAATAGTTCTACCAACTGGGAGCCAAGCATTTAAATGGATGAGTATGAGGGGGCCATTATCTTTCAAACAACACTACAAGGCCTATGTAAGATTAACTTTCAACCCTTTAAAAAAATTGTCAGCTGGGCAGTGGTTTAATCCCAGCACTTGGGAGGCAGAAGCAGACAGATTTCAGAGTTCGAGGCCAGCCTGGCCTACAGAGTGAGTTCCAGGACAGCAGGGTTATACAGAGAAACCCTGTCTTGAAAAACCAAAAGAAAAAGAAAAAATGTCATTAAAAGCCCAACTTCAAGGCTTATAAAGGCATCTCCTAGCATGCATCTACCTGAGAATCTACACCTCCTGGTAAGCTACAGGGTTTATTATATTAGTGTGTTCTCTAATAGCACAATCTGTGATGAATAGCACAACCAAAAGCAGCTTAGTGAGGAAAGTGTGGATTGGATATCATGCCTCAGTCATTGTTTATCACTGAGGGAAGCCAAGACAGGAACTTTATCAGGGCAAGGACCTTGAGTCAGCACCGGGCGCAGAAGCCATGGAGAACACAGTTTACTAGCTCACTCTTCTTGGCGTACTCAGCTTGGCGTTTCATACAACCCAGAATCACAAGGATCTGGGTTCCCCTACATCAATCACTAATCAAGAAACTGCCCCATCATAGGCTTATCTCCACGACAAACGTAGTAGGGACACACATTTTCTCAACTGAGGTTCCGTCTTTTCTGCATGACTTAACCTTGGGTCAGGTTGACAAAAACTAACCAACTCAGGCAGGTAAAATACGAAAACCCTGAAAAACAAAGAAATCATGAAAGTAAGTAAAAGAATATTGATACAACAGCACTACAACAGCACTACTTTTTTTTTGTAAGATAAACAAAGTATAAAAATAAATGAACTGTGACATCAAGTGTTAGCAAATGTTAAAAATGTGTGAAGTTATAGAGATTTTTCAGCAATAACATTTACCAGCCTCGAATAGCATGTTTTAACCATAAGATGTTTTCTGCAAGCCTGATAGCAACCACAAGTCAGAGCTGTAATAGATTCACTGAAAAAATAAAGTAAGAAGACGGCATAGCATCAAGCACTCTGCTATAGAGCAGCCTGGCCACAAAGCAAAGCCAAGGGAGAGAGAGAATCCCAATGAGAACCAATAACAATACCACCTTCTCTGTCAGTAATCACCTGGAAAGAAAATGTAGTGTAAAGACCTGAAGACCTGACATGATACAGCCCCAATAACACTTTACATGTAAGGTTTTCCACAGCTGAAATAGAAGGATAGAAAAAAATTCAATACAATGGGGTGTGCAGAAACACACCCTTGAATCACAGAACCTGAGAGGGAGAGGTGGAGAAATCACTAATAGCCTGAGCTACCGGGATGTTTCAGGCCATCCAGGGATACATAGTATCTGTCAAAAAAAAAAAAATCCCACAGAAAGTAAATAGAACAGACAGCACATGTACTACAAGTCTTCTTACTTTTCTATTGTAGGGACAAAACACCACAACCAAGGCAACTTATAAAAGAAAGCATTTATGTGATCTGCTGATTTGAATATGCTTGGCCCAGGGAGTGGCACTATTTGGAGGTGTGGCCTTGTTGTAGGAAATGTGTCACTGTGGGTGGGCTTTGAGAGCTTCCTCTTAGCTGACTGAGGATGCTGGTCTTCCCCTGTTGTTCTTCGGAACAAGATGCAGAACTCTCAGCTCCTCCAGCACAACGCCTGCCTGGATGCTGCCATGCTTCCTGCCTTGATGATAATGGACTGAAGCTCTGAACCTGTAATGTAAGCCAGCCCCAACTAAATGTTGTCCTTATAAGAGTTGCCTTGGTCATGGTGTCGCTTCACAGCCATGGAAACCCTGCCTAAGACACTTGGGCTTGTGGTTTCTGGAGGTGAGAATAGATGAATACAGAGTAAAGAGTTGGCGGCAGAAATAGTTAAATACTCAAGTCCCGATCAACAAAAAGGAGGTTGAGAGCAGGCACAATAGAAATGACACGACTCTTGTGAAACCTCAAAGTCAACCCCAAGCGACACACCTCCTCCAATAAGGCTGGTCCCCCATGCCAACTGATGATGAAGTACTCAAGCACCTGAGTCTATGGGGGCCAGTCTCTTTCAAACCACCACATCACAACAACTAAAATCCTCTCTAATTCAGAAAAGGCAAAGATAGATCCTTGTTCAATGACAAGAGATCAACTGAACAAAATTGTACTACCTATAGATACATATAGAGTTAAAAATGTAACTGCCAATGAATCTAAAGGAGGAGGCAGATTACAACACAAATTTGTGGAGGGTTTGAATGATCCCAAATAATGCAAAAGATTTATTTGGCCTGAGACAGATCAGAAACCAGAACTCACCCAATAGCAGCAGACTCAGTTGAACAGCTACATTTTCAGTTGAATTCTTGTTTTGTTTTTCCTAAAGAATAAAAGTCATTCTGTGTTCTCTTCTAGCTTAGAGAGTTAGCCTGGCCCTAACCTACACTCACCATACCCAACACCCAGGCCTAAGCCAGGTCTCACGTTTGTGCACTGGCATAGCCTGAAGAGTCACTGGAATCTTGCCTACCCTAGATATCTCCAACACTCAGGCATAGCCTCATGCAACACTCACACAGCCTGCATGCTGGCCTAGCCTTGTGTGTGCTGGAGACCCTGGCCTGCTCACACCATTCCCACACTCTCAGGTGTGACCCAGGTGGCACAGCTGGCGCCAGCCCAAGCAGGTCGGGGCATTTGTCTCATTCTCATATTTCCTTGGTTACCACTGAATTGGAATACCATGCTTTTCCAATCCAGAATCAACATGGAGTATCTGAAGGATTGACCTAATAGCGCTTTATAATTGTTTCAAAACTGACCAAACATGGACAACAAAAACAAAGTCCATGAGCCTAGGTCTCATTGCAAAAACACAGTGTGAAAGGCCAAGATAGTGCAGCCCTTCTCTCAACAACCCACTGGTCCTATAGAAATGGTCTACAGTGAGGACTAACTAGATGAACCCCACAGGATGCAGAACTGTAAACGATCATAAACACTATCAAAGGATTCCAGCAGTGTAAAGGAGGCACAAACAGGTCAATGAACTTAAAGAGACAAATGTTGAAAACACAAACATACAACTGAATGAAATAATGACAGTTCAAAATTTGAAATTTGAATTCAGGAAATATATAGAAATATTGAAGAGAATTCTTGCAGAAATAAAGATAGAAATGAAAAACTCAATATTGGGGCTGGAAAGATGGCTCAGTGGTTAAGAGCACTAACTGCTCTGTTGATGGTCCTGAGTTCAAATCCCAGCACCCACATGGTGGCTCACAGCCATCTGTAATGAGATCTGACCCCCTCTTCTGGAGCGTCTGAAGACAGTTACAGTGTACTTACATATCATAAATAAATAAATCTTAAAAAAATCTCAATATCCCAATGTGCTGGTTAGTTTTTTGTCAACTTGGGTAAAGGGAACGTCAATTGAAGAAAAATATCCCCATAAAATTGGCCTAAAGGCTAGTGTGTGGAGTATTTTCTTGATTAATGACTAATGTGGCAGGGCCCAGCCCACTATGGGTGGTGTCATCCCTATGCAGGTCATCTAAAAAAGCAAGCTGAGCAAGCCAGTAAGAAGCATCCCTGCATGGTTTTGGCTTCAGTTCTTGCCTGACTTTCCTCAATGAAGAATCTGACACAGAAGTGTAAGCCAAGTCATTTCGTTCTTTGCTCAAATTGGTTTGGTCAGTGTTTATCACAACAACTTGGACACCTGGTTAGAAAATGCAGGCAAAGTCTTCCAAGTAGAACGAATCCCAGTAGAGTGGAAGAGAGACAAAATACCAGAACCTGAAGGTGAAATAGGGACCACGGAAGCAAAGAATACAAGAAAATTAAAACACAAAGAAGGAACATTCAGGGAATGTGGGAAAAATACCAAATCCTTGAATAATAGACATAGATGAAGGAGAACAATCCCAAGTCTATGGCATTGTCCCGATCTTCAAATGGATTATAAGAGATCTTCCCAAACTAAAGACATACCTATAGAGATACACAAAGCACACAGAACATCAAAGGAACAGGAAAAAAATCACTCTCCATTCATATTATTCTTAAAACACTAAATATACACAAGAGAAGGGTACTGACAGTTGAAGAGAAAAAAAAATCACAAGGCATGTATAAAAGAAACCCTTTAGAATCACAGCTGATTTTTTTCCACCGGAAACTTGAAAATCCAGTAGAACCTGGAGCAACGCTCTTAAAGTTCCAAAAGACCCAACGTAGGCTACAGAGCCCACCAAAACCACCCACTGTCGTTAAAGGAGAAAGAAACATTTTCCACGATACAAATGGGCTACGAGAGTTCACGTCCCCTAAAGCAGCCCACAGAGACGCTGGAATCAGTGCTTCCCACTGAGGAGCAGAGACGCACAGCCAAGAAACGAGGGAGAGAACAAACGAAGCTGTGTTTACTAAAACCTGAAACAGGATTAAGAACAAACCCAGCGAAACAATCACAGATATAAATAGAAAGGTGGACACTGGTGATATGGGGACAATGACATACAAACATTGTCTTGGTAAGGACCTGGCGTAGTGGAAGGCCTTAAAATGGCCTCCTGAATAGACTCAGTTTTGCCTCAGAACCCCCTGCTGTCCTCTACCCATCTCAGAAGGTGTCTAGCCTGGAAGTGAAGTCAGTGTGAAGTCAGTTTGTATATAGGAAGGTTACTGACTTTTGTGTGTTGATTTTGTATTCTGCTACTCTGATAAAAGTTTATCAGCCATAGAAGTTTCCTGATGGATTTTTGTTTTGTTTTAGGGTGTTTTATGTATCAGATCATATCATCAGCAAATAAAGATCCTGTGACTTCTTCCTTTCCTATTTATAGCCCCTTGATCTCTGTCCACTTTCACTGACCTGGGCAGATCTTGTTTGCTGGACCTGGGATCTGACTGAGGGTCTGTCAGAGTCGGGTGGACTAGAGTGTAATATAGTAGATGGCCCCCAGTGTCAGTGTGCTTTTATACACAAATGTAAATACGAAAGCAGTGATCTGAGGGAGGTCATTTGACTTCAGAAAAAACATGAAAATAAAAGCCAGTGTTGCACATACTAAATACTGACTGGGTAGCCTTTTCCCAGAACTTTCTCAAGATAGACCAATTCAAACACAATTGCCTTGTCTTAGTTGGGGTTTCTTCTTGCTGCGAAGAGACATCATGACTGTGAGAACTCTTATAAAGGAGAACATTTAACTGAGACTGGCTTACAGTTTCAGAGGTTTAGTCCATTATCATCACAGCAGGAAGAGTGGCCGTGGGCAGGAAGGGGTGGTGCTGGTGAAGGAGCTGGGAGTTCTACATATGGGTCAGCAGGCAGCAGGAAATGGAGGAAACACTAGGCCTCGCTTGAGCAAATAAGACCTCAAAGCTTGCCTCCACAGTGACAAAGTTCCTCCATGAACGAACGTCACACCTCCCACCTCCTAATAGTGTCACCCCCATGGGAATTCAAACACCACGGGTCTGTGAGGGCCCTGCCTACTGAAAACAACACACTCTAGAAGTTACATCTGGGAAGTCACAAAAACAAGGTAGCCATATCCGGATTCAGGGCACACTGACAAGATAGGGTTCCATTAGCTATGATTTGACATCCAACAATAACAGACATGTCTTATAAATTTAATGTAAATGGTGGTCACAGGAGGCCTGAAATCACTTCCAAGAACAATCCAGGGAACAAAATGCGCCAGAGGTGAAGGCCCTCCTCTGCCTTCCATCCTCGAGCCTCTCTCACAGGTCCCCAAGGCACTGCTCACCAGACTCTGTTGGCTTATTGTTCTAGCTAAGATTTCAAGCACTTTACCGAAAAGGTCTGGGGAGAGTGGACATCCTTGTCTTATTCCTGATTTTACTGGAGATGCGTTGAGTTTCTTCTCTATTTAGGTTGAGGTTGGCTGTGGATTTGTTGTAATAAATAGCCTTTATTATGTTTGATGTATGTCCCTAGTGCCCCTAGTCTCTCTAGGACTTTTATCATAAAGGGATGTTAAACTTTGTCAAATGCTGTTTCTGAATCGATGGGATTATGGTCTTGTGGGTTTTCAGGTCTTTCAGCCTGTTTTTATGTGTTTATATGTTTATTGATTATGTATGTTGAACCAGCCTTGCATCTCTGGGGTGAAGTTACTTGATCATGGTGAATGATTTTTTTTAAATCTTTTTTTTGTAAGTAATTTATTTTTGTAAGTAATATCTTTGAATCTACATTTCAAAAGGATATTCATTTGTAATTTTCTTTTGTTGTTTGGGTCTTTGCATGGTTTAGATGTCAGGGAAATTGTGGCCTCAGAAAAAGAATGAAAAAATGTTCCAATTTGAGTAGAATTGGTGTTATATCTTTGAATGTCTGGTAGAATTCTTCCCTGAATCGATTTTGCCATGGGGGGGGGTTCTCCTTTTTTGGGAGGAGGGGTGAGAAATTTAATTATTGCTTATATTTTACCATATTAGTCTGTTTAAATTGCTTTTTTTTTTTTTTTTTTTTTGGTTTTTCGAGACAGGGTTTCTCTGTGTAGCCCTGGCTGTCCTGGAACTCACTCTGTAGACCAGGCTGGCCTCGAACTCAGAAATCCACCTGCCTCTGCCTCCTAAGTGCTGGGATTAAAGGTGTGTACCACTACTGCCCGGCGATCTTGATTAACTTTAGTAGGTTGTACATATCAAGACATTCAACCATTTCTTCTAGGTTTCCCAGTTTGGTAGGGCACAGATTTAAAGTATGTCTACATTATTCTCTGGATTTTGTGACGTTACTTTTCATCTCTAATTTTATTCATTTGGATCTTCTCTCTCAGTTAACTTGGGGATTAATCAATATTAGTCATTTCCTTAAAGAACCAACTCTTCACTGTTTCTATGTTTTATTATTTTTATATCTATTTTATTGATTTCAGCCCTGAGTTAGACTGTTTCTTGCTTTCTGTTCTTTTGTTCTAGAACTCTCAGGTACACTGCTAATTTGCTAATATGATACTCTCCAGTTGTTTTTATGTAGGCACTTAGTGCTGCGAGCTTCACTCTTGGGACTGCCTTCATAGTGCCTCACAGGCCTAGCTATGCTATGTTTTCATTTTCATACAATTCTAAAAAGGCTTTAATTTCTGTCTTGACTCAATTTTTAATGCTTAGAGAGTTTCCATGAGTTTGTACACTTCCTGTGGTTACTGCTGTTGTTGATACCCAACTTGAATCCCGGGTGGTCAGATAGGATGCAGAATGTTATTTCAATTTTTAAATTTATGTCAAGAATTGCTTTGTGTCCAATTATATACTCAATTTTAGAGGAAATTCCATGAGGTGCTGAGAAGGAAGTACATTTTTTAATGCTTGGGTGAACTGTTCCATAAATATCTGCTGGGTCTGTTTGGTTCATGGTGTTATTTAACTCCAGCATATTTCTCTTTGGTTTTGACCTGTCCATTGGTGAGAGTGGGGTATTGTCCTCCCACACTATCATTGTACAGGGTCAATATATAATTTTAGCTGCCATAAGCAGTTACTTTTATGAACTTGGATTTTCTTCTGTTTGGTGCATAAATGTTCCTCTGGGTGGATTTTTTCTGTTTTGAGTATGTGGTGTCCTTCCCAATCTCCTCCAATTAATTTTGAGTTTGTCAGATATTAAATGACTACACTTTCTTCTTGGGTCCATTTACTTAGATTATATTTCCCCACACTTTTACCTTGAGTTGATGTGTATCATGGTGAGGTGTGTTTCTTGGGTGCAGTACAGAGATGGACCCTGTTTTAATATGCTATGTTGACCTTTTTATTAGGGAATTAAGACCACTGGTATTGAAAGTTACCAACAAGCAGTTTTTTATTAGTTACTTTGTTGTTATGGTGTGGGTCCCCTCCCCCTTTCATTTATGATTCTTGAATTATTATTCTTTGTATTTTCTTAGATGTAGCTAATCTCGTCAGACTAAAGAATTCCTCTTAGTGCCTTTAGAGCTGAATTGATAAATATTGCTAAAATTTGGTTTTCTTGTGGGATGCTTTTCTTTCTCATGCATTGTGATTGATAGTTTTGCTGAGTATAGGAGTCTGGGCTGGCATATTCCACCCCTCCAAGTTTGTAGCTCATCCATCCATGTCCTTCCTCTCCTCTGAGAAGTCAGGTGTTTTTCTGGTAGGTCTGCTTTTATATGTTACTTGGGTTTTGTCTTAGTTAGGGTTTGGTTGCTGTGAAGAGACACCATGACCAAAGCAACTCTTTTTGTTTTGTTTTTTGTTTTTTGAATTTTTTTGATTTGTTTATTTAATTCATGTGAGTACACTGTAGCTGTCTCCAGGCACACCAGAGAGGGCAGCAGATCTCATTACAGATGGTTGTGAGCCACCATGTGGTTGATGGGAATTGAACTCAGGACCTCTGGAAGAGCAATAGGTGCTCTTAACAGCTGAGCCATCTCTCCAACAGCCCCCTTTTCTTATTCTTATAATTTATAGGTTTCATCTTTTTGTAGTGTCCCAGATTTACTGGATGCTTTGTGCCTATATTCTTATTTCTTAGATTTGGCATTTTCTTTGACTGAGATATCCATTCTTCCTACATTGTCGTCAACACCTGATATTCTCTCTTCATGTCTTGTAATTTTGTTGGTGAGTCTTACCTCTGAGCTTTTTTTGTGGGGGGGGGGGGCTTGGCTTCCTAAATTTTTCATTTCCAGTTTTATTTCAGTTTGGACTTTTCTTTAGCAACTCCATTTCTACTTTCGGGTCTTGAATTGCTTTTATTATCACAGTTCACTATTTCTGTTTTCTCAGACTTTATTAAGGAATTTCTTAGTAAGGGTTTGTATTCCTGCACAAAACTTCATGACCAAGAAGCAAGTTGAGGAGGAAAGGGTTTATTCAGCTTACACGTTCACATTACTGTAAAGGAAGTCAGGACAGAACTCACACAGGACAGGAACTTGGAGGCCGGAACTGATGCAGAGGCCATGGAGGAGTGCTGCTTACTAGATTGCTTCCCCTGGCTTGCTCAGCTTGCTTTGTTATAGAACCCAGGACTACCAGCCCAGGGATGGCTCCAGCCACAATGGGCTGGGCCCTTCTACCCTTAATCATTAATTGAGAAAATGCCTTACAGTTGGATCTCATGGAGGCATTTCTTCAAGGGAGGCTCCTTTCTTTGTCATAATTCCAGCCTGTGTCAAGTTGGCAAACAAAACTAGCCAGTACAGAAATTTTTTTCATATCCTCCTTATGGTCCTTGATCATATTCACAGCTGCTTTTTGAAGTCTTTACCTTGTGCTTCAGGTGTGTTGCTTTTATCAGGTCCTACTGTAATAGGGTTACTCAGTTTTGTGCCTGGGTTGTTTTAGATTTACTATGTCATCTGCCTGGTGAAGGCTCACCATCTTGGTTATTCCTGTTTGTGCTTCTGTGCTGTTGTCCAGGCATTTGGAATTATGGTGACTGGGGTGATGCTAGGTGTTGCTTTCTGGCTGGTCCAGCCATTGTTGGGTATGTGTTCCGTTCCTTGGTTTCTGCTATCCTCTCTGGATCTTAGGAAACTGTGATGGCTGTGGGTTCTTATTAGGGGATGCTTCTCAGGTGTGTGGTAGAAAAGAATAGAGACAGCTAGGAGAGAATGCTGAGAGGGGCTGTGGGAAACAGGTAGGGAATCCTGTCCACACCAAGAGATAACATTCCTGGGGAGTGGGAGGTGTGATGGGAGGAGAGGCTCTTGCAAGGAGGCTGCAGTAAGACAGAGACTGTATCTGGAGAGACAGGAATGAAAGAGCAAAGGGAACCCTGGGTCTGAATCAAGAGTTGGGGTTGCCAGTGAGTGGAATAGAAGGGGCATCTGAAAACAGGCTGCTAAAGCCAGAGTGTGAGAATGAGGAGTTCTGAATAGAGGAGGGGAAGGACAGTGGAAATCAGCTACCTGAGTTCCAGCCAGGTGTGGCCACCTGGTGTCCCAGGGAAAGATTATTTCTAGGTATCAGCAACTGACAGGAAGGGACTTGGAGGGAGGGATGTGAGGGCCCTGGGTAAGAGCTAAGCTAAGTCTTCCCTAAGAGATGAGGTCTCCAGGGAAATTGAGAGGGTCTTTAAACAAGCACAGGCTACATAACAAAATCCTATCTAAAAATTACAAATAAATAAACAAATGAATAAAAACAAAAATGTAAAAAGAAATGCTTAAAACAGGGAAAATTCTCTCTCTCTCTTTGTCTCTCTCTCTCTTTCTCTCTCTCTCTCTCTGTATCTGTATTATTTGTATCTCTCTGTATTTGTATCTGAATCTCAATCTCCATCTGTATCTGTATCTCTATCTGTATCTAACTGTATCTGTATCCAACTGTATCTGTACCTATATCCCTATCTCTCTCTGTATCTGTATCTCTGGCTCCATCTGTATCTCTATCTGTATCTATCTGTATCTGTATCTATATCTCCATCTCCATCTGTATCTGTATCTCTATCTCTCTGTATCTGTATCTCTGTCTTTATCTATCTGTATCCATCTGTATCCCTATCTCTATCCCTATCTCTATCTGTATCTCCATCTGTATCTGTATCTCTATCTCTATGAAGCAGATGTTTTGCTGCAGCAGACCCATGAAAGGACATGTGATGTTTGGAGAGAGTATAAGTTGGACCTAACAGAGAGCAACAATGCACTTGCTTAGCTAGCACTGCAAATGCTTCTTCATTCTCAGGTCTTCACTTGAGAGAGGTGTGGCAGAGAGCTTCTCCTGGCATTCCAGCTGGTTCTGGTTGCTCCCGCTGACTTGTGCTGGATTCAGTGGAGGCCTGGCTGTTTCTACTGGATTGTTCTGCAGCTGCTGATTCGTGTTTGGTGACACTATTTGAAGCTTGAGCTTGTGCACACACACACACACAAACACACACACACACACACACATTATTCAGCTGCTGGTATCCTGACAACAGAGATTATAATTGCCTCAAAGAACTACTTGTAAACAGGTCCACATCCCCTTGTCCCATGTACTATCTTTTCTCCCGTACCTTTGGACAGTGGGCCAGAAGGGGGAGGGTTAAATTGTTTGAGAACCCTTATTAAAGTAGGTTTTTTGTTTGTTTGTTTGTTTGTTTGTTTTGTTTTTTGGATTTGGTTTTTTCGAGACAGGGTTTCTCTGTATAGCCCTGGCTGTCCTGGAACTCACTCTGTAGACCAGGCTGGCCTCGAACTCAGAAATCCGCCTGCCTCTGCCTCCCAGAGTGCTGGGATTACAGGCGTGCACCACCACCGCCCAGCTTAAAGTAGGTTTTGAAAAATCTAAATCTACACACATCCATTAATTAATTTAAAATATTTAAAAATAAAGTAACCTCATAATTAATTGTGGACATGTAAATTAATAAATACAACAGGCACAGTACTTAAGAGTTAACACAGAGTATTTACTGTATAACAGTTTTTGATGCTGTTATTATACCAACGGCAGGTTTGTAAAATGGTTCTCTAGGACAGGAGTTCTCGACCTCCCTAATGCTACAACCCCTTAACTCAGTTCCTTATGTTGTGGCGATCCCATCTGTAAGATTATTTTCATTGCTACTTCGTAACTGCAATATTGCTGCTGCCCTTAATCATAATGTAAATATATGTGGATGGCTTTAGGTGACCCCTGAGAAAGGGTTATTTGACCCCCAAAGGGGTTGTGACCTGGGGTTAAGAACTGCTGCTCTATGATGACAGGGTGCATGGGCATTGCTCCACTGACAGACATCAAATTGTACCCAGAAGTGAAGTTGGTATTGTAAAAGGCCCACATGGTGCATGGGCCTTTGGACTGTCTTGTGGGAAGAGGGTGGAAGAGTTCAGCAGTTTGGGTTAAAAATACCCTTGAATGCTGGGGGGCAAAGGTTCATAGGTCATTCTGGTGGAAGCTTAAATATAAAAACTACTGAGATAAATATAGGCTCTGGGGGTCTGGCTTGTGAAGTTTCTGATAGGAACAAATACTTTAACAGGAACTGTGATGGGGGATATTCACCTTTCCCCTGAGACACACACACACATACAGACCCACACAGACCCACACAGACACACAGACACAGACACACACACGCACACGCGCACGCACACGCGCGCGCACACACACACACACACACCACTGCAAAGTAGATGAGCAAAGTATTCCTGAGAGCAACATCCTACTCTTCAGAAATTCCATACTGTGATGCTCCAAATTCTTTTAAAGGAGAAAACCCTAAACTGAAGGAGGCATTTCTTGAGGGCCAGCACCCAGGAGCTAATACAGCTGTGGTCCACAGATGTTCCCATCTGTTTAGGACAGGCTCTTTTCCCCTTGGGAAAAGCTTCCCTGTTCTTTTGGTTTTGAAGTTATAGAGAATGCAAGGCTGAGGGGCTCGTGGACATCACGATAGAGATAGATTCTGGTGTGCTGGATAGATTTTGTCAACTGGACACAAGCTAAAGCTACTTGAGAGGAGGAAACCTCCAAGAAAATGCCTCCATGAGATCAGGCTGCAGCCACGCTTGTAGGGCATTTCCTTCCAATTGATTGGGGAGGGTCCAGCCAACTGTGGGCGGCGCCATCCCTGGGCTGGTGGAGCTGGGTTCTGTTGGAAAGCAGGCTGAGCAAGCCTTGAGGAACAAGCTGGTTGGCAGAACCCTGTCCCTGGCCTCTGCCTCCGGGTTTCTGCCCTCTTTGAGTTCCTGTTCTGACTTCCTGTGATGGTAAACAGCGATGTGGAAGTGAAAGCGAAATAAACCCTTTCCTCTCCTTTTGCTTTGGTCATGGTGTTTTGTCACAGCAATAGAAACCCTAACTAAGGAGCCCGAGGTCAGGTGATGTGGGGTGGGGTAGGGCAGGGCAGGGCGGGGCGGGTGGGGTAGGATAGAGTCCCTGCAGAGAAGCCTTGGTTACAATGGAGATGCCAGATCCATGGGAGGCTGAGGGTTGCAGAAAGTACCAAGCAGAGCCATCCCAGGAGGGAATTTCTGCGTGCTTAAGGCAGCAGACCTGAAGGAGTCAGGGGACCAAGTCTTTTGGAGCCAGTTGATTTCATTACGACTCCAGATCCTGGCCATGAGCTTGAAAGAATTGATATTTTCCCTGTTGGATGTCAACTTGGTTTGCTGTGATGGTTCCCTGCTTCTTCAAATTTGAAATAGGAATGTTTATTCTGTGATGTTATATGTTGGAAGTACGTTTTTGAAAGAAACAAAGATTTCTTTTTTTATTTTATGTGCATGGGTGTATATCTGTGCACCATGCCCATTCGGGCCTCTGAAGAGGCCAGAAAAGGGTGTCAAAACTCCCTAGACCTGTTACAAATGGTTGTTAGCCACCATTTCACCTGGGAACCAAATTCAGGTCCTGTGCAAGAATAGCAAGTGCTCTGAACTCTTGTATTTAATATTTATATTATTTATATTTATATTTTTTTCATTTATTAATTCACTTTACATCCTGACTCTGCCCCCCCTTCCTGTCTCTCCATAATCCCCCTCCCAACTCCTCCTCCCCTGCTCCCCTGAGAGGGTGGAGATCCCCCACTGGGTATCCCCCACCCTGGCACATGAAGTCTCTGCAGGGCTAGGTACATCCTCTTCCACTGAGGACAGACAAGGCAGTCCAGTTAGTAGAATGGGACAAGCAGGCAGGCAACAGCTTTAGGGACAGGCCCTGCTCCAGTTGTTGGGGGACCTATATGAAGACAAGCTACACATTTGCCATGTATGTGCACAGAGGCCTAGGTCCAGCCTGTGTATGCTCTTTGGTGGTTCAATCTCTGAGAGCCCCAAGCGTCCAAGTTAGTTGACTCTGTTAGTTTTCCTGTGGAATTCCTATTCCCTCCAGGACCCTCAATACAAGAGTTCCCCCAACTCTTCCATAAGACTCCGGCTGTGGGTCTTTGCATTTGTTTCGGTCAGCTGCTGGGTGGAGGTTCTCAGAGGACAGTTATGCTGGGCTCCTGTCTGAAAGCATAACAGAGTATCATTAATAGTGACAGGGATCGGTGCTTGCCCATGGGGTGGGTCTCAAGTTGGGCCAGTTGTTGGTCGGCCATTCCCTCAGTCTCTGTTCCATCCCCCATCCTTGCATTTCTTGTAGGCAGAACAAATTTTGGGCTGAAAGTTTTGTGGGTGGGTTGGTGTCCTTATCCCTCCACTGGAGGTCCTGCTTGGCTACAGGAGGTGGACAGACACTTGAAGTTCCATATCCGTACTGCTGGAGTCTCGGCCTTTATGAGTGTTCGCAGTTGAGAAACATTGGCTTACATAAGTTCCAGAACAGCTAGGCCTATGTAAAGAGACTGTCTCAATCAATCAATCAATCAAGCAAGCAAGCAAGCAAGCAATCTATCAGTTTAAACACATGAATTAATTGCTTTTTGCTACTGATCACTGATGCAGTGTGACCAACTCTTTTAGGTTTAGGTTCCTGTCATTGAGATTTCCTTGTTATGATGGACTGCAACCTAGAATTGTGAGTTGAAATAGATCCTTCCTTCACTACTTTTCCTTTGTCAAGATATTTTTTATCCCAGCACCAGAGAAGAAACTAAGGAGGACACTGTATGAGGAGTTGTGTTATCACTGGGTAGGGCAAAGGGCAAAGGGCAGTGATGCACATGACTGACAGTGATGTAACCAAGTCCATCGCTTTGTTTTGCTATGAAAATTGAGTTCAAAATGCAAATCAGAAGATATTTGCACACTAGAAATCCATCTGTCCTGTTCCTTTTCAAAGGTGCATGACAATTCCATGTTCTTTATCGTAATGGTTTTTCCACGAGCTTGTTCTCCACAAGTGAAGCCTAGTGGTTTGTAACTGTGGCTGCATTCAAACTGCAGACCAGTGGGGATGAGACCTTCTTTCTTAGCTACCACCACCGTGTCTTCTCTTCCCACAGAAGGCAGCTCTTTCCACTTTCTTTCATTTTTTTTCATTCATTTTTCTTTGCTGTAGTCTCACATTTTGCAGTGTTCAATAAACAGATCGTGGAAATCTTTTGTCAAAAATGTCCCTACTTCATATTTTGATGTAATTGTAAACACTAGTGTCTTACACATCTTGTGTCTCCAGATGTTTTTTTCTTGCTATATAGAAATATCCTTGATTTATAAAAAAAAAAAAAAAAGGAAACCTTATAGTGAACAAATATAAAGAAAATACCAACTTTATTATGATGGCAGCTTCTGTTGCCGTCAGGAGTCTGAGCCAGGTGTTCTATCTAGGTCTTTGGCCTGGTATGCAAAGAACTGAAAGAAGAGATAACACTGATTTGCAAAACTTGCAAACTTTTGATTCAAAGCAAGATTGACCCTGGGCCGCTGAGTGAAGAACTCAGAGCTTCGGTTATTATTTAGGGGCTTTCTAGGGGGTTCAAGAGAATAAGGAGTTTGGTTCCTAGGGGCAGAGTTTGGGTGGCTCTGTTTGACTGACAGCCTTTGCTCACTAGGAATGCCTCTTCCTGTAAAGCACCTGCTTCTAATCATGTGCACAAATAACAACTTATGCATAGGCATAAGGTGGTAAATCAGGACTGTTTCCAAAAGTTCACTTGGGAACACAGTTTTGTCATATTATGCAGGCACCTAAAACCAGTCAGGCTGGATTGTCCCGTTGTCAGTAGTCTGCAAATGTACTGGGAGTGTGTCTGGATAGACTCTTAGGTCTGATGGTTGTTAAAGGAAGGAGTGAGGTCTGCATGCAGCTCGGTGCAGGTGGGGTCCTAGGTTGCTAACAGGTTTCTGGGTACCTTGTTTGGAGAAGTGTGTGTGTGTGTGTGGTGTGTATGTGTGTGGTGTGTGTGTGTGATATGTGGTGCTGTGTGTATGTGTGTATGTGTGTGTATATATAGAGAAACAGAGAGACATAGAACAACAGATACAGAGAAAGAGAGATACACAGAGAGAGAGAGACAGAGACAGAGACAGACAGACAGAGAGAGGCAGAGGCAGAGAGACAGAGTATCCCAAGCCCATCTGAGTCCCAAGTTGCTAATCTATTTCCTCTACTTGCCTGGTTCAGCTTTCGGTATACAATTCAGTGTTTTAAAGTTCACTAATAATGTCATACAGCCAACACTATCCTCTTCAGAACCTTTTCATCTTGCAAAACCAAATTTCTCTCGCCCTGCAGGCTCCTCATGCTGTAACAAGTGTCCACTTGTCAGATTCTTGCTCTGGCTCCCTTTGGCAACATATCTCACTGTGTAGCCCGAAATGGCTTCAAGCTCAAGATCCCTTTGCCTCAAGTTCCTAGGCATTGAGGCTATTTATGGAAGGTTGTATCCCACCACACCAGGCAAGTGGAAGGATTTTCACTATAAATTTTATTACGTTGATAGCATCACACTCTGGGGTTAGTAGTAGGGAGGATCATAGAATTCATGACCTGTCTGGATGACAGAGCAAGTTCGAGACCAGCTTGGGTACTTTGTAAGACTCTTCGTAAAAATAAACATGGGTTGTGTGTGTGTGTGTGTGTGTCAGTGGTCAAGCACTTGCCTAGTTTGTATCAGACCCTGAGGTCCTCATTACTGCAAACAGCAACAACAGCGAAACTAAATAACCTGTTTTCTTATTGTGGCTATTAGTAAATTATGTCTTTCAAGAAAAATTTTCTATACAAGTTTTAGAGTTATATATCAGTGTGAAGTTATTCATTATATATCCCTTAGTCTCTTTCTCTTTCTCCCCATCTCCTGCCCCCTTCAGTCTCATGTAGGCCAGGCTGGTCTTGAACTTACTCTGATTGTCAAAGACGACCTTGACCCTGGGATTTGCCTGCTGCTCCACAGTGCTGGAGTTAGAGCTGCTGATGACCAGCTTATAAAATGTTCACTGACCAGTAGGCAAGCATTCAGTCCGCTCAGCCGCAGCCCTGACCCTTTCCCTAGCCTGGCTTTCCTTACTGATGGGTGACCCCCCTCTGTTGAGCAGGTTGGCCTGGAACTTGTGTGCTCGACGGAATGAGCAGACACTGCCCCTAGCTTTTCTGTCCTCTCCAGTATGCTTGGGATTTAAAGCTATGTCTCCCCTTCACTCTTCGTATTGGTGATTCTTTTATTTTGTTACCCTGATTGTCAATCTTCTTAGAACTACTTGGTCAGTTTTTTTTAATACTTTCGTAGTTTTTGTTTTCGTTGGGTTTTCCTTGTTGTTCTGCTTTTCATCTAATTGGTTACTGTTAGCTATAATTTTCTCTATTCTTCTTATCGTGGGAATTATATTTCCTTTTTAAAATGTTTTAAAGTGGATGCTTAATTAATTTAACACATTTGTGCTGTAGAGTAGAGGGAGATACTGGACATTCTACCAAACGGCTACAGCCTCTGCCACCACTGTGTTCTAATACAGCCCTTTAATGTTCTAAATTGTCTCCTATGCACAGATTTAGCTATATTCAACAAACTTGTATGTTTCTTTTCATTTTCATTCAATAAATTACTTCTCACATTTTTTAACTTCTGTGCTGTTTGATTTGAATATCTTTAATGACAATTCTAGATAATTTCTAGAAATTATCTTTTACAATCAAAAGCTAATTTTATTTTGGACAGTGATAATGTTTCATATAATCTCAACCAGTGACATTTTCTGGAATGTCTTATGGGATACAATATAATCCATCTTGATGAACATTTTTGTGCATTGGCAGGTAGCATGGTATTTTCTTTGATTGGGTATAGAGTTCTATAATAATTATACCTTTTTGACAATGCTATTCAAGTATTCTATGTCATTACTTTTGCTAGGTTTTTGTTGTTGTTTTTGTTTTTTGTCAATTCAGACAAGCTTGAATTATCTGAAATGAGGAACCTCAACTGAGAAAATGCCATCAGATTACTTGTAGGCAAGTTTGTAGGTAATTTCCTGATTGATGATTGAACTGTGGGTGTGGCTTACTGTGGGTGTGGCTCACTGGGGGTGGTGCTACCCGTTGACAGGCAGTTCTGGGAAGTATAGTAAAAAGGCACAGCAAACTAGACAGAGCAAGCCAGTCAGCAGTGTTTGTCCGTGGTCTCTTTTTCAGTTCCTGTCTCCAGGTTCCTGCTTGAGTTCCTGCCCTGTCATCTCTCAGTGGTGAACTGTGATGTGAAAATGTGTAAGACAAATAAACCCTTCCTCCCAGGCTGCTTTTTGTCACTTAAAAAAATGGTAGCAATACAAAGCACAGAAATATTCCTTTCATCTCTAATTCTTTAACTATAAGTTATTTTAATAAACATTTAGTATTATTGGTCGACTTGACTTTTTCCCTACTGTGAAATATCCCTTTTCAGTCCCAGTACTGTTTAGAGTTCTTTCATATTTTTTACTAGATAGTACCGACCTTGCAGCAAGTACTCACCTGGCATGTGTTTTCTTTTTTGTATCTTTTTATCTAGAATGTATTTCTTGTAGATAGGAAGTACTTGGTTCATGCTCTTATAGTCCAATAATCCAATAATCCTTTCCTACTAATTGTGTATTTTGATCATTTATGTTTAATATAATCATCAGTATGGTTGAGCTAATATATCTTGCTATAACTTCCTATTTTTCATTCTCTTTATTTCTTCCTTTGCTGTTTTGGGGATCCATTTTAATTTCAGTTGTCTTATTTCACTTAATCTCAGCTTTATTATTTTTATTTGTTGTTCTAGGCACTTTTAGCTCACTATAGCCTCCCTTTAAATATTATCCACTAAATATACAGTGGATATAATAAAAAAAAACCTTATAACAGCTGTTATCATTCCTAGAAGTAACCCATTTACCTCGATTGAAGTTTATTTGTGTATATGCTTAGAAAACATTTGTTGTTGCGATCAATTAATTGGTCAGTTGAATGGTAATATCCATGTTGTGCCCCACATAATACAGGCACATTGCCGGTGAAAAAGGCTTACATTTTTACCTGCTAGATTCTAAGAAACAAGAACCCTGTGGATACTTTCATGTCTAAATATTTTTTATTTTTGGAACTACCTACCCAAAGAGGTAAGTGTTCTCTTCTTTTCAAAAATGAGGAAACTGAGTGTCCTGTGGTTATGTAAGACGAATAAACCAACAGAAAGTCAGCATTAGAATCCAGGTCTTACTGACACTCAATGATTTAAATATTTTTTCCATGGGTTTATGTGTGTGTTGTTTCATTTTCCTATGCATGTTTAAGAGAATGAACACATGACTTTTCAAAATGGGTGTTAGCGGTTTAAAAATTAACCCATATGATTTTAAAAATAGAAACACATCCAGTATAAAGGAACTAAAGTTATATAAATCTCATTAGTCAAAAATAACTACTAAATATTTTCATATATTCCTTGATTCTTTCAGTAAATTATCCCTTTTTAAATATTTTTATTCTATGCATATAAGTGTGCTACCAGCGTGGCATCTCAGTGCCAGGTGGTATCTGTTGCTCGTGAAGGTCAGAAAAAAGCACCAGATCCCTGGAACTGGAGCTGCAGAGTGTCGTGAGCTGCCATGTGGGTGCTGGGAACAGAACCTAGGTCTGCAAGAGCAGCCCTGAGTCCTGACTCTGATCACCTCCGTTTAGTCCTGTTTTGTACTGTTTGAGCTTATAATATGCGAGATTTTTAAAGCATGGTCAACAAAAGTTTCTATGGACAGCAAAAGAAGGGCTTGGTGACAAGTCTTTGTCATTCAAAGTATGCCCAGGTTTTAGAGAGGCAGACAGAGATCACTTTCTGCCCACTCACAAGGCCATCAAAATCCGTGCAAGTCTTAAAGCCTGTGCTCTTTCTGCTATGATTACATTGTTTTTTGGTATTCCAGTGGATCTACATCACTTATATTAGGATAAAAAACATTAGGCCATCTTCTTCAGAGAGAGAAGGATAACAGCTACGACTGATTATTTTGTGTGTGTTGCAGTGAAAACATACTTTTGAAACATTTTTGCACACTTAAATTTATGTAAAAATGGGCTTTATGGATAATGGCTTGAGGAAATCCTGATTGGTAATGCAGGTTGATCTTGAATTATTACAACTTCCAGAGAGTTTATTATCAGACTTTGATGGGAGGCTTTAGTTGTGCATGAAGCAGCAGTCATTTTTGACAGTTTCTGGGGGAGTGTCGATAGAAGGTCACACGTGCTCCCGAAGGCGAGAGAGAAGGTGAGCTGCAGTTGGAATGTCAAACACACCCCGACAGTTTCTTCCTGACCAGGCAGGCAGCTGTGACGCTGGATGAAATCATGTCAGAAATTCACAGCACCTTGTTGGTCAGAATCCTTCTTTGAAAGCTGTGAGAGTCCTCAGGCATTGAACCTCACAATACAATGTTATTGACTTGCTTTAAAGGTATTTTTTTTATCAAGTAAACATTAAATTATACTTAATCATACATTCCACATTTTACTGCCCCTAATATCTTTGTATAGATCTTTAGGATCTTTTCATTTTTCTTTCCTTCCTTTTTCTTTCTTTCCTTCTTTCTTTCTTTCTTTTTCTTTCTTTCTTTCTTTCTTTCTTTCTTTCTTTCTTTCTTTCTTTCTTTCTTTCTCTCTCTTTCTTTCTCTTTCCTTCCTTTCTTCCCTTCCTTGTCCTTTCCCCTTCCTTCCTTCCTTCCTTCCTTCCTTCCTTCCTTCCTTCCTTCCTTCCTTCCTTCCTTCTTCTGAGACAGGGTCTCCAGCAGTGTGTGCCTGCCTCCAACGCTGTGTTGCCGAGATGGCACTGAACTCTGCTCCTCTTGCCTTTGCTTCCCAGACTGTAGTGGGACCACAGATGAGTGCCACCCGGTCTGGTTAAATGTTAATAAATTGTCATAGTTTATGTGTGTATGTTTGAAAATATTTTATTTTACTTTCATTTCTGAAAGATTTAAGACTTCTAGGTTTAGCCAGGCATGATGGTGTACGCCTTTATTCCCAGCATTTGGGAGGCAGTGGCAGTTGGATCTCTGAGTTCAAAGCCTGATCTACAGATCCTGTGAGTTCAGTTCCAGAACAGCCAGGGCCACAGAGAGAAATGCTATCTCTAAAAACTAAAAATCAAACCAACCAACCAACCAGCTAGACAAACAGACAAAAAGAATTCTGTTTATTGTTAACATTTTCAAGTCTTAATATCTGTTTTCTTTTTAGATGCATGGTTTTATGAAAAGCCTGATGTAATTTCTATCTTTGTTTATACACACACACACACACACACACACACACACACACACACACGTACGTTTTTGTCTGGTGGATGTTAGGTGTTCTACCAGATTTCAACGACTTTACTATAATGCAACCCTTAAATCAGCTGCCGCATTCTGAAGAGGTAGGAAAGAGAATGCTAACAAACCTCAGGGGGGCTACACAATTTTCCCGATCTGACGTTTGCTGGACTTGAATTGTAGGTTGACACTTTTCTTCTAGTTGGAGTTCTTTCAGTTATTAATGCTTCAAGATAACTCCCACTCCTTCCCTGGGGCATGGGGAAAACTAACTTCACTGTTATGAGACTGTGCACTCCTGCACAATAAGGTCTTCCTAGCCTCGCTCCTCACAGATGGGGTCGACTTCTGGTCTCCTGGAAGCTCTGGGACAACATTGCCTCCCTTTTTGAGATGCTTCCTTTCTGCAGTTAGTTTCCAGTTAGTTTTTTTTTTTTTTCTCAAGCAGGTGCAGTTCAGTACTTCTCCCAACAATCAGGAAAGACCCCTCAGTTGATACCTGGAGTTTTATCCCTCTGCCTCTCTGCCCTTTGTTCCCAGGGGCTACCAAGTCCTGATATTTGTCTTTTCGAGTCAGCAGTATTTCCTGAGCTGGGGCCTGGAAACTGTGACAATACACTCGGTGGGAGCAGCTGTGTGGCTCAGTCGTTTGTTTTTCTTACCCTACCGATGACTGTCTTACACTGGTCTGTTGTTTTTTTTTTTTTTTAAGAATGATTGTCCCACCTGTTCTGTTAGCCTTTCCCTCTGTAAGAGGGAGAAGAAATCCAGCCCCTGCTACTCTGTCATGGCAATGGCAACTGTTCTTACCTAGAAAGATTTAAAAAACTGAGCTGAATTCATCTCACCCTCAGAAATTCAGTATTAGGGAGGGCTGGTGTAGAATTACAGACCCTTCTAAAGACTCAGGTGACCATGACACACAGCTATTGTTGGATACTATATCTTGATATGTTAGGTGGTCTTGCTCATATATTTTCTATTTAAATGGAAGGTCACATGGTTGCATTCTTAAAAAAAAAAAAAAACAAACAAACCAAAAACTAAAATCATTTTCTTGTTCCAAGGATGAGGAGAATAGACGGTTACTCAGCTAAGAATCTCAGACAGCGTATGAAAAGTGTGGAGGAGGCAGTGTTGGTGCCAGATGGTGCTAATCAGTATCTATGTTTCTCGGAGAAAATCTAGACATCATTCCATCATCTGGAATTTGGTTCTGCGCACAGAAGGAGGCTCTCGGTTACAGAGACACCAACGAAACTGGAGCATTCAGGAGACAGGGGCACAATTTCCCAAAGATAAAGAGTGAGTGACTTGCCCCAAGATACCACTACTTTTTGTTTGAAATCATCTGCCAGATTATGGAGCTGCACAAGATGGTGGCTAAGACGATGAGCAGAGGACTAGAGAGGTGGCTCCAGTTGAGAGCAGCTGCCGTTTGATTTATAAAGCCTGGGTGGGGTTTACTTCCCAGACCCCATGTCATGCACCTTCTCTCTCCTGTAACCCCAACTGCAGAGGATCCTATGCCCTCTTCTGATTTTCATCCCACACACGAGTGCCTACACACACACGCACACGCACACGCACAGTGACACATCCTCAAAAGTCAACCAGAGAAGACTTTTGGGAAGACTTGAGGACACAAGAAAGCTGGATCAAGCTGAAGGAGTAGACATGTCTCCCAGCTACAGCCTGGGAGCTGAGCAGAGACGAGCCCATGATAAGATATAACCTCAGTTAACCCAGTCTGTGGTTGGAAAAGGAATGGCCTTCCCTTCTCTGCCACGAGGAAGGCAAAGGAGCCTCTTCTGGATGTGTGGGATGCAGCCAGAGCCTCTACATACTCAACATGTAGGTCTCTATTATTAAATTACCAGGAGAGCCAGGAGTCAGAGCACACATTAGAAAGGAAAAAAAGACAACAAAACTGCAAATGCCACACCCACCGAAGGTCGGCGATTACAGGAATCAATAAAAGCTTTAAAATAATAGGGATTGATGTGTTCAGGAAAACAGACATAAAGGTAGAGAAAAATATATAAAAAGGTAATTTCTCAAAATGAATTGGATTTATTTTTCCCATCATCTGACAATGCGACAGCTTAAAATATGAGCAAGATTAAGTTTTAACAGCTTACTAGAAAATAGACGTTGTTTTAGTTACCTTTCTGTTGTTATAAAACACCATGACCGAAAGTAACTTGGGGAGAAAAGAGTTTATTTCAACTTATCTGCTTTTTATTTATTTATTATTATTATACTGCCAGGAATATTCTGTCACTGAGGGAGTTCCGAACAGAAATGGAACAGGGCAAGAACATGGAGGCAGGAGCTGAGTCAGAGGTCACAGAGGGGTGCTGCCTACTGGTTTGCTTCCTATGGCTTGTTCACCCTGCTTTCTTATAGAACCCAGACCCCTTATTCCCAAGGTAGCACCACCATGATGAGCTGGCTCCTCCCACATTAAATCACTCAAGAAAATGCACCACAGGCTTGCCTACAGGCTAATCTGGTGGGGGACATTCTCTGTCTCTGACTCTGTCTTTTGAATTTTTGAGACAAGGTTTCTCTACATAGCCTCACTACCCTGGACTTGTTATGTAGGGACCAGGCTGACTGAACTCACAGAATTCTCCTGCCTCTGCTTCCCATGTGCTGGGATTAAAGGCATGTACTACCATGCCCAGCTAAGGTGGGGACATTTTCTCAATTGAGGTTCCCTCTTCCAAAACAACTTTCACTTGTGTCAAGTTGACATAAAACTAGTTGGCACACATGTAAGTTGATTTAAAGGAGAAAAGTATGACAGAAAAAAAGATGTATAATAAAATAATTTGACTAGCCGGGCGGTGGTGGCGCACGCCTGTAATCCCAGCACTCTGGAAGGCAGAGGCAGGCAGATTTCTGAGTTTGAGGCTAGCCTGGTCTACAGAGTGAGTTCCAGGACAGCCAGGGCTATACAGAGCAACTCTGTCTCGAAAAAACCAAATCCAAAAAAAAAAAATAATAATAATTTGACTATATGTAAGCTGTGTCCTCAAAGGAAAAGAAATATAAGACATTACACTGTATTTTCCTAAAATGGATAAAGTATAGCACAAAATTGGAGGAACTTCCTGGATGTTATTGCTTCACCTATGAACTCATGTTGGCGTGAATACAAGGAAAAACTATGAATACAACTTTTAAAAATTAAAAGACAAGAAATCATAAAAACAAGTCAGAACCCAAACCATTTGAGCTCCCTCAGGGTGTCTGCTGAGAATAGCTTCCAGCACTTCCCAGAGACGCCAGAGCCGCAGATGGGCAAGCCCTTCAGACTGCTGTGCGTTGTCGGTGTGTTACCTGCCTATCAAGCCTCCTGGAGACGCCACTTCAGGTTCTCTGTAGAAGTTACTAGGATAAAAATGGTATGTCATTACTGCATCGTATCATTTAGGCAACAGTGATGATGTCTGTGGTCTGTGACTGTTCCGTTAGCAGCAATTTCCTCCATGTTTTCGACTCATGTTTAGTTGAGTCTCTAGGAGTCGTGGAAGCCGTAGCTTCATCAGAGCTGTCTGCGTCTGCACCAGTGCAAAGGAATGTGGAAAAGCAGAAGATAATGGAAAGGCAACTTTAAAAGGAAAAAATTAAAGTAGAGACAAACTTTGCCAAAGAAAGCCTAGAACCAACGTGAAGAGTAATAAAGAGTATAGGAAACAAACAAGCAAAAGGAGAATCTGTCATCAGCACAACTGTGATACAGTTCCAGACAGACACTCAGAAATACACATTGGAGGAAAGAACAACATAAACGCTTAAAATGCTGGTAAGGGTAGTTGAGCGCAGACTGCACAGAATAATACAGGAACTATAAAGTCTTCAGATACTAATATATATGTGCAATTAATATCCATGAAAATCATAAACTCGAATTTGTGGTGTGGGGGCTGTTCACAGAAAATGGCTATTTTAAAAGATATAATAAATTGTTTGCTCTGAGTCAAATATGAATGACCATGGGGCCTGAAAATGGAGTCATGCTGCCCTGGACGGTATGTTCTACTGTGGAAGAGTATACATGCATTTTTATAGTCAGAGAACATTAGAATGCCATAAATTAATATATATCCAATTCATTGATGCGGTAGGGGCATTGGCTGGCTAAAGGAATTCTGGGAAATCTCCTTTAGGGGTTTCAGATGACACAGCATTTAGCTTTAGAGTTGGTGGGGTATAGAGGCCTTTTAGAAGCTACTGATACAATGTGAGAAATTTCCCCAAAGGAATCAGACCAGATATAAAATGTAAGGTAATTGGCCATTAAAGGGCTTAAGATCGTCAAAGATAATTTTGCCCAGTGACATGCCATCTCTCTACGACCACCAGAGACTAGCTAGCTAAGGTCTAGTAGTATGCAGGAGCTCTAAGAAGGTTGCTGCAGGGACCAGAGAGATAAGAAGGGACCATCAGTGGGTAAGTGGGGAGCCACAGAGAAAGGCAGAGCACAATGGTGGGAAATGGAGAGGGAAGCTTTAATTAGGAAGTGGGAGATTAATATGGAAAAGTGCTAGGTCAAGCATGGCTCCAGGGGACAGGTGCTAGAGGAGCACTGAGGGGACGAAGAAAGACACAAGGCCCAGGGAAAACCTGGGCTCAAGTGGCAGGGGCTCTTGTCTGGGGAACCTTCAGGACCACAGAGCTCAGTCTGTTTATTACACAGTTTCAGAGAGGGGTTATTACATACAGATAAACGAGGCAGGGTTTATGGTGTAGATCTGGATTGAGGAGACAGGTTTAGCTTATCTTGGTAGAAGCAGCCTCTGTAGGAGAGTCTCTGAAGGAGCTATCTTCAGGCCATACATACCCAGTGGGGAGAAAGCTATGGTGGACAATTCCTGCATACACTACCAACTACCAACATCCGTCCTAGAGGAAGGCTCCATCAGTCTGAGGCTGTGGGGTCCTTGCCAAAATCATGCAAGTGATCAGCAGCACACTCAGATCTTACTCACCCAAGGTTTCCTCTGCTCCCTACAGAAGACAGTGAGGAGAGAAAGGTATCAGTAAGGTTGTCTGAAAAACTCACAAGGAATCATGTTATTATTTACTTGCAATTACACATAATAGCTATGTGTGTGTGTGTTGTATTATCTTAGTCAAGGTTTGTATTACTGCAACAGAACACCATGACCAAAAAGCAAGTTGGGGAGGAAAGGATTTATTCAGCTTACACTTCCAAATCCATAGTCTATCACTGGAGGAAGTCAGGACAGGAACTCAAGCAGGGCTGGAACCTGTAGACAGGAGCTGATGCAGAGGCCATGGAGGGGTGCTGCTTATTGGCTTGCTTCCCATGGCTTGTTCAGCTTGCTTTCTTATAGATCCCAGGACCAGCAGCCCAGGGACGGCCCCACCCACCATGTGCTGGACCCTCCTCACAGTGATCAGGAGTGGAGAAAAATGCCTTACAACTGGATCCGTGGGGGGCGTTCATTCTCTCACCTTCTTCCTCTCTGATGACTCTAACTTGTGTCAAGTTGACACATTAAAACCATCCAGTACAGACCTATTAACACACACATTATAAATACACAGTTTAAATAAAAATGTTTAATCTAGGCTGGCAATGATTCATGCCACGAGTCATAAACTAATACCAGACATGAGAAGCCCCTTTTCTAGTTGCTGGAAAGGGCTGTACACATACAGCCTATGGCTGTTGCCCTTGCCTGCCGCCCAGAGGTTGAAGATAAATCCTCATTGCTGTAGACGCCAAGCACTTTGGACACAGGACCCACAGGATCAGAGCAGGATCTGACCCAAAGCTTTCTCCCAAAGAACTAGCTTTCATGGTACCAGAGGATACCGTGTAAGCTTCCAAGGAAGGGATGTAACCCACCGTCCTATGGAGATATTATGCCTATGAACTACAGCAGTGTCCTGCACGGCCTTATATACATTAGGATGCAACAGGTGGCATTCACACCTTTGTGGTAACCAACAGCTTTTAAGATTTACTCAATAAGAAGGTACTGTGCCTGGTACTGGGAACCTAGCCAACAAATCCAGGGCTAGTGAAGTCATGGGTCTTAAATGAGAACATATATTTTATACAAGGGCTCATAGATTTTTAATGTTTGTTCCCCAGCTGCTTGGACTGTGTTGGAAGGATTAGAAGGTGCAGTTTTGTTGGAGGATGTTGTGTTGCTGGAATTTGGCTCTGAGGTTTCAAAAAGCAGAAAGGGTGGAAAGATTTTAAGAGCTAGGGTGACAGGAAGTTTGCTATGTCTAAGTTTGACCAGCTCCTGTATTACATGTAAATGTACCAAATGTGAGACTGTGTCTCCCAGGAATGTCTAAGAAGCTACAACTCTAAGTCTCATCCACCCAACAAGGCTGCTTAAATGGGACCTGAGCAAGACTGACACCAAGAGACATGCTTACATGGAAGGGGAAAATCAATCATATAAATCAATCTGAGACGAAAGACTTCAACGACCAAGGAATGATTACCGAGGAGGAAGAGCCTTCCAAGGGAGAGCTCCGGGTGGGTTGGTTGTCCCATTCATTAATTTGTGTGTGCTTCTGTTTGGGTGAATGTATGTCATGTGTGGTCAACACATTCTGAGTCCAGATTAGGATGCTGGATCCTTGGTGCTGGAGTTATAGGCAGTCATCAACCACGTGACAAAGGCTGGGAACTGACAAGGACTGGGAATCGGGAAGAGCAAGAAGTGAACCTAACAGCTGAGCCATCGTTTCCGTTCCCATGAGTAAAATAGTATAACGAACTCGAGCGAAATCAAGCTAGAACAAAAGACACATAGTGGATGAATCGGAATAAAACAAAACACAAATATATTAAGTATAAATCTAAAGTTTACCCACTATGTTACTGTATTACATGTAAGCCTTCTAAAAACATTTCCAGTGAAAACAGGATAGAGTTAGTCTCTCTGACTTCTGAACTGGCCTGGAATGCATACAGGGTGGTCACCCAGAATAGATGAAAAGCAGGCCCTTCTAGAGCACGTGACTGAAGGTGTGCAGAACTCCTGGGGTGACCAGATGACTTGTGAGGGCTGAGTGCTACAGCAGAAGGGCAGAAAGGAATGTTGCTTGCCACAGGCTAATTACCTTGTCTTGAGCTAGCTTTAGTTGGGACAGCCATCCCTTGCCTAGAGCATCCTGTGACTAACAGATCGAAATCTTTCAAAACCTTAGAATGCTAGCATCCATTAACCTAAAAGCTGAGAAGGTCGTCAGATCACATCTGAAGCCTACTGAAAAGCTTCTCCCATTCTGTTCTAACTACTCCTTTCAAGTGCCCACCAATGTATTTTAGACCTGCCTTGATTTATGACTTTTCTTTGTTCTGTAATACTATAAAACTTCGCCAAAACTGCCTTCACGTTGGAAATGGAATTTGGGGAAGCCTAAAATCTGTGTTCCCAGGCTGTGGAAAAGCTCCAGGATAAACTCATTCCTTTTAAGATGAGAGCTGCGCTCTTTTTATTGACAACTGGGGAGTCACAAAATGGGCCTCAGAGATCCATCGAGTTCTTGCTGGATGAGTCAGTCACCTGAATGGCAGCCAGGTGCCTGGCATGGACCCACTGAGTCCAGTCCACCTGCTATTTCCTGAGGTGGACTGTAGGGAGTTCTTTCCTAGGCTCTGGACCTCCCACGGTTTGGATGCTGGTCCTCTTGTTTATTCTGAGATGTCTAATTAAGGACCCTAACTTGATAGCTACCTGTTTGGTCGGCTTTGGTTTGTTTGCTTTGAAAGAATTTTAAGGTCTAGACATTTAGTTCGGTTTTGTTTGATTTCAGATCTCTCAAGGCAATTGGGTTTATGCTTTTAGAGACACTGAAGGCATTTTGTTTTCTGTTTGTCTTTGAGATATTTTGACTTATTTGGCCTTTTGTTTCCTGACACCCCCTCCTCAAATGCCTAATTCTGCTTTTCCCCTGATGCTTCTCCTGTGACACTGCCAAGCTGTGTCCACTGTGACACTGGAACTTAGGAATTCTATGAGTGCTTGATCATCAAGACACCAAGAGGCACTTTTTCCTTCCCACCCAAAAAGTATCAGGGAAACACCCCACAGCATGCACTGGCCTTGGGGTGTTTTTGCTGGGGAGTCACAAAACACATCCCACACCTGGGTTAGCATAAAAGTTCTTGTCTCTCCTGGGGAGATGCATAAGGGATTGACTGGTCACCTGGTGTCTTAAAAATACACATTCATATAAACAAGCAAGATAATCCCCTCTCCCAGGCCCAGTGGGAGAGGATGGCTCAGAGCTGAGAAAGCCAATCCCTAAAGTATCACTCAGAACCAACCCAAGACACATTTTCCCTAGCTAGCAGACAAGCAATATTTCAGAAATACATATATTCTACACACACACACAGAGAGAGAGAGAGAGAGAGAGAGAGAGAGAGAGAGAGAGAGAGAGAAAGAGAGAGAGAGAGAGAGAGAGACAGAGAGAGAGAGAGAGAGGGAGAGAAAGAGAGAATGAATGTTTGGAGAACACTACTGCCGATGCAAGGCCACAGCTTTTAACCTAAAGGGAGTTAAGAGTTAATCTGGAACCATTCTGAGTGACTATGGCCTAGAAATACAGATTTAGGTTGCCCCAAATTTCTCATTCCAACATGGAAGCAGTTTGGTGAAGTTTTATAATTTTATAGAACGAAGAAAGTCATAAATCAAGGCAAGTCTTAAGTACATTAATGGGTATATCACAGAGGCGGTTACAGCAAGACTGGGAAAATTTTTCTATAGGTGTGAGATGCTATCTGGTGACACTCAGCTTTTGGGTTGATGGAAGCTGGTAGCCCTGTTAATAAATTATAAAAGGTTTTTACCTGTTATTAACAGGATGTTGGTTCTGACACAGGTGGGCAGGGAAAGGCTGTCCCAGAGCTCGGCTAGCTCCGGCTTAAGGACTTGGATCCCAGATTCCCAGCTCTCCAGAGTTCTGCACTTCACTCAGTCTCTGAAGACATAGCTTCTTTCCAGTTCTCAGTCAGAATTTTCTGCTCACCCAGGATCACATTTGTGCGTGTGTGGACTGCATGTTGTTTATTAAATATGATAAGGTCTCTCCTAGTTAGGAAGGCTCTGATATAGATGGGGCTAAGTACTGAGCAGGGCTGCAGTCTTCAGGACAGGTGGCTGGCTGGTAAAGCCATTAAGGAACTCCAGGCCATATCAGAACTATTAGCCATCATGGTCCAGATGTGAATTATTTTTTGTACCCTCTCTATCTGGCATGGCATTTGATATGGCTCGTGGCAGCACTATTAGAGCTAAACTTACGTCATCCAGGACACAGTGTGGCCTGATGGAGCGAAAGCAGCAGAGGACAAGACATGTAGCTAAAATACCAAAAATGCGCATAAGTTAAAATTAGATTGACTATGTTTCCCCCTCATATTTATAGCTCTTTGTATTCTATGAGCTATCTCACTTATATTTAAATTCTTGGGAAGTGAACTTTGGAAGGAGACAGTGTAGTATTTGTTCCTTTTTAACTAATAAAATGCAAATATGGTTCAATTAATTTTTTAAGTCCTAGCTAATTCTTTTATAGGACATTTTAAATACAAGAAACATCAGTACTTAAGGTATAAAACATCAAGGATGCAATTAAAGATTGATGCCTTTTGTATAATTTGGACAGAAAGGGTTGACATAAATCTTTAGGTATCTCTAGTTTAGATTTAATTGAAAAATACTAGCGTTTTTGTTTTTAAATCATACACACATATAGATGTACACCACACATACATATATACAAGGTAGGTAGAAATATTAATTATCACAATTTTAAGATCTAATTACAAGCCTTTTCTTTTTAGATAGTCAGCCATTATATTAACTAAACAAAACAATTCTTTTTGGAGAGTTATACCTATTTAGAATATTCCTACTAAATTAAATAATAATTGTGAAAGTTGCTTTAATGGACAAATATCTGTTCATCCAATCTGGTCTACTAGATAAACAATTAGCATATTGTGTAAAGGACTTTAAACTATTATACTAAAATTAGAATCACAGAGTCTTCATCTAAGGATAAAGAAAACCAGATGATTTAATCAGTTAACAGGGAAAAAGGCATCATATTGATACCTGCTTTCTGATGCAAAGATCAGGACTGTCACCAGGTACTCCTAACTCACACGTGGGATAGGAACCAAGGCCATCGGAAACCCACTTTCTCACATCACCTGGGAGCACACGCATGAGGACTTGCAATGCTGGACGATGCTCGTCTAAAGCCACTGACAACTGAGGGCCCCAGTAACTGAACATCTCTCTCACTTTTTATTTCTTAAAAACTTCTGAAATTAGATTTTAAAAATTGTCTATGATATTTATCATTCTATCTGGTGAATTTCTTTTTTTCTTTATATATATATACACATATATATACATACATATGTATATATATTTGGGAATATATATATTTATATATATATAAGCATTAGGACTACATCTTAACTGTAAAGTGAATAAAGAAAAAAACCCCCACAGAGTTCAGAAAAGTAATATCAAAGTTATGGCAGCGACTAGCAGGTGGTTTTTGTTTTTGTTTTGGCAAAGCTGTGATAAAATGAGGTCTCAGGGTAACAGTCTAGGAAGTGGACACAGAGCCAAGCACAAGGGTAGCAGCAATACAAGTCTCAAAGTGTTGAGCTTTAAGGGGTATGTGTGTGTGTATGTGTGTGTGTGTGTGTGTGACTCAATCGCAAGTTTCTAGTGGATCAGAGACAAAGAAACAGGTAGCCAGTAGAGGAGAGACTTGCCCTAGCCAAGTGTCTCTGCTGTTCAGTCATTAATCTGCACAGAGCAGGGAAGGAAGTGAAAGACTCAGGTTCCACAAGCAACCGTGTCATAATACCTATGTGACCTTGTCTTAAGTCCTAGAAACCAAGCTCGGTGGGTGCTGTTTCTTATAAACACATTTCAAAGGTCTAGTAACTTGCGGGCAGGGGAGTCAGGGAGTGTGCCTGGGTGGGCATCTTGCTAGCAGACAGGGTGTCCAACTTCACGCCCTCTCCCCTTTCTAGCCCAGACTCTATTCTTTGAACCACGGGGATGAACAGTTTGAGTGTAGAGTGAGCAGAAAGGCAAAAGCAAAAGACGGAACTCCTGCCACCCGCGTTCCCCCACCCAGCCATGGAGCTCCGGGAGCCACCGAGGTGGGGTGCCCCCCGCACCCACCGAGGCAGACGCGGGTGCACGCCCCAGCGGTAACAAGCGCCTGGGAACCGGGACGGACGCCGCGCGCCGGGCGCTCCGAGCTTACTAGCTCCGGGTTTCGGCGTCGCGCCGAAGCCGCCCCACCCAGGCGCCCGCCCCAAGTTTCCCGGGCTGGGTAATCCGGGTGCACCTTCCGCTTGTGGCCTCGCCATCCGCCAGATCTCAGCGCGTGAGAAAGGAGGAGGGACGCCCCCAGCTGTTGGCCTCCAGCCCGGCCAACTCCCGCTTCCACCCGGGCTTCGGCCTTTTGTACCCGCCCCACGTGACCCGCCCAGTGGCTCCCTCCACCCCTCCGTCGCCCCGCCCTCCGGCCCTTCCCGGCGACCAGCCTGCTCTTCCAGCTACCGGCTGCCCTCCTTCCGAGCTCCCCTGCTCCTCCCCTCCCTCCCTCCCTCCCACCCGCGCAGGCTGTTCCCGCTCCCTCCCCAGGCAGCCGTTCCCTCGCGACGCTCCCCTCCCCCCGCGGCTGTTCCGCCGCCTGGCCTCCCCTCCCCCCCGTCGGAGCTCACTGTCTCCAAGATGGCGGCCGTGTCAGTTTGGGGCATCTCCGCGGTCCGGCCCGGGCTCCCGGGCTCCCGGTTGTCTTCCCCCCAGGTAAGGAGCCGAGGGGCAGCCCCCGATCGCTCCCAGCTGCCGAGCCCGAGGCTAGGCCGCCCCGGAGCCTGCTTCGGCGCCTCGCGGGGTCTGCGGGCTGCTGCAGGCCCCGCCGCGGCCTGCGCCGCCTCCCGCTGCTCTGCGCCAGGCCTCGGGCCGGGCGCCGCGGCCGCCCCCTCGCGTCCGACTCCGCGGCCTGGCCCGCGCCGCCCTCCCGGCTCGCGCCTATGGCTCGCCGTCGCCCTCGCTCCGCCGGCGGCCCGCTCCGGGAGCCGGGGCTCACGGGCGCCGAGCAGCCAGGCCGCGGAGCCTGGGGCTGCTGTGCGGGCTCGCCCGCTCTCCCTCGGGGGCGCGCCCGCCGTCCGCCCGCCGCTCCCGGCGCCGGGCGCGCACTCCGGGCTGTGCGGAGTGCGCGGAGATCCGAGCGGGATTGTGCGGTGCGGGGTGACAGCCTGGTGGGTGCCGCGGTGTGGAGCAGGCAGCACGTGTGATGTTGTGTCTGTCGGACTGTCAGCCCCCAGCCGGGACGGGTGGCGGCGGGCTTGCCTGTCAAGAGCTCTGCCACTTTGGGCCGGACCTGCCCGACCTGTCAGGCTCAGTCACAGCCGGCGTCCCCTCGCTGCTCTTCTGAGCCGACCCTTGGAGCGAAGAGCTTGGGGGAGCTGGGGCTGGAGAGCTTACGATGCTCCTAACTCCACGTGATTTCATTGTTAACTTACTCTTCGGGCTGTGTTTCCATAGAATGGGAACGGTGAAGCGGTCGGTTAGCAAACTGCGGGGCTCTGCCACTTCCAAGTTTTTAAAGTTCCTTGGGCTTTAAACCGAGGGCGCGAAGAAGTGTTTTGGGCTGGGAGACAGAGCGGGAAGGGCTTTCGGAGCCGGTTAGTCTTTCTTTCTAGCCGCGAGTGTACTTTCTGAGAGGTAGGGTTCAGATCCTCAGAGCGTCGGTTTCTGCAAGACTTGGAGATTGGGGAAACTTGCTGCCGGAAAGACAATGAGTGACTGTCATTCATTCTTTCACCTGAAAGCTCAACCACATAGGGTGTTCGCAGCTTCTTAGGTCTCAGTTCTCGTTACTTTAAAGTTAATGTCTGTATAAAAAACTTGCCTTGAGTAGTAATTCTGATATCTGTCCTCGTAAGACCTCCGCTAAAATGAAGGATCCCCTGGGGGGACTTCTTTTAGTTAGCTAATTTTGAAATACATTTTGGCCCCAGGTGCTAATGCTTCCTGGCCCCTCTTGTTTTCTTATTAGAGTTGTAGTACTATTTCTTCCCACACGTATCAGTTTTCCCTTTGCCTGCGCACCGTTAGGAATACTTGAAGGAATGTGCCCACCCCTCTTAGCTGTGTTTATATGGTACATGCGCTCCAAAGCATGAGAAGTTCAAAGTTACACTTCATTTTGGAGGAAAACGTTCAGAAATAAGAGTAGTAGTATATTTGTTTTTGTTTTACTGACTAATGTTCACTCTGAGATAGCAATCTCAATTTTACATTTTTCTCAGATCATAGGCAATTACTTGTTTTGTATATTGTGTATGTTTTATACGTATCTGCATTTGGTTCAAATGGTTTTAGGCCTTTCTGATTTCTAGTTTATCTGTACATTGTTTATAAGTACTTTGACAGTTTTTATTTCCCTCAGTATATGGGTACTGGAGAAAGTTTGAATGAAATTGGACTATTTTAAATTCTGTAACCACTTTCACACTAAGCTATTTTTGTTTGCATTAATATCCTTTTTTGTGGTGTGTGAAGCATGTTCCTTTCCTTTAGTGTAGGAACTGGTCACATTGTTGTTAGTGGGTTTCTGCAGACCTTACTGTTTTCTATCCACTGGAATTTTGAAAGATGATTCACTTTTGCTTTCATTGCAGGATTCTTTCTGCTAATCCAGACACTTGTTGAAGTGCTGAATAGTTTCTTGGGGAAAATGTGGAAGACAAGTTGACCCCATAGACTGGTGAGCACAGATTGCGGAGAACAAACTGGTATTCCTCTGGTTAGTTAGAGCTGCGGTCATTTGTAGACATCTTCTTTATTTCCTCATTTTACTTTAACTACGCAGCTTTTTTTCTTTCTGTTCTGATTCCAGTGGTTTCCAGTTGATTGTATTGATAGTTGATTGTACTGTATTTAAACTCCTCGGAGTGTTGTTAAACACATTGATTTAAGAAATGGCTTGGATGTTTCAGTTGATAACTTATTTACAGAGTAGGCCTTGATAGAAAACTGACATTATTTTAATTTCTTTTCAGGCTTAAGAGACTCATTTTCTGCTTGAAGCCGTGAATGAGATGTATGGAACCCAAGAGTGTGTGTGGAATAGACACCAATGTGTGGTGCTAGTGAGGAGTTTGAAGATACGTCAGAAAAGCCAGTCATTTTGATTTTTGAGGTAAAAGCAGGCTGTAATTGTATTTTGTGAAAGGAGGGAAGACTCAGGCCAGCAATCTTGTATGCTATGGTTAACTGGTTCCCATCTTCCGAGAATCCTGTTTTCCATGGTGTAAGACTTACCCAGCATCAGGATAAGGGATAACGACTCTATGGATATACAGAATCCTTCACCATGGTAAAACTCGCTAACCCGCTGTACACGGAGTGGATTTTGGAGGCCATCAAAAAAGTCAAGAAGCAGAAACAACGACCTTCAGAGGAAAGGATATGCAATGCAGTGTCTTCATCCCATGGCTTGGATCGGAAAACTGTTCTAGAGCAGTTGGAGCTGAGTGTTAAAGATGGGACGATTTTAAAAGTCTCAAACAAAGGTCTCAATTCCTATAAAGATCCTGATAATCCTGGTCGAATAGCACTTCCTAAACCTCGGAACCATGGAAAATTGGATAATAAGCAAAGTGTGGATTGGAATAAATTACTCAAACGGGCATTTGAGGGCTTAGCAGAGTCTGGTGGCTCAACTTTGAAAAGTATCGAACGCTTTTTGAAAAGCCAGAAGGATGTGTCTGCTGCCTATGGAGGCAGTGCCACCTCTGGGTTTCACCAGCAGCTACGATTGGCCATCAAGCGTGCCATTGGTCATGGCCGACTCCTTAAAGATGGACCTCTCTACCGCCTCAACACTAAGGCCGCCAGTGCTGACGGGAAAGAGGGCTGCGAGTCGCTCTCGTGTTTGCCTCCTGTGTCCCTGCTTCCCCATGAGAAAGACAAGGTAAGGAACGTTAGCGCCAGTATTCGCAGGGCAGTAGCATAGGAAGTTAGGTGCAAGGTCGAGGCTTGGGGGCTTTTGGGAGCTCTAGCTGTGCAAACTGAGTAGGCTTTAATTGTTCTAGTACTTTAAGTCTTACTTTCAGTGTATAGAGAGTTGACAAATACAGGAATGTATTTAGCTTAGCATAAAAACTTTTGATTGAAGGTTTTTGTAGTACCTTACAGTTGCAACTTGATGAACTTAGAATTGCTGGAGACTTGACTTTGAAAGAAGTGGCATACTCTAAGGAATTTTTCCTTGTTTTCTATTTTGTTTTAGGCTATCATTAGACAAGAAGGAGACAGAATCTTGTGATCCATATTAGGTGCTAGCGAAGCAGTCATTCTTAATTCTGCGTTTTGTATAGCTTCCTATCATGTGCTATATTTTTATTTGTATTTTTATTATTTATTTATTTATTTATTTATTTATGAGAGGGTCTTTCTATAAAGTCTAGGCTGGCCTAAAACCTTACTCTCATCTTCTTGCCTCTGCCTCCGAGGAGTGCTGGAATTACAGGTGTGTGCCACCACACCTAGTGTGCCTTTTGTATATAACAAAATCCTAAAGGTTATGACTTCTGACATCAGTAGTTCTATGGGCTGGGAATACAGTATCCTGTATTATAATAAGTTCTGGATGGGAAGACAGAAAAGGGGAAATCATTTGAAATGTAAATAAAAAATATATCGAATAAAAAAATAATAATATATTAAAAAAAAGTTCTGGAGTGTTTTGTACATAGACATGTCCCTTACTCTGTTGTGTGTATTATTGTCATTTTATGCACTTAAAGGCAAATCAACAGTACATTTCAACCTTTAAGGGGATGTAGCATTTTGCGTGTGACTGTTCTTTTACAGGGAGGCCACCTCCCGACTCCCCCCTTCTTTCAGTTTCCTGTAGTTCTCTGTGGAGGCTGAGGCCTTGGAGACTTTTCTCTGTCTAGTTGACATGTCCATTGGTGTGATCCTTGTTCGGTTTTGTAGGTGTATTCATTGGGACTAGAGTCCACAACTCTGTGTTCTGAGTGGCTATGATTTTATGTTGTTGCAAAGAGAAGTCTCCTTGATGAAGGGTGAAGATTACACTTACCTGTGATATAAGGACAAATGTTAGTAGATTGATGTTAGAGATTTAGTAAATAGTAGTTAGAGTTTCTTCTCCAGCAACCATGACTTCACGAGCACTGAGCAGTTAGGTTTCTAGTCCCAGACATGGGCTCTGTCTTGTGGAGCAGGTATTAAGTCCAGTTAAAGAGCTGCTGGTTTCCTTTAAGGGGTGTGTGCTGCTGTTGCACCCTGAAGTTTGTGCCTTGTTGGTCCTGATGGCTTCCTAGGCATCTTAGAAAGATGAGACTGTTGGATGCCTCCCTCCTGTGGAAACTTACAGGTCCCTTCTGAGAGGAGCATGAGAGCTGGTCCTCAGGGAAGGGCCAGTCCGACCTGGTTGTTTCTGAAGTCAGAGTATCTTCAGCAATAAGCACTCACTTTCTGCCTCTGGGAGGCCACGAAGGGAAACAGCAGTACACTGTATGTTTTGGGAGTCTCTTATACAGCCTTGACTAACAGCACAAAAGAGAGGGCTTCTCTTGTCTGGTATTGAGGTTTTTATTAGGTGGTCTGATAGGTTATTAGAGGGGGGTACCATCAGTCCACATGAGGGACATTAAAAGTATGTATACTTATACACAGAGTTGTATGTATTATAAGGCTTTTGGTTTGGTTTGTGTGTGTGTGTTAGTTAATAGTATGAGTCTTTGTGGCTCACCGTTATTTTACCTCCTGTGCTCATCTCCTGTGTTCACTTTTCTCCCTCATTTCTAAAGAGCACACCTCTTTCCATTTCCCTGTCAGATCACTGGAGTCCTGCTCTCCCTCTGCCCCTCCCATCTTGTGTGTTTACCTCCTCCTTGTTCTCCATAAGGAGCTCCCTGTAGTTTACTCTTGAGACACACAGACACACACACACACACACACACATGCACACTGTGTGTGTGTGTGTGTATCCACAGAGGCCAGAAGAGGGTGTCTGACCCTTCAGAGCTAGAGTAATAGATGGTCATGGGTGCGTGAGGTGGGTGCTGGGAACTGAACTTGGGTCCTGTGGAAGAGCAGCAAGAACTCTTAATAGCTGAGTCATCGCATCATCCTTCCTTGTAGTTATCAGCATGCCATTAAACTACAATTTTTTGTTTAAGTAACAATTAGAAAGTAACAGTACTTTTGTTTTCTTGTGGGGGAGTGTTGAAACCTCGCTTTTCTAGGTAGCCCAGCTTGGGCTCAGCCTTGTACAAACCTTGCCGCCTCATCTCCCAATACTGACATTTGAGGCATATACTACTATGCCTGGCAGTGGCATAATTCACTGGTGAAAAGTTTAACTTTTTGTAATAATTTTTATAAATTATAATTACACAAATTTCCCCTTCCCTTTTCTCCTTTAAACTCCTCCCATGCACCTCTCTTAGACTCTCAGATTTATGCCCTTTTATTTAGTTGTTACATGTACATACACATACATATACGTGTGTGTGTGTGCATGTGTGTGTGTATATATATATATATAAGTAAATAAATACATAAATGCAACCTGTGCAGTCTGTGTATGCTACTGTATTGGAGAACCAGTTAGGGGACTATTCCTGTAGAAGACCGTTTCTCCCTCTCCAGGATTCTGCAGTTGCCTGCAGTTCTTCATTTAGGGTTGAGGCCCCTTAAGCTCCCCCTACTATGTTAGCATGTCCATTGGTGTTTTCATAGTTAAGGTCTTGTTTAGTAGACATGTTGATAAGACTTCATGGGTGTAGTCTCTGATGTTTCTAGGAGACACGGGTTCACAGAAACCTTCCTTTTCCTTTGGCTCTTAAAATCTTTCCTCTGGCTCTTCTGCAGTCATCCCTGAGTTTTAGGTGCAGGGTTTATGATGCAGATAAATGGTGGGACTGGCCTTTACAACTCTGAGTTTTGATCAGCTGTGGTTTTCTGCAGTACTTTCTGTGACAAATAGAAGTTTCTATGATAAGAGTGAGAAGAGCACTCACTATGGGTATGAGGAGAAATACTTAGGCTAGATTAGGGATTAAGCTGGTGTAGTAAAGTGGTGTTTGTAGGTTTCCCTTCCAAGATCCATGACTTCACTAGCCTAGGTTTTGGCTAGGTTTCCAATACCAGGAATTATTTCTTGCTTGTTGAGTTAGTCTTAAGTCTAACTAGAGAGCTCTTGGTTACTGCCTGGTGTGCATCCCACTAGTGCACCCGTAGGGTTATTACACTGCTGGCCATTGTTGTGGGACATAGGTGTTAGAGCTGGGTAGGACTGCTGGTTGCTTCTCTTCCTTAGAAGGTACCTTCTGATAAGTAGGCTAGTCTTCAGGAAGGAGGTGTCAGGTCCGATCCAGCTCAGATCTCTGGGTGCAGTGTCTGAGGATCACGGCTTCTTTAGCAATAGGATGCAACTTCCACCTCTGGGAGGCAATCAAGGACATCAGGAAAGAGCTATCTGTTTTGGGAGTCTTGGACAGCCTGGATCAACAACTCAAATCAGGGCTTCTCATGTCTGATGTTAGAATTTTTGTCTAAAGCTCATGGGAGTGTTGCCAGCCCATATGGGAGGATTTCATTTAAATTATATATGCATATGTATATACATACTTAGATATTCTCATATGTAATTTTAGCTAGCTAGATAATAATATGCTTGACTTTCAGGCAGTCCTTACTATTATTTTGGCCCCTCCCTCTTTTCTTCGTATTTACTTCCCTCTGCCCCCTTATTAGTGCCTCACCGACAGTTCTTTCCCCACATCTGATCACTCACTTGAACCTTGCTATTCCTCTCTCTGTTGCTCTTCCCTGCCCCATGGTCCCTTTATAATTTCCTGCTTTCCGCATTTAGTCCAGGTTATACTCACATCTGAAAACTTGCAAGTAGGAACCACAAATAGAATTATTATGTGACGTTTGTCTTTCTAGTTCTGGATTACCTCCCTCAATATGATCTTATCCATTTGCCAAGGGTCCAGTACAGTGTGTTTTAATTTAATTTATTATTTATCTGTATGTTTGTGCATGCACCTGAGAAGGCCAGAAGAGGGCATTGGCTTCTCTGGAGCTGGAGTTACAGGCTGACGGGAGCTGCCTGATGTCAGTCCTGGAACCATTCCAGTCCTCTGGGAGAGCAGCTTTTAGCCACCAAGCCATCTCCAGCTCCCTTACATTTTTAAAAAATTATTTCTTTAGTTTTTGAGACAAGATCTCATGTATACCAGACTGCTTCTGAATTTATCACATAGCTGATGATGATCTTGGACTGTGCTTGCATTTTGCGCTGGTCCCAGAGTTTCATATGTGTTAGCAAAGCACTCTACAAATTGAGCTGCCTTCCTGCCCTCATTGGTGGGGTTTTTAGATGTCTATTTTAGGATTCAGTCTGCCCTGTGAACTTGGAGCTGAAAGCATACTTTTATGGATTGAGGTCTATAACCTCTTTTTGTTTTGTATTGTTTTTGAGACAGGGTTTCTCTGTGTAACCCTGACTGGAACTGGAACTCACCCAGTAGACCAGGCTGGCCTTTGAACTCAGAGATACATCTGCCTCTGCCTCTTCAGTGCTGTGACTAAAGGCATAAGCCACTATTGCCTGATGAGAGTCTGTAATCTTAACAGTCCAAAATACTTCCAATTCTGAATGCTCTTACTAAGCATAATGATTCAAAATGGGGATTTAGATTAGGGATATTCAGCTGCTGGTGTCTATGCAGATATCCAAAAATCAAGAAAGTCTGGAATCTGAGATACTTCGGATACTGTGTGTAAAATGTTATAGGATCTCTTGCCTTTCTATTGACAACCTGTCCACATGACTCACTGCAGAGTCCTGTTCATAAAATGTTCTCTATCACTGGGCATAAGAGCATATGTGAAAATGTTAAAGTGGACAGGTCAATAAAGCCCTGTTTTGCAGTGTGATGTTGTAAGAACACCTATCTGTAGGAGCTGTTTTATTATTTTATTTTCCTTTTGCAACTTTTTTGGTCACATGAAACTAAGTAAAATATGATTGAATTATTTACCATCACATGATCCAGTGGGATGGGATGACTCAGTGGCATTGCAGTAAAGCAGTTACTGTATGTTGGTATCTTGTATATTATATCTCGGTAGAATGCTTAGGCACTTCATTTACAATAATTGCCCTTGTTTGAAGTGGGTGTATCTGTGTATGTATTGTCTATCTGCCTGGAATTGAATGCAGGAGTCTCATATAGGAGCTATAAGCATGAGTTGTTACTGAGTTATGTATAGTATATTTTAATTTTAAAAAGATCAACTTTAAATAAAGTGTGAGTTATGTATGTATATTCTTTAAAAAGCAATTCGTTAATAATACAGTCCAGGACAAATTCTAATTCTAGAATTCTGGGACTTGACTTTTGAAAAGAGCTCTGAGGATCATTGTACAATATGTGAAGCTGAGCTGAAGACCTTTCCTAAGGCCTTGCCTTAAGGACATTTTATTCAGTAGAAACCTACTGGTTGTCTTCGATTAGAAATATCTGCCCATTACTACTTAGCTCTAATATATTGTGTTACTAACTGAAATTACTAGATTTGGAAGAATACATTTAGGAAGATTGTATTTCTTTTGAGTGAATTCCCTGTGCACTGATAAGTAGAGTTTACTTTGAATTTTGATTTGTTCTCAGCTGCTTTAATTATATTGATGAAATTAAAATTGATGAGGTTCGTTCTATATTTTTAAGTGATTTTCATTTCATACACTTTTTTCAATAGTTTATTTTCTGAATGACTTTCCCCAAAGATTTGAAGAGCCTGCTTTCAGAATTATAATTCAGTGAACTCAAAAGGTGAGAAATGATTGCTCCTCTGAATGGATTATCTATCTCCTCCTTTCCTTAGATTTCAACTCCTTTCCTTCCTCTCTTTGAAACAACTTGGTCAGTTTCAGTGAAGAATGGGTCGGTCGGCTTGCTGTTAATACTCTCTGTACTCTAAGTTCATAGATGTACACATCTCCAGAGGGAATTTGTCGTGATGTGACGTGACATGACGTGATGGAGAGAGAAGGCATAGCTTTTAGTTGCCACTTACTTCAGGCAGGAATTGAGCCCCTGCTGTAGGCTACTCAGTGCTTGGAGGTGAAAGGCTTGGCTCTTCTGGGATGCTGATGGATCTGTTGACCTGCTCAGCGAAGGGGTATTATGTGGGGTTCATGTTCTACATCACTGCTCCTTTTTAAAAAAAGGTGCATTTATTTTTATTTTAAGATGTTATGGGTGTTTTGCCTGCTTGTATGTTTGTGCTATTTGAATGTAGTTCCCACAGAGGCCAGAAGAGGGTGTCAGATCTTCTGGACCAGCAGTTACAGAGGATTGGCGTCAGTGTGGGGTCTGGAAGAGCAGCCAGTGCTCTTAACCACTGAGTCATCTTTGCAGCCTTGGTGTAACTAGTTTTTGTCATAATTGTTTAAATCATTAACATTTTTTGAGGGGAAATTTTGATGGAAAAAAAGAGCTTGAATTTATTACTCAGCTATGTGAGTAATCTGGACCAGAAAGATGCAGTGATAATCTCTTGTTTCCTGCAATTGTTTCTCCATACAGTGGTAAGTTAGGACAGCCCAGATTATCTAAGTTTACTGGAATTTGTTTCTGTTTACAGAGTGACTGGAGTTTTGACAACTTAAATTCTTTTTTTATTTTTTAAGATTTATTTATTTTATGTGAATATACTGTCTCTCTCTTCAGACACACTAGAAGAGGGCATAAGATGGCATTTCAGATGATTGTGAGCCACCATGTGGTTGAACTCAGAACCTCTGGAAGAACAGTCAGTGCTCTTAACCACTGAGCCATTTCTCCAGCCCACTTAAATTTTTTTGATGATGTATTTTTTTTTAAATTGTTTCTGTATATGTGTGTGTGAGTGTCTGTCAGTCAGTCTGTCTGTATATCTATGTATGTATGTATACACATATGCCCACAGAGGCCAGAGGGGTCAGATTCTATTGTGAGCAGCTATGTGGGTGCTCGGAATTGAACCCAGACTCTTTAGAAAGAGAGTAAATGCTCTATACTACTGAGCCATGTCTCCAGCTCACAAGTTAGATTTTTATGTAGAAATACAGACTAGAATGGGCTATGTTAAAGAATGAATACATAGATAAATCAATTAATCAATCAATCAATCAATCAATCAATCAATAAAATGGGATATGTTTCCAAGTTACTGAGAAGGAAGCATGATAAAGTTTTAGCTGTTTGCAAATAGCTGTTAATGTAAAATTGTTTCATATTTTATCTGATTACAATAGTGATGTTAGTAAAAGAATAATTTGTAATTTGTAATTATCCTATTTTTGGGATACCTTATTAAAAATGCAATGAATAATTGTCCTGCTTAGCAGAGCTATTGTTCAAAAAAAAAAAAAAAAAGAAAGAAAGAAAAGGAAAAAAGCCTAATCCCTCCGTCCCCCAAAATTTATAGGTGCAAAAGATCTGCAAAAAAAAAAAAAAAAGAGTGTACGTGGTATAATTTTGTATCACTCATTTCCTTCATTGTTTTTATGGTGACTGTTAACAAGTCAGCAGTAGGTTAGTTGTAAAGGCACTTAGGAATTAGCTTTTTCTGTAGATGTGTTTTATTTGTGTGTGTGTGTGTGTGTGTGTGTGTGTGTGTCTGTCTGTGGGGGTGGGGAGGTTCACATGCAGAGAATCTTGACAGGCTAGCTTGGGTTATATAGCAAGAACCTGTTTCAAAAAAATTGTCTCATTTCACACTCACTGTATATTTAGTGTTAAATACCCAGGAGAAGCTTCAGAAATTCATAGAATTACCAGTAAACCATACAGGGGAGGCAGCAGACAAATTGGGTAGTGGAAAAAAGGTGTTTGTGTAAGATTTGCTGTCTGTAAAGAAGATAGCTCGGGGCTGGAGAGATGGCTCAGTGGGTAAGAGCACCGACTGCTCTTCCAAAGGTTATGAGTTCAAATTCCAGCACCCACATGGTGTCTCACAACCATCCTTAAAGAGATCTGATGCCCTCTTCTGGTGTGTCTGAAGACAGCTACAGTGTACTTACATATAATAAAAGAAGATAGCTCATTCCTGTGTCTTTCCATTTTGTATAGAGTGAGGATAGATTCTGTATTGATAGAAAGAACTATTAGTAGACCTATATGACTAAACTTTGCTCCAGGAAATTGTGAATTGCATTTGACCCAGAGAACTGTTGGTTTGCAATTCTTTTACTTTAGTAGACAGGTTCTGTGTTTTCTTAATCTTTGGCTACAGTGAAGCACTTCGTTCCTGAGTTTTCTATAATTTATACTATACAATAACTATACAGTAACTATACTTATACTATAACTATACAATAACTTACAGAACTTGGAACATACTATAGATGTTTTGAGTATGATGATGTATATTGGTATTTCAAATTCCTATTATTTAGGGAATCTTTAAGTTTCTGATTAGTATTGTTTACATTTTCTTTCAACATTTTCTTATCTTGTTTGTTTATTTTTTTCTTATTTTCTTGAGACAAGATCTCACTGTGACTCAGGTTGGCTTAGAACTTGGAATAATCCTTCAGTGCCAGCCTCTTAAGACACAGAAATACCTAGATGAAGATCCCTGTCTTTTCTTTTTTTAGTATTCTGAGACAGGGTCTCTCTATGTAGTCCTGGCTGTCCTGGATCTCACTATGTAAATCAGGATGGTTTCACAAGTGCTGGGATCAAAGGCATGCACCATCAGGCCCTTCAAAATCCTTATTCTTTCTACAGCAGTAGGTCATGACATCAATTGTCTTTAGAAATACCAGAGGGACTTTAAAAAATAATCAGGAAAACAAATTAGACTCCAACAGGGTGGGAGAGCCCAGGTTTCAATGGGGTGTGTCAGTCTCCATGTCTGTGGTACAGTGGAAGTTAAATACCACTGCCCTAGTGCTTAGAGCCAAGATCTCTGGAATGGGAACTACTCGAGGGAAGTGGAGCATAAAAAAGTAAGTTTGATTTAGTAATTGAAACCTGTTGTGAAAATGTTTTAGACATAAGTCTGTACTTGTGTAACTGTAACTTCTTTTTTATCCCCTGACAACCATTTCCCTAACTGTCCCTTCCCCTTACCCCAGCACACTTGCTATTTAAGTCCTTTTCATGACTCTGATTACGGGCATGAGCTTAATACTAACCAAATGTAACTTCAAAAACTGCATGAGTGAAGGGCAGAGTGGAGCTTGTGGGAATCGGTGTGGTTCTTTTAGGACTGTGTCTGTAGACACCCTTACTCACCAGGCCGTCATCTCGTGGCTTTTACCTGCGCTTCTTCTAATGTCCTTTGTTATTCCCGGTATTTTCGCATCCTGTTTGAAAATCCTTATCTTAAAAAGTAAAGGCAAATGGTTTCCTTTTCTGCTTCTCTAGAAAACTGGTTATCGTAGAGAAGATCTTCCACCCATGTGCTAGGGCTCTGCTCAGAGATGGTAGATGCTAACCTCAGCTTTGCCTTCTGCTGAGGAGTTGTCTCTATAATCTGTTTGCACTACAGTGATTCAGCCTTCATTCTCGTCGACTCTCATTCCCACACCTTCTTCTATTTTCCCTTTCATAGATAGAATTGAATCTGCCCGTCCACAAAAGCTCATTCTCTGGAACCAGAGTTAGAGACATTGAGTCACCGAGTTGGCGCTTGGAATCAAGCTATATGGTCTTCTGGAAGAGCGCCAGTGCTCAGAACTAAGCCAGTTCTCCAGTCCCATCTTGTTACTTTTTTCATTTTTAAGCTCTTTTGTAAAAAACAAAACAACAATAAAAAAATCTTTTCATTCCAGATCTGCTGCAATTTGGCTTTTGCCCCTACAGTACTCTTAGACTTTTTTTTTTTTTTTTTTTTAAAAACTTGTTTTTGGACATGGGAGTCCTGTCGTGTAGCCTAGGCTAGCTTTGAGCTATGGACCTGGAGTCTGTCTCCTGAGTACTGGATTACAGTTGTGTGCTGCCGCCCTGGCTTTGAGTGGCTTGTGCTACTGACCTCCAGCAGTCTTCTGCACTTGTCTGCTCTCTGCCCCCATTAATCTTCCCCAAGCCTCATCCCTCCTGTCCTGTGCTAACAGTACATTGTCTCTACTGGCAGTGTGTCGTGTGCACTTAGCTGCTTGTCCTCATCCTTATGGCTGTGTTTTTGTTGTCTCTACTTCCCGAGTTGTCTCTGGGCCTCTCTGTGCACTGATGATGAATTTTTTATCTTAATCCAGAAATTGTATGTATATGTATTAATGCAGTCTGGACTTGTCTAACTCATTGGACAACTTTTACCTGAATTCTTTCTCAAAGGGTCATGACCCAGATGGGACTTGTGACTTTGAACTGGCTCTCCTGAGGTGTTTCTCTGGGAAGAGCCATCCCTCTTGACTAATGCTGAAAGTGGGGACATCCTGGTTATAACATTTTCACACTTCATTTGTTGTCTTTTAGATTTTGTTCTCAGCTGTTCCCTCTCTTCTTGTACCCTTGAATATCTGTTAATTAACCTCATCTCCATTCTAGTGATGTTATTGAAGCTACCTCATCTCCTGCTGTTCCTCAGCACTTCTCTTATGCCTGACTTAGTTTCCTCATTGGTTTTCTTGCCTCCAATATCATCCTCCCTTTCCAGTCAGTCAGTGCACTTGTCCAGAGTGACTGTTTGAAGTCCCAGACCATCTGGTACTGCTTGCTTTAAGAACTTTGGCAATTTGCTTAATACTTTTGTACCACATTTTTCCTATAAAATGGAGATTAACTGTTTATTTTCTAATGAGGCTGTGAGGGTTTGTGTTAATGTACATCAGTGTTAATGGGAGTTTGTGTAGTGATGGAAGGACTGTGAAGCTATAGTCCTCTGCAGTACCCATGGCCACAGTGAGCTAGTTAATGAGTTCTTAAAAAAACACAACTAGTTGACAGAGGATTCAGCTGAAATAGCCATACAAATAGTTATTATACTTGACAGTACAGAGTATAAAATCCTCACAATAGTAAAAAGGTGATCTATGTATGGTTGCTAGTATTGCCACTTTTTGAAATTACCTCTCCACTTAAACACTTTCTATGCCATAGCATGGACAACTTATAACCCTGTCACAACACGTGAGTTACTCTATCCCTACTGTATGATAGTGCATGTCATTGTGCCCATTATACCAGGTGGGTGCTGGGACAGAAGCCAGGACCTTAGCAAGAGAATAAAGTACTCTCAAACAGTTGAACCATCTTGCCAGCCTCCTAGATCTCACTACTCTCTCCCTCTCCCCAACAAACATGTCTTCTATGCTTTTTAGTTTTTATTTATTTTATTTTGAGATGATGTCTCACAGAGATTTGCCTTTCTGTGCCTCCAGATGGTAGAATTAAAAGCATGCACTACATTAGGCTCAGCATGCTTTATTTTTAAATTTTAGTTTAATTCTATGTGTATGAATGAATGTTTTACCTGTGTATAAATGGTTCCCACGGAAGCCAGAGGAGGGTGTTGGATCTCCTGGGACTGAGCTTATAGAGAGTTGCCAGTATCATGTGGGTGCTGGGACCAGAACCTGCGTCCCCTGGAAGATGAGTGCAGGTTATTACTATGCCATCTTTCCAGCCCTGTGCTTTGAACATTTAAAGAAGCTTTATGTACAGTACTATGCAGTATTTGATTCAAGGTTAGGGTAACTTCCAGACTAAAGGTTTAGATTTATTGGAAAACTGATTTAACAGAGGCAGAATACATCAGTGAGGCAAAAGTGGACATTTTGTTCTCATTATTTAAGAATAGACCAATATTTTAAATAAACATCTGTAAACTTGGAACACGAGAAAACATATCATTTAAACCAAACAACCAGCATTCCCACCACACTGCGACTTTGGTGGCTCCACTCCTGTTTGCTCTGCTGCCTGTCGCTGTCATCACAGGATGTACTTTTTCTCAGTTACCCTGCTCTGCAAGAGAGACAACACAGGGATGAGAGGGTTGGTGTGTGTGTGAGAACAAGTAAAAGTAGTTATATGCACGTTTGAAACTGTCAAATAAAACAGCCATTTTAAAGGTGAACAAGTGAACACGCTAGTATATTGTTGGTAGGTAGGTAAATCAGGACAGCCACTGTGGAAAGCAATAAGGAATTAAATGTTTAAGTATCATATGACCCAACAATCTTTCTGGGTATATAACCAAAGTAAATGAAGCTACCAGTACCCACATATTCACTAAAGTATAACAGTTGATAACCAACATAGGGGCATAATGTTTGCATCTTTGATAGATCAATGAATAAACTGAAATACACTTGCATTTCATTATTATACCTTAAAACAAAACAAAAATCATACCATTTGCCACAATATGGATAAGGTTGTAGTATATTACATTAAGTAACAAGGGCAAGCAATACATGAACTATGGCATGAGTCTGTACATATGTGCATGTGAGTGCACATATCTCTGTGTGTGTATTCTAAAAAACAAAATAACAGTGCTTATGCAGTAGTGCTGTAGAAATGAGATGTAAGCCAAAGATCAAAATCATAGTTACATAGAATAGACAGGCCTGAGGATCTGACACACATTAGAGGACTGTAGTTGATACTAGTTTCTATTAATCTGAGTTTTTCTGAGAAAGAGTGCATTTAAGGTACTGTTGTTACACTGGATATAAATAAAGTCAGTCAAGAAATGGTGAGCATGCTTATTTGCCTGTTCCATTTTATATTCTTACATACATAACGCAAGTACAGCCAACCATTTCAGTATGCATATTTGTCAAAATATATGGTATAGTTTAAGTCTATATAATAAAAATAGGAAAAAAAAATCTTAGTTTTAGGATAGTTAACACAGACAAGTTAAGACAGATTAACTGATCCATTTTTATTGCAGTGCAAAAGAAATGTAGTATGTAGTTGCTTTGTGTCATCATGGAGTCAGGCAGCATGCGGACACAAAGGAAGCAAACGCATGCCAGGACTCTGGTCCATGTGCTGGGACGTACCTGCTATAACCTGTTGTTAAATTTGTGCTGTTGGGTGTTGGGAACTTTTTATATGTAATTTTTCAGGAGAGACTTCTCTTTTATTCTCCTTGTATGTTAGACCATTTATTTGGCTTTGTCATTTTTTTTTTTTTGATTAAAATATAACTTTGAAATTTCTATGTTTGTTTGTTTGAGACAAGGTCTAACCTCAAACTGTGTAGCTAAGGTGACCTTGAACTCTGATCTTTTGCCTATGTATCCAAGTGCTGGGATTCAAGTTGTATGCCCCCACAGTGGCTTCTCATTTCTTACCTTTGAAAGAAGACTTTAGAAATAGCTGTTTGTTTCTGGTGCTATCAGCCACGCAGAGCAGAGCTAGGTGAGGAGGAGAAGGGAAGAACATCTTTTCCATGAGTCCATGTAACTGGTACTGCCCTGCTTCTAAGTCTCCAGGTTGTAAAGGCTTTTCCCTTCACTTCCATAGCTTCTTGAAGCTTAGTACTTTGCCACCACATCACACTGCTTCTCTAGAAAGACAGTAGTGCATGAAATTAGCAAGCATTGGAAAAATCTTGACTGCTGATACTTCTGTATTTGTTACATCTGTCTGTGAAACCATTTATGAAATCATAGGTGTTATTAACCCATATATACAACTTTTATAAGATGCTCAGAAAGTGTTTTCACATCGTCACTGCCAGGTGAATGTCAAATGATAGCAATTAGGTTGACAGGACACATTGCTGCTGCACAAGTGGGGGGGGGGAGGAAGAATTGAGTATAGGTTCCAAGCACCCATGTTTTAAAAAAGCCATGTCCCATGTACATACTCAGCATTGGGTATGGGGGGGTAGAGACAGGAGAAGCCAGGGAGCTCATTGTCTAGCCTGACTTGCTAAATCCACCCTCAGTGAAAGACTGTCTGAGATCAGTTAAGTGTATGCATGCAAGTATGTTTATGTGTAGAAAGCAATAGTGGAAGATACTCAATAGTTAGTGGCTTTTGGTCTGCACATACTTATATGCACCCATATCTACATGAATATTTACATACACACCACACACATACAAAACAAAATAAAACAGTTATTCTGCACTGCAGAAGGATAGGGGCCAGGGTCACTAGTAGAAAGTGAGGCCAGGCCACCAGGGGAGCTCAGGCTTCTGCTCTGCCACTCTGAAGTCTCCAGAGCAGTCATCTCAAGGAGGCCTTCTTGCTGCTTGTACTTAACAGTGCATGTTTCTTTCAGAGATGTGAATGCCTTTTTATAAAAGGACGGCTTTTCAGAGCCACCCCAGTGTCTGCAGTTTCTCAAAATAACAAACTGAAAATACGCCAAAGAAGTCTATTTTGGGGTAGCACATTCTGGTCTCCTACAGTCACATTTTTGGGTGGTATATCCTGAGCCCCAGCAGTCTCTGCTGCTTTAGTGAAGGGAAGGGAAGGTGACATTGAGTGCCGATGAGCAAAAAATACCAAGTCACTTACAGGTATAGTCAAGCCCCATGCCGTTCTCTCTTTCCCTGGTTGGCTTGGGTCAGGCCTTCATTTTTTTTTCCCTTCACAGGTTGCATAATTGTTTTTCAAGATAGGTTCCTTTCATCAGTGAGCTGTGGTGACAAAACTCACACATAGGACCATTGTGTGTGCTGGGGATTGAGCAATCAAAAAAGACCTTTGTCCTAAGAGAGTCCCGAAATAGTTTATCCTTTATGTAGAGCACTTAAGTCCAGCCCCTTTTAGCCTATTACAGGTGTTCTGTAATTACATCTACTCCATTCAATTCTCTGCCTCTCTGTCTCCGTCTCTCCCCTTGACCACCACCCCCGATACAAATGAAAGCAGCCACTGCAGTCAGTTGTCAGCTTTCTGTATTACCAGGTTTACATCTGCAGATTTAGTCAGCTGCAGATTAAAATGAGACTATTGAGTCCATACTAAATGTGTAGACTTTCTTCTTGTCATTCCTTTAGCAACACAGTATAGCTATTTACATAGCATTTGTATTAGGTACTGTAAGTAATTCAGAGATGATTTAAAATATATTTAGGAGGATGTACAAAGGTTATGTGAGTGCTGTGCCATTTTATATGAGACTTTCTGAGCATCCTCTTTGGTATCTTCAGAGGTGGGGGCTGGAAACACCAAGAAGCACCTTAATCCTCACTGACTGTTATCTTAGTGAGGTTGTATTTTTATTTTTGTATGTATATTGTATTTTTTATACCTGGGAGATGCAAATCTTGTGATCTGCAAAATGTAGACTTCTAACACTCCCCAGGGATAAACCCTGCTATCCTACACACACTTCTTAGTTTCTTCCATGGTGCAACGAAGTTTTGCTGTTGTGGTCTTCATCATTAACAGACCTTCAGAATTGGGTATATCATCTATTCACTTATAGGTTGTGTTAAGGCCTAGAAAGATTGATTAACTTCTTTTTTAAAACGTATTTATTATTTTATGTGTTGAATATTTTGCTTGCCTGTATGTATGTATGTCCTCAGAGGTGAGAAGATGGTGTTGGATGTCATGAAACTTGGGTTGTTATAGATGGTTGTAATGTCAGTAGTGGGAATTGAACCTGGGTTTTCTGCAGCCCCAATATACCACCTTCTTAAGGACTTTTATGTGTAGATTCTGGGTCTTGGTTGATTAATTTAGTTGTGTACTTATTTTGTGCATATGTGTCTGTGTATCTGTGTAGTTGCACAAAATGTATGGGTGTGTGTAGAGGGCAGAGGACAAATTCTGGTGTAGATCCTTAAGGACCATCCATCTTCTCTTCCTGAGACAGAGTTTTACTGGCCTGAAAGTTGCCAAGTAGGCTAGACTGGCTGGTCCCAGCCCCAGGTATCCGCCTGCCTGTGCTTCTGCAGCATGCACATTGCAGTGAGCTTCCTTACGCCTCGCCCGGCTTTCTTGACGTGCATTCTGGGCATTGAACTTCGGCTCTTACGCTTGCAGCACAAGCAGTTCACCAGATGAGCTATGGTCGCTCCAGCCCCTTGCTTTATACGTAGTTTTTTGATTGACTTCGCACTGTAGTTGATTACTTTGGGGGGTATGTAGAATATTTTATAGTAGCATCTTTTGTTACCAGTTGTGAACTTTACAGACTTGAACAAAATATTGTGCTGTTTATATCAGTATTATTCCTTTTTATTGCTGAGCTATAGTACCCATTAAGAATGTACTATTACTGTCCCATTAAAGGGTAGTTTCAGTGCTTGGCACATGCGGAAAAAGGCTACGGTAAACATGCATAACCAGGTCCTGGATTGTTGGAGTAGGGTTTACGTGTCATCATAGCTGTTCCTAGGGAAGTGGAAGGATCTATGTGTGCCTGTGTCTGTCTGTGTCTCTCCACACATATATCTCCATCCCTCCCCTCCCCCCACCTCCACACACAGACACATAAATACACTGATATAAAGATTCAGAGTGATTAGACTGAGACTGACCACAAACCAAGGAGTACCAGGAGCCATGAGGAATTGAAAAGGTCTGTAGAGGAAGTGTGTTTCAACTGATTGGAGTCCAGTAATGCTGATTTCAGACTTGCATGACACATGAATGAATATAAGATATTCATTTAAGATATATGACCTTTAAGATATATGACCTTGTGTAGCCATACACTGAAGTCCTAAAAGCCCTGAAACTTGGGTCTCAAGTATTTTGAATAAAGACTGCATTGGCTTTTTAAAATGCTGTTCTAAAACGTAGAAAGGGGCATTTCATCATGATTGCTTTTTAAGTGTATGTGTGTACCAGACACACCCACCGTCCACCTCTGGAGGTCGGAGAGCCTTTTGGGAGGTGGTTCTCTCCTTCCATCCTTCCGTGGACTCTGGGAATTTAACTCCGCTTATCTGTCTTTCATCATGATTTACGGTTTTTACTTCCCCAGTGGTTGTCCCGTAGAGCAGCTTTTCAAGTGCTTTATAAATCGTTTGATAAAGTGTCCATATTTTTGCTTTTTTAAAAAAAATGATTTTTTCCTTTATTTGATCTATTCATTTTTAATTTTTCTCTCAAGCCTTTATTCTCCCACAAATAGCCCTTGTGCTTTAGGGAATTAGCAGCATGTTTATAGTTTTGTAATTCTTGATGCTTCATGTTTCATTGCTAAAAACTTGTTTGTTTTTAGTTTCTAAAATGAGCTGTTCTTTTCTGGCTCCTGATAGACTTGCTTAGTAAGGGCCGCGGATTGGCATTTACTGAGCTGTGTTGCAGTGACAAAGGCCTTGAGAGAGAAGAGTATTTTAGTAATGCACAGGGCCCACCCAGGAGGAGGGGTGGGTATAGAGTTGGCTTCAGGGAGAACTAAGCTGAGAATTAACTACAATCTATAACTGTAATTCAGAATTCCCTATAATCAATCTCCTTCCAACCCCCACCCCCAGGGAATGTCTGGGATGGTGGGTAGTGCTGAACCTCATATATACTAACTTTTATTATTGTGCACATCCTCAGGGGCCCAAGGATTAGTAATCCCATGTAGCATTTTGTGACTAGAAGTGATTGTGGGTAACTAAATCCCAAGGAGCTGGCTGTGACTGCTGTGCTGCGTAGGGTCTCAGTTGGGCTGCTTGAGTTCTCTGCTGTCTCGGACAGTTCCAAGTGAGTAAGGGTTGGCAGTGTCCTTCTGCCTTAATGACCGGAAGGTGGAAGAAAATGTATTTTATATACAGACCTAGCTCAGCAAACCTGTAGGAAGCTGGTTTTGGCCGAGTAGTGAGTCATATGTATATCCCCAGAGTCCTTGTTCTGGCCTGTTTGAGTAGTTTAACTTGAAGTTAATGATTGTGGGCTGCTGAGAGGGTTCAGTGGGCAGCCTCACTTCCCACCAAGCTTCAGGACGTAAAGCCCACATGATGAAGGGGAGACCCAACTCACACAAGCTGTGATCTGACATCTGCACATGCACCATGACGTGGGAGGGCCGCTTCCCAGTACACTTTAAAGATATAGATGTGAATAAAACAGTATTTCCTGAAAGTATTTACTAACTAGCCAGTAAATAACCCTGTTGTCAAAGTCAGAGTTCCTCTAAGAAATAGCCATTTTCTTCCATATCCAGACCATCACCCTTGCTAATTGTTTTGTAGACACATGGTCTTTTTTTTCTGCTGTTCATATCCATGCTGTGTTTTACTGTGCTAGCTTTTCATGTATCTCTTTAGGTCTCTGCTAAGTGCCTGGCTTACTTCCCTGAACTAGTTATTACAACTAAACATTACTCTACCTATCACTTTATTGTTGTGTTTTTTTGCTAGGATGTAGACTGCATACTGATGGACAGTGTCTGCGTTACTCCTGTCTCCATATTTCTCAAATAGTATGGGGCATATGGTAGGTGCCTGAGGGGTTTTGAATGAATGAATACGAAAAGCACATTAAAAAAATGGCCCAAGCCGATATGAGCTCCCTTATGACATAGAGTGTGCAGATAGAGGCACATTAGGCATTTCAGTGGGCGCCAAGTAAGCTCATATGAAGATTGCTGTACGTGGTGACTTCTGGGTTTTTCCTTTTAATAATAGTGATTAATTCTGTTACAAATCTTGATACTAATACTTGCTTGAACAAAATAATTTTTGATAAAAGGCTTGTATAGGAGAAAGGCAGGCAGAAGTCTTGGGCTTTTTTTTTTAACCCTATCAGAGTAAGCCAAGATTTTTGCATGTGTACCACATTTAGTAACTAATTGCCTACTCTTGGGTACAAACTTCACTCATCTTTTTTTTTTTTCTCATAGAAAACTAGTACTGTTCTTTCATATAATGTTCACCCATTGAATACATAGACTAAATGGTTTTATGATCTCCCCCCTCCCCAGACAGGGTTTCTCTGTGTAGCTTTGGCTGTCCTGGAAATTACTCTGTAAACCAGACTGGTCTCGAACTCAGTGCAGAGATTAAAGACAAGCACCACCATTGTCCAGCTGATCTTCTTATCTGTTAAGTACTGCTTTTTCTCTGGTGTTAAAGGGTTTTCCCAGCTAAGCTTTCATTCTTCTAGTTACCATAAAGGTTGGGAAAAAAGAGTGTTTTAAGATTGTATTTAAGTCTTGTGTAAAGCAGCTTGGATTGTGAAATTTATTTTTGCTTGATAAGACTTCAGGAATTTTAGAAATTGAAAATCATAAGCAGGTACACATTGTAGAACTTTGACTTGTATCTTAGGTTCCAATTTTGGAATTATTAATAAGAATAATATAATTGAGATTGATAACTATGACAACTTATAAAAGGAGTCTATAAAGATGAGACTATCAGAGCAGAGTTGTTTCTCTTGCTGCTGTTAGGTAGGTGCATTTTCTGTAGTGAGATACAAAATACGTGGGGTTTGAATTTAAGCAATTAAGGAATGAAGTGAATTCAAATCTTTTGCTTTGAAAAAGAATGCTAATGTTTGTAGCAAAACAGAAAATAGCAAAACTTGTAAGTAGGATGTAAGAAAACCCACATAAGTCCATATGTGTTAGTCCACAAGTCCATATGTGTTAGTGTCTTAGGTTGTTTTCTTTGCCCATAAAAGTTACTTTGTTCACAAGACACTATTGCTAGGCTTTTCTTACTGATGTTCATGTAACAGTTACGTATTTAGTTGTTTATCCAAAATACAGTTTCTCTGAACTGTTCTAAAATACCAATTTTAAGAGTACTTTCTAATAGAAAGTAACAGCCGTTCACTCCACGTCTCACTTTGAACTGCTGTCTGGTTCCCTCCTTATCTCCTTTAAATCAGTAGGTCTTATTACTCTTATGTTAATGTATGCACAAGGAAAGAAACCCATTGAGTTACACTTGATTTTTCTCAGTTTTGTGAGTATGTATGTACAATGCTCTCATTAATGTGTTTTTAGTCACTGATAACTAAAACCAGACAGTTTTATATTAAAGACGAGCGAGATATAACTCAGTAGTGAAGATCACTTGTGGGTTTGCAAAGTCAGGGTTTGGTTCCCAGGGCCCACATGGTGGCTCACAACCATCCAAAACTCCAGTTCCAGGGGATCAAATGTATTTTTCTGAACTCTTCAGGTAACAGTTGTACATGTGCTGCATTCATACATATAGGCAAAACATTTATACACATAAAATCCAAAAACTATCTTTGAAACGTCCAAATGATGAAATGTGTGATAAAACACTTGGTTTAAAAGCTCACCTTGCACATTGTGCTGTGCATTCAGGGTTTTGTGTAGTGGTTTCCGTTAAAAATGAAGACATGTATTCCTTTTTTATATTGTTTTATTCAACATTAAGATTACAGTTTTAAGATGTCTTTCGTCTATGTAGACTTGTGCCAATATAGTTGTTATTAGCCATGGGTAGCTACTTAATTTAAATGAATTAAAAACAAATTAATGCCAGTAGCCACCAACTCCCATGTAGCTAGTGCTCCTCATTGGACAGCACAGCTACAAAGCATTCTCATTACCCTAAAAAGTTCTTAGAACACTTTGGACAGTGATAGACTATTACAAGAAGGCAGGACGTTTATTGGGCTCATGAGTATGTGGTGTGTGTTCATGTATGCACGTGTGTTCATATGAAGGCTGTATCTTCCTAAATCACTGTCCACATTGTCCATTGAGGCTGCGTGTTACAGTTGAATCCAGAACTTGGTAATATGCTGGTCTGGCTAGACAGCCTGCTTAAAGGATCCTGTGTGTGCTGTAATTACAGGCCAACCTCCACGCCAGCACTCTATTTACATTGGTTCTAGAAATCCAAACTTTATTCATGCTTGCACTGCAAGTGTCTTAACTGTCATCCAGTCCCTAGTGTCAGGCGTTTGGGAGTTGAAAGCATCAACTTCAGGTTATTCTAATGAGCTCTTTGTGATTGGGGTCTGTGCATCAAGTTTGTGTGTTTATACTCTCACCTTATCTTTTATTCATCATATTAGGCTGAGGTATTTAGGGCTATGCAGAATAGAATTTGCAAATGCATATTTTATGTAAAGACTTAATTTCAAATATGTTGTTCTTGTAATGAAGCAAGGATAATGAGAGACTAACTTTATGGAATTTAAATTGATTGACATTATGAAGCTAACAGTAGAAAGTGCAGTGAACTGACTAGATGTGGGAAATAGTTGTTTTAAGGAAGTTGGCTCAGCTTCACATCTCCATCTTTAAAGACTAAGGATTGAAAGTAGTGTGCAAAGTGCCACGTGCTTGGAAAGTACCCACTCAGACTGGCCGGCTGGCTCTCACTGCCGCCCCGTGTTGTAATTGTCTTTGTAAGTACCCATCGTGACCACCTTTAGCTAGATTTATGGATGTTTTGAGAGTAGGGAATCCTAAGTGCACATTCAGAATACTCAGACTTATAAAAAATTGTGTCAAATATTACTATTTTGCAGATGAACAGCCCTGACATCTCTATAGTTGGAGAATTAGGCCTAGAGAACTTGCCTTCTGTCAGTTTGTCTGCCTCACAACTGTTATTGTTCTGAAAGATGACCTACATTACTAGCATAAAATAAAGGTTGCGTCTAAATAGTTCCTGATTCCAACACTAACTCCTGTTTAGTTTCCATGGTCTATTTTTTAGGGGTATTTGTGTGGTATTTTTACAAATTACTTATTTTGGAATCTGGAGAACTGCTCAACAGTTAACAGCATTGGCTACACCTTCAGAGACCTGGGTTTGATTTCTTGCCTCACACATTACAGTTCTCAGTTACCCATAATTTCAGTTCCAAGGAATCCAAAGCCATTTTCTACCAATCTCTGTAGCCACCAAACATGAAAGTGGTGCACAGACATGCATGCAGGGAAAACACGTCCATTAAAAAATGATTGATTTTGTTAATTATGTGTATATGTGTGTGGCTGAATGGGAGTTTATGTATGTGAGTGCAGTGTTCAAAGTGGCCAGAAGGGGGTGTTAGATCCCTTGGAGTTGGAGTTATAGTTTGTGAGCTATTTCTGGGGATGTCCTTTAGAAGAGCAGTATACGCTCTTAACCACTGAGCCATCTCTCCTGTCCAGATTGCTTAGTAGTTTTAGACATGGTGTATTATGATCCTAAGGGACTCTGAGTTTTAGACTAGATTGGACTAATTAGGTGATAATGAATTGGTAAAATGTTTGTGGGGAAGGCCCCAAACCTTGGTTTGATATCCATTACCATCATCACACAAGTTGGTTTGATGGCACACTCTTAAAATCCTGGTACTCGGGAGATGAAGGCCGGATGGTCAGAAGTAGCTGACCTTGGCTATATGGTGACTTTGGACCAGACTGAGATCATAAGACCCTTTCTCAAAAATAAATTAACTGGTTTCTTAGCTTAAGGAAATGCTACAAGTTTGTATTTTTCATGTATTGCATTTGGTGATAGCCAATACATATGGTACTAGAGTGCTCATTTATAGAAACTAATAAAACTTAATGAGCTCCAAATTCTGAGCTCTTAATTTTATAGCCTAGTCATAGTTTTGCCTTCAATATAACTGTTACCTGCATACCCAGGTTTGTACATAGGCCACAGATACACAGCAGAGAGCTATACCAGCAGTCTTTCCTAGGTAGAGAGAGACAAGACTGTATTACAAAATGTCTGAACGATTTATTAAAATTCATTTCTGGTTCACTGCAGTTCTTTAAAAAATGGTAGGTGTACACTTGGTAGTTTTATAATTATTTGATATGATACTCTCATACTCAGAAACGTTTCTGATTGATTTCTGTAGTGGCACATGCTTTAGATGGAACAGCAGACCAGGCCAGACTCTTTTGAAGAATATATTTCTCTATAAGGTTAGACTCCTCATCCTTTTCTCTTGGAGCTGAGCGCAGTTTTAGTAGCAAGTCTTTATTTGGGAGTCAAGACTTTAATTACAGGCTTTTCTTTTTTCCAGCGACAGTTTCCTGCAGTCTTGCCATTGGTGGAGCAGTGCATCTGTGCATACATATACTTGCAGAATTGGAGTCAGAACATTATCTTTCTAGACACTCCTGTATAGTGCCATCATGCCCAGAGGGGCTCTTGTAAGACGCTGTTTCTGTTCTTGCCTCTCTTTTCAACTTCTAGATCCGATGACTTTACATACATCAATGTTCTAGTTAGGAAAACAGCAGAAGGAATTTAACATTTGCCAAAAAAAATTGGCAGTGTGAGACCCAGCTGGCTGTTGCTGTTGCGGTTGCTGTCCCAGTTGCTGTCGCGGCTCCTGTCACTGGTCTCTGAGGTGCGCGGCCCCCACTTGTCAGGCTTCCTTATCAAGTGTAAGGTACTGCACACGCCATCTCTGCCACACTGCCTTGTCTTTGAAAGCCACTGTCCTTGGCATTTACTTGTTAACCCTTTACAGCTTTGTGCTGTGATGAAGGTGTAGCATTGAAGAGGGACATATATAAGTCCAAATGAACAATCCTAATTTGATACAGTGTTGGCATAAAGTATGCTTTTAACTACCTCAAATTATTCGATTGGTACTTTGAAATGTCTTTTTTTTTTTTAAATAGAAGAAAGCTATCTTCTCAAAGAATTTTGAAGGTAGCTTAGGAAAGTACTGATTTTTTAAAATGCAAATATTTTAAATGGCTGTATTCATAAGAATCAAAATTGGAAACAACTCTGACCTCTCTCATCTAGGTTATAGCTAAATGAACTGTGGTCTCTCCTTATAGAGAAGTTATAAACAACATAAAGGAACAAACTGAGATATAGCTCTTGCCATGGATAAATGTCAGATGTGCTGTGCTAGAGGAAGGAGCCAAAGGCTACTGTGCAAGTCTTTTTATATTTAGAAGTGCTGCCCATTTTTGTTTTATTTCTGGAAGTGCTGAGTTTTGAGTCCTCTGCCATGGAACCATACCCCAGTCTCAAAGCACAAAATTTCCACTGCTAGTCTGCATTGTGTGTGCACAGCCTTTTCTTTTTTCTTTTTCCTTTTTAAAATTGGATTTTTTTGTTATTCTCATTTCAAATGTTCTCCCCTTTCCAGGTCTCCCCTTCAGAAACCCACTATCTCATACCCTTCTGCCTACTTCTATGAGGGTGCTCCTCCACCCACCCACCCACTCCTGTCCTCCCACCCTGGCGTTCCCCTACACTGGGGCAGCAAACACCCTCAGGCCCAAGGGCCTCTCCTCCCACTGATGTCCAACAAGGAACTCCTCTGCCACATATGCGGCTGGCACCATGGGTCCCTCCTTGTGTGCTCTTTGGTTGGTGGTCCAGTCCTCAGGAGCTGGGGGGGAGGGGGCGTCTGGCCTGTTGACACTGTTGCTCCCTCCATGGGGCTGCAACCCCCTCAGCTCCTTCAGTTCCTTCTCCAACTCCTGCATCAGGGACCCCTCCCCCCCTCAGTCCAGTGGTACACAACCTTTTTGAGAACAGAAATGTCTCTGTGTTAAGGATGAAAATAATGGGAGATCTTGTAGTTTATGATTCTTATCTTTAAGATTGAGTATCCAAAACATAGGCTGCTAGTGAATTTTAAAGAAAAAAAACAAAAGTGTTTGGGTTTATTTTGTTTTGTTTTTGTTTTTTTTTTCCAGAAAAACAAAATCCTGATGTTATTCTTTCCTGAAGTTTACTGACAGGGCTAAATGCTTAAGTCTCTTTTTAACAAAGCTTATTAAAGCCTCCTGGTTGATGGAGCAGGAGACGACTCAGTGGCTAAGAGCATTTGCTGCTTGTTTAGAGGACCTGGGTCTTGTTCTCGGTGTTATCAGCAGCTCACAACCTTCTGTAACTAGCTGGAGGAGACCCAGTGCCCTCCTCTACCTCCATGGGCACTTAGACACTCAGAGTCACATGTATGCGTGTGTGACAGGTAGTCACACACAGAAAATAATAAATATATATTTTTAAAGTTTCACAGTTCTTTAGAAAGTAACATGAAGTTCTCCCTTTCCCTCAGATCCCAGTCCTTTTGTGTTTCTGACAATTTGGGACAGCCTTATTTTGAGTAGGTTCATTGGGGCACCTTCATGTATGATCTTGATTGGTTCCTTATATGTTGCATGCTGTTGTTACACATGCTGAATGCATGTGTCCTGTTTTTTCATCTGGAGTGTGTGGCCCAGAACAGTGAGTTGGCTTTGCTACAGCTTTTTGTCTCAGCACCTAATGCAGTATCCTTATAAAATACAATGGCCAAATGGTGTGTGGAGGTCGTTGTAAAGACAAGACTCACGTGACGTGACTCACTGGTGTTTGTTAGTCTGCTCAAACTGCCATGACCAAGTACCATGGATTAGGTGGCTCAGACAGCAGACATCTGTTTTCTCATGGTTCTGTAGGCTAGAGCTTCCAAAGAAAGGATGACGAGCTTTGTTTCTTGCCTTGCAGATGGATGTCTTCCTGCCGTGTCTTCTCTTGTCACCTTTCTATGCCTATATCTTTGTCGTGCTTCTTCCTCTTAAAAGGGTCAGTTCTGATGGATTAGGGTTCTACCCTTTGACCTCATTTAACATTAATTGCTTTCTTAAAGCTCTTATTTCCAAATACATAGATACTGGAAGTAAGGACTTCAGCATATGCATTTTGAAGAAAAGGCACCATTTTGTTCATTGCCTGCCACCTGCAAATACCCTGCTTTAGTTACCTTTGTGTTGCTGTATCAGAATACCTGACAAAAGCAGCTTGAAGGACAGGTTTATCTGGGCTCCCAGTGCAGCATGGAAGGCCTTGTGTTAGCAGCAGGAGCCTGAGGAAGCTGAGTCCTCTGCAGCCACAGCCAGGAGGCCCAGAACCGAGTGCTGGGGCTCAGCTCACTGCTCCTCTATTCAGTTCAGACCCTAGATGTTCATACGTGCATTCATCCGTGGCTCGTCCATGCCCAGGGGAACCTCTGTGTGTACCTCATCAACACCCCAGGGATGCTTTCTGTGGTGACTCTGAATCCAGTTAAGTTGATGCTAAAGTTATTAAGATACTGACACTCTGCCAGTCCAGACCTAGCCAGAGAAGCACATGTCACACGGGCATTTCAGTGGAGAGAGCAGCCAGCACTGTCAGAGCTAGTGGTGCTAACTTATTTCATTACTACTTTGTAACTGTAATTTTAGTACTGTTGTGAATTATAATGTAAATATCTGTTTTCTGATGGTCTTAGACAGCCCCTGTGAAAAGGTTGTTTGATCCCCAAAGGGGTTTTGACCCACAGATTGAGAATATGCCTTTTGAGAGTATATTTCCCCATGGATGGCAGTGTTTGTGAACATTGTGAGTCTAGTCCTGAGAGAAGCTGAGACTACAACTGATTGTGCTAGAAAGGTCCAGTAGTGGAATGACACTCACCAGAACATAATACAGACTGGAAGGGGCGTGCCTGTCGGTGCCTGGGTGTGCACTTTGTTCATGGTAACTAAGGGAAGGGCATCTGGCAGGGGAGAAATCCAGCATCTAGAGTCTGAGCCCAGCATAATAAAGGAGAATGTAGAGGGTGAGCAGGACCTGAGATGGAACTTATACCTCATCCCGTTGACAGCGACGTTGAGTGTGGCCTCTCAGAAGTTCTGCTTGGCAGGATGCACCGCAGATTTTAGACATGTGTATACTTTTTGGTCTCATAGGAAGTCAGGCTTGTGGCATGATAGTAATTACTCTTTGTAAATCTTGCAAAAATGGTGCTGCTTACTGGTTTGTTCAAGAATTATTTATTTTAAGCCTCAATCTGGCTGGATTAAGTAAATAGAATTACAATTTTTTTAAAAATGGAAATGAATATGTAGGTCCTAAGCCATTAGGAATGTATGTGCTTGTATGTGTATCTTAGCACAGAAGTATTTCTTATATTCAAGGATTTTTGTTCATGTAGGTAATATTCAATGTGGTGTGTTTATACTAACTCTTAGGAAACCTTAATACATGTGTGTAAGTAAATACCATATGTAGACATATGTTAGTACACAGAAATTTTAGTCACAGTTGGAAATTTAAAATAAGAGCAAATACTTGGCTAGAATTAAGAGATTACAGCATAAATGAAGTTTGAAGACTAGGCATTCTTTAAAAACAATAAAAAGGAGGAAACCACAGTTTATCGGGTATTCCTTATATTTGTATTACGATGCTGTATCTTACATAACCTAGGCAACTTAAAGGGCAAGTGTGTCTGTTATCATCTCCCATTATACTAAAGAGCTTGCCCAGAGTAATGCCAGAGCTGGGAGACCAGTCTGTGTCTAAGCTGATTCTCAGGGGAAAGCTAGAAGGGGCTTTCAGGAAAGAGAATTATCTGGAGAAAGCGCATAGGTATCATCTCTGAGCAGGTGTGGTGGCCCATGCCTGTCAGCTTGCAGGGGGCAGGGGCAAGAAGGTGATTGCAATTCAAGGTCAGCCAGGTTTACATTTTAGCTCCCAATATCAGGATATCAAGACCTTCATGTTCATTCAGTTTTGTGCGCTTAATCCAGCCTGACTAAGGTTTAAAATAATTCTTGAACAAACTGGTGAGCAGCACCATTTTTGTCTTAAAAAGCAAACAACAAAAACCTTTATAAACAAGTGCGTAGATAGGAGTGAAGGAAGATAGAATGGTCAGGTAGATTGGAGATGGGAACTGGGCGGCAGCATGTAGCAGTTAGCCATTGGAATATAGTTTATAAATTTTGAGCCGCATGAGTAACTGGATAAAAATATTTTAAGAGGATTAATCTGATAGCAGTGTATAGAAAAAATTACAGGACATAAAGACACAAGGGTGTCAGTACATATAAGAGATTGCATGTGGTGTTTTTTAAACATTAAGAGTTAGACATGTAAAAGAAACTAAAGTTGAAGTGATCACTAAAGGAGAGCAAGGGAACAGTTCTGTTCGGAGGACTGAGGAAGGCGGGCGCTGACAGTAAACAGCGCTCAGAGGACCCTCGAACATGGAAAGAAGATAAGGCCCGACAGCTTCCTAGGATTAGGTTTAAATTCTGCAGACCAGCAAGATGGCTCCACAGGCTTGCTGCCAAGCCTGACAGCCTGAGTTCAGCCCCAGGGAGAGAGAAAACCAATGCTCAAAGACTGCTTACCCTCTGACCTCCACATGCAAAGGATGGCACGCATGCACGCATGCGCATATGTAGTAAATAATGAATAAACTTTAAGGAAATTAAATTTGGCAAGCATTTCTATTTTTTTATGTCATCCAATTAAGACATAGAAAGGTAGGGACTGGGAAGAGAAAAGGGAGGAGGAGGGCTGTGATCGGGATGTAAGGTGAATAAATAATGAGTGAAAAAGGAAATAGAAAATTGTTTAGTTTATTCTTTCATTAAACGATTACTTTCTTATCTAAATCTACTACCATCATAATAAATCTAATATATTACCACACATATAGTGTGTATATAAATATGCTATGTGTGTGTGTGTATATATATATATACACACACACACTATATATATATATGCATATATATAGTAGAAGTGGAAACTGAAAGTAATCTTTATTAACCTAATTATTAATTTTCTTTTGCCATTAATTTTACCATTGTACCTAATTGTGGATGCTATTGAATAAATAAGTGATAAAAGTAAGTCAATGTAGTTACATTTGATTATAGTTCTCTAGATTATAGAATCTAGGTGGAGAGGCTTTGAGTAATCCTGTTTGGAAATAAACATGGTTCTCTAATACTATATTTTAATTTCAAGAAATGCTTATTTTACAAGGCATTAGAGTGATTGGGAGAATTAAAAGTGTAACTGCAAACTGTCAGAGGGATTTGGAAGGAACTGAAATTATGAGAGGCAGTTAGTAGGGACAAAGGCCTGAGTGGTAAAGCTGAGATTGAAGATTAACCAGGCCACAGGACAACATGTTGTTGTACAGTGTTCAGTTTTCTCAACACAGTCTAAACATTTTCAAATATGTACGGATTTCCTGAAGTGCAGGCTAGGAGCCAGTCCATTTTCTTCAGACTACGGGAAACAGTGAATTGTGCAGTCTTCCAAGTTCATCTACTTTGGAACTTTGCTTATGTAATTGATTATACGTATAGTGTTTCATTGCTTTGTTTTTGTTGACACAGCTACTTTTGAAGATGCATTGCCTTTCCTTTCGTCTTCTCAGATAGTGGTGCAGTAGAGTGCTTGACAAGCAGTGGCATTTACCACATTGTATGCATCGGATGCTTTCAGATGTAGCAATTCTTGTTATCCTGCTGTTCGACCCGTTTGTTTTTTAGAAAGATTTATTTTTATTTTATTTATGTGTACATGTGTTTGGGTGCAGTGAGAGTGTGTGGATGGATGGCCATGGAGGCCAGGAGATGTTGGATGTTTTAGAGCTGGAGCTATCGGAGTGTGTGAGCTAGCTGCTTTGTGTGGTGTTGGAACCGACTCAGAGCCTCAGGAAGAGCAGCAAGCTCTCCTGACCACGGAGCCATTTCCTTCATGATACCATGCCTGGGATAGTCCAGGTTCCCAGACATGGAAGCTGAGACCCAGCCTCTATCCTTTAAGTACTTTTATATAACAGGATGCTTTAGCAGCAGGGATTTTCAGCTTGTGTCAAGTACATCTATTGTGGGAAAGTTAATTTGGAGTTATATTTACCTGATTATTGGAAAGGAAAGGGTCAGGACAAGCAATGTCCTGAAAAATCACTGGGAGACTCAAAGAGGTAGGATCTAAGTTGTCACTTATGGGCCAGACTTGAGAGAAGTTTATGCAGTGTGATCTTGCTGGATAAGAGAAGCAGTGTCAGAAGTGGATTTTACTTTGAGAATGAGCAGTACTTAATGCACAATTTTTAATTCTTAGATTTGTCTTGCAATAAAATTGTTGAGTTATTTTTATGAAACTGGATAAGAAAACTCAATTTTTTTTTAATGTGGGCACAGTAAATATGAAATAGTGAAATTTTAATTTCAGTAAAAATTTATTGTTAATAGTTGATTTAGGTCGTTTTGATTTAGGGGAGCACTTCAGTTGCTTTTCTAAATTCAGTCAGCAGTTGACATACAAGACAGCACAGGGAGAGCATTTTCATGGAAGCAGGAAAAATAAAAGGGGGCAATCATGTCACCATTGTCCATTCCCAAACCTTTCTGTCATCTTAGTCATCTTAGACATTACCTACTAACCAGTAGCCTACTACCTCTGTCCATACACTCAGGAGGATTTCCTGATTTTGTGAGCTGCTTTAGGTGTCTATGATACACCTTTCCTCCCCCCCCCCCCCCCCCATGTCTTACAGATACTTTGTATTCAAGTCTGGAAGAACTTTGCAGCATTATCTCTTATGCTCAGAGTGACTGGGCTTTGTTAGTGCCATTGTTACATGAATTAGGTACTTCTTGATAAACTTTTTGTTTTGAATCTGGATCTTGCTGTGAACTCATTCAGATTTTTTTTTTATCTTAATTTTCACTAGGCTTTACAAAGATAGTATTTCAAGTGATGGATTTGGAGACTCAAAATGTTCCTTATGTAAGATGTAATAAAGTTTGTATCTAGAAGTTATTTCATGATCTAAATTTTAAATAGACAGTCACTGGGCTAATTTTGTACTGTTCGTGTTTTCCCAAGATGGTTTAAAAAGTTCACGTTTGTTTCAATACTGCCATCTGGTGACTGTTGAGGATATCTCAACATGGGCTTAAACTTGGTTTACAACCCCATAGTGCCATACAACTGAACGTAGGGTTTACAGGAAAAAAACAAACAAACAAACAGTAAAAGGTTTTTAATGTTAACAGACAAAAATCAGACGGCAGTGAGCTAGGTGTCTGGTTGTGCGTGCCTGTGTGGTGTTGTGCAATCTCACTGCATCCTTGGTACCGAAGCTACAACACTTACACCACCAGCAAGCATTACCCCCAGTACCTCAGCTCAGATCTGGAGCCACTGTGTGTTATGAATCTAGTGGTTTTATCCTACAGGTAAAACGTTTCCACTGCTCTAGGAACATAATGGTGTAATTATGGAAAAGAATGACCGCTGGGATGTTGCACTGCCATTCTTTCACATGTGAATATCACATCAGTGCATCTTTGGATCGGAGTGTGTTAGAGTTGGTTTTAAACTTACTGTTCTTAAATGTTTAAAAATTTATAATATTTAAATTTTAGTTGCTGACAAATTTCATAAAAAGTTGTATGGATTTTGGCTTGGGTTTAGGACAAAATTTCCAGTAATTTCTAAAGTGGCCCTAATTATACTTCTGACATTCTATACTATATATTTAGGTGAAATAGCATTTCCACAATTATAAAATCAAAATATTGATAAACTTCAAATAATGTTGAAGTTGCTGCAGTTTTAGATATCCAACCAAGATTTAATTCCTTATGTAAAAATAAATAAACCTATCCATCTTACTATGCAAATTTACTTTAATTTTTAATTAATAATAAAAATAAGTGTACAAAAACTGTCTTAAATTTTATTATTATTTACTACCACTAAATATTTAGTTTGTATGTCTACTTTTTGTATCTATATAACTGGGGTTGTTTAAAAAAAATTGAGGGGCAAAGGTGGTCACAGGTAAAAGGAAGCCCTGACATAAACCAATAGACAGGAAATGCAGCTACAGTGTGCCTAACCCTACGAGTCCCGATGGGATGCGTCAGAGAGATGGAGGGAGGTAAGCTGTGTAGCTGAAAGTCTCGAGTATTGGTGGGGGCTCTGACATCACTGTGAAATTGCTTTTTGAACACCCAAGCATCTATTTACTATTGTTTTATTTTCCTTTATATACAGGTACTATTTTTGTTGTTTTTGTTCTGCCAGATAATTTAATTATTCAATAGTGTATATGCACTGTGCTTATTATATGCTGTTCACTGCTGTCAGTACTATAAATGTCTTAAACAGATACAACTCAGAACCTTTGTAGAGTTTACAGTTGTGGACAGATGTCAGTTGGATGCCCCTGCCCATCAGTTAGTGAGTAATGAAGGAATAAGTAGAGCGAGGAATGACCTTGTGAATGATTATGTGTGTGGGTGGCGTTGAAGGGGGTTTAGTAGGGTGTGAGGAGGCTAAGAGAAAGCCTTACTAACAAGGTTAGTGGAAATCTGAAAGGCTTGCACAAGAGCAGTCTATATAGAAGGAAGCAAAGGCGGGGTCCTGCTCTGGAATATCTTGACTGTGAAGAAGCAGAAGCAGGGACGATGGAGGGGCTAGGGCTGGGACATGGGAGATGAGGTCAGATGTGGTAGGACTTAGGGTTAGGCTGCTGCAGCTCACACAGGGTCTGTGGTTCGTTTGGCACTTTAATCTGAAGTGCAGACTTGTGCTAGGTGGTTTGAAGCAACTAAAGCACATGAGTTACCTTAACTCTTGGGTTCCACTCTGGTGGCCGTGTTTAATGGAGTGTAGCTTAACTGTAGGAATCAGTTTACTTTTATTTAGATCACAGGAACAGTGAGGTACAAGGATTAGGCTTGGACGGGTCTGTGAACTCCAGTTCTAGAGGATCTGACAGCTTCTTCAGGTCATATACCAGGCATGTATGTATGCACATACATACATGTAGGTAAGACAATCATACACGTTAAAAAATCTTTACGTGGAAAATAACATGTACATATTGTTGATAATTGTAAGGCCAATTTCTTCAGTTTTCATAAAATGATCTACCCCTTTTCTGTTTTGTTTTCTTTTTCTTCTTTTCCTCACACAGAATCCATGCCCTTAACCCTGGCCTTAGCAGGGTTCATCAGGGTCCTTCCTCTAAGTACCTCCTGGATTGCCTTTCTCTCTGCCAGGTGTAGACACTCTTACTCACTTCTTGTCCTCTGACTAGCTTGCTAAGCCCCCACCCATAACAGGAGTGGAAGAAGTGCTGATCTTTTCTCCCTCCAAATCACCATGAGAGTTTCTCTCTTAGTGCCACTACTGCATAGAACGATAGTGTTTGTTGTTTGATCCTTAGAGTGCTCAATGCTCTCTACCCTGCATTCAGCTTATGTATTTCTTTTCCAGATCTCATGCATCCAGACAAGATCCCAGATACATTTTCTTTTGTGCTTACACTTGGGCAAAGCAAGCTTTATGGAAATTTACTAAGTAGGAATTTTACAAAGACTGATATAATTGTTTCATAGTTATATAAACTTAGAAAAGAATGTAAAACTAACTTCAGTTTTATGCTCATACTAAAAAAAGTACTAGTAGTGGAATCAGTTTTGTTTTTCTTTGCAGCCGGTTGCTGAACCAATCCCCATCTGTAGTTTCTGTCTTGGTACAAAAGAGCAAAACCGGGAAAAGAAGCCTGAGGAACTCATCTCCTGCGCAGACTGTGGCAACAGTGGTACGTGGCTTCCTGTTTGCCTTCTAATACATCTGCAAGACAAGGAGAAGGCCGCTTAAAAACACTGGTATCCTTGCCACATGCGTGTTTTAACCGAATTCTGGTTTTCAGTAACTGAGTTGAGCTTTTACACTACAGAGGGATTTGAATAGCTGAAATGTATTGTTGTATTTCAAGTTGTTTTTTTTTTTTTTTGTAAATGTCTATGAACTTTTCTCTGTTCCTTATATTTCACTGTTGAGTACTTGTTTAAGTCACAGCAATCAGTTTAAAGTTTATTTTCTCTTTCAGTAAACACATTCAAACAGGTGAGATCTCAGTCAGTAAAGTTCTTGATATGCAAACTTGAAGACCTGATTCAACCTCTGAAACTGCATGAAAGGCCCAGGGTACTAATGTGTGTTTTTAATCCCAGCACGGCTGGGTGGGACAGGGAGATCGATCCCTGGGACTTGCTAGCTGGAGGCTTAACCTATTTAATGACTCTAGGCTAGTGAGACCCTGTCTCACAAAAAGGTGGCTGGCTCCTAGGCACTACAGCCGAGGGTTGTACGCTCATGCGTGCGGGTGCCTGTACACTCAGGTGTGCACACATATAGAACATAATCATTCTTGACTTGTCTCAGGCTTCATACACAGAACCAGAAAGGTAAGATTGTTTTTCCAGGTTGTCACATTGGGATCCTGTTGGCACTGGGGTTTTTGAGCCTATGAAATCCTAGGTCTCTAGGAAGACTTTTCAGAATACTGGTTCCACAGATATTCTTACTGTACATTTAAGAATGCACAAGACTGTACAGGAAGGTTTTAATAAGTCATTATCTTTAATGATTGTTTTCATTTTTAGTGCTTTTTAACAATAACATTCAGGATTTGAGACAGAAAACAGAAGATGAATTTGATGTTGGAAATGGGTATTTGTGAGATAGTTGGAAGGGCGGATAAGTTAGGCTTTGGAGCCTAAGGCTCCTGCAGAAGTGACAGCCAGACTGTGACGTTACCTTGCCTTTCTCCACTAGGGAGAGTTGGAAATAGGAGAGCTTCGTGGAACTTACAGGTTCTGGTTCCTCAGGTGCCTATTTGACATCTCCACTACCTATTGCACAGTAGGACACTGTCATTTTCATGACTTTGTTCATCATGCAGAAACAGTGCTAGAGGGAGAGGGAAGATGATCTTTGTCTTATGTCTGCCTCATAGATCCCAGAGCATGCCCAGTGCATTTCACTAGAGTCTGGGTGGAAAGGTGTCTGTAAATATAATTTCTGACTTTGCAGTCCCTGCTCCTCCCTCTGGCAGTGGGAGCCAGGACTTCACACATCAAGCAAGTGCTTTACTAAGTGAGCTACACCCAGCACATGCTCTTGTCTGCATAGAAGCCTTGGAAGAAGACGGGGATACATTCTGAGTGCAGAGAGACTATATATATTACAGTATAATAAGCAGAAATGAATTCTGGGTAGGTTTCATAGTGATTAGATGAAATACAGCAGCAGCTGTACAGTGCAGTGAAACCCTGACTATTTTAATAATGGAGCCCTTCTCAGAAATTAATCTTAAGAATTGTGAAAGAGGGCATAAAGTCAATTGTTTCTCCAGTACTTACTGTCATGAAGTTTTCACTTCTGGTAGTGGATAAATGCATAAAAATATTTGATAGTGAAAGTGTGAATATTAATTGAGAATGTAAGGATTTTGGGTATGGATAGTTTGGGGGTGTAAGTTTTTTTAATTTGCTAGGTTTTTAATTTAAAAGTTTATAAAAATAACTTGTCTATTGCTAAAGATATAAATTAATCTAAAGACTTGCAGCTTATATTGATGACAAGCATTTTAGTTTTATACTGTTTCTCTGTGTTGGGAATTTGGAAGTGTCTTATGTAGGCAGTTTGACATTAAGTATTAAGTATGTCTTAGTAGGACATACTTAAGATTTTGATTTGTGCTTCAGACCCCTAAAACTTCCCTGCCGACTCTTTACCTGACTGGCAGGTTGAAGCTGTGGCCTGGTGACAAGAAGCTTTAGTTTCTGCCCCTTGGCCCTGTAACTGAGGCAGTGTGGGTAGCCACACCATGGCGACTGACTGTGTCTAAGCAGATATCTAAAAGACACGGAAGAGTCTTGAATTAGAAGTCACACTGTCATCTCAACAGTACTGTATTCTTACACAGATCAAGCCTACTCAGTGTGAGAACAAAATCTCAGAGGGGGAAAGGCAGAGGTCAGGGGAGGAAAGCTTGACATATCAAATATGCAAAACATGGATAAGCCTAAGATAAAAAGAGGGAGGATAGTTTGGGGAAAATAATTATATTATATATGGAAAGGTCCAAATTCCTTGTGAGTAAAAAGAAGTATTTTCACATTTCTAAGCATAAATTCTAAAGAGAAAAATGTCTGTAAACAAGCAGCTTACTTAAGAGCAAATTAATTGCTGAGTCTATAAAAAGAGATTCACCTGTAGATAACAACAGGAATGCCTGAAGGACTTTGGGGTTAGGTGAGTGTGGCTAGGCGGCGTGGGGGAAGGTGTCCAGGCGGGCTCTTGCCTGGACACCTCTGCCCCTGAGGGACCACACACACAGAGACATGGTATAGAATAGAGCTTATTCAGAATAGGGGATGGGAGTTAGTGGTAGAGAGAGAGAGGGAGAGAGAGAGAGAGAGAGAGAGAGAGAGAGAGAGAGAGAGAGAGAGAGAGAGAGAGAGCGCGAGCGTGAAGGCCGGCCATGACCACGTGGAGGAGGGGGAAGAGCCCCAGGGGCAGAGAGGTGAGAGTATGTGGGAGAGCTGAGAGCAAAGAGAGAGAGGAGGAGCAAGTAGCCCCTCTTATAGTGCGCCAGATCTCTGGGGCGGGGCATACCTGGCTATTGCCAGGTAGGTGTGGGGTGGAGCTTACACAAAACCCCAACAATGCCTGCTAAACAGCAGGGAAATGTAAGTTTTTAGAGCTTAGACACTATAGACTGTAAATTGTGTACACTTCAGGGTAAAATACAAGGGAGTGTTTATATTTTCTTAGTGGCATTGGATGTGACACTGTGATTTTTAGAAAACTTAGCTTATACATTTCAACCAATCAAACTGAAACTGTCATGATACTTACCAGCCTTACTGTCAGGAGCCCCCCCCCCCCCCCCCTTATAATTTTCATTTAAAATAAGAAAACTCTATAACCAGGATGTCTTGGTTAGGGTTTCTCTTGTTGGGATAAAGTATCATGCACAAACAAGTTGGGGGAAGAAAGGGTGTATTTTATTTAGCTTACAGTTATACATCACAGTCCACCTTTGAAGCTAGTCAAGGCAGGAACTCAAGCAGAGCCACTGAGGAGGACTGCTTGCTGGCTTGCTCAGCCTGCTTTCTCACAGCACCCAGGAACCAACCACTCAGAGGTGGCACTACACGTCAGTCATTAATCAAGACAGTGTGGTTCGTGCCTGCTACACACCAGTCTTACGAAAGCATTTTCTCAGTTAGGACTCTCTTCCGAGTTCGTCCAGTTTTGTGTTAAGTTGAAACAACCTACCAGTGAGTATTTAGCAATAGGGTCATGGAGGTGACCATTCATCTAACCAGGAGCATATAATCAGTCGGAAGACTAGGAATAGAAGTTCACTAGAACTAAATAATGAAAAACAAAGCAGAGACTGATCTCTAGCTAGCGGTGACTTTGATCTAGTTTTGGAAGGGTAGACCATGAAAACAGCTATTACTAGAGATGATGTTTGTAGGTCACTCTGTCTCCTGCTTTTCTTCAGTGTCTATTGTTTTGATGATGAACTTACTACCTCATAAAAGAGGTAGTTTTTTTAGAAACAAAAACGGGGGGGGGGGGGCGGGGGGGGGGGAGGGAGGAGGAGGGAGGGAAAGGGAGATTGAATTAGCCTTTCTCTTGCAAAAGAAGAAAGATAACTAAAGGAGTGGAAGAAGACCTAATTGAGTCTGAAACCTGGATAATCACTGTGTCACTAGCTTGGGGAGGAGTCTCCCTCCCTCCACCCACCCTCCAGCTGTTGTAGATTCTGATCCCAGCAGAAATACTGCTTTTCTTTTAGATTTAGCTTAAGTAGCTTAAAACATGAGCATATAATTATTTAAAATTTCATGTTTTTATCCTGTATTTAAAAGTTATGAAACTTAACTATTCCCGTTAAAAAATTCAGATCATAGTCAGTGTGAGTAGGGTGAAAATTACCAAACCAGGCAACCTGAGGATGATGCTGACGGCTCACACGCAGAAGGAGAGGGCCATCTCCTGCAGACTGTCCTTTGACTGTTGTGCGTGCATGTGAATAAATAAGTATTATAATAATAAATATGACTTGAATTGATAAGGTGGCTCAGCACGTAAACATGCTCACCCCAGAAGCCTCCGACTCCTCAGACCCCTGTTGAGGTAGAAGGACATTGACTCTACTAAAATGTCCTCTAACTTCTATATGCCACTGTGACATACAGGGCTGCACCAGCAAATAATTTTTAATATTTTTAAATGAGACCTAAGAGTGGGTGTCAATGTGAATCACAATCCTTTAGAGTGTTTGCAGTTCTATTTTCTAGGGTATTATGTACAAAATATGTGCAAATTGATTTTTGTGTGCTTGGCTTATTGGTGGCTGGGCATATTTGTATTTATATAAATGCCAGCACGTGTCCAAACAGTACTTTGGTGCAGACTCAGCACAGGTTTGGACATGATGTTTACCCTTACAGTGTGGGCAGAGTGTTCATTTGCTTTTAGGAAATCGACTTGGAGTGCCAAGTCTCGGTGGCACACCGTGGCAAGCTTCCAGGAGCATCTTGCGTTATCTGATAGAGTTAGCTTAATTACTAACTTTTGTACTGTTTGTTTAGTAGGATTAGAAAATAAGGTTTGATTTTCATCAGTGAATTTCTTTCACACTTATTAGGTCATCCATCATGTTTAAAGTTTTCTCCAGAACTAACAGTGAGAGTGAAGGCCTTACGGTGGCAGTGCATTGAGTGTAAAACATGCAGCTCCTGTCGTGATCAAGGCAAAAATGCAGTGAGTATCTTGGCTTCTCCTCCGCCTGTGCCATTCAGTAGCCTTTCCAGGTAGATGCCAGTCATTGGATGCTCTTCACTTGGCCGTAGACTGGTCATTTGTAAAGCAGCTTGATCATATATTTGCAGAGATACTAAATTATTCTCAAGAATGTTCCCAATTCATTTGAGCAGTATAGAGACATTGATTTATGAATATTTTTGTTAATTACAAGTTATCCTTTTTCATTTTTATTACGACAGACTAGGGTTAACTCTTACCTGCCTATTACTGTACTAGAAAATATTGAGCCTGTAGTTCTTCACCAAAGATTTCTCCTAACTTAGATTGTTTACTAAGTTAATACTAAGTAAAGAAAGCTTTTTAATATTATAGTATTATTATCTTTGAAGTTTCCCAGTTTGATAAGTCCTAAAATCTTTCTGTCTCCTAAGGTTAAGCAGAAATATCTTTTCCTTTTCCTTTCTTTGTTCTTCTTTTTAAGGATAACATGCTGTTTTGTGACTCATGTGACCGAGGTTTTCACATGGAGTGTTGTGACCCACCACTCACACGGATGCCAAAAGGTGAGACGTTCCTTCTGAAATCAAACTGAAAGGGCGCTAGTGGAGCCACAGTTTATCTTCTCTTAAGATGAAAAGTAATTGATTCTCATTTTGAGATTGTATAAATAAAAAGCCAGCTGACATCTTACAGGTAGGCCATACTTTTTGTTAAGGCTAGTTAACATGTTTGTATTTATTGTCAACATTGCAGTGTCTGTGAAGGATGAAACGATTTATGTTGAAATATTTGCTTGTCTCTAGCTAGAAGCTCAGGAGGAAATAAAACTGTATTAGGTTGTGTTGGTTTTAGCACTGCTCAGTACTTTTCAGGGTCCTAGACTCCAACCTGATGTATTCAAAACTTAAAAGAAATTAAACAAATAATTTGTGACCAAATAAGTATGCAAATCATAAGGTGCAGCTCAGTGCGCTTGCGTACTCTTGACACCTGATCCTTGAAAGGTGTTGCTGGGGTTCGTCTGCCTTTTGCTTATTAGCACTGTTTGGTCATATAGTCATACTTCTTATAAAAGAAGATATCAAGCCATGTCTGGTGGTATAGACCTATAATCCCCACTTCTGGGGATTCTGAGAGATGGGCATCATAAATTCAAGGCTTGCCTGAATCAAGTGAGTTCCAGGCCAGTCTAGCTAGCTTTTCATGACCCTGTTTCACATTTTGGAAAGAAACAACATTCAGAGAAATAACCCAGTGGGCTGTGGTGCAGAGACAGTTGGTGGCAGTCGGAAGCCCCTTTTTTCCAAGTCCCGTCTCCATAGGTTCTATTTCAGCTCTTGCTTTCGGTCTGTGCGTTCCCTAAGTAAAAACAGGTGTGGAATAACACTTTACGTGTTCAACTATAGTGTGACACCTGAGTAGTACTTGGTAATGTCTGCTTAGAGTAAAAAGGACTCAGCCATAGTTTACAGCTGCCTATATGTCTTCCTTTAGTTACCCTTATGACATCCTGTTGTCACTTCTAGAAACACCTAAATATGTATGAATAACCTCTTTACCTCTCCTTTGCATCTCTTTGAAGTTAAGACATGAGGCTGTCTTGATCATCTTTCAAAGGTTACCATTTGAGTTTCTCCTATACATTTAACTTCTATAAAAGTTATAATAGCTTAAGGCAGGAAAGACTTTATTTACAGAAAGCTGGTACAACAGAGGTACATAGCCTCCTTACTAGCCCCCTATTGTTACTATTTTACAAAAGCCATAAGACATAGAATCCAGAAAGCCATTGTGTATGTGATTAACCATAACTTAGAGGCCTCATTAGAATTCTCAGTATCCATCTAGGATCTCACACTCAGTGTCAGGCTGTGTTGGCTGTCTTCAGCTTGTGATAATTCCTTAGACTTTGTCTTTCCTAACTTTGATAGGTTTGGAGAGTACTAGTTTGTTACCTCTCAGAAACCCTTCCATTTCTCATTACATTGAGTTTTGTGCCTCCTGTGGTATCACAACAGATAGATAGTAGTGATATACCTTATTACTAGTAATGTCTCTTTGATGACTTAATTGCAGTTGTAAAGAAACCTGACTGGTTTTCCTTTTTGCCCACTATCAACTGTCAATCTTTCTTGCCTATGCAACTCTTAATATGATATCTGCACAGTGGTGACTGTCTAGTCCACCATTCTTTCTAAACTGACTAAGTGAAAGTCTGACATAAATAACTGCTGTTGCTTATTTATTAAATTACTTAAATCAGCAGCGACGCATGAATTTTTTTATCCTGTGGGTGATCGTTCATTGCTTTGGTCATTTGTCCATTGGAAATACCTTGAAGTTGACTGCGAAGTCCTTTTGACATCCCTCTATGAGTATTTTCTGGCATTGTAACATTATAAGATCTTTAAAACTAACTTTTTTCCCATTCCTTGTCCTGGTAGCAACCAATATTCTGGGGAAAAATGGCCTTTTATTATGACTATCTGGGATCTACTTGAACAGAATTCCTACCACCCCTATTTTGAGACACAGTGTCTCTGTGTAGTTCTGGCTGTCCCAGAACTCACAGAGATCTACATACCTTTGCTAGAATTAGCGGTGTGTGCCATCACACCTGGCTAGAGCTGAAATTTTTGATGGAGAATCAATGGCCACCTGTTTCAAGGATGTATATGAATCTCTTTGAGCTGCTTGTAGATATTTATTTGCATCCGTTTTTATGCCTTTTTTTTTCTTTCCCAGAAGCATTTCATTAGATTTTCACATAGTTCTTAAACTAACCTCAAGGGGTTGGGGTATATGAGACCTTTCAATATATTTGTAGCTACATTTTTATATAGAATTTTATAAAGAATTTTATTCTTTCACAGGCATGTGGATATGTCAGATATGCCGACCTAGGAAAAAAGGACGGAAACTTCTGCAAAAGAAGGCGGCACAGATAAAACGGCGATATGCTAATCCAATAGGACGTCCAAAAAACAGGTTAAAGAAACAAAACACGGTGTAAGTTGTACTTATGGCAAGGTGAGGGGAGAAAAGGATAGGGCCTTCTCTATAGTGTAGGAGTCACTTGTTTTCTTTGTGACAAGAGTCCATTGTTAGAACTGGCACTTTTATGTGACATGCTAATTATACTAGCCCTTAATAAAGTGCCCTGCTCTAAGTGCCTCTTACATCCAGCCATTGAGTGTCCCTGCAACCTAGTAGAGTGCTGCTGCAGCAGTTACTCTTATTTTTCAAAAGTAGAAGTTAAGGCATAGAGAAATTAATTTGCATAAAGTTCTACATTACTTGCTGAGCTTGGATTAAAACCTAAGTCTGGCGCCCAGCTGTGTGGCTTAGCCCTTTCCTTGTCACTGCTTGTGTTGAATAGCAACGGAAACCGCAACTGCAGTGGATGGGTCTGTCGGATGCAGCCTTGGTTGTTTATCAGTAGACATAAGCAGATCACTGGGTAAGGTCGGACTGAGGTGACAAGTCTCAGCCTTGTGCTCTCCTGGGGTGTGTTTTCATTGGTTGTCAGAAGAGCCACAGACTGTGGACTGGGAAACAAGGCTTTCTGGAGGTGGTGGGACAGCTTTCAGTAGCTTTCTGTCTCCTAGGAAACGTGTATAGTAGTTCACTTTGGGTCATGTAAAAATGTTTTAAATCTGTAAACCTCTTTTTAGTCTCAAATGTATGGATCTTTTGTACACCTAATGCCGTCTTAAAGGCGACACACAGACAGCAGTGAGCGTCAGCAGCTTGCGGTTCAGAACTAGCGTCCTGGTCAGGGCTCCTCTTACAGGAGCTCTCATTCGCCTCCTACAGTGATCTGATGTCTGATGCTCAGAAAGTAAACCTCTTTGTTTGTAGAGTTAAAAGTATAACTCTTTGGTACAGTGGTCACAGAATTAGAGGGCTTTATAATGCAGAAAACCAGTTGCTCAGTGATCTAATTCATGTGCCAGAGATGTAGTTTGTCCTAATTGTATATTAGCAACAAATGGTGTGAACATGTATTTGAAATTCTGCTGTAAGGTTCTTCCCACTGAAAACTAGGCTTCCTGGAATTAGGTGGTTCTAAGATAATATAACTGTTTATCGTTTATACATTCTTTTTTTCCCTCCTTCCCTCCCTCTCTCCTTCCCTCCCTCCTTTTCTCTCTCTTTTGTTCTGTTCTTTTTGCTAAAGTCTCAATGTACAGTTTTGGCTGTCCTGTAATCTGCTATATAGACCAAACTTGCCTGAACTCACCACAGAGATCCACCCTGTCTCTGCCTTCTGAGTGCTAGTTTAATATAAGTTTATTTTAATATATAAGATATATTAAAATAATATATATAAGTTTAGTTTAATATAAGTATATTTTAAAAATAAAGCTACAGATTATTTTTAAGTTTATGTTTCATATTAAATACAACGCTTATGATAATTTCTTTTTAATAGTTATATTTTTTTCCTGTTTGATTCTTTAGATCAAAAGGTCCCTTTAGCAAAGTTCGAACTGGTCCTGGAAGGGGTCGGAAACGTAAAATCACTGTCTCCAGCCAGTCAGCGTCATCATCAGAAGAAGGCTATTTAGAGCGGATAGATGGCTTGGACTTCTGCAGAGATAGCAATGCCCCCTTGAAGTTCAACAAGAAAACCAAAGGGCTCATTGACGGCCTTACCAAATTCTTCACCCCTTCGCCTGATGGGCGGAAAGCCCGAGGGGAAGTGGTGGACTACTCGGAGCAATACAGAGTCAGGAAAAAGGGCAACAGAAAATCAAGTGCTTCAGATTGGCCCACAGGTAAAAGTTTGAACCAAGCTTAGAAACAAGCATTACAGAGTGTATTATTTGCATTAATACTGTTCATATAGAATAGTTCATGTTTCATTGTAAAAATTATTGGACAAGTCCGATGGCACAAACCTGTAATCGTATGTAGCTCTGGAGAGTCTGAGGCAGGAGGACGACATGTTCAAGATCATCCTGGAATACATAATGAGACTCTGTGTCAAAACAAAATTGATATAGAAGAATGTATTAAAGGTACATGCTCACGAGACACATGCGGTCAGGGATTTGAGCTGGGGGGCGGGGCGGGGGAAGCTGCAGAACTGCAACCCCTCAAGCACTGTGGCTCTTGCTTTATTTCTGCGAAGACCTCAGCCATGGTTAAATGCTATTGACTTAAGTATACAGAAAAGACTAAAACGTATGCAGGATGATATGTACGATTTTCTACTTCAGATCTGGGAAATGTATTTGTAAGTTTTCATATATTCAGCAGTGAAGGAAGGGGCTTTCTATATAGCTCCAGCCTGTTAGCCTATGTTGAGCCTGCTTTCCCACCTTTCAATACAGGAACTACCTGTGGAAATGCTTAGTAGTAGTGTAGATAAGTCAAGTCAGAGACTTAAAACGTTAAGCAGTCTCTTTTGTAAGGATTGAGTTAAGACAAAATAGTCATGTCATGGAGTTGAAAGAGCTCTGAGAAAATTTGAAAAATAAGAACAAACTAGATCATGGGGACCAAAGTTTCAGGGTCTTGCTACAGGAAAGGGTTTTTGTTGTTGTTGTCGTTGTTGTTGTTGTTGTCTTATTTATTTTTTATTTCCTGAGAGTTGAATCTGTTGTTTAAAACAATGAAGTTATGAATACAGATTTTTAACATTATTATTTTTTAAGTTCTTCTTCTCTCACATAATATATCCTGACATATGCCCTCCCCTCCAATAAAGTTTTGTTTTGTCTTTAAGTTTTAAGGTCTTACCTAGTGCAAGAGAATTTAATTTTAGTTTTCCCTCTCAAATATCCCATGAACAAGTTCCTGCATACGTGAATGGTTGATTGTCCAGGGGAGGGGGTCCTCATGCCCCTCTGATCCTTCGTTTTGTAACTTCCTGACTTGGCTCTCATTAGAGTGCTAGTCAGTTAGTCTTCACATCAAGACTGTCCATGTTAGATTATGCACCGGTGAGCTTCAGTTGGAGCGTGGTTATCCAGAAAGATGCATAGTCCATTTATGTTTGACTCGCAAAATTTTCCTTGGAATGGAATCCATTGAAAATGGATTATTAAAAGAACCTGCTGGAAACTTAGAACGAGCCAATGTATAAAAATGTGGAGAGATCTAAATTGAACTTTAATCATTGGTGCAGTTTACTTTTATAGGCTCTATGATTTTATTTATGCATTGTAAATGTTAAGAACCAATTTGCACATCATCTTCTACAGTGCCACGGAGTGCAGTCCTCGGTCTGTGCCTGTACCCATCTGTGCCGTGCACTAGGGGGCATTACAACTACTTGGTTGCGTTAGACTGTACTGTCTTTTCAGTTGAGAATGTTGTCATTCTTGAGTGTTTGTCTTCTTTTTCTTCTTGTACTAAATGAATCACAGAGCAGTCTCTGCAGTCAATTTGAAAAAAGAACTGTCACTGATTGGTCTTTTCAGCCAGACTCAAAGAGGAGGTCACCAGCAGTGCCATCTTCACATGCAGAGGACAATGACCTACATAACCCCCATACTCCCTTCACTAATTATTTTGCCCAGTTGAGGAAGAGCCATCATTTAGTGGATGATTATCATAATTTTTCATACTTACCCAGAGGATTATCATCTGTGGTCCTCAGGTTTGTGGAGTTTGTGCTTTAACAGGGCACCCAGAATGTGAAGGGAGTTAGTATTTCCTGCAATCAGTTAACATAGCTTTTTTGAAGTCTGTGTGGTGATTGTTGACACATTAACTTAATGCTAAAAGTGTCAATAGTCACACTTTCAAAATAACATTTCTGCTCTTTAGACCCTTGTTCTATCTGTTGAAATTAATCTTCTAACGAGTTTAAATTTGGTTATGCCATATTTTTAGGAAAGTTTAAGATAATTTGGGTGTTTTATCAGAAGGACAGATTTTTAATACTTGAGTAATGTTTCTGAGAGTCAATTTAATGCTGTCCTTTTCTTGGGTAGAACATACGTAATGTTAAGGTCTCCAGCCTGAAAGTTTTATTACATTGAAAGCAGTAGAAATAACACACAAGTCCTTTTTTTATGTGTAGACAATCAGGATGGCTGGGAAAACAAACAAGAAAATGAGGAGCGGCTTTTTGGGAGCCAAGAAATCATGACGGAAAGAGATATGGAATTGTTTCGTGATATCCAGGAACAAGCACTGCAGGTAAAATTGCATATTCTGGCTAAACAGTCAAGGATAGCAAACAGATCTGAGTGTATGGTGGGTAAAACAAGAGTGGAGCGTACTCTGAGACTGATGTGCTTTGGGCAGATGTGTAGCTCTCCCTGCTACGGAATTCCTTTCCAACTGCAGCTGCTTATGTTTTGCCAAGAAGTAAATTGCTTTGGTATTAAGTATTAAGTATTAAGGGAGCACACTATATCTTCTTACTGTATTAAGTAAAATTAGTTATTATGCAGTTATTATTTGTTATATGTATGAGTATTTTACCTGCATGTAAATCTGTGTACTACCATTTGCGTGTTTCCTGAGACTGGAGTTACAGAAGACTGTAAGCCACTGTGTAGGCGCAGGAGATCAAACCAGGCCCTCTGATGCTGTGCTAGCTCTCTAGCCTCGCAGAGAAGATTCACTCGGACTCAGTTCATACTCTTTTGTTGCGTGGGTAAAAACGCTCTAGGTTTAAAGATAGTACGTCTTGGTAAAAAGCACAAGACATGGAGGTCATGAAGAGGGAATGGCAGGAGCATGGATCCTAGTAATCCCTTAAAGGTGTGCCCTGACCCAGCTTCCTTCTTAAGCCTCGCTGTTAAGGGTTCTTTCATCTCCCAATAGTGTCTGCCATAAGCTGGCTTTGGGGAACATTTAAGAGCCAAACCACAACAGTGTTTATGTCTGTGCGTTTGCATGCACAGACAGGCAGCGCTCTTGGTTCCTTGGCATTCTTGCCTGTGCACCGCCTTAGAGCCATTGGCAGACTGAGACTGTATCCGGGCAGGACTGCTCTTACTGGTTCCCAGCTCCCAGCTTGCTATGGATTGCCATAGTCTCCAGGCTGGGCCTCGGGCCTCCGCTCCTCCTGCTGCATTGCCTCAGTCTCTCCTCTTGTTCTTTACATAGAGTAGCTTATTTTGTGACCTAAATTGAATTGTACCACCTTTCTGCTCAGCATACCTCCAGTGTCTCTTAGCTTCACTTAGAATTTTAAAGCAGCCAGCATCTATATCCTTATCTCAGGGTTTAGGTGCCCTCGGGCACAGTGCCCTCTCTGACTGCTGTCCCTCCACCCCGGCCCAGTGTTAGCCAGCCCCCGACCTCTGTTCCTCAGATACACCAATCATAGACTAACCATAGCACTTGGTGTTCTCATGTCCACATGCCTAGTTGATTGACTGTTTACTTCCTCTAGGTCACAGATTTCCAGAGAGGCCATCCCAACTCAAACTAAGGTTAAAATAGTCAGCCGCCCATGGTGTTAGCCATCCCTTGCCTGCAGTTTTTCCTAGTGCTCATCATCTTGTGAATCTATTTTATTTATCTGTTTATTTTGAGACAGGGTCTCACCATGCAGCCTTGGCTACCCTGGAACTTACTGTGTAGACCAGCCTGGCCTTGAATTCAAAGCCCACCTCCGTCTTCTAAGTGGGTTAAAAGACTTGTACTTGCATACTCAGTTTGAATTTATTCATTTCTAGGATGTAATTTCCTTAGGAGCAGACAGTTTGTCTTTATTTACTGCTGTAAACTGAGTGGTTAGCCTCAAGTCAAGGCTTTGCTTCATGAATGAGCATTTCTGCTGGGAGAAACAGTACTTGAATGGTCTCCTAGGCACCTGAAGAGAACGATGGCTGAGAGGGACAGGAGCTGCTGAGCTCCAGGACAGGCATAACCACGAGTAGTGCTGCTAGTAGAATGTGGGCGCTTCTGGGGAACAGCTGAAGTTCTGTAAGAGAACAGCTCAAATAGACTAGGGTGTATGTGTACTGTGCATGCGTGTGTGATGCATGCCACAAAGGGATTTAGTAGATTAGCTTACACAGTAGGGGTTGGATAGATCAATAGTAGTCACATGCAGGCTGGTGGCTGTTCAGTCTGTGAATCTGGATGCTTCCGCAGTCTGGAATTAAAGGTCTAGAAGGTTTCTGTTGCCTCATAGACAGTCTGCATTGGAAAGGTGAAGATCCTCGAGTCTGCTGTCAGGATTCTAGCAGCCATTACCTTGAGCCTCATGTTTAGGAAGAAGCAAAGGCAGACAGACAACACTGCTTTTTTCCCTCTGTTTTCTTTATGTTGAGGCCACTTGTTAGGAGGTTTTGCGCAATCTGAGTGTGGGGGTCTTCCTCTTCAGTTAAACTTGTCTGGAGATGGTCAGTAATCACACCCAGAGGCATGTGTCTGATGATTCCAGGTCCTGTTGGGTTGGTAATCATTGCTAACCATCAAACCCAGCCCTCCACTGTCTCATTCATTAAGCAGATGTGAAGACTGGTGGAGACGCCCCCAAGTAAAGGGACATCCCACAGCAACTTAGTAAGCGTATATCTTCACGAAGGACATAAACAGCTAGCTGTTGTATGTTTAAATCATTAGCATATGAAGTGGAAATGAAGTTCTGGTTTAATGATCTTCCTCCACGGGACTGATTTATTGCATGTGCCTGACCTGTATTGAACTACAGGTGAAGATACAGACTTAGGAGCTTTCAGTCTCATCAGTGACACGAGTGGCAAACACTAATAAACAGAATACAAATCAGCACTAGAAAGAAGGGAAGAAGGCAGTGGGAGATTGCAGTAGGGCTCCCTCACCTGTATTGTGTGGCTGTGTTCAGAAGATACATAGAAAGGGAGATGTTTCAAAGGAATGATCTACAAGACTGAAAAGAGGCAGTGTCTGTCACAGGGACTTGCCTAGGAAATGTCAGCTTCAGAGGAATAAAGTTGAGGACCTAAGTTCAATCTGACTAGGGGATGAGTAAGGATCACAAGTAAGACTGGAGAAACTGGCCACAAGTTGGGATTGGGGTTTTATTTAATCACTAACTCTTGGGAAGCCCTCAAATGAAATAGCAAGATGATAGTCTGTCTCATTGAGCTTGGTCTTTCTTAGGCTGGATGTTAACCTCAGTAAGAGTGCTTGCCTAGAATGCACAACGTCCTACGGTTTGGTCCCACATAAGATCACATGGTGGTGGCACACACCTATAATTCCAGAACACAGGAGGTGGGCCAAGGATCAGGAAATTTTAAGACGACCTTGTGGAGATTCAGTGGTGGATAGGGCAAGATGCAAGTGCAGTCGCTTCCTGATGTAGAGCCTTGTTGACTTTAAACCTGAGTGGAAAATCCTTCCTCTAAAGGCTACCCCAGGGGAATTGGGGTGGGGTGGGGGTGGAGTAATTATGTGCATGAGCGCATGTGCCAGATCATTGCACAGCGCCACAGGTGAAGGTGTGTGTGGGCAGTCTGGCTCTTCCCTGTGGTGATGTGTAAACAGCTATACTGGAACTGGGTCTCCACCTTCTCATCGGGTATCCGACTGGAGGAGCACTGTGGGGCGGATGGGAAGACTCTCCCATGGCAGGCCGCAGCACAGCAGGTGCATGTTCCAGCAGTAGACTTCCTATTTAGTCCAGACTTCAGGAAGGTAGTTTGGGGTTCTGGTATTTGGTTATTCTTTTTTCTTAAATGACCCCTGTTGTTGTGAGGTGCAAAGACAGATGAAAAGATATTACTTATTATCTTATAAATTAGAATACGTAGAATCTAGAATGCAGTTAAAGATGAGCTTTTTAAAATCTTTTTACAAAATTGCATTTAAATTGCTTTTGCTGTGTTTCTATACTCTTTAATGGTCGGAGGAGTCCTGGAACTCACTAGTAATACAGGGGATTCTATCCAGAAGATAATCATCTTTTGTTTTAAGGTGTCTCAGGAAGAGCTTGGTCTCTCTTGGCTGTATTCCAGTGAGAAGCCGGAGATGAGTCCCTTGGCCTTTGAGAAAAGGGAATGATTAGGAAAGGGGAAGGAGAGGATTGCCCATCAGGTGTGGTGACGAGGTTAATTTCTTATTAATGAACTTCAACAAACCTTAGAATATGAGTCTTTAGCTTTTTAGTTTTGTTGTAGGTGTATGTATGGACTCCAAATAGAGGATTTTTAATCTCTCAGTGGTTTTAAAAAGATAACATTGAAAGATAATTTTGATTTTTTTTTTTTGGATGAGGAATTATTAATACTTCTATCTGGTCAGCCTAAGTTGTAGTTCTGTCATCTTTTTTTAGGTGAATCAATATTTATAAAATGTCCATGATGAACACATACACGTGTATATATGAATTTGTTGCTTGGTTGTGTGCAGAGTAAATGAGATGGCCTTTGAATTTAATGTTTTAAACCTTTTGGAAGCAGCTTGTATTTGAACCTCTGATGTAGAAAACAAGTCACCAAGGCTCCAAACACCACTTCTTTCTTGACAGTATACTGTAGACAGAAGTGAGGAGAACATCGTGACCATTTCCATGCATAAATAGTAGGGAAAGATTGGCCTTTGTAAAATAAAAAGCATGATTTTGTTCAATCAAAGTGCACAGTTTCTTTTTTTTTTTTTTTACATTTTGTTTTAATACTTGTTTTTTATTTTGTTTTGTTTGATTTATTTATTTTATGTATATGAGAACATTGTAGCTGTACAGATGGTTGTGAGCCACCATGTGGTTGCTGGGATTTGAACTCAGGACTTTTTGGAGGAGCAGCCAGTGCTCTTAACTGCTGAGCCATCTCTCCAGTCCAGTTCCTAATGATGAAAATCACACGTGGTACAAATTGAAGACCTTTTTGGTACTTGCTTTGACACACTCTTTTTATATTAACTTTCCCAAGTCAGAATAATGTTTGTTTTCTGTGGTGCTTATATGATCAGGAATAGTCAACACCCTGCTATCTTTACCCAGAGGTTTATTTAATAAAAGTCATTAAAGGAGTAAGCTTAGTTGAGGAAAATGTCCAGTCTATAGTCAGAAAACTCAGCAATACCAACGACATACAGTTTTAAGAGGTTTGCTTGCACTTTCTTTGTTTGAGCCTGCTATTTAAATGTATAGCTCACTGTGAGACTTGCTAGCTTCTGCTTTCAACATTTAGATTTGAGGCATTGATATTATTGTTTTGTTATTAGGTCAGTCTGTTTAAATTAGCTAACTTGTGCAATGTTTTTCTTGACTGTACAGAAAGTCGGCGTAACTGGGCCCCCTGACCCACAAGTCCGCTGTCCCTCTGTCATTGAGTTTGGGAAGTATGAAATCCACACCTGGTACTCCTCTCCATATCCTCAAGAGTACTCGAGGTAGGTCGTGATCCCTTAAGACGTGAGAACTAGAAGGTAGTGTTTCCTCCAGTTCATCTTTTCACCTGGAAAAGCTTTGAAATGTCCATGATAGCAGTGTGCTTAGCAGCCATTTCTCCAGCTAGCTTTACATGTCCTTGTCTGAGCTACTTTTAAAACTGTTAACCACATTAAGTTGACTGACGAATACTCTGTGATACTATCTTTAAGGTAGTATCATGAGTAACAACTCTTACGTCGAATTTATTAAGAAAAGATTAAATTATATTCAGGTATGATCCATTTATGTGTATGTGTGTCTGTGTGTGTGTATGTCTGTGTGTGTGTGTCATATGTGCATGTAAAAGGAAGGCAAGAAATTCAGCAACTCATATAGTACCCTGCTACTTGGTAATTTATTCCTTTGAAGTTTTGAATAGCTATGATCTTGTATGATCAAAAAGAAATAAATGTTATTATTTTTAATTTTTTAATTAATATTTGTATGTGTGCCACACCACATGTGTAGGATCAGTAGACAAACCATGGGATCAGTTTGCTCCTTCTACCATGTGGGCCTTAGCCATTAAACTCAAGATTATTTTCCCTGCTAATAAGCCATCTCTTTGGTGCCTATCACCACCACTTTAAAGCAGGTTCTTACCTCAAGTTTTAATCTGTCAGCTGTCCAGAGATAGTAGTGCAGATAAATTGAGACCACATGTTCCATGACTCTTCTCACTCAAGGGAGGAGTAGCTGGGGAGAGCCAGTTTTCATACTTGCAAGAGATTATGAGAATGTAGTTACGAACTTTTGTCTTATAAGACAGTAGGAGTATGGGTAAAGTTTTGCCATGTATTCTGATAAAATTGTTACTAGAGCTGTTTGTGAGGAGGGCTGGTTCAATGAAAGAGTAAATATTGCCAACAGAAAATACCCCCAAAATATAATAAAAGGCAGAGAGAGGCAGGATAGGAACTATATAGTCATCTCCCTTACGGCAAACTTCAGATACTTCCTATATATTTCTTTATTCATTGTAATTTCTTTAGTTCTCCATGAGAGATATCCAGCAGCTTAATACTGTCTTTAGTAGTTACAGATGTTGTTTTCTGTGCTTGTTTTTATTCTTACAGTTAAGTTTTTAAAAACTAAATACATCTACTCAGTTGAGTTCTGTGGATTTGTTCCTGAGTGCTTTTTAATTTGAGTTGAGTAAAATGCCTAGAGATCTTAGGCTTTTAAAGATGTGTTTGTGGTATATGTGCCTTTGTGTATGCATGCTTGTGTGTGTGTGTGTGTGTTTGCGCGCGCGTGCGCGCGCGCATGTGCGCCAGTGTGCACGTGCAAGGGTGCTGTAGGGCATCGGCTGCGTGAAGGACTCCCCTCACCCTTTTGACACAGGGCTTCTCAGTCAAACCAGCTCACTTACCCACCAGCTTCACTAGCCTTCTTGCTCGGGCATCCGCTGTCACTAGCTGAAGTAACAGGTGGGCTACTAGTCCTGCCAGATGTCTGCAGATTCTGGACCTGAGCCTCATCCTGATCTTACATGGCAAGCACTCTCACTTCCCAGCCCTCTTCAGAGATCATATTTTTCACATAATAAACTTCCATCTTAATAAAGTTGGTGCTCTCTTCATACTGTTTTATACTAGATTGCTTCTGGATTAATTTCTTGCTAAGACACCTTTAAAACAAATTCCAAGTCTCATAGCATATAAGGACTTTGTAGCATACATAAAAGAAAGGATCCTGCAGGAGCGATAGGATTGTGCTTTAGGGTTTGCTGCATAAAATCTAAGTATTTATATATGCCGAGTGTATTAAGTAATCTTTCCCTGGTTCACACAGATAGGTGAACCAAAGTAAAACAACACTAGGGAAGCTATACTATAGCACGTGGATAGGCCCCAGTGCAGAAGTCAGCACGGTGGGCAGCCTCCATTCAAACACTCAGAGGTTAGCTTCCGAATACCGCCTGGGCTAGGAGGTCATTTCCTGGTCTTACCAAGCCTGACTCCATGTAATAAAGTAGCTTAAGACATTCTGCTTTCCTTTACGTCTCCTCCTGTCTTGGTCTGAAACAGACCATGAAAGTAATGCTAGTGCCAGGTTTGCATATCTCAGTTCTTGAAGAAGAAACCAAATAGAGTTTTTAGTGCCTTTGCTTTTCAGTCATGAAGTCAAATGGGAGAAAAGAAAGTAAAGATTGCTGCTCTACATTATAGCACAGGTAGCTACCAACTGTGGAGCTCTATAACCAACTCAGTGTCTCTACACTAACTGGGAAGTGAGACTTCTCTCCATCTACAGACATGGGTCCAGCAAGTATGTTCAGGACGATGTAGCTTATCGGTGCCTGAAGTAGGATGTGGCTCACACCCTGTCTGCAGTGCACAGCCATACAGCATACTACACATGTGTCTGTAACTTGACTTAGGTTTCATTTAAGAGATACCTGATAGGATGGATGTGCCTCTGGCCCTAGAGATAAAGTTTTACTAAGTTGCGGTGTTCCTGCTCGGCCTCTTTAAATAAGTTTAAGAGGGGTGGGGAGTATGCATGTGAGTACATGTTTGTTCATGCATGTCTGTGTATTTGAGTGCATGTGTGTGCGTGCCCGAGAGAGAGGGGGGGGAGGGGGGTCATGTGTACATGTGTGAGCTATGACACAAATGTAGGGACCAGGAAATAACTTTGGGCTTGTCTTTGACCTTTGAAGCAGTCTCTTGTTCTGCTGCTGGCTCTGTATTTCAGGCTAACTGACCCAAAAGTTTCTGAGCAATAAGTTCTTCTGTCTCGCCTTAGGAATGCTTTGATGACCAATTACAAATATAAACCAGCACATCCTGATTTTTTTAACTGGTTCTTTGTTTTTGTTTTCCGTCCTTTTTGTGATTTTTTTTCCTTTTGTCTTTGTTTTTTGTTTGTTTGTTTGGTTTGTTTGAAATAGGGTCTTGCTTTGTAATTTTGGCCGGCCTGGAACTCAGAGATCTATCTGTCTCTGCCTTCCAAGTGCTGGGATAAAAGGCACCACCACACCTAGCTTTTGTCTTTTATTTTTACAGACAGGAACATTAACCCAGGGCAGCTTTGCCCTTGTGAGTGCTCTACCACTGAGCTAAATACCCAGCACCACTCCCCACAACACAAGACTGGCTCAGATCACCTGCCTCACATAGCTGCCTCACCAGCCCAGCGTGATAATTCTGTTTTTTAGTCAGGGTCTCACTCTATAGCCCTTGCTGGCCTTAAACTCACAGAGATCTGCCTACCTCTGTCTCTGGAGTGCTTGGATTAAGCAAACACTATCATGCCCTGCCCAAAATAATAAACTTTTGACTAAAATGGTTTCTTCATACAATGTTATTTGTTTTTGTTATTGTTTAAACCAGGGAAGGATAGAAACAGAACTTTAGGGACAGAAAGGCCATGGTATACAGTATAGCTTAATGTTCCCAAACATGTTCAGTGTTATCATTTCATACTTAAAAGCACTTACAAAGTGTGATTTTATAGTATACACTTCATGTCCATTTTGCCTAGCACTACATATACACATATAGGTCTCTAGCGCAGAGTCTGACACCTGGTAAGTATTCAAGAGCTTATTTCCTGAAATCAAGACATGAATGAAGAAATAAGGAAGGAATCATGAATCTATAGCTTTATTCTGCTTATTGGAGATTGTCCAGGGGTAACAGTGTGGGGATTTTTCAGGTCTGTTGATTGACTTAAAAAGATAGGGAATTTTAGTTTAATTGGAAAACCGCTGAGCTAGGTCTAGGTAGCTGGATTCCTCACTCTGCCCTTCTGCTGCTCCTTAGTTGGCAGCTACTGCCTAACGCTTGGGGCGTCCCCTTTCTGCACTTTTACCACTTTTAAAGTTAATTATTTTATTTTGGGGGTGGCACACATTGAAGTCAGTACAGCTTAAGGGAGTCACTCCTCTCTGTGTCTTTACCATGTCTGTCGGGGGTCAAGTTCAGGTCATCCAGCTTAGCAGCAGGTGCCTCTAACCACTGACCTATCCTCCCAGCCCTGTTCTTCCCACTCGTTAACATGGGTGGGAATGAGCCACAGAGAAGTTAAGAGTCGTGAGGATTTGAAGATCTATAACTATAAAGCCCTATTCTAATTATCATTTGCAGGCTGCCTAAATTGTATCTTTGTGAGTTCTGTCTAAAATACATGAAAAGTAGAACTATCCTACAGCAGCACATGAAGAAGTGTGGTTGGTTCCATCCTCCTGCCAATGAGATTTACCGAAAGAATAATATTTCTGTCTTTGAGGTAAGGTAGCTGTCTAGTACCTGTCTTCCTGACCATTTCAAACCCAGTGCTCTCTGTGCTACATCTGTCGTTCACTCACTACAGGTCAGGTAACTCGTGGATATGAGAAACAGAGTTAGGTAACCCAGCTGGGACCTAGTCCATACACCGGAGCTTACAGTAAATAATCTCACTGACTCAAAACACCAGTCAGAATCTATCTTATTGTGTTTTATATCACTACAAGGGAAAAATACTGCTAATTAAAATTTTTAAGATCCCGCTTGACAAAAGTTTTTACATTATGCAAGGATATGATAAAAATAGATCTCAGAATCTGTAAAATAGAGCATTTAGAAAAGATTTATAAACCAGGGATATTGGCTTACACATATAACACAGAATGCCAAGGCAGGAGGATTGCCATGAAGTTGAGGCCAGCCTGGGCTACACAGTGAGTTCCAGGTCAACCTGAGTTACAATCTCAGGGAGAAAAACCAAAACCAAAACAACAGTAATAAAGTGTTTCTATTATTCAAAGATAGTCTTTTTCAGAAGTGTGTTTAGTATCTTTAGTACACCCTCCTAGGATGATGTAGTGATGCCATGTGTTACATGAGTCTGTGATTCTGTGTTACCATTAACAGTGTTCTTTAACTTCCTGATCCACAGTTGTATGGTTGGAATGCCAAATACTGAGTACATGTATGTTGGGTCCTGTTCACTAATACAGTGCTAGATTTTCAGACGATCTGGATCTCCTCGTCTCCCTTACTGGATGGTGATTTAGTTCATCAGTTGAAGGGGCCGCTTCACTTAGGAGCTAGAAGTGTCAGGTGAATTACACAGTATTGTCTAAGAGTGCTCAACAGCAAATTGCTTCCTGACCTTTCTATATATTAGTAGGTATGTGATCTCTAGGAAGTCATATATGGGTGGGCCATCAAGGAGTGCAGTTTGTGTGGGGTCCCCTCGGATGAGGGTCTGTCACTCTTTTCATAGAAGAGCAAACTTAAGCTCAAGACACAGGGTGTCAATTTGGACAGAGCGCGGTGCTCCTGGTCTTGGCCACCTTGAGTCTCCCTGGCCAGGTGCTTACCTACGACACTGCGTGGCACTTCTGGGTGGCAGTAGTTAAGACTCAGTAATTCTGTCTGTAGTGTGCCTCACCATGTAAGCAGAGACTGTTCTGTGTCTGGGATATCAGTCTTGACACATTTTGCCTAGTAAGTAAATTTCAGAGGAGATTACACTTAGATCTTTTGTTAAATGAAATACTTTTGAAAATGAAGCTTGCCAGCTGAAGTTAATTCTTTTAGGAAACCAAAATAGCCGTTTCAAATCTAGGTTCTCCCCTCCCTCCTCACCTGTTCAGGCTTGGTGAAGTTTGGGATTTCATGAGATGCATTTATTTGGTCATCTTAGAGCAGCAGGTGCCAGCATGCTCCCATGTCAGAGGTGGTCTCTAGGCCGTGTGTCCTGACCACCCACAGCTGTGCCTAGGCCAGACTAAGAAGGTGCCTGGTGATGTGTGCGGCTGATACGTATGACTCCAGAACCAAAGAACAGTTTCCTGATCACTTTTTGTCTTGTTTGTTTTTTCCTTTAGGTTGATGGGAACGTGAGTACCATTTATTGTCAAAATCTGTGTCTCTTGGCAAAGTTGTTTCTTGACCACAAAACACTCTATTATGACGTGGAGCCATTTCTTTTCTATGTTCTAACACAGAATGATGTCAAGGGCTGCCACCTTGTTGGCTACTTTTCTAAAGTAAGTATGTCAGTTTAAAATTGTTTGACTTCATGTAGAAATCTGGGGTAATAGCATTTTCAGAAAGGAATAGAAGGAATATTCAGATACTTAACAACGCCTGGAAGATGCCTAGTAACATTCAACAGACTATTCTCCTAGGAGAAAGAACTGTGGTAATACTCAAGAGGAAAAGCTTTAAAACGATCTCTAGTCCCATGCTGATAACAGAGCCTGTGAGATTAGCAGTGGCATTGCCTCTGAGTTCTCCATCAACAGAAGCACTCTAACTGGAGTGTAGTTTCCAGTCAGAATGTCTGAGAGTTGTACTTAAAGCAAGTCCACAGGGAAAGTTTTAAGTGGACAAAACAGACGGCTGTAAAAGCTTAGCTTTTTAACAGGTTTTTTGGGCTAATTTTCTAGTTAAATAGGATTGAAAATATATCAACTACTTTATGAAAATGTATTTGTGCCCCACATTTAGGAATATTTTGTGTAGAGCTGGTGCTATAATCCACGGTAACTTGCCCTTTGTAGCAGTGCAGCAGCTGCCCAAGATGGTGTCTGGCACGGCGCTGCTGGCCAGGTCTGCTGAGCCGCCTTTGCTGACCTTGGGCATCAGCACTGGGTTTCTAGTGGCAGGTGGTTTAGATGGCAGCATCATGTTTTCTGTTCTCACCTTCCTGGCATGGTTGCCTTGCACCTGCGGTAGTGAGGAGTGGGCGGGGTCCTGCCTTCTCCCAGTGGCCTTTTCTCCGTGTGCATTGCTCTTCCCAGAGGACCACGGCTGTGTTTGTTTGTTAGCGATCAGCACTGCGGCTTCACCATCCTATTGTTCTAAAGCTTGGCTTCTGTGTTCCCCACCAGGAAAAGCACTGCCAGCAGAAATACAACGTGTCCTGTATAATGATTCTCCCCCAGCACCAACGCAAGGGCTACGGCAGGTTTCTCATCGACTTCAGTAAGGATCAGAGTCACATATTTTCTCATTATATTCTCTGGTGGAATTTTTAATTGTGTATATTTAAAGATTTGTAGACTTCTTGTATTTCTTTGTCCCCCCCCCCCCACCCACTTTATTATGTTCCATGGTATGCATGTGGAACTCGGGAACAACTTGCAGGAGGAGTCAGTCCCCCTCTTCCTGTGTGCCCTGGACTGTGAGCTCAGGCCATCAGCCTGGCAGCTGACGCCTTCACCCACTGAGCTGTCTCCTCATCTCTCACATATCGTTGTGTTAGCTTCCTAAACTTAAAGCACTTGCACAAAATATCTTTTAATAACTAATACTAAATACTGTTTTAAGAGGGCCAGCAAGATGGCTCAGTTGGTCAAGGAAATGTTACTAAGCCAAGTGACTTGAGCTTGATCCCTGTAACTCACGTGGTAGAAAAAGTGAACCACCCTCTAGAAGTTGCCCTCTGACCGCACATGCAGGCTGTGGCACATGCACTCACCTTACACACACACACACACACACACACACACACACACACACACACACACAATGGTAGTGTCTTTAATGTGCACTGCTGAATTCTGGTAGAACTTAGTTATGTGCAGTGACACTGATTGCCAGCACATTAGAAATGCTGCATAGCTACTTAGCGATGTCCGTAGAGAAGAACTGCATTGCCTCTTTGCATTATCCCATTATCTGAGTAAATGTGTGTGTTTAGTTATTACAGTTCTACCTAATTAAAAAAAAAAAACATAGCACAGCTTTAAAATGCCCTAGAAAATAGGTATTACAGGAAATGATTTCATCTGAGTTAGAGAGTTAGCCAACAGTTGTAGAGGGGAAATGGTGAACTGCCTGCCTCTAGCACTCAAATACTGGGATTAACTACTGTGTCTGGCCACATTTAGGGGTTTTGATTCTAGTCCTGAGAACCTTAGTTCTCATTTGAGCCATTTAAGCTTGTTTTCCTTGCTTCTGACCATATTGAGTGATGTGTATATGTAGGGTTGCATACCTCTGATCACTACACTTGGGAGGCTGAGCCCAGGTACCACCCACACCTAGCTGCACAAGAAAGACCTTATCTCACAAAAGTAAACAGAGTTAAGAAAATAACATACTCATGTTAATATTTTTGAGGCATGTTTTGTAACTGTATCCTAACCTTTTCTAGTGTAATGTATTTTCCCAGATTACCATTCTTAGACTGATTTTAAATATTTCTGAATGATAAAAGCTATTTTTTCTTTCTTTTTCTTTTTTTGTTTGTTTTTCTAAGACAGGGTTTCTCTGTGTATCCCTGGCTGTCCTGGAGCTCACTTTGTAGACCAGGCTGGCCTCGAACTCAGAAATCCCCCTGCCTCTGCCTCCCAAGTGCTGGGATTAAAGGTGTGTACCACCACTGTCCAGCAAAGCTATTTCTTTTCTACTGTTGTCTTTTCAGTGATTTTTTTTTTCTGAAAACTTTTGTCCCTACTCTTTATTTCCAGTTCTTGGAAGCTTTGCACTAAACTAGAGGAAAATACCATGGCATGCTCCCCGGGCACACTCGTGTTTCCTAAGCAAGGGGCGGCCAAGTGTGAGCCCCATCCTTCCCTCCCTCCTTCCCTCCCTCCCTCCCTCCCTCCTTCCCTCCCTCCTTCCCTCCCTCCCTCCCTCCCTCCCTCCCCCTTCCTGTTCCTGTTCCTGTTCCTTGTTCTCCCTCCACTCTTCCTAGCCCCTTCCTCCACTTCCTTTCTCTATTTCCCTTCAGAAAAAGAAAGAGCAGCCCTCTCAGAGATATCCACCAAACATGGCCTAACAAAGTTACAGTAAGACTAAGCACAAACCCTCATAGCAAGGCTGGGAGGGGGCAGGAGCCACCATCCTAGTAGGATTCCACATAGCAAAGGCACACGGGTATTGTTGTCCTTAGGTCACGGATAGGTGTCGCCCTCTAGTGGGCCAAACAATATGAAGATTTTTTTTTCTGTTCCATCTGTTAGAACATGGAAATTTTAAAAAAAAATTTTACTGTAATTTTACTAATATAGTTTGCTGATAGAAACATTTATTTTGTTTTTAGAAGTTTGAATATTTTGACAAGGTGATGTATTAACTATAGACAAAATATTATTAGTTTAATGTTCAATATATAAACATATAAGCTTACCTATGAATTGTTTTAAAGTAGTTTTATAAGTTTAGTCTCCACTTTTGAAGGAATTGTCTTTGAAAGGAAAATTGATGATAGTGTAAAGCAATGTTGTTATTAAGCTCTGATGCATTCGTAACCTGGCTTTCTCTAGGTTATCTGTTATCGAAGCGTGAAGGCCAGGCAGGCTCTCCGGAGAAGCCGTTATCAGATCTAGGGCGTCTTTCCTACATGGCTTACTGGAAGAGTGTGATCTTGGAGTGCCTTTATCACCAGAATGAGAGGCAGATCAGCATTAAGAAGTTGAGCAGGCTGACTGGAGTCTGCCCTCAGGACATCACCTCCACACTCCACCACCTACGGATGCTGGACCTCCGCAGCGACCAGTGAGTGTCCCACCCTCTGCACGCTTTCCCGTGTGGTCCTGTTGACAAGGTGGCTGAGGGCTTATGGGAAGGAAAGGTGATGATACACGTTTGGGCTAAGTTTCTGGATACTGCTGTCAGCCTCAGACCGGCCCTGTGCGGCCAGATGATCACTCTGTGCTCTCAGGTCTGATTAATGCACACAGGCTTTTTCTATTCTCTGAACTTTGCACCTACTCCACCAAATTGTTTATCTTCTAGGTAATCTATTTCTCTTCCAGGAAGCTTCTCCCCTTCTAATGTGAAGTAACAGCTCTAAAAATCATTGTCATTAAGTAAAACATGTTCATTTTACTTATTAATCTTCTGTATGTATCTGACACTAAGTAAACTATATGTTAAAAGGAAGGGGGGCAGAATTTACTTTTGCTTAAAGTGGTCAGGAAAGGTCACAAGGAAAAAGCCATTGGTGGTGACTGAATGTAGACTAGGAAAGGGCTCAGGTGAGCAGGGAGGAGCGCACTGGTGAGCTGAGGCAGCAGGGTGGGGCGGCCCAGCCCATGTGCTCCCAGGCGCCTGCTCTGTCCTCCTAAGCAGCTCCTGTTGAAGCTCTCATCTCTAGGGCCTGTGGGTTGTGTCTCCCTGTTCACTCTCCTGTCTTGTGCTTTACTGATTGCTATAAACTTTTCTCTGGTTGTAGATTTGTGATTATCCGCCGGGAGAAACTTATCCAGGATCACATGGCGAAGCTGCAGCTGAACCTTCGGCCTGTAGATGTCGATCCAGAATGCTTACGCTGGACTCCAGTCATAGTCTCCAACTCTGTGGTCTCAGAGGACGAAGACGAGGAGGCCGACGACGGGGAGAAAGACGAGCCCCAAGGCCAAGGAAGAGAGTTAGAGACCAGGGTAAGGGTATGAAGGGGATTATGGCTTTTATAAATAAGATGGCTTACCAACAAATTATCCTTACTAGAGGACCAGGGGGATACATGCTTACTTGTTGAAAATATTGAAACTAGAAGACCTTGTTTGATCCCTGGAACTCAGTGTGAGAAGCTGGGCATAGTGTCCCACACGTGTAATTCAGTGCTGGAGAGGTGCAGACTGGAGAAACTGCTCAGGCTAACTGGCTAGCCTTGGGGAGTCTCAAATACAGAGAACCCTCATCTCACAAAGGCAGATAGAGGGAGGGGCTGCAGAGACAGCTTAGTCAGCTGGAGCCCTTGCTGCTTTTGCAGAGGACCATGATCTTCATGGCAGCTCACAGCTGTCTGTAACTTCAGTCTGAGAGCTCCAACACCCTCTTCTGGCCTCTTCAGACATTGTGAGCATGTGGTGTACATGACACCCATATACATAAAAAGGAAGGATAGATACGCATGGTTGTCTTCTTGTCTGCATTTGCACATGCACACATATATGTGTGTGTGAACTGTACAGATTCACACATATACAGACATGTACACACACATATTCACACTAGAATTTCAGAGTTTATTTTAATGGTAGACATTTCAGGAATATTGCTCCTATCTACATTTGTTTTTTAAGGTTTAGACCACTAGGAAATCATTAGATTTCTGACAGTGTGTTAATGATTATTTACCAGGAAGAGCTACATTTTAAGTTTTGAAACTCTGAATTGAGTTTCAATATGACAGCTGTTAAGATGAAATAAAAGTACATTTTTCTTAATATAGAGCATCAAAGAGATGATAAGCATACGTCTGCTTTCACTAGGACACTGGCAATCTCATTGAATGCATATAGATACCTTCAAAGCATTAGAGATGGCCTGTTATATATGTGGTATCATTTCCATTGTTTTTCTTCAGATGATACATAACTTGTTTGGGATTTCCTTTGACTTTTTTTTTAAGTAGTGCTTTCATCCTTTATGTCCTTCTCTGATAAGTGAGAGAGGGAAAAAAATCATCTACTTTTATTTAAAATTGCCCTATTTCTTGAATGTCTATTTCTGGTGCATGTTCCTATAGCTCAGTGGTTCTCAACCTGTGGTCACAACTCCTTCACAGGGTCTTCTAAGACCATTGGAAAACGCAGATATTTACATTATGATTCAAAATAGTAGCACAATTACAGTTATGTAGTAGCTATGAAATAATTTTTTGGTTGGGAGTCACCACAACACGAGGAACTGCATTAAAGGGTCACAGCATTAGGAAGGTTAAGAACCCTTGTTATAGCCTGTTCTTCCTTGTTTTTCAATTTTTTATTTCCATAAAATGTTAAAATCTCATCTACCATCTATAAGACCACAGACACTTACTTTGATATCAAAGGCTCTATTTCATAGTGGTTTTGAGCACAAGAGAGAGTCAGAGTTCTGAATTTGGGCCTAAATTACCTCATTTACAGAAGAGCATCCTAATACTTCATTGTGTTGTTATGAGAATTAAACTAATAATACATATAAATACATTTTTCAGTGGCCAAAAAGGAAAAGGTATTCATGATAATTATTAAATACTTAATAATTTTCTAAAGTCCTGTTTTCTCGTCTCAACCAACAGACTGAGAAATCAATGTTCTGTTTGTTTTCTTTTCCTTAATTAGATGGGAAAGTCTGTGTCTCGGGAGAACAAAGATCAGGAGTCTTCCTCTTTAATAGAAAGTGAAAAGAAACCAGAAGTTAAGGAACTAGCCAGTTCTTCCCGTTTGAGTAAACAGGCCCTTCCCCGGGACAGTCTTCCTGCAAATAGCCAGCCCCCTCGGAGGGGCCGCTGTGGGAGGAAGAACAGAAAGGCACAGGAACGCTTTGGTGATAAAGATCCTAAGATGCTTGTGGATGAGACATTAGCCGCTTCTCAGGAGCAATATGGAGAATGCGAGGAAAAATCAGAAACCTCCCAAGAACGGTACACTGAGATGGAAGAACAGCTGGCGGCCCCTCAAGCGCAAGCAGACGGCAAAGCAGACATCCCCAAGGGGAGGTTCAGTGAGAGTGTTGAGTTGTGGCGCGGACAGCTGAAGAAAAGCCCTGAGACTCTGAAGTGCCGACTGCCAGAAGGAAATGACCGGCTTCCGTGCTGCTACACTGATGGTGACAGGGCTGTCTTTAGGGGCTTCAGCGAGAGCAGTGAGGAGGAGGAGCCAGAAAGCCCTCGGTCCACCTCGCCACCAATTCTCACAAAGCCCACACTGAAAAGAAAGGTGATGCGCCTCTGTGTCCTGTCTTCTGTAGCTGAGATTTGGGATGTGGGTTTGCTCTGTCCTGCAGTTCTGCAGTCGTACCCGCCGCTGCTCATGCACTGTCTTAGAAACCTGCAACTGCAGAGGCATGAGAGCAAGTAACTAAGCCCCTGGTAGGTAGGGTGGTACTGGTACTCTCCGCCAGACATGTCCCGGGCTGTGGTCTGCATGTCCAGGCCAGTCAGAATGCAGGCTGCCACACTCCAGCCGTGAGAGGTAGCTTTCTCACCCAGAGCCACGAGGTCATTCTTTTCTGTAGCAGGGCTATTAAAAAGTGCAGGGCCGTTTAAATGAAGACCTTTAAGACTGTCTTTAGATTTATACCATTATTGCAAAGACAAAGCACAAAGTTCCCATAAGCTCCAAACTCAGTGTCCGTGTTAGGCTCATCTGTCTAGTCCAACAGAGACATTAGGAGGAGAGAGCGTACATTATTCAGATGTCTAGTTTGCCTCGATGGCCTTTCTCTGCTTAGGGTCCCATCCAGCTTTCCATGTTAGCTAGCTGTTCTCGTCTGGATTGCGAATTTCTCAGACTTGATTGCCTTTGGTTTGACCTTGAAGGCCGTGAGGTCTAGTATTTTATATATTTATTATCCCTCATTAATTAGGATGAGGTAATGTATGTGAGAGTAAGGCAAAGGAGGCAGCGAAGCCCCTTATCTTAATATGTGAATCAGTTAAGACTCCACGTGGTTGTTGGCGGTGACCCTCCTGGGTTTCTCTGCTGGTGCTGTTTGCCCTTTTCATACCGTGGTAGAGGAAAGGCGGCAGTGCAGATCATAGGGATGATGTGTTTGGCTTCTCATCCTAGGAGCTGAGCATCTGCATAGGTTAGAGTCCCTGCTGTTGTCTCCATCAGTAAGGACTTGACCCTGGAGTTTGTAACACTGTTTTAAACTCGTGACCTAGCTCCTCCCATCCAGCCCTGCTTATATCCACAGTTCACTGTCACAGGGAGTTTCTTTTGTTTTACGTTCCTTCTGATACTACAAGGTCCTACAGAATTTATCTGGGATATTTCTTGCCTCCACTGCAGAATCAGCCCTTCTCTAAGGAGCAGGGCTATTTTTAATCTAACTTGAAAATTCTCAGTAGCTTTTAAAGTAGAGAAAATCTAAATTTATTAACTCTCCTGATGATTGCATGATCATAAAGAATGTATCTTTGCCTCTTAGGGTTTATTTTCCCAATTTATGTGGTAAAACAAATATGCTGTTGTGTAAAACAAACCATTAGTATTGGGTATTAGAGAGCTGGGTGAGTGAGTAAGGGTGCTCGCTGCTCCTCCGAAGGTCCTGAGTTCAATTCCTAGCATCCATACACTAAGGCAAAAAATACATAAAATACACACACAAGTAAACTTTAAAAAGTAATTATAAATAAATAAGTAAACTTGTAAAAACACACAAAAACATTTTAACAGCCAGTGAACTTATATGCAGAGCACTTAGACATTCTTAACATTTACTTAAAGGAGACTCAGGATTATTTTATGGCCTAGGTGTATGACCCTGCAGAAGTCCTAACCTTTTCTAGCCTCTGTGAAAGGATGTGATTCTGTCATTCCTGGGCTGTTGTCTCTATAACTTGGTGACATCACTGTGTTATGTAAGCTGTTAGGTCAGCCTAAAGTGAGCGTGTGCTGAGTGCGCCAGCGCTCCCACAGTGCTGCTGCTTTTCCTTTCTGACAAGTGGCTACATTTGTGCTCTGCATCTCTGTGCTCTGCTGTAACTAGTTTTCCCAAATGGCGTGCAGATTTATTGATCGACTAGTGCATGGTGGTGCATGAGATATACTGTTTCTGTTCCTTTTGCTCTTGAACAGACGTGGAGGGGGTAATCTCTGAGCCCTCAGCATTGGCACTCAGCAGGTGCACTAACAGAATCTGCTCTCGGACACTTGCTTCTCATACCAGAAAGCTGGCCTTGGTGCCCAAGATCTGGGGAGGCGGGGGGCGGGGGGTCTTGTTTGTTTCCCTTTTCCGTTCCCCTCCCCTCCCCTTCCCTTCCCCTTCCTTCCCCTGTGTAAAAGTACATGTGCATGTGTTGGTGGGCTTATGCTTGGCTTCCTTCCCCTGTGTAAGAGTACATGTGCATGTGTTGGTGGGCTTATGCTTGGCAGGTGTGTAGAGGTCAGAGGAGAGTTCTATGGATATAGTTCCCCCACTTGTACGTGGGATCCAAGGTTGACCCCAGGTTGTCAGATTGCCCAGTTTGCACAGCACACTTTACCTACGGTGCCATCTCACTGACCACACACACTTTACCTACGGTGCCATCTCACTGACCACAGCACACTTTACCTACGGTGCCATCTCACTGACCACACACACTTTACCTACGGTGCCATCTCACTGACCACACACACTTTACCTACGGTGCCATCTCACTGACCACAGCACACTTTACCTACGGTGCCATCTCACTGACCACATTCATCTTTGTGTTCTTAATACTTTGTCTTTACCACAATATCTTTTGGCAAACTGCATCTTCATTTTAAATATGCTGATTCTTCAAAGTTTGAAAACTTTTATGTTATAGCAGTGAAAAAAAGTTCATTACTATAAATAAAATACTTACTTTCTTTACTAATAGAAACCAATTCTTCACCGAAGAAGAAGAGTTCGTAAGCGGAAACACCACAATAGCAGTGTCGTCACAGAGACCATCTCTGAGACCACTGAGGTGTTACATGAGCCTTTTGAAGACTCTGACTCTGAGAGACCAATGCCAAGACTGGAACCTACATTTGAGATTGACGAAGAGGAGGAGGAGGAGGATGAAAGTGAGCTCTTCCCCAGAGGGTACTTTCATTGCCTGTCCTCACAGGACATCCTTAGGTGTCAGTCCTCCTCTAAGAGGCCGTCTAAAGATGATGATGATGAGGAGGAGGAGGAGGAGGAGGAGGAGTCAGACGATGCGGATGGTACGTTTACAGAACTGTTTCTTAGAGGAGTCTCTGTGTGTCTTTGAAAATACAGAAGTAATTGCTACAAACCATTCCCCAAAGTGTTGGAAGTGAACTGTCTCTAAGACTGGAAGTGGGAGGGTTGGCAGCCTCCGCGGATTGCATGGGAGATCTATCCATATTCACTTTTACTTTTAATGCTGCTTCTTTAATCTGATCTGTTCGTGCTTTTGCAGGAAATCTTAATTATTGAAAGTCCTTCTTTTTACCTAATATCGTCTAGGTTTTTATCTGAATCCTCAGTTAAAGGGTGTTAGAATAAGGGGTTACTGGATTGTGTGGTCTCTGGTGTCAGCCTGTTTGAGTACTTAGGTTTGGTGCTCAGCAGCTCTGGTAACTGAGTCAATGAGAAAGTGTCATCTGAGCACTGGTGGGACTCGGTCCTCTGCTCAGGAACCTCTCTGAATCATGCCTCTGATATGTGTCACTCAGCCAGTAAGCTGTTCCTTTTCATTGACTGTGTTTATCTTACGTCGTTATTTAAGGCTCACCGTACAGACTCTGGCTGGCCTCAGCCCATTGTGTTCTGGGATTATAGGTGTGCACAACCCGGTAACAAGTTACACATTTCTAATAAGTGGCAACGATAACAAAATAAGCTAAGTTATATGGTGTAGCTAACATTCTGGCCATTTACTTTTAGAATAGACTTGGTTTTGCTTCACACTCACATGTACAGAACCAGGCTCACTTGAGATGAGCCAGGAGGAAGGCAGGCCTGGGGAGCGCTGGGCTGTACCCTTCACCACGTTTGCTGGGAGCGCCTCTGATGGCCTTTGCAGTTTTTTGAAGAAATCTTGTTGCTCAGTGTTGCTTTGTACTATTTTATTTTTATTTTATTTTATCTTTTGCCTTATTTAGTAGACTTTTTTATTTTATTCTCTTAAAAACTTGGCTTCAAACTTAGAACGTAGGACTTGGATTTTTCTAACAGGATATGTAGTTAGATGGTGATGGGCCCTGAGTTCTGTCCTTAAAATCCAAACCAAAATCTTTGTGGTGTGTGTGTACATGTGTGTGCATGCGTATGTGCAGGGGTGTATATGTGTGAATTTGTGTGCATGTGTACGTATATTTGTGTGTGAGAATGTGTACGTGTGTGTTCATGTACATGAGTGTGAGTCCCCATGGTAGGAGAAGACAGAAGAACTGTGTGTGGCACAGTCCAGCTGGGATGCGCACGCTTGCCTCACATGTGTGGGAAGTGCACGCTGGCCTCATGTGTGTGGGAAGCGCATGCTGGCCTCCTGTGTGGCCTCTGAGGTATTGGAATTCACACTATTACCTTGCAGTTTTCTTATCATAAGGCTTACTTATGGGGCTTGTTTTTAATGTAGTGATCATTAAATTCCTTGTTTTATTTAATAAATGATGGCCCAGAGTTTTACTCTTGGTAGATATTGCTGCCTATCTGGGAACTGAGACTGTTTTGGTGTGATTGGCACTTGGTGCTGTGCTCTGTCCTGAATCAGTGTGTGTCACAAAGGTACCCTCCTGTAAACTCCTATGACCTTGATAATTTTTACTTATACTTCCGTTGCCTTTGCTGACTTCCAGATGTATTACAAACAAGCCTTTAATCTCCCTTCCTCAATGTTCATAGCCTTTTAAAATGAATAGTAATTACGAATGTATTTAATGCCACTGAACTCTGCTTTAAAACGATTAAAGTTTTATCTTACATGTCTTGCCACGATTAGAAAAAGTAATGCCACTATTGAATTTATTTCCTCTAAATCTTATTGGCACGTTGACCTTCCTTGTTTAGTACTACATGTCAGTGTGTGTTAAGACGGGATGGTTTGCTGTTGGTCCCGTGTAAACAAGTGACTGACAACTATTCACAGGGATGGCTCGTTTCTGGTCTACAGGAATTGCCTCATAATCCCACTTCAAGTATGATTTGTGGAAACTAAAACTAAGCAAAGAGGTGACAGAAGCAGCTGAGGTTTAACTTAGAGCTGACACGCTTAGAGCTGACACACCTGCTCCTCTTCACCGCGTCTTCATGGAGTTTGCTTTCAGCCGCCTTTAACTAGGGGGTGGCAGAGTCATATTGTATCCTTTAGATTCTTCTGCTGTATATGTTGGTCTCAAAGAAATACTAGGTCTTGTAACCTGTCTTACTATCTCTTTTCTATACAGACACTCCTGTCCTAAAGCCAGTATCTCTCTTGCGAAAATGTGATGTGAATAGTGCTTCACTTGAACCAGATACCTCTACACCTATGAAAAAGAAAAAGGGATGGCCCAAAGGCAAGAGCCGGAAGCCTGTCCATTGGAAGAAAAGGCCTGGGCGGAAACCAGGGTTTAAATTGAATCAGGAAATCATAGCTGTTTCCGCCCAGGAATGCGGAGTTGAGCCCATAGTCCCCATTAAACCAGGACGGAAACCCAGAACTCAAGAGAGTGGAGATGGCGTGGAGGTAAAGGAGGACGTGCTGGAAGAAAGGAAGGAGGAGATGCAGACAGAGCCAGATGAGGAGGCCGAAGAGGAAGAGGACACAGCCAGCAGTGACCTCAGAGCCATGTCCCCGCTGGACAGCAGCCACAGCCCCGATGCAGAACCGAAGGAGCCCGAGGCAGAGGAGGATGAGAAGCCTTTGGACGACCAGAGGCAGTCAGAGGAAGAGCCTCAAGAGCTGGAGCAGGAGCATGAGGAGGAAGATGACGTGACCGCAGAGGCAAACCAGAACGACGACCATGACGCTGATGATGAGGATGATGGCCACCTGGATTCACTCAAGACGAAAGAGCCAGAGGAGCAGTCTGCGGTGAGGGAGGAGCGCCAGGAGGAGCCGGGCCTCCAGGGGGCTTTTTTAGATGCAAACATGCCGGACAGTGGGGAGAGTATGAAGGATAAGGACGAAGCCGAGCCGGACTCCGAAGAGGAACAGCCTTCCCATGAGGCGTCTGTGGTATCAGAGACCGTGCCAGGCTCTGAGGAGGACCATGAAGAAGACTCGAACACTAAGGAAGAGTTAATTGAGCTAAAAGAGGAGGAAGAGATCCCACACAGTGAACTGGACCTGGAGACTGTGCAGGCAGTGCAGTCTTTGACTCAAGAAGAAAGCAGTGAGCACGAAGGAGCCTACCAAGACTGTGAAGAAACCCTTGCAGCCTGCCAGACTCTGCAGAGTTACACCCACACGGACGAGGACCCCCAGATGTCCATGGTTGACGACTGTCATGCCTCAGAGCATAATAGCCCAATATCCTCCATCCCATCTCACCCTAGCCAGTCAGTTCGCTCTGTCAGCAGCCCCAGCATGCCTGCCCTGGAGAGTGGCTACACACAGATCAGCCCAGAGCAAGGATCCCTGTCCGCACCCTCTATGCAGAACATGGAGACCAGCCCCATGATGGATGTGCCTTCCGTATCAGACCACTCTCAGCAGGTGGTGGACAGTGGCTTCAGTGACCTGGGCAGCATCGAGAGCACCACAGAGAACTATGAGAACCCAAGCAGCTATGACTCCACCATGGGCAGCAGCATCTGTGGCACTAACTCCTCGCAGAGCAGCTGCTCCTATGGTGGCTTGTCATCTTCCAGCAGCCTCACCCAGAACAGTTGTGTTGTTACTCAGCAAATGGCAAACATGGGCAGCAGTTGCAGCATGCTACAGCAGAGCAGTGTCCAACCAGCTACCAACTGCAATATCAAGTCGCCTCAGACTTGTGTGGTGGAAAGGCCTCCCAGTAACCAGCAGCCACCTCCGCCCCCACCCCCACCGCCACCACCCCAGCAGCAGCAGCAGCAGCAGCAGCCACAGCAGCCGCAGCAGCCGCAGCCGCCGCCGCAGCAACAGGCGACCCCACAGCCTCCCCCACCACAGCCGCAGCAGCAACAGCAGCCCCCTCCACCGCAGCAGCAGCCCCAGCCCCCTCCACCCCAGCAGCAGCCCCCTCTGTCACAGTGCAGTATGAACAACAGCTTCACTGCAGCTCCAATGATAATGGAGATTCCCGAGTCGGGAAGCGCTGGGAATATCAGTATCTACGAGCGAATTCCGGGGGATTTCGGGGCTGGCAGCTACTCCCAGCCATCAGCCACCTTCAGTCTAGCCAAGCTGCAGCAGCTGACTAACACCATCATGGACCCTCATGCCATGCCTTACAGTCATTCTCCGGCTGTGACTTCCTATGCAACCAGTGTTTCTCTGTCTAACACGGGACTGGCTCAGCTGGCTCCATCTCATCCCTTAGCCGGGACCCCTCAAGCACAAGCCACCATGACTCCACCCCCAAATCTGGCATCTACTACTATGAACCTCACGTCACCTCTGCTACAGTGCAACATGTCTGCCACCAACATCGGGATTCCTCACACTCAGAGGTTGCAAGGGCAGATGCCAGTCAAGGGACACATTTCTATCCGTTCCAAGTCTGCACCTTTACCCTCTGCAACTGCACACCAACAGCAGCTCTATGGCCGCAGCCCACCAGCAGTCGCCATGCAGGCAGGCCCTCGTGCATTGGCTGTGCAGCGTGGAATGAACATGGGGGTTAATTTAATGCCCACTCCAGCCTATAATGTCAATTCCATGAATATGAACACCTTGAATGCCATGAACAGCTATCGAATGACACAGCCCATGATGAACAGCAGTTACCATAGTAACCCTGCCTACATGAACCAGACAGCACAGTATCCTATGCAGATGCAGATGGGAATGATGGGGAGCCAGGCCTATACCCAGCAGCCTATGCAGCCAAACCCTCATGGGAACATGATGTACACTGGGCCCTCCCATCACAGCTACATGAACGCTGCGGGTGTGCCGAAGCAGTCACTCAACGGACCTTACATGAGGAGATGAGCGGGAGGAGCTTGCAGTTAGAGCTTAAATAGATATAAATAAAGGGACTTTTTATACTGACAAACCAGAGAAAAAATGGACCTTTTTCCAGTTAAAATATTACTGTAGAGTTAGAGGAGTTTTTCCTTGGTTTATTATTATTACTGTTTTTGTTTTGTTTTTAGAAAACCTGATCTCTTTTTGGGGGTTCGACTTTGTTTTGGGTTTTTGTTTCCTTCACAATCTTGACATTTTACAGTAGAACTCATCTAAGGATGGATTTGGGTAGGGAAACATGCACAACATCTTTTCATAATTAAAGGAGCCTTACTTTCTTTATATACCACATGGACAGAATTGTATGTAAACGTGAGTTGTTTTTATTTTCAGATGTATGTTTCCCCTCACTGTCTGCAGCTCCCAGTGTTGTCATTTAAATGTCCTGTATACATCTCAAGGGTCAGCCAGGCCCTGTCCTCCAACCTTCATTACCCACGTCATTCCAGCAGGAGGCACTTAGGGGAGCCAGGATGGCGACGACGGGAGAGCGACCCAAGCTCCTCAAACTCAGTGTTGTTATCATTACTATTAATAAAGTAAAGCAAGTGATGCTTCTCCTTGTAAAATTCCCCCTCCCTACACACACACACACACACACACACCCTGGAAACTTTTCCCCAAGAGTGTTTCTAGGTAGACTCCATTGAAATTGTTTTTCCTTAATCAAGTGTAATATAATTCTTTTTTTTTTTCCCCAATATTCCCACTCAGCACTCAGAAACACAAAAATACTGTAAGTCTCACTTAACAGCAGAATCTCAGAGGAAAGCTGTTTGCAATCCTCCTCCAGCCTTTGGAGGGCACAGATGGTCAGAGGGGAGATGGCCCTCCTGGTTCACCACCTGGTGAATCAGCCCTCACACGCACACTCCACGCCCCTCTTCAGTATGTACTTGGAAATGTGGACGAAGGGTCTTGTGCTTGCGCCTTTGACTCTGCTAACCCTCAGAGCAAGCCCCTGTGATTTGCCTGTCATATCGTATCCATAGTTTCCACGAATGACTGTAGTATCAGTGACTTAGAAAGCCCCTGGTGCGGGAGGCCCAAGGAGATGATGGTGTGACTTTTGTAGCTGCAGAAGTGATGCATACCTCTCGTTTTCATTTGTCTTGAGATCCTGAATTCACCCCCAAGAGCCAGTGTGCACTCGCCCCTCTCCTGTGAGGCTGAGCAAGGAGAGCCACCACCAGCATAGCAGGCACAGCTGGCAGAGGGCGTCAGGAGGCTCATGTCTCACTAGTTAGCCGTTCTCTTCCTACTCGCTCCAGGGATAGGTAAAACAACTATATATATAATTATAATTATATATATATTATATATTCCATCATTAGAAGATGGAAACTATTATACCACTTGGTATGTGCAGTCAAATATCCAAAAGGAGGACATAATGCTTAAAAAGTTACCTGTAAGCATAAATTGTCTCCTTTATTTGTACATTTTATATAGATAAATTTTTAAAGTACTAATTAGGCATTACATTTTTTCAAATGCACAGGTTTGTTGGGCTTTTTTATAGACCTTAATTGGCTTTCTCAATTAAGTGTGTTAGATAGAAAAGCAGAATTCCACACTGTACCGCTATCAACTCTGAGCATGTGCAAGGCTGCGTAGGACCCAGTTTCTCTGTATATACTGTTCCGGTTCCCAGTCATCTCTGTAGAATGTGCACCGTGCCGCCCTCTCCCACATCTCAGCTATGTCATTGCTCCCTGGATAGGATGGGGCAGGAATGGGAGGGAGGGAGGGAGGGAGGTCTATTTGGGAGGAGGGTGGGTCAAGGCAGAAGGAGAAGCTGTTGAAAGAGGGCCGTGAGTTCACTTTCTGTTGGTTTGCAGTTGTGTTTGGGTTTCTTTGTTTTGTTTTGTTTTGTTTTTAAATTCAATCAGGCAGCTCCCTTTTCCGCAAGCCTCTTTGTGACTGTAGAACTATTGTAGAAAAAAAAATATGTTCTTTTCTATATTATAAAAGAAAATTATCCAACACGGTAATATTGGTACCTGTCATTTTTTCACTTCTGTTTTAAAAAAATGTATTTTTAGCAAGATAACTTGGGTAATCTTCTAAAAAAGAAATTTAAAAACTCACTTGTTAGTGACTTTGATGCCTTTTAAAATAAGAGCTTTTTCATTTCATTCCATCTTTAAAATTTTTTATCTTTGTTGTAGAATATTAAAAACTATTTTAAGAAAGATAAAAATTCTCTTTAAAGAGATCTCTAGAGTGTGTGACTAGAGCTCGAGATGCCTCTAAAAGCCGCATGTACAAACTCCGTCCACTCCTGTCTGTTTATATCTGCTTTTCCTGTTTTGTAACCTCTTTGTACTTTGTTCCTGGTGACTTGTGAGCCGAGGGAGGGGTGCCCAGACCCTTTGTACTTCTCCATGTCATGCTCCTGGCCAGGCAGCCCCCTCCTCTCCTTGTATGTAATATCTTTTCCCCCTTTCTAGCAAGTACTTTCAAAAGAACTCTGTACATTTTAACATAAAAAAAAATAAATTATGTTGAGCCATTTTGGATGTCTGTCTTGCATGTGTAATTTTTATCCCGAGTGTTTCAGAGTTTCCAGGATTCTTCTTCCACATGGAGACTGTGTGTGTTAACTCTTTTCATACTCACCATAGTGTCCATTCATGTGCATGATTAAATGCCAGCAGAAACTGGGGTGGTGGTTGTACTTAGGCAGGGACTCACTGTTCAGGCCCGACTGGCCTAGAACTTGCTGCAGACCAGGGTGGCCTTGAACAGATCCATCTTCTCCTGCCTTGAGAGCTCTGGGATCAAAGGGCTATTAGAATTTCATTTTTCCTTTTCTAAAGAAAATGTAGTATTTTGAATTTTCTAGAGAAGTCCATTTGAAAACCTAAAGGGGTTGTGATATACTTACACAAAAAGGGAGATGGCTGTAATAACTGTAGTTTTTATAAATTATTACTACTATTATAATTACATAATACTTTCTACTTAGGATTTGTTGTCTATCTTAAAAGATTCATTTCAGAAACAGCCAAACGTCTAATTCAGTGGCTAAGTTTATCTCAAAGACCAGATCCACTCCATTCCCGTACACTTCTACTTTAGTATTCTTTATAAATTTTTATATAAGTATATATTGTCCACTAAGTGTATTCCCCTGCCTCTTCCTCACTTCCCATTCCTCACCACTCCCATCTTGTCACTCCTCCTTGTTGCCATAAACAGTATCTGCTTTTGTGTCATATATGCACACATGGTTTTGTGTGTATAGAATCTGGGGAACCACAAAATAAGCTTGGGACTTAGAGCATTATTTCCTTTTCTGTTTCTCCCTCCCCCTCCCTCTGTGTGTGTGTGTCACTGCACTAGAGTCAGTGCACTCACTTTCATCACTTAGGATTTTAGATCTAAAACAGTCCAGAAAATGAGACGTAACTACAGGCAGTTGGCGTTTCCCATGGTAGAGGGAGGAGGGAGCGGTGGGTTTAAGTGGTCATCATGACTTACATGCCCTGGCCGATCAAGCTAAGCAATTAAGGAAGTCTGTGTGGATCCTAGCAGACACTTGGTCTGAGTTCCAGGCTGTGAAAATTACATAGGGTGTCTCTGGCATCCGGGTGGCTGGGTCCCTTCCTTGCCGTCACTGATGTGCAGTCTGTCACTACACCGCATCGTTTTCTGTGGGTGTCAAAACGTGTTGCCTGCTTTTGCTCCTGCAAAGTGCTGGCTTTTGGTTAATTCAACATAGAGCAATTCTGACTTGACACCTCAATGTCTTCCATCTCAATATATTTAAAAATAGGTCTGTTTATAGCCAAGTTATGAGCAGTCTGTATAGGGAGGTGTGCCAGATAGCAGATGTGCAAGAAAGTGCTAATACACTGGATTAATACTGCTGAGGGCCTTGCCTGCCCACTGTGGGACTGACTGGCACACGTCTAGTCACTAGAGTGCCACGAATCCTGTTCCTTTAAATTGGTGTGTCCCAGTAGGTTCCCACTTCCTTTGTAGCATGGTGACAATTGTGTTTTCTCTGGGACCCAAAGTTTTGTGAGGCTGACCGTGTAGCCCATTAAATGAAAGTTATTTTAGATATGCCCTAAGTACAGTTTGGTCAAGTCAGCTACTTTTCTCATATTCTAATCTTTTAAAAAAATATACACGATGTGGATCATTGGTGATGACTATTCGAAGAAAAAGTAAGTAGAGGCAACAAAAACGATGGCAGAACCAAACATGTGGCACTTGAACTGGGAAAGCAGTGGGCTTCAGGGAATCCTGAAACACGACCGTAAACAGGAGACTGGAGTTTTCATGTTGGCAAATGCGTAGACTGCATGAGCACTCTCATCCAATTAAAAGCAGACAGTCCCCCAGGGAAAACCCACCCCATTTGTGAATGCCTGCCTTTTAAGGGTCAGGCTTATGTAAGATGTATAGTTACATAATGTGGTACACACCCGTGGATGGTGGTTCATAGTTTCTTTTTCCAGAGGTACAAATTGGGGCTTAATGGAAATTCCTCACTCTTAATAAGGCGTCTAAATAGTGGCGTACATATTACATAAAGCTTCAGAAAGGTGTGCCAGCCTGATTTTATACCTGAAATAGGAAAAGCCCAGAGGTAAGAGAGGCTTTCATTTAAGAAAATGTAAAATATAAAACAGAAGGAGCCATAGTGGACTGTTTCCCTGTGGCCAGTGCGAATACACACTCTGAGTGACTTACATTCTTGGTATTTCAATGAAAAACACCAGCATTTAACCATGCTAAACAGACATTCCCGATGCTACGTTTATACTCTGTTCTCTGGAACGATGTTAATTGCAGCCCGGCCATCTGGGTTTTATGTGTCTGTCTGCCTGCTCTTAGGATGTACACGGCCACCAGCTGCAGCGGTTCGCACACTTACCTTCGTGTACGTACTGTTAATTCACATTGAAGAATTGACAGCTGCTTAATGTTGGGAGACAAGCCGTCCGCTCAGCACCTCTCATGTTTAGTTTGGCCTTAAAGAGCTTTTCAAAAAAGATGAAGGCATTGTCCCGTGCATACACAAGACCTAATTGTTCAAGTGGTCTGTCACTAAAGTAAAAGCCACGGACGGTGCCCGTGACTGCACCCGTGCAGCCCAGTGCTGGGAAGGAAGAGGCCTAACTCTGACCCCACGCAACAAGCTCTCAGAAACAGCGCTGATGGACGTAAGCAATAAGCCCGGCAGGGTCTCTGCTGTATAGATCTCCTGTCTGTCTACGGTGACCAGACTTGCAGTCTCTTTTAAAGATTAACGTGTAAACTGGACCAAGGACCTGAGAGAGATTTAAGAATGCCAGCCTATGTGCAATGCATAAGCCTCATGTGCATAAATCAGTAAATCTATTTGAGGCCAGGTCCTCTCCAACATAAGTCAAAAGCCAGACAGGCCCTGAAGAGCTTTTCCTAGCTAAGCTCTTAAATGCATGGAGTGACTTTTTACTGGGAAGACATTCGTTTTAAACAGTAATATCACAAGGGATTTTGTTCCTAATGTTTTTAAAATTTGTTTTGATTAAGACAGGGTCTCCCTATGTAGCTGTGGCTGTTCTGGAAATCACTATGTATACCAGGTTGGCCTAGAACTCACAGGGATCACCCACCTGTGTCCTGGGTGCTGGGATTAAAGGCATGTGCTGCAGTGCCAAGCTTCTTTTGAAGTTTTTTTTTTTCACCTCTATTTTATGTGTAGGGGTGTTTCCCCTGCATGTATGTTTGCACATCACGTGCATGCAGTGCCTAAGGAGACCAGAAGAAGGTGTGGAATCCTCTGGGATTGGAGTTAGGTAGTTGTGGGTGGGTGCTAGGAATGAAACCTGAGTCCTCCCGAAGGGCAGACAGCTTGCTCTTAACATCTGAGCCACCTCTCCAGCACTGCCTGCCCCCATGTCTTTCTTAATTAAGCCTTTTCCATTGTAAATAAAGTATATATAGAAAAATCCAAGCCATATATAGCCATGTATAAAGTATCTGTGAAGATAAATTAGGTTTTCAAACAAGAGCAGCCTAGTAGTTCTCCACCTTGACCCGGAAGACCTCATTTTCACCCCAGCCCTCGCTGCCAACCAGAGGTACATATGCACTATTTCATAACCTTGTGCAGCCTCAGTCACTATGGTTTTGTCTTCTTTTTCTGTTTTGAACTTTATAGAAATGATATCACATACATACATTTTGCATGTGGCATCCCTCAACTCTTAAGAGATTTAGGATATGTGATGCCTCTGTAACTCACTGCTCTCATTGTGCAATATTTTATCCCGTGACTACACAAAAATGTATATATTCTAAAGTTAACCAATATTTAGTCTCTTTCCAGTTAGGTTATTACAAACGATGCTGCTCTATTTAATCCTACTTGGGTGCCCAGTTTGTAGACCTAACAGGTGTATTTCTAAAAGCTCCAAACTCCAAGTAAGCTCTTGACACCTACAGCAGAGAGTGTTTTGTGCTAGCTTTGAAGACTCTCAGGGCTGGGCTTGCTCCTGAAGTCCCCGCACACCTGGAAGACACCCCTTGTCTATATTATTAGCCATCCTGGCTGCATGAACTCAGACGTGTGAGAGACCTGCTTAGCACACAGACAACTAAGTCAAGTGTGCCTAGCAGAGGCTCCTGGCATGCAAAGAAGAGAATTTCCTAAAGGGAAGACAGAGCTGCCATTTGACTGGCCTAAGAGTTTCCAGTTTTACCTCACAATCCATACATCATTTGGTATATATGGTTTTTCGAGACAGGGTTTCTTTGTATAGCCCTGGCTGTCCTGGAACTCATTCTGTAGACGAGGCTGGCCTCCAACTCAGAAATCTACCTGCCTCTGCCTCTGCCTCCCAAGTGCTAGGGTTAAAGGCATGTGCCACTACTGCCTGACTCAGATCTTTAACACATAAAATAAGATTGCTCATGATATATGACTAGGTGGTCAGTTTTACTTTTACAATGCATACACACAATTCCCACAACATTTACTCGTTTTTCACTGCGAAACGTCTCTGTAATGTACCTTAGTCAGTTTCCGGAATAGTCTGTCATTAATCTATGTGTGTATCTTGTCTTAGCTGTAGCTCTTAAATAAATCTTCATATTACATCAAACAGGACCTCCTGTTTTTCTTCTTCAGTGTGAGAGATTCCTCTAGGCTTTCCATCTATACGCATCTTTTTATAATTAGCTTTTCAGATTGTTAAACAATACTATTGACATTTTATTGTGATTGCATTTATCCTAACAATCAGTTTGATAACATTGTAGCAGTATTGATTCTTCCACTCACTGAGCATGTTTGCCTTTAAGAGTTCTTTAATTTTTACCGCTATTTTTTGTTGACTTCTGTATGGAATCTCTGAATCTTATCTTTTGCGGCATAACTGGGTTAGACCTTACTCAGCCCAGTCATAAAAGAAGTGGTGGAGACAGGGCTGGCTCTGCAGAGTGAAAGAACCCATCTGGTTCCCTGCTTCCCAGGAGTTTATATTAGGAACGAATATTTGATTTCAGCAGTTTTTCTCCTGACTTACTTTTCTCCTAGGATCTGGTGATATAGCCAAAATACTGCTACTACTTTTCTAATTAAAATTTTCTATTTTTATCATTACATTTTATTTTCTTCCCCCACCCCGTGTGTGTGTGTGTGTGTGTGTGTGTGTGTGTGTGTATGTATGTATGTGTTTTATCCGCTAAGCCATCTTGCCAGCCCCCACTTTTTTAACTGTAAACCAGTATATGGGAATACAATGTATGTGTGAAACAAATTAGTATACACACATGCTCTGATGGCTAATCTTGGTGGTCAACTTGACACACCCAGGAAGAAGGAGCCTCATCTTTTCAGCCCAGTTGAAAAATCGCCTCCATCAGACTGGCCTGTGGGGAGTTTTCTTGATTGTTAACTGATCCTAGGAGTTCCTAATCCACCGAGGACAATGCCACCTCTGGGCAGATGGGCCTGTGCCATGTAAGGAAGAGAGCTGAATGGAATATTGTATTTAATGGTAATACATAATCTCAAAGAGTGGAGGAAGATGAAGTTGAGGCATGTCTACATCATACTGATTCATTTTAGCTATTGAGAAGTTAAAAATAAATGTTCTAAGCTTCTAGGGTAGACAGGTAAAATATGAATGAGAACAGACCTGGTACCTAATTTCCAAGTAGTGGGGATATAAACTGATAAAATGTGAGTATCAAGTCCAAAATAAGAAAACATGAGAGACCAAGCCAAGAAGTTGAAAATTCATGATAAGCATAGATGTAAATGCATCAATAATGATTTGTAAATGGACTAGAAATTCCATTGAAAAGGTACAGGTAAGCAGGGAAAGAAACCCTAAAAGAATACTAGGTGCTGTTTGAAAACAAGGCAATAAAAACTTAAGAAAACTCCAAAATGTTGAGAGGAACAAAACTATGTCAGGAGATTACTAATGAAGGGAATTTGACACAGCAGTGTTAATCTAAGACAAACCACAGTTTATGACAAAGACACATTACTAAGATAAAGATACTACTTGATCATGGCAAAAGTTTTACTTTGTGAGAAAGATATGAAAATCTAAACTCATATAATTCCACTGATGTAAGTCCAAAGTATATTAGACAAAAGTATACAGAACTGTATTAAAAAAAAACCCATAGTCATATGAGTGTTGGTTTGTCTGTTTAATGATTTTAGTGGTGCAGTTTAAGGTTCATAGAATTCAAACATAAGTTCAAAGCCTCGTCCTCACATGTGCAACCTCTCTTCCTTTGACATTTCCCGCCATAACTGATGAATCTACAGTCAGCATGCATCCTCACGCTGAGTCTGTCTCCTATGCGTCTCACAAATTCATAATTACGTGTATCCAGCATTCTATCACACAGAACGGTCTCAGCACCTCCCGCCCGAGCTGCGCTGCCGAACTGTCTCCGCGCTAATCCCTAGCAGCCGCTATGCTCTCCAGTAACCCCACCACAGTTCATTCGTTCGTTTTTTCTAGAACGTCATCTGCATGGAATCTCATGCGGTCCTTTCAGGAGGATTTCTTTCAGGTATTATGTTTCTAACTCCTGTTATGACTTTTCATGGCTAGAGAGTCTTCTCCTTTTAGGGAAAATAACCTTCCGCTGTCCGGATGCTCACACCTGGAGGAGGTGGGCGGGTCCTCGTTCCTCCCAGTGTTTACAGCCATCAATGCAGCTGCGATAAAGGCCCCTTTGCGTGTTTTCATGGACATAAGTTTTTTAATCTTCTTGAGTCCATTATCGAGGAGAGAGGCCGATGTGTCTTATAGTAAGAGAACGTGTGAGCCTGGAGTATTTCTGGGTCCTTACATCATAGTGGCTGCTTTTGAAGACGTTAAATTTGTAGGGATTTTGTAGGAGGCTGCCAAGCTGTCTTCTAAGCTGGCTGTGCTCCTGCTGCCCCTCATTCTCGGCAACGTTTGTGTTGCCCGTAAATTGGGAGTGTCGTAGTGAGTGCGCAGCAGTGCCTTGCTGTGCTAACTGGAGTCTCTCCAGTGGTGGAGGCTGCGATGCCCTCTTCCGTAGGGTTATCCTATCTTCTGAAATCCCTCTCTATGTCTCTTGCTCATTTTAAAATTTGGTTTGTTGTTGTTTGTTGTTTTTTAATCGAGTTTTAATGCATCCTTTGCATATTGAAATACTCACGATTAAGGGTGACTGGCTCTTACTAGAGGTGTTTTGGTTGTTTGATTTCCTTTTTTTTTTTTTAAGATTTATTTATTTAAGTATACTGTAAAGATTTATTAGTAAGTACACTGTAGCTGTCTCCAGATACTCCAGAAGAGGGAGTCAGATCTCGTTACGGATGGTTGTGAGCCACCATATGGTTGCTAGGATTTGAACTCAGGACTTTATGAAGAGCAGTCGATGCTCTTAACCACTGTGCCATCTCTCCAGCCCCAGTGGTTTGGTTTCCTAAGACAAGGTCTGACGTAGCACAGACTGTCCTCAAACTTGCTATATATTGGAGGCTACCTGAGGCTTCTTGGTCCTGATGTGCAGCAGGCATGGCAAGTCTATTGTTGCTTTTGTTGTTGACATTTTATTTGCTTTTATGGGTGTTTTTGCCTGCACGCATCTGTGTGTGCAGGGCTTGTGGAGATCAGTCGAGAGCATCAGATCCTCTGAAACTAGAATTGCAAACGGTTGTGAGCCACCACGCATGTGCTGGGGACAGAACCCAGGCCCTCTGCAAGAGCAGCCAGTGCTCTTAACCTCTCCGTCATCCCTCCAGCACCTCTGATGTTTTCCCCCCACGGGTGTTTTCTCTTAAGTCTGCGGCTGGTCCTCTCATTCTTTTAACATTGACTTGAAAAGGAAATGTTTTTACTTTCACCAGGTCCAGCTTATCAGTTTTTTTTTCATGCCATACTAGCAGTTCACGATTATAAAAAATATTTGTTATAAATAAAGTTATAAACACAAAGGACTTATTTTGCCTCGTGGTTTCAGAGACTCTCCCACCACGATCACCTGGCCCTGCTGTGGTTTGCGTCTATGGCGGGTAGCAGCCTCACATCATTACGGCTGTCTTATGATGGGCTAAGCCTCATGGCCACCGAAAGTGAAGAAGGAAAGGACGTGGCTGGGGTACCAACATCCTTTTCAAAAGCAAGGCCCCATGGGGACCCAGCTGCCTGGAACTAGGCCCACCTACTGGGCACTCTGCTCCCTGATGATCCCCAGTCCACTCTCCTAGCTGTGGTCCTGTGGAGTTCCCCGTTTCTGTAGTTACTCCAGGCTAAGAGCTCACATCTGCAGATCTGGAGCAAGGAGTCTCCAATGAGAAAAAGCACGCAGCATTTGTCTCTATGGCTTTGGGTTTCCTCGCTCGAGATATTTTCCAGTTCCATTCATTTACCCGCAAAAGTCATGGTTTCATTTCTTAACAGAGGAAATAGCAGGGGCCATGGCTTCATCATGCACTCCGCAGTTGAAGGAGATGAGGTTGCTTCCATTTCCTAGCTACTGTGACTAGAGCAGCAGTGAACATGGCTGGGCAGGTATGTTGGAGGATGATGCCGGATACTTGGCATATGCCAAGGAGTGCTCTATCTGGTCACGTGGTAGATTTATTACAGCTTTTTGAGAATTCTCCACAGCGTCTGTTATAATGATCCCCTATTTATTCCTAGTTCTTTTAACTTGGGGTGTTTCTATCTTTTGGTTAGTTGGGCCAAGAATCTGTCAAGCAAAACCAGCCCCTAGGTCTGTGGAATCTTTGTATTATTGTGTTTGTTTCTGTTTCATTGATCGAAGCTCTGGTTTTTCTTATTTCTTGCTGTTGACTAGATTTGGGTTTGGTTTGTTCCTAGTTTTCCAGTTTTTCAGTTGTATCACTAGTTCTCTTGTCTTCTTTTTCTCTTGTTCTTCTGTGGGCACTGAGAGCTATTAGTTCTCCTCGAAGGACTGCTTTCAACGTGTCTCAGACATTTTGTGGTGATGCGTTTTCAC